>NC_092872.1:722789546-723517879 GCF_028372415.1 Notamacropus eugenii | reverse complement strand
CTGGGATTGAACAAAAAATCTAGCGTTTGAAGCAAAAGAGAGGGGAAAATACATATTCAAGGATAACAACAAATTAAGAAATCAATTTCTAGGTATACTAAGCAGCAACCTTTCCCCCAAGAAACAGGTAGCACAAGTACTACTTATCTGGGCTGCACAAAGTCTAAGGATATCTTCCTTTTGCATGCCAAAGAAAAACTGTTAAAATCTTGAAAGTCAACATCATATATACCAAGACTGCAAAGGGGAAGCTGTTCTTACCCAAAGAGACCAAGTTCCTATAGTTCTCCAGCATCACATCCCAGTACAACTTTTTCTGAAATGAGTTCAATTGTACCCACTCCTCCTTGGTGAATTCCACAGCCACATCCTTGAATGTCACTGATCCCTGAAATACCAAAAACATTTGTGCTTACCCAGCTATTGCTCTGTTATTGATTCAAATGTAAACAGCTTACAGTAGGGTGAGGGAATGGAGGACATTAGAACAACAAATAGTACAGGGAATTGAGGCAATGGAGTCAACCACACTAACTCCATTTTGTGACTCAATTCTGGAGGTAGTTCACTTATTTTTCTGTTCGGTTACAGGTCCAGTCCAACTTCTGCCTTGTGAGAAAAATGTATTCATTTGTGGGATTTGGGAGAAAACCTTATTGCATTGTTTGAATCTAGACTGGCATGGCTGGGAAAGCAGACTACCCTACCTGTTGTTTAGAGCTCCTTAATTTAGGACCTGAGTTATGCTGACCAGAAACCCAGTCAGATCCAAAAAGATTAATATGGCTTATCTGAAAACTGGCCCCATACTGCATTATTAATTATTGTTTCCATGTTCCTGAGGCAAGTGGAACAACTCATTTTCTGAATTCAAGGAACTGAACCTGTTGCCTTTGCTCCTCCCAAAATGGAAAGTTCTCAATCTTTCCTCAACTAGAAATCCGATTACATAATATTGTATCATTTGCTTTTAATTAATTAATGCTTTGGTTGTTTCTTATGTATAAAAGCACATCTGCCCCATATACAGAGTCCAGCCCTAAGTTAAGAAAGGGGCCTGGTTCCAGTTTGTTGTGCAACTGCCATGCACTTCTTAATAATATGCCCAAAAGCTGAACGTTTGTTTCCTCAGTCATTTCATCTTTCATTTATCACAAGGGATTGTATCATTTATTTGTACACCAGTTCAGTCTGGTATATATATAGCAGGTACTTAAGAATTCCTCTCCCAGAAAGAACTGATAGAAATATGGATAGAATGCTTTTACATACACACATACACACACACACACACTTTGTATCTAATGGTAGCCATCTATAGGATTGAGGGGGAAGAAAAAAAAATTTACATGATAATTTTGTTATATATATTTAAAAGAATAGCAAATTATAGGAAATAGATTTGCAGTTTCATATGCAATCATCTTTTTCCAAGTTATACTATGTTTTTGAAATGCTTGTTTTATTCCATAAATTAAAAATTAAATAAAAATGTTTATAAAAGAATTTCTCTATGATTAGTTTGTAAATTGCTTGAAGGCAGGAGCCATTATTGCCATCCTTTGTATCCTCTGCACTTAGCACAGTGCCTGGTATGTGGTAAGTGCTTAGTAAGTCTTACTGTTGCAAAAGGTTCCAATGATATCAATTTTAAACCTGTCCATTTTTTTCCCAATGTGCCCCCATGGCTCCTACTTCTGCCCTCTGAGCTGATGCAGTAATATGGGTAATTCCTTTTCTACTTGCTGAAGTGAACAATAAAAATGAAATAGTTGAAGATGGCTATCCTGTGGTCCTAAGCCTTCTCTTCTCTTCCAATCTAAACAAGCCCAGTCCCTTTGACCAATCAGCCTGATCTCTTCACAACTAAGGTAGTTACTTTCCTCTTTTCATCCAATCACTGTGCTTCTTAAAATGTGCTATTCTGAAACACAATTGTGTTCAATGCTCCTGGAACCATAAGAACAAAAGCAAGCATGGGGACTACAATCTCCAGTCTATGATAGTATGTCAACAACTTTTTTACTGTTAAAAAGGGTGTTAAAGCACCATGACTTTCCAATTCATATATTTAGAACTAGAAGAAACATTAGAGTCCAATTTTCTCATTTTTCACATTAGAAAAGTAAGGCCCGGAGAGGGAAAGTGAATTGCTTCAGGTCAAAAGGAGAATAAATTGTACATGTGCACTTTCAGCCCAGGTCCTCCTCAAATACAGGGCTATTCTCACTGTACCATGTTGCCTTTCCCTTTCTGTAAAACCAGATCAAGGCCACAAATGAATTTTGTAGGAAAACATTCATAAAAGCATTCTGGGGCAACGAAGAACTGGAAACAAACTAAATTCTCACCAATGAAGAATAGCTAGAAAAAAATCACATATGAATAACACTGTTATTTATATAGTCAAAAATGACAAATATAAGGAATTCTGAAAAGCATTGTGTGTTCATCCTTTGTTGCCAAGGAAGACCATGCCATCAGAGAAATAATGACATGACTTGACTTGACTTTGTTTTGAGTGAGGGAGGGCTGTGCAGGTCACCAGCCTCACTTCTCCTCCAGAGTCATCTGAATCCAGCGACCAGATATTCATCAGGATGACTGGAGATGACCCAGGATGAGGCAATTGGGGTTAAGTGACTTGCCCAAGTTCACAGAGCTAGTGAGTGTCAAGTGTCTGATGTGAGACTGGAACTCAGCTGCTCCTGACTCCTGCACTAGTGCTCTATCCACTGCACCACCTAGCTGCCTCAGCATTGTAAGATATGCATTAACACAATGTAAAATAAGCAGACCCAACAGAAGTTAATACACAAAAACAACAAAAATAAACATTAAAAAAAAATCCTGAGTAACTGAAAAACAAAACAGTCCATGTTAACATTTGGGTGGATTCTCGAAATTTGGGCATCTCGCATGTCTTTTGAGCTACTTCACTTCTGCTTTGCTGTAATAGTAATTTCAGTGGAAAGATCTTTCTCATTCATTAATAGGCCCATGATTTGCTTAAATCACTTGGAAGCCTAAGACACATGTGGTGAGAGGAGCTTGCTGAACAGGTGGAACAGGAAGAGTGGAACAGAACTGGGAGGAAGTGAATGAGTGCAGTTCATGGTGGTAGAGAGGACATAGGCAGGCAGGCAGGCTCAGCAAAGCTCAGGCTCATAAGTGTTTGCTTGTGAGAAGGCCCGGCAAAGGTGGGGAGGCTTGGGAATGGCTTTGGCCGCTGCAGTGATCATGTTTATCAACTTCCTGGTCTCCATGACAGATTTTGCTTTCTGGTTCTGGAATATGACTTTCTCGTATCTAAACAAATGTTTTTCTTCTGTCTTCTACAAGGAGAGTCTTTTATACTTGTGACTGAGAACTACACTGGCATGTTCATAGTCACCACCAGTGCTGTGAATATTGCCTTGGCGATATATTTGGTGTCATCAACAGGACTGCAGGGTATAAAATCTCTATTTGGAGGCAGAAAGGATTTAGAGGAAGAAACTAGGATCCCAAGTTGGGATGATTTAATGTATTCTCCCCTCACTAGGGAATGGGCTAAAAGCACTGGACAATGTGAAAACTGGGAAGTGAGGTTATAGAAGGGGGGAACCTGGAGACTTGGAAAGGTGGAAAGGTGTTTGCAAGGAATGCCAATTAGCCCAGGGAAGGAGCTAGTAGAGGTAATTAGGAGAGGCTGGATTTTATTAACAGGTTATTGTATTATGTGTAAAAACAGAGACAAGCTACTTAAAGAAAAAATTCAGATGGAAAAAGAGTTGGCTAGTTTGCATGGAAATTCTCAGCCTTCAGGCTCCCCTGGGGGGAAAAAAGGCTGTTCATTTAGATCAGAAGAAGCAGAAGGCCAACAAAAGAAATGTGCATATGACCTTTGTACAAGAATAATCAGACTACCTGAAAGCTATAATCCAAAGAAAAATCTTGATACAATAATACAAGAAATAATTAAAGAAAATTGTCTTGAAGTGTTAGAACAAGAGGGGAAAGTAGAAATAGAAAAATTCCATCAATCACCACCTGAAACAGATCCTACAAGGAAAACCTACAGGAATATCATAGCCACATCAAAAAACCCTCAGCACAAGGAGAAACTATTACAAGCAACAAGAAAAAAATTCAAATATGATGGAGCCATGACTAGAATCACAGAAGACCTAGCGACGGCTACACTAAAAGACCATAGGTCTTGGAACACTATATATCAAAAAGCAAAAGAACTGTGGTTGTGGTCAAAACTATCATACCAAAATTCTGAATAAAAAAATGGACATTCAATGAATTGCCAGACTTTCAGGATTCTTTTTTTTTTCAAAGACCTAAACTTAATACAAAATCCAAGAAAAATGCAAGGTAAACATCATAGACCAGTTACAAGGGCCTCAATAAGCAGATTGTTTACTTTTTATACATGGAAATGTAAAACAAATGTCTAAGACTGTTATTACTAATTGAGTAGCTTGAAAGGAAGACTGGGGTAGAGCTGAGTATGAAATGATTGTAAAAAGGAAAACCATATAGGAAAAACTAAAAAACGAGTAATTATCTTATGCAAATAAGGCACAAAAGGAAGAACTGACACAGAAGAATTAGACAGCAGAGGAGGGCTGGTAGTTCTGGAACCTTACTCTCATCAGGAATGGTTTGAAGAGGGAACAATACATAAAAACCTAGAAGGGTATAAAAGTCTTCTAAATTCAGAAAGAAATAAGAGATCAATGGGATAGGGAGTGAAGAGAGGGGAAGAGAGGGATTTTTAGAAAGGTAGAGGGGAGATAAGAGAGGGATCCTTGGAAGGGGAGTAGATTAAGGAACAGGGCAACGGAACATGTAAAAATAAAGAAGTCAGAAAAGATAGGAAAAAAGGGATACCTACAAACATAAAATAAAGATCAGGAGAAGAATTTATTAGGGAAATAAACACAAATACAGAACAGTCTTACACAGATACATATACATGTATCTGTATCTATTTCTATGTATATTTACACGTATCTATTTCTACGCATATATGTATATATACACACAATGTATGCATATATTTCTATGAATATAGATATCTATCTATACGTATGTGTGTATGTATGTATATGTTCTTGGGTATAAATGAATACACAACACACGAACAAGTATATATACACACGTGTGCACACACGCATGGAACTGTTGCCTTCTTGGGGGGAGTGAGGGAAGAATGGCAAAAATAAGAAAAAAGTAAAATATACACAACTGAGAACAAAAGAAAACCTACAAGAAGCAAAGAAAAAATGAACATCTATGAACAATGTGCAGTATTTATCACACAGGCTCGCTCGAAATGGAAATTTGTTGTTAATGATCTTGAATACTTTCTTATGTTCTACTGTGCACATGGTAAAGTTTTATTTTTCTTTCCTTATTTTGTATTAAAATTTAAAATTTTTAAAAGTTAAAAATGAATGTACTTAACATGGCTTTTTTTAATTCAAATCTATTTTAGCCATAACTTTGAGATGAAAGTTGTTACCGCTGCCTTTTTTACATCAGCTGAAGCATAATTAAATTCTACTCCAACCCTCACTTTTAACTCTGTGTATATCTCTCACTCTTAAATGTCTCTCCTATAAACAATATATTGTTGAATTGTGATTTTTAACACATTCTGCTATCCATTTGCATCTTATAGGCTTTTATGCCATTCACATTCAAAGTTATAATTACTCTTTCTAAATTTCCTTCCATCTTATTTTTACTTATTTTCTCAGCCTCTTTTTACCCAATCCCTGTTACCTAAGCTTCTCCCCTTACCTTCCTAATCTTGATCTATATATCCCTCCAACAGACCCTTCCTTATTTTCTGCCCCTACCCTCCTATATCTTATTCTATACATCCTTCTAAATGCCCTTCTCCCACCCTCTCCCCCAGTTTTCTCATTTCTCTACAAGTTCAGAAGACTTCCTACACTCCTTCAGATGTATAGTTTCTTCTTCAGCCCACATGAGAGGAGGGTTCCAACATTACCAGCCCTCCAGCCTTACCAGCTTCTCTGTATTAGCTCTTCTGCTAATTCCCCATTTTCACGAGAAAAATGCTCCTTTTTACATTTTCCTACCCAATTTGTTTAGAATCACCCCATCATACACAGCTCCAATATTTCTTTCCAACTACCTTAGTAATAAAGGCAGTTTTAAGAATACTGATAACACTTTCATATATAATGCCTTCCACATGTAGAGAAAGAACTATGGAATTTGACCACAGAATGAAGCAAATCATTTTCTTTTGTATTATGTTTTGGTTTGTTTTATGATTTCTCCCATTCACTTTAATTCTATGCAACATGACTAAAGTGAAACCGCACTTCAAGGAATGTATGTGACAACCTATACAAAAACTATATGCCATCCCAGGGAGAGGGTGAGAGGGTAGGGAGGAAGGAAGGAAGGGGAGGGAGAGGAAAAAATCTAAGATATATGGAAGTAATTGTAGAACAGTGAAAACAAATAATAATAAAAAAAAAGAGTTTATACCAAATTGGCAGAGAGAAGTCAAGAAGTTAGTTGCCTAAGCTCCCCCCAGTTTCCCTCAGAAACAATGTTAAATTAAGCCTTTAAACAGATTCTGGAGTGACACAATCTTCAAAAAGAGGGAGAGAAACAATTTTCCAGCTTAAGATAATTTAGAAAGACTTCAGGAAAGATCTGGCCCACTTGAGTAAAAAGGGAACACATATGGTATCTAGGCAAGCCAGAAGGAGGCTCTTAGCCACAGCACAGATCAGCAACCAAGGCCCCAACCACTGATCTAACCTTTCTGGAGATCAATTTGGAACAGTGCCCAAAAGACTATAGTAATGTGCATATGCTTTGATCCGGCAACACCACTACTAGCCAGAGATCATAAAAAAAGGGAAAGGGACCTACATATACAAAAATATTTATAGAAGCTCTTTTGTGCTGGCCAAGAATTGGAAACTGAGAGAATGCCCCATCAATTAGGGAATGGCGGAACAACTTGTGGCAAATGAATGCGATGGAATCGGACTGTGCTTTAAGAAATGATGAGCAGGCAGATATCAGAAAAACCAAGAAAGACTTACATGAATTGATGCTGAGTAAAGTGAGTAGAACACTTTACACAGTAAAAACAACATCATGCAATGATCAGTTTTGAGAGATTTAGCTCTTCTCAGCAATACATTGATCTACGAATTCCAATTCATGAGGGAAAATGCTATCTTATAGATGCCCAGAAAAAGAACCATGAAGTATGAAGGCAGACCAAAGTATATTATTTTCACTTTTTTGTTTTGTTTCTCATACTTTTTTCCTTCTGTTCTGATACTTCTTTGACAAGAGATGCAAAATTATGTTTAATATGATTGCACATGTATAACCTATATCAGACTGATGCCAAATAGGGAAGGGGGGATGGAAGGCTGGGAGAGAAAAAATTAGGAACTCAAAATAAAAGGTGAATGCTGAAACTATCTTCATATGTAATTGGAAAAAATAAAATGCTATCAAGCAAAAAAATAAAATATAATTTTTAAGAGTTTATATCTCTTTTTCCAATTGGTTAGTTTTCTTTTCACAATTTTAAAAATTTCTTTCATTTTTTCCCCTGATCTCTTCTATTTTATTTTTGAATTCCTTTTTATGCTCATCCAACAGTTCTTTTGACCATATGACTTTACTCTCTTGAGGTAGATGGGGTTTTTTTTTTACCTCCCTATTTTCCTCTGAATATGAACCTAGATTTTCTTTATCACCAAAGTATCTTTGGTTGGGTTCTTTATCCTTTGCTTGCTCAATTTTATTTATATTTAATTTTTAGCAGTTTATTATTATAATCAAGCTTTAATCCCAAGTTGTGGGTAATGTTGTCCTAAGCCTCAAGAGCTCCTTACTGTTATTTTCTGAATTGTCAAAGGACCCATTCTCTGAGACTCTTCCCTTAAACCACAGTTAGGGTCTTCAGTCATGCTGCCCCCCAAAATCTTCTTCTTCCCTATGGTGCTGCACTTACCAGTCATGAGTTCACTTCTCACCAACAGCAACAAACCCAGATAGCTTTTGGTCAGTACTGCTACCTTCCAGAAACAGACGCAAGGGGTTAAGGGCAGGCGGAGGGTTTTTCAATCTTCCTACACTCAGTCATTTGCTGGTCCTTAGATAAAAATTTGAGGTACAAATTTGTGAGGTGAAAGTTCTTAAGGCTGTAAGGTAAGAGTTTGTGAGGTGAAATTTCTTGAGACCTAGTCTGCTTCATGACAGAGCTGATCCAGGGACTGATATTTATTGATTCAGTGAAGTACACCCGGAGGTGACTACACTTCACTTAGGCCAAACCTGAGCCCTTGGAGGTCCTCTCTTTTCTGAGGTCCTCTCAAGTTGTCTTAGAAGGACACCTACTTTACCCCTTTATTTTTGTTGCTCTCCATTCATTTTGTGGCAGTTTTCTATCTGTTTGTGGAGGAAATCTGGCCTACTCTGCCATCTTTCCAGAATATGCAGGTATTAATACTGGATCTATATGCACCAAATACTATAGCATCTAAATTTTTACAAAAAATGTTAAAGGAATTACAAGTGGAGTTAGATAGTAGCACCACAGTCAGAACTTTAATCTTGCCCTCTCAGAACTAGGTCAATCTAACGAAAAATTAAATAACAAGTCAAGGCAGAAAAGAGAATTTAGAATAAGCTAGCTAGATTTGATCCATATGTGGAGAACACTGAACTGAAATAGAAAGTAATACACCTTTTTTTTCAGCAGTTCATGGAACCTTTACAAACACTGACCGTTATCAGTACATAACAATTTTATAGTTAAAAGCAAAAATATTAATATTAAATATTAAAAGTATCCTTTGCAGATCAAAACACAATAAAAATTATATTTAACAAGGGACCACAGAAACATACATTAAAAACTAATTGTAAACAATGTAATCTTAATGAATGAGTGGGCTAAAGAACAAACCATAGAAATAATAATTTGATTAAAGAAAATGACAAAAATGAGACAACATATCAAAACCTATGGGATACAGCAAAAGCACTGATCAGAGGAAAATATGTCTCTCTAAATGCTTACATCAATAAAACAAAGGAAGAGCAGATCAATGAGTTGGGTTATCAATATCCTAAAAATTAAAGGTGAAATTAGTAGAGCTGAGTGTAAAAAACTAGCAAATTAATGAATAAATAAATAATAATTAATAATAAAAATAAATAATGAATAAATCAAAAAGGGTTGGTTGGTTTTATGAGAAAACAAATAAAATAAACAATAAGTTAATTTGATTATAAAAAATGAGAATAAATGAAATCACTAGTATCAAAAATGAAAAGGATAAGTACACCATTAACAAAGATGAAATTAAAGCAATTATAAGGAGTTATTTTGCCCAATCATATGCCAATAATTTTAACAATGTAATGTTAACAATGTAATAACAATTGAAATGAAGTATATTTACCAGAGTATAAATTGTCTAGATTAGCATAAGAGGAAATAGAATATTTAAATAGACTTCTTTAAGAAAAAGAAATTGAACAAGCCATAAATGAGCTTCCTAAGGAAAAAGGACCAGGACCAAATGGATTTACTAATGAATTCTACCTAATATTTAAACATCAACTAATTTCAGTATTAAATAAAATATCTGGCATAATACACAAAAAAGGAAACATATCAAACTCCCTTTATGAGACAAATATGATACTGATCCCAAAACCAGGAAGAGTAAAAACAGAGAAAAAAAATTACAGACCAATTTCATTAATGAATATGGATGCAAAAATTCTAAATAAAACACTAGCTAAAAGATTACAAAGATTATATACTATAATCAAACAGGATTTATACCATGAATGCAGGCATGATTTAACATAAGGAAAACTATTAAGATAACTGATTATATTAATCATAACAGTTTTTTAAAATTATATGATTGTATCACTAGATGCTAAAAAAGCTTTTGATAAAGTACAACACTCATTTCCATTAAAAAACACTTGAAAGTACTGGTATAATAGAATTTTCCTTAAATTGATAAAAAGCACTTATCTAAAACCACCAGCAAGCATTATTTATAACAGAGATAAGCTAGAAGCCTTCACAGTAAGATCACGTGTGAAACAAGGATGCCCACTGTCACCAATATTATTCAGTAGTGTGCTGGAAATCCAAGCAATAGCAATAAGAAGAAAAAAAATAGACTCAGAACAGGGAATGAAATAATAAAAAAAATCTTTTTGCAAATGATATGATGATATACTTGAAAAAACTTGAGTCTGGCTCCTTCATTACATTAAAAAGGTTTTGTACAAATAAAATGAATGTTGCCAAGATCAGAAGAAAAGCAAAAAATTGGGGGAAATATTTTATAGACAATTTCTCACATAAAGGTCTTATATCTAAAACACATAAAGAACTTTGTGAAATTTATAAGAATTCAAATCATTCCTCAACTGATAAATAGTTAAAACATAAGAACAGGCAGTTTTCTAACAAAGAAATCAAAATCTATAGTCATGTAAAAAAGTGCTCTAAATCATAATTGATTACAGAAATGAAAATTTCTGAGATATCATTTTACACCTATTGCCTAAAATGATAAGAGGAAGCAACAAATGTTGGAGGGGATGTGGAAAAATTGGGACCCTAACTCACTGTTGGTGGAAGTGTCAACTGATCCAATCATTTTGGAGAACAATCTGGAATTACGTCCAAACTACCTATATACCCTTTGATCCAGCAATACCAATGCAAGGCCTATTTCCAAAGATGATCAGGGAAAAACAGAACCTATGTGTTCTAAAATGTTTATAACAGCTGTCTTGCTGGTGGCAAAGAACTGGAAATTTCAGGGATGCCCATCAGTTGGGGTATGGCTGAACAAGCTGTGGTATTTGATTGTGATGGAATAGTACTGTAGTATAAGAAATGATGAACTCAATAATCTTGGAAAAAACATGAAAAGACTTGCACAAAATAATAAAGAGTGAAACAATGAGAATGAAGGGAACATTGTATATAGTAACAGCAATATTATTTTAAGAATGAATTTGAATAAATTATTTTGACGACTATAAATACCTAAATTAACTAAGAAGGACAAATGAAGAAACATGCTATCTGCATTCAGAGAAAGAACTGATAAAAAGTATGTTTGGAATAATTTTACATATACATGCAGATATATATACAGACACACATACATATACACAAGCACATGTGTATATTCACACATACATAACTATTTGTGTCTAATGGTAGCAATGGGGGAAAGCAGCAGAGAAAAATAGAAGAAAAAAGTTTACATGGTAACTTTTTTATTTAATTAAAAGGAATAACAAGTTGTACATAATAAATTTGCAATTCCATATACAATTATCTTTTTTATTCTACTACATTATGGAAATGCTTGTTTTATTCCATAAATAAAAATAAAACCAAGACATGTGAAAAGTGAGAAGAACGAGGATAAGACTGGGCACAGGAGCAGCAGTTAAAGAGATAGCTACCCTGGTGAATACAATGATCTGTAAAAGTCCAGAGACTCATCACAAAAAATGAAGAGAGAACTGATGAACTCTGAATGCTGATGGAAGCATCTTCTTTTTCACTTTCGTTTCTCTTTTTTTTTTTTTTATTTTTTTTTAATGTTTAACAATCACTGCCATACAATTGCGATTTTATCCCCCCCCACCTATCCCCCACTACCCCCCTCCCTCCCCACGACTGCATACAATTCTGTATAGATTCTACATATACTTTCCTATTGAGTATATTTTCACTATAGTCATGCTATGTAGTCAGACTAAGATAAATGAAAGAAATCGTATAACAAATCAGAACATGATACACAAACACATACACATACACAAACATGATCTTCTACATTACGTGAGTGACGTCCATATTTCTCTCTCTGAGTGTGGAAGGCATTTTGCCTTGAGATCCACCATTGGGATTTTTTTTTTTTTTGTAAGAAGTTCTTGTGTTATTACAAAAATCTAAGTCTACCAGAAAAAACTCTCACACACTGTGGTCGTTGCTGTGCATAAAGTTCTCCTGGTTCTGCTCCTTTCACTCAGCATCAGGTCATATAAGTCCTTCCAGGCCTCTCTGAAGTCTTCTTGTTCATCATTTCTTATGGCACAATAGTACTCCATTACATTCATATACCATAATTTATTCAGCCATTCCCCAATTGATGGACATCCCCTTGACTTCCAGTTTTTGGCAACTACATAGAGTGCTGCTATAAATATTTTTGTACATGTGGGACCCTTTCCCATTTTTATGATCTCTTGGGGATATAGTCCTAGTAGCGATATTGCTGGGTAAAAGGGTATGCACATTTTTGTAGCCCTTTGGGCATAGTTCCAAATTGCTCTCCAGAATGGTTGGATGAGCTCGCAGCTCCACCAACAATGTATTAGTGTTCCAACTCTCCCACATCCTCTCCAGCATTTATCATTTTCTTGTTCTGTCATGTTTGCCAATCTTATAGGTGTGATGTGGTACCTCAGAGTTGTTTTGATTTGCATCTCTCTAACCAATAGTGATTTAGAGCATTTTTTCATATGATTATAGATAGCTTTAATTTCTTCACTTTCGTTTCTCTTGCATTATTTTTTTGGACCAGGGCTAACGTTTCCATTACTTCACAGGCAATAATGTGTGCCCTACTGTCTGCCTTCTCGATAAGTGGGGGAAGGACTGCCAGGAAGGAAAGAATTTGGAACTAAATTTTTTTTTTTAAAGAAAATGTAAGGGCTTCTGCTGTAGTGGGAGGATATACTGGTGTCATTTAGCTCTAAATACACGATTCCCTCATGCCCACAACTTGTAGGGTCATAGCGTCGGAGAAAGAAAAGCATCCCAAGGTCGTACTTCAGGAAGGCAGCACGTGGCACTCACCTGTCCAGACCTGGCTGTCAGCACAGGAGCCATCCCTCTTCCTACGGGGGCGGGGCGGAGGCCGCACCAGGCAGGGCTGGGGAGGGAAGGAGAACCGTGAGCGGGAGGGGGCCACGCTGGGGGTCGGCCCTGCTCGGAGACTGTGAGGGAGGGGGCCGAGAGGACCAGAAAGAAACTCCTTTGGGGGGGCAGAAGGAAACAGACATTTCTCTCCTGGGGGGCCCAATCTTTCTTTAGAGGCAAAACTGGAGAACGGACACGGAGCCCTAGCAGCGTGAGGGAAAGCTTCCAGGAGGAGGGGGTGATACCACCGGGAAGGCCGGACAAAGGACCATACGGACACACCTGAAGTGCTTCTCCTCAGACCCTCGGCACAGGCTTAGGCCTAAAGCCTGAAGAGGCAGCACCTGACCGGGCTAACGGGATGCGGCGGTAACTGACGGAGGAACAGAAGCCGCCCCCAGACCCCACCTCCACCTGCTCCTCCTCCAACTCCCCCCTCCCCCACCGCGGGATGCCCCAAGACCCAGGGAAGTCCTCAAAGGCTTCCACCCCTCCTCTGGCGGATGCCCCTCCCCTTCCCGACGAGCTTTCCAACCAGCCCCAGCGGCCAGGATCCCGCAGCATCACCGCAGGCGGCTTCCGCCTGGGCCTGGACCCGCACGCGGGTGCTCCTCACCCTGTCACGCTTGAATTCGGGACAGAGGAGAGGAGGCCGCCACCAGTAAACGCGGAAGACGCCGAGGCAGAAGTGACGTAGGAAGACGGAAGTCCCGTCCTCTCGCCCTTAGGCTTGGAAACATGTCCCCGATGCCCGCACGGCCTTCTGGGGAACGTAGTCCAGAGGCTAAGGCGCCTCCCCAGACCGGGAATGCGGTCCCGCCTTCCTGCCTTCCACGGCCTTCCCGCCATCTCCCCTGAGCTCTCGGCGAGTCACCAGACTTGGGGTCCTAGTGGACCCCCAGGTCCTTGGGGACCTGGAGGAGGCCTGGGGCTCCTTCCAGTGTAGTGCCCTCCTGCAATCTCTCCCGTTTGGGGAGCCATTCCTAACGGGCCGTAGCCAAAGAAACGCTTCCTGTGCCCCGCCATCTTCCCGGCGGAAGTGACGCGAGCACGAAGGGAAGCGGCGGCCCCGCGGAGGAAGCCACGAGCTTGGGGCTGGAGGCCGGGAGCGCTCGCTCAGCAGCTAGGGGCTTCCCGGCCCGGGGTGGCAGGAGAGATCGAGAGCGCGTCTGCCGCCAGCGTGGACCCGGGGGACGACGGAAGGTTTGATGTGGCCTGAGCTGTGGTCTGGGGAAAAGCCGAGGATCCGAGAAGGTTCAGTCTCCGGGGTGGGGTCCAGGGGGCGAGGATCACGGAGGAGGGGAGAGGGCGCAGCCGGCAGTGCCCCCTGTGTCTCTTTCCTCTCTCGAGGAGACGGACCCAAGGGAAACCAGGAGAGAGTGAGGGCGCTGAGCTGCGCTTGGCAGATGGCACTAAATGAAGATGAGAGCTAACCTTTACCCGGAGCTTCCTGTGTGCCAAGCCCTGTTAAGTACTTTACAGTGACTGTCTCATCTGGTCCTCAGGACAGCCCTGGGAAGGAGGTGCCTCCTGGGGAAATTCAGCTGCCATTGCTCAGAGGAATAGCTGCTTCCCCTGCAAAATCTTAGGTCAGAGCAGTGACTGCTGTCCTGTCAGGACTGAGCTCAGCAGACTTCCTCCCAAACCCCTCGCCCATCCCAGGCCCCTTTTATAGATGTGAAAACTATGGTGAAGTGACCTGCCCAGGGTCACACAGCTAGTAAGTATCTGAACTCGGATTTAAACTAAGGGCTATGAGAGGTAACACCAACAATGTGACAAGCTTAATTCATGACTGGAACATGTGTCCTTGTTTGGTGCTTAACTGAGCTTAGAGAACACCTGGTGCTTGTTAAAGCAATACAATAATTACGCAATTTTGTCAGATCATCCAGAGGGTGAACACAAAGGATTGTTGTTATGCCAAGTTTGGGGCACAGCTTGCTTCCCTGGCCTTAGCTCTAGAAAACAGTGTGTTTCCAAATATCCAGACAAGAGAAAGTCAACTATGCCTTGCAGAGCTGGGCAGGGTGTTTATTAGCATTAATTTAGCCTGATACGAGCATCCACCAGGGATAGTGTCCCAAATTCCTGATCCGTCCGGCTACCATCCTGTACTGGGGTTCCTGCATGATTCAGTGGCAGTCGGTCTGGGACAGACTATGTTCTCCCAGCCAACAGTGTAGAAGCTGAAGATGCCAGACCGTGTTACTATCAACACCATTACAGCTGACCCCTCACAGTGATCAGGCTCTGAATAAAAGCCTCCTGGGGAAATTTAGCTGCCTTAGCTCAGAGGAATAGCTGCTTCCCCTACAAAATCTTAGGTCACAGCAGTGACTGCTGTCCTATCAGGACTGGGTTCAGCTGGCTTCTTCCCAAACCCCTTGCCCATTCCAAGCCCCATCCTCATTCACACATTACATTCTCCCAACTAAGGCAGGGCAGAGAACTGAGAGTAATCCTGATAGGGGATGTCAGGGTATGTGTGAGGGACATGAGTTGGGATTAACAAGTGGGATTCGTTGACATTCCAAATCCATCCAAAATTCTTCTCTCTATTCCCTCATCTTTACATTGCAAAAGCAAAAACTGTGGTTTTACTGAGAATGCTGGTTTATTTTTATCCAAGTCTTACTTAGACTCTTCATCTGGGAGCTAGGTGGCACAGTAGATAGGGCCCAGGCCTGAAGTCAAGTAGACTCCTCTTCCTGACTTCAAATCTGGCCTCAGATTAGCTCTGTGACCCTGGGCAAGTTACACAACATCAGTTTTCTCATCTCTAAAATGATCTGGAGAAGGTAATGGCAAACCACTCCAGTATCTCTGCCAAGAACACCCCAAATGGGGTCACAAATAGTCATACATGACTTAAATAACTGAACAACAACAAGCACCCTTCCATCCATGTTCTCATTCGTTCACTGTTATTCGAAGTCACCAAGCATTTTTAAGCAACTTCCCTGTTCCAGGCACTGTGCTAAGAGATACAGATATAAAGAAAGGGAAAATCAGTCTCTGTTCTCAAGGAGATCAGTCAGTGGAAGCCAACGACAGGGACCCAGCTCCTTACAAACAAGATATAGGCAGGACAAACTGGCGTTAATCTTAAGAAGGTCAGTTCTGTGATTAAGGGAAATGGGGAGAAACTTCTTGCTAGATCGAAATGCAATTTTAGGTGGAACCTGAAAGAAGCCTGGGAAGCCAGGAGACAAGGAGGAAGGAGAGAGTGCCAGGCATGGGGCACAACTAGTAGAAATGCTTAGAATCTTGTTTATTGGTGTCTTAAAGTAATGCAGAAAGACCAGAAAGGTAGGAGGCAGCCAGGTTAGGAAGGATTTAAAAACCTAATAAGATTTTATATTTCATTCTGGAATAGGAAACCACTGGAGTTTATTGACCAGAGAACTGACATGATCAAACCTTAGACAGAGAAGGATCAATTGAATGACTTAGAGGGAGATGGATTGAATCAGGGACAGACTTCTGTCAGGGAGAACAATTAGAAGGCTTTTACAGTAGCCTGGGTATGAGGTGATAAGCGTGGGAACCAGGGTTGTAGCATTGTCAGAAGAAAGAAAGGGACACCTAAAGATGTTACAGGGTGAAAGGGAGGGATAGAACGAAGATGGTGGAGGAGAAGGATGGACCTGCTTTAGCCTTCCCCCCATAGGCCATAAAATACCTGTAAAAAATGACTCTAAACAAATTCTAGAGGAGCAGAAGCAAAAAAACAACAGAGTGAAAGAGATTTCTAGCCCAAGACAGCCTGGAAGGCCGACAGGAAAGGTCTCTCACCAGACTCACAGTGGAGTACAGCCCAGCCTTGGCTACTCTACACAGGTTGGACAGGACGGGAGTAGGCTTCAGGGCATGGAATCATGGGTAGCAGCTGCAGTTCCCAGATTTCTCAACCCACATATACCAAAGACAGCTTCAAAGGTCAGTAAGAAAGCTCTTTCACCTGGGTGAGAGGAGGGGTCTGGCCCCAGCCCTAGCCCAAGAGAGGCAGCAGCGTCCACTTTTGGATCCCTTGGCCTAAAGACCTTGGGGGAATCAAGTATCTAATCTGGGGCTCAGTTCTGAGTGGTGGTCCTGTGGTGAGGAGAAGTGCAGGCATGGTGGAACTGATGGTAACTGTGGAGGGGGAATCCTGCTCTCAGATTCTGGGCAGAAAAAGAGTGCTTGTGGTTGCTCACACACCACAGTGCAGGCTAGAATAGGAGTAAACTCCTCTTCCTTGATTGTGCCACCTTGGAGGAACTGAGAACTTACAGGACCCTAGAGCATACCCTCCACTTGAGAAAGGACTTAAAAGTCAAGTAACTGGCTGGGAAAATGCCAAAAAAAGGAGAAAAAAATAAGACTAAAGTAGGCTACTTCCTTGGTGAAAAGGTATTCTCTTCCATGCTTTCAGATTAGGAAGAACAAAGCATACCGTCAGAGGAAGACATCAAAATCAAGGCTTCTACATCCAAAACCTCCAAAAAAAAAATGTGCAAAGGTCTCAGGCCATAGAAGACCTCAAAAAGGATTTTGAAAATCAAGTAAGACAGGTGGAGGAAAAATTGGGAAGAGAAATGAGAGTGATGCAAGAAAATCATGAAAAGCAAGTCAATAGCTTGATAAAGGAGACACAAACAAATGCTGAAGAAAATAGCATCTTTAAAAATAGACTAACCCAAATAGCAAAAGTGGTCCAAAGAGCCAACAAGGAGAAGAATGCTTTAAAAAGCAGAATGGGCCAAATAGAAAAGGAGGTTCAAAAACTCACTGAAGAAAATAGTTCTCCAAAAATTAGAATGGAACAGATGGAAGCTAATGACTTTATGAGAAACCAACGAATTATAAAACAAAACCAAAAGAATGAAAAAATAGAAGACAATGTGAAATATCTCACTGGAAAATAGATCCAGGAGAGATAATTTAGAAATTATTAGTCTACCTGAAAACCATGATTAAAAAAAAAAGAGCCTGGACATCATCTTCCAAGAAATTATCAGGGAAAACTGCCCCAATATTTTAGAACCAGAGGGTAAAATAGAAATGGAAAGAATCCACCAATCACTTCTTGAAAGAGGTCCCCAAAGGAAAACTACTAGGAATATAGTAACCAAATTCCAGAGTTCCCAGGAAAAGGAGAAAATATTACAAGTGGCCAGAAAGAAGCAATTCATGTGTTGTGGAAATACAATCAGGATAACATAGGATTTAGCAGATTCTACATTAAGGGATTGAAGGGGTTGGAATATGATATTCCATAGGTCAAAGGAGATAGGATTAAAACCAAGAAAGACCTACCCAGCAAAACTGAGGATAATACTACAGGGGAAGAAATGAAATTTCAATGAAATAGAGGACTTCCAGGCATTCTTGTTGAAAAGACCAGAGCTGAATAGAAAATTTGACTTTCAAGTAAAAGAATCAAAAGAAACATGAAAAGGTAAACAGGAAAGAGAATCCTTAAGGAACTCATTAAAGCTGAACTGTTTATATTCCTACATGGAAAGATGTGATTTGTAATTCATGAAACCTTTTTCAGTATTAGAGTAGTTAGAGAGAATAGGTGTGTATGGGTATGTATTTATGTGTATATTATATATGTGTAGGTATGTATATATACATGAATATATGTGTGTATGTGTACGTTAGGAGGGTTTAGGAGAGGGAAGGTAATAGAAGGGACAGCAAATTGCGAAAAGGGATAATCAGAAGTAAACACCATTGTGGGAGGACATGTCAAGGGAGATAATGGAATAAATGAAGGGCAGGATAGGACAGGAAAATGTGGTTAGTCTTTTTCAACATAACTATTATGGAAGTGCCTTGCATTGTTACTCATGTATGATCTATATTGATTTGCTTGTTTTGTCAGTGACGGTGGGTGGGGAGGGATGGAGAGAATATGGAACTCAAATCTTTAAGGATGAATGTTAAAAAAATTATTTTAGCATGCAACTGGAAATTAAGCTGTACAGGCAATGGCGTATAGAAATCAATTTTGCCCTACAGGAAAATAGACAGGAAGGGGGGTGGAAGAAGGGTTGGTAATAGAAGGGAGGACAGACAGGAGGAAGGCTTGATAGATGGGGTGCATATTGCCCTGGGCTGGGTCATGGGCAGAGATGGGGAGAAAATTTTGAAGTCAAATTCTTGTGGAAGTGAATGTTAAGAACTGAAAAATAAATTATATATTTTTTAAAAAGATGTTACAAAGATAGAAGTACCAAGAGTCAACTCCTGATTAAAGAGTGAGGAGTCAGAACTGAGGGTAATACTGAGGTTGTAAGTTTGAGTTTGGGCATTACCACTGTGCTTTCATGTAAGAACTGAACCTCTCATTCCTCATCTGTAAAGTGAGGTGGAACTTCATGAGCTCTCAGGTCACTTCCAGATTCAAATCTGTGAGCCTGTGATACCAACAGACCTGTACACACAAACATACATTCATGAATACACTTCCCCTGTTCCTTATCCACAGCTTGGTTAGGAGCTGTGAATACTAAAATGTACATGATCAGTCTCCATAGCAGCTCTCTCTGTTCTATATCTTCCCTGAAGCAGATTGCTTTCCTTTACAGACTACAGCTGCTGCATTCCTCTTCTCTGCCTCTTCTTCCTTCATTTTAAAAATTATGAGCTCAGCGATCCACAAGCACAAACCTGATTCATAAAGAATACCAAAAAAGAAGGTGGAAGATAAAGCCATAAACTCTTCCTCTGTGTAGTTCATTCTTTACAGTATATATTCTAAGAAGGTAGTAATAAAATTATTGTGCCCCTTTCTCATGTTGTTTTCTTCTGTTTATTTTATTTTTAAATGTATTATTGATACTCTGGTTTTTTTTTTTTTCCTAATTGCTATCACTTTCTCCAAAAGCAGCATCATATGGTGGCTAGAAAAGGGGGCTGAGAGATAGGAAGGCCTCGGTTCAAGTTCAGCCTCTGATACATACCTGCTCTTTGACATAAAGCACAGCACTGAACCACTTGGTACAGTAGGCATATCTCTACAAGTCCCAGAGAAAGTCGAAAATTAGAGCAATAGAGACAAAGGTCCAGTCTCTATCCCTATCAGTTTCCACTAACTTACACTACCTCCTAATTTGGAGCTCCCCACTGAAAAAGGGAAGTATAACCAAGCAAGAAAAATCAAGATATTGACCATGTCTGAAAACGTGTCTCATTCTAAACCTCTGGTCCATTAGCTCTCTGCCACTAGGTGGGAGGAAGCCTTCATTATCAAGCTTTATAAAGTTAGGATTTTCTTAGTCTCTTTCTAGGTACAGTCATATGTTTAAAACTACTGGCCCATGCTATACTTCATGAGCAGTTTAAGGGAATTCAAGGATAATTCTGACTGATTTTTGACCTGCTGATTTTAGAAACTAACTATAGGACAGGACCTGGCACCTAGTGGTAGTGGTGGTTATTGTCCTTCATCTTCGAAGAGGACCAAAATGACATCACCATGATAAAGTGAAATTTCAGTGTGTCTGACTTTGGCTGATCAGACCAATACAAGGTCAGAATGCTCTACTACAGGTTGGGCACAGATAGTTCATGTGAATATGTGGGGTGAATATCCCAAATTTGCACATCCTATGTTTACTTTGTTCTGTCTCAATTCTGCTTTGCTCAAAGAGCACAGCAGCCTTCCTGATGTGGGCATGTCATGCTGAGCAGTCCTGTGCCAGTGTCTCCCATGTTGCACAGTCAAATCCAAAGTTCTTGAGAGAGACCTTGAGAGTATCTTTGTGTTGCTTCTTCTGACCATCATGTGATCTCCTACCCCATGCAAGTTCTCCATAAAATAGTCTTTTTGGCAAGCATACATTTTTGCATTCAAACAATGTGGCCAACCCATCAGACTTGCACTCCCTGAAGCATAGTTTGAATACTTGGCAGTTCAGCTCGAGCAAAGACTTCAGTGTCTGGTACCTTATCCTGCCAGCTGATGCTCACAATCTTCCTGTAACAGTTCAAATGGAAGCAATTCAGTTTCCTGGCAAAGCGGTGGTAGACTGTCCACGTTTCACAAGCATATAACAATGAGGTCATCACAACAGCTCCGTAGACCTTCAGCTTGGTAGTCGGTCTACTACCTCTTCTCAAACTTTTCTTCAGAACCTGCCAAACACTAAGCTAGCTCTGGCAATGCATGCATCAACCTCATTGTCAATGTGTACATCCCTGGAAAGTACAGTACCAAGGTAAGTGAACTTATCCACAGCATTCAAAACTTTTCCATTTGTTGTAACCGATGGTTACACTCATAGATGGTGTGGTGGTGGTTGATGGAGCACCTGTGTTTACTTAGTATTCATTATTAGGCCAAAATTAGAGCAGGCAGCAGAGAATTGATCCATACTTTGTTGCATCTCAGCTTCTGAGGTTGCACTGAGTGCTCAATCATCTGCAAACAGAAAATGATGCACCAACACTCTCGACTTTGATCTTGACTTGTAGCCTTTTCAAAGTGAAAAACTTATCATCACTGTAGTAGTTAACCTTGATGCCATGTTGATCCTCGATGAAAGTATTTGTCAGCATGGCTGAAAATATTATGCTAAAAAGCATGGGAGCAAGCACACAGCCCTGTTTCACTCTGTTGGTGACTGCGAAGGCACAAGAGCACTGCCCACTATCCAGAACCTGGGCAAACATGCCATCATGAAATTGACATACAATATTGATAAACTCCAGGCAACCAAATTTTGACATAATTTCCCATAAGCCCTCATGACTAACACTGTCAAAGGCCTTGGTCATATCTACAAACGTTGTGTAGAGATTTCTGTTCTGCTCCTGACATTTCTTCTGGAGTTGTCAGGCAGTAAACACCATATCGACTGTTCCTTGGCCCTTTCTGAAGCCACACTGGCTCTCAGATATATGACCATCTTCCCGGTGAAGGATCAGCCTATTAAGGAGGACTTTAGCAAGAATTTTGCCAGCAATGACTATGAGAGAGATCCCCCTGTGATTGTCACAGGACAATCTATTCCCTTTACCTTGATAGAGATGGACAATGGAGGCATCCTGGAACTCCTGGGGGATAACCTCCTCTTGCCATATAACCTGGAAAATTTCAGTCAGCTTTTGTATGAGCAATGGTCCCCCTACATTGTAAATCTCAGCTGAAATAGAATCAGCACCAGATGCTTTGCCACATGAAAGGAGCTTGATGGCACTCAAAACCTCTTCTTCAGTTGGAAGTTCAGCTAAGAAGGGATTGACTTCCACTTGAGGTAAATGGTCAGTGGCCTTAGCATTGATTGATGATGGTCTGTGGAGAACACTATGGAAGTGTTCAGCCCATCTCTAGGATCATGTCCTTATCCCTAATCAATGTGGCTCCATCAGCACTAAGTAGTTGTGATGCACCACAGGTTTTTGGTCCATAAATAGCTTTCAGAGAATCATAAAAGCCCTTCGGATTGTTATTATCACCATAAAATTGAATTTCATCTGCCTTCTTACTGAGCCAGGAATACTGCATCTCTCTAAGCTTTACTTGTATTTTGCTTTTGATGGAATTAAATGCCGCCTTTTTAGAGGTGGGTGAACTATCCTGCTGGTAAATCCTGTGGAGTTCTTGTTTTTCATTTAGCAGCTTCTGAGTTTCCCCATCATTTTCATCAAACCAGTCTTGGTGTTTGCAAGTATTCTGACCCAGAAGAGCAAATGCAGTACTGTACACCAAAGCCCTGAAAGCTGCCCATTCCTTTTCTGCTCCATTGTTGCCAGCTGTGTGTAGACTCAACTTTCCCTCCAAGTTAGCAACAAACTGTTCACACTCAGAGAAGAGTTCTAATTTGTTGACATTAATTCTTCTGGTAGTCATTTTGCCTTGGGTGTGGCTCTTTTGATGAATATGAATATTTTGGTTGGAAAGAATAAGTCTATGATCAGTCCAGCACTCTGCACCACATGTTGCTTTTGTCACTCTCACATCTTGTCTGTCTCTTCTTACAATCACATAGTCTTTTAGATGCCAATGTTTGCTGCAAGGGTGCATCCATGAAGTTTTATTGCATTTAGGTAAACAGAAAACAGTGCTGGTGATGAGAAAGTCATGTGATGCACAAGTCTTCAGCAGTAAATGACCATTGCTGTTGCTGTTTCCAACTCCATTCTTCCCTAGGCCTCCTTGTCAAGTCTGGTCGTCTGAGACTACTCTAGCATTAAAGTCACCCAGAATTATAAGTGTGTCCTCTTTTGGCACATTGATGATAAGAGTCTCTAGGTCTTCATAAAATTTTTCTTTGAATTCATCAGGATTTGTCATGGAGGGAGCATAGGCACTGATGATGGTGGCATGGAATTTTCCTGCAAGTGGCAATCACATTGTCATGAGCCCGTCATTCACTCCTTTTGGTAGGCATACCAGCTTGCTGATTAGATTGGTTTTGATTGCAAAACCCACACCAGCTTCACAGCACTCCCCTTCAGGGAGTGCCCACTCCAGGAAAAGGTGTGTCCAGCTCCAGCTTCGGTAAGCTGGCCTTCATTTGCCAACCTTGTTTCACTCAGGGCTGCTATTTGGATGTGATACCTGTTGGGTTCTTTTGCAATAAGAGCAGTTCTTCTTTCAGATCTACTGAATTTTGTGGTCTATTAGTGTGCACATGTTCCATGTGCCTATGGTGAGTGGAATTATCTTTGCAGATGTTTTTGTACATTTTGTACATTTTTTGTGTGTTTCAACCGCGTAGTGGGATTCCTTGCTTGCCACGGTAATCAGGTTGGGTAAGCAGACAATGTTTAGGGCACCCTTTCTAGCCCCCTTCCTCACACCAGGAGGTGAGCAGTGTGATCCTTAAAAGGCTGCTCCAACACCCACAGCGCTGCCAAGTCCCACTGCTGCTTCCAGTGAGAAAAGACTCTATGGCCTGGGCCACCTGTGTGCAGGGTTTTGACTACAGCTCCCAGTGTATTTGTGCCCGCTGCTTCATCACTTGCCTGTTGCCACAGGACTTTGAGGCATAATAGTGAAATGGTATGGGTGATGTCTTTTGATTCGTGTGTAAATTGGATTTAAGTGAGGCAAAGTTGCACAAAGTTGTCAGTTTCACTCCTCCAGAGTCATCATAGTCCAGTGGCAGGACAGAATCAAGATGGCTGATGATGGCTCAGGATGCAGTGGATGACCTTGGCGTCTTCCATGTCTAAACAAGCTCCGAGTGCTCCACATTTCCTGCTTAATCTGCCCTCATGGCTGTTTGAACAAATTGTTCTCATCCGCCCATTCCACCAGAGGAAGTCTTCACATGCTTGGAGTAGACAACCCCCATAACTCACCAATGGGTTTGATAACCCTTGGTTACCCTCAACCTGGTTTGGCCAGTCTGCCGAAATGGATTACCAGGGTGTGACCACTGCACATGCTGCAGCTTCTTGGAGCCACAGGTGAGAGGTGGAAAAAGTGGTCACCAAAGGTGGAGAGAGCCCTGAAAAGGGCTCAGCAGCCATAATAACAAAGGTACTTATCCTTCCTGAACACACCCTACACCCTGGTGTCTAGTAAGCCCTTAATAAATGCTTGTTTCTTTTGTTAGCCATTTTTTCTCTCTTGGATTTATTGTTTCCCCTGCTTTTTCTCAAGTTCCCAGAAACTTGTTTCTGACTCTACTTCTCTGTCTTTTTTTACTCCTTCTTTTACCTGAGGAATCAAGAGCTAGGCTTTCAGTGTAGCTTGGACTTTACATATCTGGCTTCAGTTTCTTCATCTTGTAAAATAAATGGTTTGGAGGGCATGATCATTGTGGGCGATCCTCTGATCTTGAGTGAATGGAATACTTGGAGAAATGAACTATGCCATCTTACATGTTCTAGATGACAAGAAGACTGGGACAAAATGGGAGAGAGGTTAAAATGATGGATTCTGATCCACTGTGCTCTCCATTCCTGAATTCAAATCACTTTCTTGTTGATGTGTTTCATCTGTGTCCCCATCATTCTGAATGTGTCCTAAACATATGGCTTGAAAGTATCTGACCTCATGTCATTTCAGAAGCTAATCAGGGACAGGCTTAGATAACATGTGGATAGGAGATTGCCTTGGAATATTTGGCATTGCATCTGAGAGTCAGCACAGTACTGTATAATTCATACAGTACTGGACTTGGAATACATAAGGCCGATTTTCAAATCTCACTTCAGAAACTTAGTAGGTAGCTGTGTGATTCTGGACAAATCACTCCATCTCTCTAGCTTCAGTTTCCTCATCCACAAAATGAGGGCTTTTGTCTCAATGACCCCTCAAGGGAAATTTTTTTTAATTAACCAAAATCTCCCAAATCCATGGATTGTCTCATCATCAGCCCTCTGGAATTATGAATGGTCTTTTAGTTGATTAGAATTCTTACATTTTTAAAAGTTGTGTCTTTTTATAGTATTGTTAATTTATAATTGTTCCTCTGACTCTGCTCACTTTTTATTCTGCATCAATTCATATAAATCTTTCCATGTGTCTTTTTAAATCATCTACTTCCTCATTTCTTATTGCACAGATTTACTCCATGATATATACATTCTGCAGTCCTTTCTGTCATTCCCAAACTGATGGATGACCCAGGAGTTTCTGGGGTTTTATTTTTTTTTTCTCTTTTGCCGTCACAAAAAGCAATGCTATAAGCTTTTTTTTCATATATAATACTTTTTCCTCCATTTCTTATCTCCTTAGGATACAGGCCTAGTAGTGGGATATCTGAACCAAAAGACCTGTACTGTTTAGTAACTTTGAGGAGATATTTTCAGAATTTCTTTTTAGAATGGCTTGACCTATTAATAGATCCTCCAGTAGTTCATGCATGTGCCTTTTTCCTATAACCCCTCCAATTTTTTATGTTTTGTTTTTTGTCACCTTTCTTAATGGTGGTTGTGAGATGGTGCCTTAAAATTGCTTTAATTTGCAGCTTTCAAATAGTAATAATTTGGAGCATTGTTTCATGTGGCTATATATATTATGGGTTTTTCTCTTGTGAAACTAATGTTCATGTCTTTAGGCCACTTACAAATTGGGGAATGGTTCTTATCCCTATAAATTTGAGATAGTCCCTTATGTATATTGGAAGTTAAACTTTCATTAGTGAAACTGTTTACAGAGATATCTCCCCCCATCTTTGCTTCCATTTTAATCTTAGCTTTATTAAATGTTTGTAAAAAACCAAATTTTCCATTTTGTATTCTGTGATTCTTTTTACCACTTGTTTGGTCATGAGTTTTTCTCTTATCTATATATTTCATAAGTAATTTTTCCATGTTTCTCTAATGTGTTTATGATGTGATCTTTTATATCTAGATTGTACATCTATTGAAAGGTTTTTCTTTATATAAGGTATGAGGTTTTGGTCTAAAGCTCAGTTCTTTCATATTGCTATGCAACTTTGCTAGCAATGTTTATCAAATTTTGAATCTTTATCCTACTAACTTGGGTCTTTGTGATACTAGTTTTGTCTCTATGGTTTGTATCCCTAATGTTCCCCTGAATGATCTATTTTTAAGCCAGGACCATTTTTTTTTTTTTTTTGCTTAATAGTATAGTTTGAGATTTGGTACTGCTACACTTCCTTTGTGCCCATTTTTTTCCACTTTATTTCGCCTGAGATTCTACACCTTTTTTCCTCTATCAGAATTTTGTTGTTTTTTTCATTTTATAAAACAGTTCTTTGGTATTTTGAATGTCGTGGCACTGGAAAAGAAAGTTAACTTAAATAGTGCTAACATTTTGATAAAAAAGGCTCATCCTATTGTGGGAAACAAGGAATTCTGTTTCCACAGGGTTAAAACTCCTCCCAGCTTTAAGTGATAACAGTTAATCAGAGTTGTGACCTAGTATGGTCAGGTAAAACGTCAGAAACTTGTGTGCAGACTTGAGGAGCAGTTTGAGGGGAAGCCTACCAGAGACAAGACCATGAAGTAAGGTGTTCAGGAAGCTCCTTCTGGCCAATAGATGGTGTGGTGGGAAATTCAAACTTGGAACAGTATTAGGGGTTGCATTGGTCTGAACAAATTGTAGTGTTCCTGTAGCCTTCCTTGGGAGCTATCCCTTCATTCAGGGGAAATGAATATAAAATTAATAAATGTTTTCTGATTTCACAACAAGCATTGTTCTTTGTTTACGATGAGCATGTTTCTCACTGTTGGGGGCTCATTTCTCACACAATATTTTTCCAATTATTTAGGTTTGCCTTTATTTCTTCAAATGGTAGTCTATAGTTTTATTTGTAAAGTTCTTATATGGTTCTCTATATAAATTTTGGCAAGAATTTTTGGCAAAAATAATTTTGTTTTCTATCTCTTCTTTCTGGGTTAGGTATAACAAAACTCATGCTTTGTATAGATGTGTAGTATTGCTAAAATTAACAATTATTTCAATTAACTTTTAGCTGTCCCTGCCATCATCTGCAAAAAGTGATCATTTTGTTTTTTCTAACCTTTGTTTATTAATTCTATATTTTTTCTTCTCTTATTTCCATAGCCATTATTTCTAGCACTATGTCAATTAGATGTCGCAACAATGAATTTTCACCTTATTTTTTTGGAGAGGAATTTAATTTATACCCATTACATGAACTGCTAACTCCCGTCTCAATACACGTGTGTGTATGTATGATTTAATAGTGTATCTTTCGGATACATGTGTATCAAAAAGGAATACTATTAATTATATTAAAGGTACATTTATTCATATTTTCTAGAGTTTTTAATAGAAATACTTAATGTTTATTTAAAAAATTCTGCTTCTATTGGTAATATATTGTTTTCATTTTTATTAATATGGTTGTTTATAGTTTTCCTAATATTAAACTAATATAGCAATCATGGAAAGAATTCATCCTGTTTGTAACATGTAAGCCTTGTATTTTTTTTTTTTTTTAGCATTTTTAGCATTTAGCATTTTAGCATTTTACATTTCTTTTTAGAAAAATTTTTGCTAAGATTTTGTTGGGGTCCCCTAGACCATTTACGGGAACCCCTAACCCTGACCCAAGGCTCTTGTCCAGCAAGAGGCCTTGATCTCGTGAGTCATGAAATGGGGCGGGAGACAAAGGTGGTGAAGACTCCGTTTTATTCCTCTAAATCACATGCATTTATAGTTTTACCTACGTACATTTCTAAGTACATTCCTAAGCCCTACGTAGGACCTATCACCTATCACTTTTCCTTATATGGGTGTCTTCTCCACTGGACATCCGGAGCCAGGACAAAGAACTGCCACGTTGCAAACAAGGACGAGACCCTTCCTCCTGAATCCATCTAGTTCCACCCCTACTGACAAGCCCCTAGGTTATCTAGGCAGGCCCCCAGTGTGGCGTCCTGAAAATGGATAGGGGTTGGCTCTAACTCGTACCGTTACAAGATTTTATTTTAAAATTTTTGCAACAATGTTCATTAGGGATATTATTCTAAGGTTTCTTTTCATTTTGACTCTTCCTGTATGGGTATGGGAAACAAAGTTCCATTTTCCACTGTCCTAGGTGATAAGGGTTGTGACCTAGCATGGACAGGTTACAGGTCAGAAACTAATTCGAAGGCTCAAGGAGCTGTATGAGGAAGGGCCTATCAGAGAAGAGAACATGGAGTCACACGGCCAGGTGACAGTATCGTGAGAGATCCAAAGTTTGGAAAACAGTATAAGAAATCTCATCTTTCTGAACGTGTTGTAGTCATCCTGTAACCTTACTGGGGAGGCTACCCATCCATTCAGGGGGAATGGATGTAAAAATTAATAAAGGCTTTACTGATTTCACAATAGGTATTGTTCTTTGCTTAAGGTGATCATGTTTCTCACTGTTGGAGGCTTGTTAGATGGACTTACTTCTAATAAGGGGATTATTAAATTTTGTTTCCCAGAAATTATATAAAACATGATTTAAAGTCATACTGGTAATTAATGTAAGAGATAGCAGTGGGGGATGTTGGCTACCTGATAATTAGCATATCGAAAAGTGAAAAAGGCCTTTTTCCTGAGTATCAGAAGCTGTTGGGACCAGATGTGGTTCACAAAGAAGGAAGCCCATTGACCCAGATACTGTCATAGATAATGGAACCCTTATGGATATCCTGCGCAGACTTTTCAACCTATAGCCTTTGTGAATTCTCTTTGCAGTTGAGAAAATTCTTTTCTCATACTATGGATGATGTAGACAACCTGGGATGAGACAAGGCATTTTATGGATTGGATTTTCCTTTATTTAAGTATGAAGAAAAATGAAGATGAAAAAGGAGGGGGGAATTGAAATGTGGAAATAAGAGAAGGAAGCTAGGGTGTAGACTCATATGGGGGGGAGGGGGATTTAGGTGTTTCCTGTGAACCCAGACCTGACCAATGGGGTTCAGGAAGGAAATTCGACTCTAGATGGATTATAAAAGGATTTTTGTAATTGTCTTAAGGTGTGCTTGTGCCTACCAAAGTGTAGGGATTAAAGGCCAGGTCACCCATCAGAAATGATGTGAAATAAAAATATTTTTTCTATATTCACTCATGGCCAAGTGGAAATCTTGGTAAGATGATTATTTCTCACATTCCTGTGTGTCAAGTACATTCTTATGTTATACAAAGAATTTTGTAAGATAATTTCTTTTGCTATTTCTGCCAACTTCTGTAATTTTGGAACTAATTATTTTTGAATATCTGGTTGAATTCAATTTTTATTATATCTGGTCCTACAGTCCCCTTCCTCACTTCTCCACTCCATCCAAATTAATTAGGAGTCATTTATGCCTAGTTCAGTTTCTTCCTCTGAGATAAGGGTGTTCAGATTTTCTGTTTCTTATTCTGGTAATTTGAGTATTTTATATTTTTATAGTTATTTCCTGTAGATGTATTTGATATATAGTTGGGCAAAAATATTTTCTAAAACATTCTTTATTCCCTTAATAAAAATTCTTTTTCATTTTTAATGGTAATTAAATTTTCCTTTTCTTTTAAACCAAATTAGCCAATAGTTTACCTACTTGATTGCTCCTCCCCCAAAATATTCAGTTTTATCTGTTCATTTTTAAAAAACGTTGTTAATGTCTAACGATTTCAGCATTTATATTTTGGAATTTAGTTGGCATTTTAATATTTGATAGTTTTATTTTTTTAATTTGTGCTTTAATCACACTCAATTCACTAATCTATCAACCAGTCAACTAGCATTTATTAAGCTCCTACTATGTGCTAGGCACTTATGCTAAGTGTAGGGGATACAAAGCAAGGCACAAAAATATAGTCCTCATTGCCCATAGTTCTTCCCTTTGCCTCAAACAAGGCAAGACTAATTCTTTTTTCCATATAACCATTCTTCAAAGCCCTTATATAACAGGAAATGGGATTAGCACCCAAACTACAGAACTTAAAGGGAATGCTGCCACCAGCCTCAAGGCTCATTACCAGGAAGCTGTTGGATAGTTTGATCGAAAAACTGATTATTTATAAAAATATAGCATTGTGAAACTAGTCAGTTGAGCAACACAACTTTTTTTTTTCTTTCTCCCTCTTTCCCTTCCCCCTTTCCACTGATAATCATTTAAGATCATCTGAGCCCCAGTAACGGCCAAAGCCTGAACTAATCAACCAGACATGCTTTGGTTTGCTCTCTGAGTGAACTAAAATTGCCTCTTCCTGTGTTACTGACTATAGCACCAGATGAGGCTGACCAGGAGCATTTTTCCTGTGTTTATAACCACTAACAGACGTCCTTCCTGGGACCAGACACTTTTGAATGGTGAAACTTTTCTTATCTTGGTATCCTATAGAAATATGCTATATAAGGGAAACACAGATATCCTGGGATTGTAATTTCAATTGACATTTTGTCAATTATCTTACTGTACTTACAACTTAATTCAACTAAGAAACTCATGCTATTCTCTATATTTCTCATGCTATTATTAAAACATGTGGAGACTATAATTTTTGAGTGACAAAGACATCCTGAGTTGGGATTGCCCTAAATATCTAAAGGTTTTCTTATTCTGCTTAATCTCTGAGTCAGAATTATCCCCTCACTCCATGTATTACATGTATTCTGCTAGTTTAAGGGAATAAACAATGTAATATATATCACCTACCTTGTTTGCCTCTTTAACTAAACTTCCAGGTTGACATCACATAGAAATTCCTACCCTTACCCGCTGATACTCTGCCCAAAGGAATGTCAATTTTTGATTACGGACACTTCACAAGATATCTTGGGGTTTGTAGGATAGATTTCTTAAGGACTGTGTCTTAAACACAAATCAATCTGGCTTTCATTGATTGTGCAATAATAGAGCCCAGGTCAAGCCCCACTTGGTCATTGTTTAGGCCCTGATGGGCTCAAAGTGAATGTAAATAGCAGTTGTTTCTGTTTTGGCCAGAAACCCCCTAAGGTCTTCTCATTTGACATGTTTTTTGGACTATGTAGTGAAGCCCATTCTTTATCTCCTTTCTTACCAAGCTTGGATCACCAAATGGGCTTTGCTCAGTCAAACTGAGTAGTTTAAAAGGGCCATGGTCCCCACTGCAACCTGTGCCACCTCCAGTCTTCCAGGTCACTATTAGTGCACTGGAACCAGATGGCTCTAGAGGAGAAAGTGAAGGTGTAACTTTGCCCAGCCCTTCCTCATTTAAATGTAATTCACTTGCATGTCATCCCCTCTCAAATATCATGATCCTCTTCTAGAACTAAAGACAAAAATGGTGGAGTCATCTCATTTATTCTCACAAATACCTTGGAAGGTAGATGCTGTTATCTCCACTTTACAGATTCTTAAAGGAATTGAGGCAGAGTTAAGTGACATTCATTGCTTGGCAACATGCAGTCCAAAAAAATGACAGCAGGTACAATTAGCAGGTAAGGGAATTAAAAACAATCAAAAAGGAGGTTCCCTGGGATGTCAGTTCCTCTACCAATGCTATTTTTAAAAATATATTCTCCAGAGTCCCTAAGTGGGTTCCAAATCAATCCAACTGGGAGGAAACTTAAGTCAAACTGCTTCAGGTCTGCCCTGTAATAACCCCCTTTGCTCATAAGAGCCATTGTTGCTATTGTGGGAGTGGGAGAGTTTAACTAACTCTCCTGAGCTCCATCTGTGTCCTTGGTTCCAATAAAAGATCTTTAGGAATCATCTAATAAAGGTCTGTTGTTTTACAGATGAAGAGCTCAGAGAGGTAAAGTTCCTTGTCCTAGGTTCCACTCCCAATTAGCTCTTGTTATTCAAGATGATACAAACCAGGGAGTGGAGCCGGCTCAGGGAGTTCAGGTGTGGGTGAGAGACCAAGGATTTTTGTTGGTAGTGGTGTTGAGTGCTTTTTGTTTTTAAATAAGTGGAAAGGAGAAAGCTCTCAAAGGGCAATATCCTCTGGATTTCTCAAGACAGAGATCTTTGTGAAGCTGAATTTCAGGAAGGTGGGATAACTGTACAGAGGCCACTAGATCTGCTAATACCTCCAATCCGTGAATCACTGTCAAGGTTCTACCATGAAATCTTTCATCCCACCCACTATCTCCTCCCAAAGAGATAATGCACCATTTGGCTAAGTTGAAGAGTCTGATGTGGAACTGGTTTGAAGTTTCTCCTGAACAAGATCCTATCAAGAAACTTCTTTTTCATTTATTATATTAGTATTTTAATATTAGTATTTTTTTAGAATTATAGTTTTCAACATTCACTTTCATAAGATTTTAAATTTCAATATTTTTTCTCCCCACCATAACACAGTTAAGGCAATCTGATGTAGGCTATGCATGTACAATCATATTAAATGTATTTGCACATTAGACATGTGAAAAAAGAATCACAAAAACAATGAGAAAAAAGTGAGAATCTTATGTTTTCATCTGTACTCAGATTTCATATTTCTTTCTCTGAATGTGGATCCCTGTATGGCTGTGAAGAGCTAAGTCTTATCAAATTTGATCACTGCACAATGGTGCTGTTACTATGTATAATGTTCTGATTCTGCTCACTTCACTCTACCTCAGTTCATGTAAATCCTTCCAGATTTTTCTGAAATCCACTTGCTCATCACTTCTTATAGCACAATAGCATTCCATTGCATTAACGTGTTCACAACCATTTCCCAATTGATAAATATCTCCTCAATTTCTAATTCTTAGCCATCACAAAAAGAACTGCTATAAATATTTTTGTACATGTGAGTCCTTTTCCCATTTTTTACAATCTCTTTGGGATACAGACCTAGTAGTGGTATCAAAGGAGTTTTATAATCCTTTGGGCATAATTTCACATTGCTCTCCAGAATGGTCAGATCAGTTCACTACTTCACCAACAATGCATTAGTTTTCCAATTTTCCCACGTCTTCTCCAGCATTTATTGTTTTCTGTCATATTAGTCAATCTGATAGGTGAAGTGGTACCTCAGAGTTGTTTTAATATGCATTTCTGTAATCAATAGTGATTAAGAGCATTTTTAGGACTTTAAAAATTTTTTAAGAGCATTTTTTTCCTATGACTATATAAATAGCTTTAATTTCTTCATCTGAAAACTCCCTGGTCATATCCCTTGATCATTTATCATTTGAGGAATTAATTGCATTCTTAAAAATTTTACTCAGTTCTATATATTTTAGAAACGAGGCTATCATCAGAAACAATGGCAGTACAAATGGTTTTCCAGCTTTCCATCTAATCTTGGTTGCACTGGCTTTGTTTGCACACAAGCTTTTTAAATTAATGTAATCAAAATTATCCATTTTGCATTTCACAATGTTCTTCATTCCTTGTTTGGTCATAAATTCTTCCCTTCTCCACAGATCTGATGAACTATTCCTTACTCTCCTGATTTGCTTATAGTATCCCCCTTCATGTATAAATCATGTACCCATTTCAAACTTATTTCGACTGATCTACCACTCTATTTCTTACTACCAAATAATTTTGATGATTGCCATTTATTATACTTATAGATCTGGTAAGGCTAGGCCACCTTCCTTTGTAATATTTTTCATCAAGACCCTTGAGATTCTTGACCATTTGTTCTTTCAGATGAATTGTTATTATTTCTGGCTCTAATTTTTTTGGTAGTCTGGTATGGCATGAAGAAGTGAATTAATTTTGGTAGAATTCTCATTTTTATTATATTAGCTCAGCCTACCCATAGGAAATTTATGTTTTTCCAGTGGTTTAGATCTGACTTTATTTGCGTGAAAAGTGTTTTATAATTGTATTCATAGAGTTCCTGGATTTGGTAGGGGGACTCAGTGGAACAGATTAGGGACACAAGACACAGTCACTGACTATAGTAATCTGTTTCATAAACCCAAAGACACCAGATTGTGGGATAAGAATTCAGTCTTTGACAAAAACTGTTGGGAAAACTGGAAAATATAGTAGCAGAAATTAAGCACAGAAAAACATACTATATACTAATATGACAGCCTCTTAACCTAGGGATGGCATCAGTGTAATGGTTGTTCTTTGTGCTCAAAGAGGACTAAAATGACACCACTATGCCAGGATCAACGTACAGTGTGCCCAACAGTGGATGATCATACCAATGAGATCAGAAGGCTCTAGCACAAGTTGGGCACAAATAGTCCATATTTGGAGTGGTGCATCAATGCAGGTCTATGTCAAAGGATCTATATTGTACAAATACTTCTCTCACTATCTCCAGTTCCCTTACCATGTCAACTTAGCATTGTTTCCCATTATCTTCATGATAAATCATTTGTGCCTCAGGCTCTGACCATCTGCTTATGGGAACAAGGCCTCATACATGTTCCCAACTCTTCTTGTTGGTACCCTGTACAAGTACTTCTCCCTCTACTCTCTAGCAGGGCAGGAAATTAGGATGGAGGGAAGGAGGTATGATTCCTCACTCAGGATACATGGTGTGACCCATGGTTACTGGACATGTTCTGACCCATAAGGATGCTGTATATCTCACCTCTTTCTGCTGTGCTTTAGTATGCCCATTCACATGGTTCTTCTCCAGTATGAGTTCTCTCACGCCTAGTAAGACGTGCCTTCCTTCCAAAGGCCTTCCCATATATAATACATTGATAAGGTTTCTCTTCAGTATGAATTATTTGATGTCAATAAGTTCTAAGTTGTATGGGAAAGCTTTCCCACAGCCCTTACATTCAAAAAGAATGTTTCCAATATGTATTTGCTGATGCACATTAAGATGCACCTTTCTTGTTAAGGCCTTTCAACATTCACAAGGTTTCTCTCCAATATGAATTTCTGATGCAGTGTAAGTTTTGACTTACACATGAAGGCCTTCCCACATTCATTATGTTTCCAAGGTTTCTCTCCTATGAATTCTCTGATGCACTATAAGGCCCTTCTTAATTCTGAAGACCTTTCCACATCCACTACATTCATAAGGTTTCTTTCCAGTATGAATTCTCTTATGCTCGTTAAGGTGTGAGTAAGTCCTGAAGGTCTTCCCACATTCACTACATTCATAAGGTTTCTCTCCAGTATGAATTCTCTGATGCATGATAAGTCGTCTCTTAATCCGGAAGGCCTTTCCACACTCACTACATTTATAAGGTTTCTCTCCCGTATGAATTCTCTGGTGCATAGTGAGCTCTAACTTTTTCCTGAAGGCCTTCCCACATTCACTACATTCACAAGGTTTGTCTTCTCCAGTATGAACTTTATGGTGCACTTTAAGTTGTTCCTTACTCCTAAAGGCCCTTCCACATTCACTACATTCATAAGGTTTCTCTCCTGTATGAATTCTCTGGTGCACTATAAGATGATCCTTGCTCCTGAAGGCCTTTCCACATTCAATACATTCATAAGGTTTCTCTCCAGTATGAACTCTCTGATGCCCAGTAAGACATGCCTTACTCCTGAAGGCCTTTCCACATTCACTGCATTTATAAGGTTTCTCTCCAGTATGAATTCTCTGATGTACATTACAATTTCCCTTAAATCTGAAAGTCTTTCCACATTCACTACATTTATAAGGTTTCTCTTCAGTATGAGTTTTCTGATGCACAGTAAGCCCTGAATTACTCCTGAAGGTCTTTCCACATTTAGCACATTCATAAGGTTTCTCTCCAGTATGAATTCTCTGATGTACAGTATGATTTCCCCTATATCTGAAGGTCTTTCCACATTCATAACATTCATAAGGTTTCTCTCCAGTATGAATTCTCTGATGCACAGTAAGCTCTGACTTAATCCTGAAGGCCTTCCTACATTTACTACATTCATAAGGTTTCTCTCCTGTATGAAGTCTCTGATGCTTAGTGTGATGTGACTTCTTCCAGAAGGTCTTCCCACATTCACTACATTCATAAGGTTTCTCTCCAGGATGAATTAGCTGACACACAGCAAGATGCTTCTTGCTCCTAAAGGTCTTCCCATATTCATTACATTTAAGAGGTTTATCTCCAATAAATTCTCTGCTCTCTGAAAGGAAGAATGAAGAGTTGATTGCCTTTCTGACCATTTCCTAAAGGTTCTTAGTTGTTCATAGTTCAAAGAAAGCAACTCTCTTGCCTTTTTGCTTGAGAAGGCTAGCTGCATTTCACTAAGGATCAAATTTATCTTATGTGAAAGTATGATGACTCAAAGGTAACATATGAAAATGAATTGACACAGGATGAAATAACCTGAAATTGATGAATGAACCCTGATTCTATTTTCATTGGCTGACATTTGAATGGAATAACACTGTGCAGAAAAAAAGAAAAGATGACTTTTAGAACTTGCAATTGTATCCTTACCCTCTGAGGTGAAAATAAGAAGGGAAAAGACTAAACAGAAAGAAAATTTAGAATTGAGGTTAGAGAGAGGAAGATAAATAGATACATGGAAGTAAACAGAATAAAGAAATGCGAGGGAAAAAAATTTGACAATTGTTGACATAAATTTCTCCTAAAAACTCAACATATCTACTTTGTAAGGAGTTGATTAAAATGTGTGAGAGTAAGACATACAGGTGTTTTTGAGAAGAGAAATTATTAAGAATTACCTGAAACTCTACTTAAAATCTGATAATCAAAGAAAAAAAATGAAAACAATTTGGAGGTAGCAATAAATGTCTTCAGTTTAATAAAGATACTTTAAAATGATACATTTTTGGCAATAATGTTGAAATCACTACTTATTAACCTGCTGCAGCCATTTTCCTGAAAAGTAACAAAACAACTTCAGCTAGAGCCTACAAAACTGTTCATATCCTTTGACCTAAATGTCCCCATGCTAAATTTGAATCCTCAACATGTTACTGAAAGCAAATAAAGCATTCTCAGTAAAATTTTCACAACAGCTTTTTGTGAAAATGAAAATCTATTTCTAATGATGTTGTTAGGGCTAAACAAGTCCTGTTCCATGTTTATAAACATAATTTCAAAGCAAAAGACAAACAGGATGACACATAACATGATAGACTGAAGAAAGGGAAATTAATTTAGAATTAAATATCTTAAGAAGTAACAGCACCCATTCACTTTAATTCTTCTACACAACATGACTAAGGTGAAAATTTATTTAGTAAAAATGTATGTGTAGATCCCATATAAGATTGCATGTGTAGAACCCATATAAGATTGCATTCCATCTTGGGAAGGGAGCAGGGAGGGAGAGGGAAAAAATCTAAGATTTATGCAAGTGATTGCAGAAAACCGAAAACAAATGAATTAATTTTTAAAAAGTAATAGTAAAGCAATATGATCATAAAAACAAAACAAGAAAATATCAGAGGAGGACTGAGAAGCAAAAAGAACAAAATTACTTAATATCTTAAGTAATTTGCTTATTTTGAAAGAGAAATGAATTTAAGCAAGAAAGGCAGGAGAATGCCTGCTTAAGATAATTTTCAATAAAGAGAGGAGAAATAACTGTCCTGTAGTGAAGCAACAAATTTTTTTGAGTGTAGAGGCCTATTTCAGTAAGGAGATATATTAAGAAATAACTTTTTAGGGAGAAAAATGAAGTTTTGAAGTCTTAATTACTCTGAATAGGCCTGAGAAGCTTTGATAGGATAGGCCATGTTGTTCAACACTTTACAAGAATTTTGACCCAAAATGACCAACAGTTAAGTAGTTTGCAATGATCTATCTGCTTGGTTTTTATGTAATCACCTGGACAACTGCTTCCTGGAACATCTGCCTCTGGCATCCAAGATGTTTCCTTTCTGTACAACTGGTAGATCACATCTGGTTTGGAAACTGCAAATCCTGTACAATGAAAATGAAAAAGTGCTAGGGGGTTAACTCAGAGTTCCATCATAGAACATAGATACTCATGGTCTTTTAACACTAAGGGGACTATTATTAGCTGATTTTGTCTGAGATTTATTTTTTCAACCATGGAAGTCTCAATGCATTGGATGGAGGAAGAAGTAGGGGGTTTTCTTTTCTTTTTTGTTTGTTTTTTTTTAAAAAGCATCTGTAAAACTTAGAAAAATTCAAAATGAGTTCAAACCCTCTCTGGGAAATAAAGAAGACATGCCAGGAAGACCTTAAGGTAGTACAAAGTACCACTGAGGGATATTTCTATATTATGGCAGAATTGGATTTAGGAAAAACTAGTTCATCTGATTCATTTCCTGTTTAGACTGTATGATGATAAAACCCACACTGGAATTAAAAAGAACATTCTAGATTTGAAGCAACAGAGAGGGGAAGATACATTCTCCAGGATAACAAGAAATCAATTTCCAGTTATACTAAGCCAAGACCTTTTCCCTTGAAACTGGCAGCACAAGTAATCTGTCCCTTGATTACAAAAGGATTAGAAACAGTTTCCTTTTGTATGCCAAAGAATAACTTAAAAAATCTTCAAAGCTGTCATAATATACATAAAGAATTCAAAAGGGGTAGCTGCTCTTACCTAAAGAGACCAAGTTCCTATAGTTCTCCAGCATCACATCCCTGTACAACTTCTTCTGAGATGGGTTCAGTTGTACCCACTCCTCCTGGGTGAATTCCACAGCCACATCCTTGAATGTCACTGATTTCTGAAATACAAAAACATTTGTGCTTACCCAGAACATCTAAGGAGTTTTCTCATAGTTCTAAAGCTCAAGCAACTCAAATATCTTCTCTGAAAACTGGCTCCACACTGAATAATTACTTACTGGTTCCATGTTCCTTTGATTGTATACAGACACTTGGGGGGAGTGGGACACCTTATTTTCTGAACCAGGGAAGTGAACCTGCTGTGTTCCCCCACCGCTGCTTCCCAACATGGAAAGTCCCCAATCATTCCTCCAATTAGAAATCAGATTACCTAATGTTGTATTACTTGCATTTAATTAGTTGGTCTTCTTCAATTGTTTTTATTGTATAAAAAAGTACATCTCCCTGTATATTCTGAGTCAAGCACTAAGCTGAGTAAGGGGCCTGGTCCCAGTTTGTTGTGCAACTGTAATTGTGCAAATGCATTGCTTAATAAACTGATATGCTCAAAAGAGAGAACCTTGTTTCCTCAGTTATTTCATCAATCACTTGCTACAAAGGATTGTTTGATTTCTTTATTTGTATCCCAGTAGAGTCTGGTATATAGTAGTCACTTAAGAATTCCTCTCCCAAAAAGGACTGATAAATAGAAGTATGGATAGAATGACCTTACATATACTCACACACTCCTGCATTTGTATTTAATGTTAGACAACTCTAGAGTTGAGGAAGAAGGGAGAAAAAGAAATTTACATGATAACTTTATTATATATTTAAAAGGAATATCAAGTTGTAGATAAGAGATTTGTCATTGCATATGCAATCACCTTTTTTTATTATACCACATTTTGGAAATGCTTGTATTTTTCCATGAATTAAAAATGAGATGAATAAAAATTTTTTTAAAAGAATTCCTCTCTGATTAGTTTGTAAGTTCCTTAAGGACAGGAGCTATTATTGCCATCCTTTGTATCCTCAGCACTTAGCACAATGCCTGGCACTTTGTAGGAGCTTAATGAATGCTTGTTAGAAATAGTTCCAATATCATCAGTTTTAAACTTGTCCCCATGCCTCCTATTTCAGCCTCTCAGTTAAAGCAATAATATACCTAATTCCTTTTCTACTTCCTGAAATAAAATAATGAAAATGAAATAGCTGAATTTAGTTATCATGTGGTCCTAAGTCTTCTTTTCCAATCTAAACAAGGCCAGTCCCTTTGATCAATCAGTCTGATCTCTTCACAAACAAGGCAAGCTCTTTTCATCCAGTCGCTGTACTTCTTAAAGATGTGCTGCTCTGAAATGAGCACGATTTTGTTCAGTGCTCCTGGAATCATAAGAACAAAGGCAAGCATGGGGGACTACATTGTCTTCTCTGTATTAGCATGTGAAAATTTTTTTACTGCTGAAATGGGTGTTAAAGGACCACTGCTTTCCAATTCATATATTTAGAACTAGAAGAAACTTTAGAGTTCAATTTTCTCATTTTAGAAACTGAATTGAAGCCCAGAGAGGGAAAGTGACTTGATTAAGGTAAAAAGGGAATAAATGGTGGATCTGCACTTTGAGCTCAGGTTCTACTGGCTTCAAATCCAGGGCTATTCTCACTATACCATGTTGCCATTACCTTTTTGTATAACCAGACCAAGTCCACAACTGAATTTTTACACAAAGAGATTCTAAGAGCACTCTTTGGGTCAATAAAAAACTGGAAACAAATTAAATTCTCACCAATAAAAAATAGCTAGAAAAAATGGCATATGAATAACACTGTCATTTATATAGTTAAAAATGATAAGCATGAGGAATCCTGAGAAGAACTGGAAGATATGCATTAACAAACAGTGTAAAATAAGCAGGCCCAACAAAAAATAACACACAAAAACTACAGAAATATAATTTTTAAAATGACAAAGACACTGAACTAAGAGTAACTGAAAAAATCGTCCATGTGAACATTTAATGTGGATTCTCTAAATTGGCACATCTTGCATTTCTTTTGAACTACTTCAATTCTGCTTTGCTCACGGAGCACAGAATCTTTTCTGATAAGGACATGCTATACTGGGAGGTCCTGTACCAGTGTCTCCCATGTCATACAATCAATTTGAAAGTTATTAAAGAAAGGACCTCAGTGTCTGGGATCTTATCTTGCCAGGTAATCTTCAGAATTTTCCTAAGGTGATTTAAATGGAAATGATTCAGTTTCTTGGCATGGTGCTGGTATGTTTCTCAGGTTTCGTAGGCATGCAACTATGAAGTCAGCACAACAGCTCTTGTACAGCTTCAGTTTGGTAGTCAGTCTAACACCTCTTCTCTCCAATGTCCATTATCACCACTATTATTCAATATGGTACTAGAAATGTTAGCTGTAGAAATTAGAGAAGATAAACAAATTGAAGGAATTAGAATAGGCAAAGAAGAAACTAAGTTATCACTCTTCGCAGATGACATGATGATATACTTAGAGAAGCCCGGAGATTCAAGTAAAATAAACTACTTGAAATAATAAACAACTTTGGCAAAGTTGCAGGTTACAAAATAAAAACTGCACAAATCTTCTGCATTTCTATATATTAGTAACAAAGCTCAACAGCAAGAGATAGAAAGAGAAATTCCATTTAAAGTTAGGGTAGATGCTATAAAATATTGGGAGTCTACCTGCCAAAACAAATCCAGGGACTATATGAACACAATTACAAGACACGTTTTGCACAAATAAAGTCAGATCTAAGTAAGTGGAAAAACATCAGTTGCTTGTCGGCAGGCCAGTCAACATAATAAAAATGACAATTCTATCTAAGTTAATTTACTTATTTAGTGCCATACCAATCAAACTATCAGATAATTATTTTCTAGAGCTGGAAAAAATATCAAAATTCATCTGGAAGAACAAAAGGTCCAGAATATCAAGGGGACTAATGAAAAGAAATACTAGGGAAGGTGGCCTAGCTCTACCAGATCTCAAATTGTATTACAAAGCATAAATTATCAAAACTGCTTGGTACTGGCTAAGAAACAGAAGGGTAGACAAGTGGAACACGTTAGGTACTCAAGACACAGTAGGCAATGCATATAAGCAATCTACTGTTTGATATATCCAAGGACCCCAGCTTCTGGGATAAGAACTCACTGTTCGACAAAAATTGCTGGGAAAACTGGATAACAGTGTGGTGGAAACTAGGCAAGAATGAAGTCCAAATGGGTACATGATCTTGGTATAAAGACTGATACTATAAACAAATTAGGGGAGCAAGAATAAATTTTTTATGACCAGAATTTTTTTTCTTGCTTGCTCAGTTTCTCAGCCTATTACTTGACTTTTTCATTAAAAAAATAAACATTTTCATTTAAAGTTTTGAGTTCTAAATTCTATCCTTCCCTGCTGCCTCCCTGTGATAGCAAACAATCTGATACAGGTTACAAGTGGGTAATTATGGCAAACATTTTGCATGAGAAGACTCAAATTGAAGAAAAGAAACAAAACAAAGAGAAAACTAGCCTGCTTTCATCTATTCAAACAACAGCAGTTCCTTCTCTGGAGGCAGATAGTCTGCTATATTATGAGTCCTTTGGGATTGTCTTGTACTGCTGAGAAGAGCTGAGTCTTTCAGTCTTCATTGTACAATATCGCTGCTTCTGTGAACAACATTCTCCTGGTTCTTCTCACTTCGCTCTCCATCAGTTCACATAAAACTTTCCAGATTTTTCTGAAATCATCCTGCTCATCATTTTGTTTTCTTTTTGGATATATATTTTTCAGTTCTTAACATTCACTTCCACAAAAACTGAATTCAAAATTTTCTCCCCATGTCCCCCCAGTCCCCACCCCAGGACAGCATATACCCCATCCACCATTTCCTCCAGTCGGTCTTCCCTTCTATTACCATCCCCCTTCCCCTCTATTTTCCTGTAGGGCAGAATAAATTTCTATACTCCATTGCCTGTATAGCTTAATTTCCAGTTGCATGCTAAAACAATTTTTAACATTCATTCTTAAAGCTTTGAGTTCCATATTCTCTCCCTCCCTCCCCACCCACCCTCATTGAGAAAACAGCAATTCAATACAGGTCATACCTGTGCAACAGTGCAAACCACTTCCCTAAAAGTTATGTTATAAAAGACTATCCACATTTCCCTCTGTCCTATCCTGCCCTTCCTTTACTCCATTCTCTCCCTGGACCTGTCCTCCCACAAATAGTGTTTGCTTCTGATTATCCCTTTCCCTTCCCCTTCCTGAAGGATAAAATAATTTCCATATCCAACTGAGTGTGTTATTCCCTCCTTAAGCCAAATCCCATGAGAGCAAGGCTCACTTATTTCCTTTCATCTTCCCATCTTCTCCTCCATAGTAAAGGCTGTTTTTTCCCTCTTTTATGTGAGAAGATTTGTTACATTCTACCTCTCCCTTTCTCTTACTCCTAGTACATTTCATGCAACAGTAAATTTCATTTCTTTTAGGTACTTTCCCTTCATATTCAACTCACCCTGTGCCCTCTGTCTATATACATATATATACACGTACACATACATACACACATATGCATGCCTATACATATATAATATACACATACATACATAACCACACACAACTACACATATATATTCCTTCTAACTATCCTAATACTGAAAAAGGTATCATGAGTTACACATAACATCTTTCCATGACAGGAATGTAAATAGTTCAACTTAAATGAGGTCCTTAAGGCTTCTCTTTCCTGTTTACTTTGTCTTTTCAAGTTTCTCTTAATTCCTGTATGTGAGAGTCAAATTTTCTATTCAGCTCTAGGCTTTTCAAAAAGAATGCTTGGAAGTCCTCTATTCCATTGAAATTACATTTTTCCCCTGAAGTATTATACTCAGTTTTGCTGGGTAGGTCATTCTTGGTTTTAATTCTATCTCCTTTCCCCTCTGGAATATCACATTCCAATCCCTCAATCCCTTAGGGTAGAAGTATTATCTTGATTGTATTTCCACAATACTTGAATTGTTTCTTTCTGGTTGCTTATAATATTTTCTCCCCTGGACCTGGGAACTCTGAAATTTGGCTACAACATTACTAGGAGTTTTCCTTTTTGGATCTCTTTCAGGAGGTGATCGATGCATTCTTTCCACTTCTAGGGCAATTTTTCTTGATAATTTCTTGGAAGATAACGTGAGGCTCTTTTTTTTGATCATGGTTTTCAGGTAGACAAATAATTTCTAAATTTTCTCTCCTGGATCTGTTTTCCAGGTCAGTTGTTTTTCCAATGAGATATTTCACATTGTCTTCTATTTTTGCATTCTTTTGGTTTTGTTTTATAATTTCTTGGTTTCTCATAAGGTAATTAGCTTCCATCTGTTCCATTGTAATTTTTAAAGAGCTACTTTCTTCAGTGGGCTTTTGAACCTCCTTTTCCATTTGGCCCATTCTGCTTTTTAAAGCATTCTTCTCCTCATTGGTTCTTTGGGCCTCTTTTGCCATTTAGGTTAGTCTGTTTTTAAAGGTATTATTTTCTTCACCATTTTTTGGGATCTCCTTTAGCAAGCTGTTGACTTGATTTTCATGATTTTCTTGCATCATTCTTATTTCTCTTCTCAATTTTTCCTCCCCCTCCCTTACTTGATTTTAAAAATTCTTTTTGAGTTCTTCCATGGCCTGAGACCACTGCGTATTTTTTTGGAGGTTTTGGATGTAGAAGCCTTGACTTTGATGTCTTCCCCTGATGGTATGCTTTATTCTTCCTCATCAAAAAGGATGAAAGAAAATACCTTTTCACCAAGAAAGTAACCTTCTATAGTCTTATTTTTTTCCCTTTTTGAGGCATTTTCCCAGCCAGTCACTTGACTTTTGAGTCCTTTGTCAAGTGGAGGGTATACTCTATGGACCTGTAAGTTCTCAGTTCCTCCAAGGTGGCACAATCAAGGAAGAGGAGTTTACTTCTCTCTTGGCCTGCACTCTGGTCTGTTGGCAACCACAAGCACTCTTTTCTGCCTCACAACTGCAAGTAGGGTTGCCTCTCTACTGCCACTACCAGCTCTACAACACCAGCACTCTTCCACACCCCAGGACTGTGATTGAGAACTGAGACCCAGACTGATTGCTCAATTGCCCCAGGGTCTTTAAGGGGAGGGCCCCAGTGGCTGCTGCCGCCCTGGGATTGGTTAGACTTTGCTCCCTTTTCACCCGAATGAAAGAGCCTTCTTACTGACCTTTGAAGCTGTCTCTGGTATTTGTGGGTTGAGAAATCTGGGAACCATAGCTGCTACCCCTGGATTCCTCACCCTGAAGCCTGTTCTAGTCTTGTCCTGTGCATCATGGCCAATGTTGTGCTATGCTCTGCTCTAAGCCTGGTGCGACAGACCTTTCCTGGTGGCCTTCCAGGCTGTCTTGGGCTCAAAATGTCTTTCACTCTGTCATTTTGTGACTTCTGCTGCTCTAGAATTTTTTTGCAGTCATTTTTTTCAGGTATTTTATGAGTTATGGTGGGAGAGCTAGAGTAGGTCCGTCTTTCTACTCCATCATCTTGATTCCTCCCCCTATTACTTGACTTTTAAAGCTTTGGTAAGATAGTGTTCTGCTTCCACAGTAAAAGGAGCAGTGTTCCAAGCCTTAGGGGTTTTGTTCAGCTGTTTTCAGAGATACATGAAGGAACTTCTAAGTTTTCAGTTCTTCCACGGTGGTATAATCTAAGGAGAGGTATGTTTACTACTTTCCTGGTCTGTGAGTGACCACCAATACTCAATTTTGATTTGAAACTGCGAGAAGGGTAAGAATTCTACTGTGGTTGCAAGTTCTGGTGTTCTAATGCTCCTACTCTGGGACTGTCAGCCAGGACTACAACCCAAATCTGAGTATGAGCAAAGCAACAGAATCTTGCGTCAGTGAGCAAACGGATACCTGTAATCTTCTTCTTCAAACCCTTTTACCTTCTATAGGCTGAAAACTCCTGAAGCAGCTGCTGCTGCTACTGATTCAGTGACTCCCAAGGCCTGCTCCTGGTTTGCTGGGGCCAGGGCTATGCTGACACAACCTGTGCTAGGGACTATGCTTCCCTCTCACCAAGGTGCAACACACTTTTTCTGCTGCCCTTCTAATCTGTCTTTGGCATCTGTGGGCTAAGAGATCTGGAAATCACCATTGCTGTTGCTGATTCAGTTCCCCAAGGCCTACTCCTGGTTTGCTCAGCTCTTTCTACACTAACATAGGATGTACTGGATTGCACTCCTTTCTCACCCTGGTGCAACAAATCCTTCTTGGTGAACTAAGTTGTCTTGGGCTGGAAAATTGTTTCACTTCATCTTTTTGGGGGATCTGCTGCTCTAGAATTTGTGGAGAATCATTATTTAAAGATATTTGGAGGGATCTGGGGAGTGCTCGAGAGAATCTTTGCCTTTACTCCACAAACTTGGGTCTGGCTCCTCCATTACATTAAATTGAAAAGGTTTTTTACAAATAAGACACGTTGCAAAGATCATAAGGAAAACAAAAAATTGGGGAAAATATTTTATAGGAAGTTCTCAGATAAAGGTTTAAAACATATAAAGAACTTTGTGAAATCTATAAAAACATAAATCATTCCTCAATGGATAAATGGTCAAAGGATATGAACAAGAAGTTTTCTTTCTTTTTTAAATTTAATTAATTTGTTTTCAGTTTTCTTTTTTTTAATAAATTAATTTGTTTTCAATCACATTCATAAGTCTAAGATTTTCTCCCCCTCCCTCCCCAAGATAGCATGCAATCTTATATGGGTTCTACACATACATTCTTATTAAACATATTTTCACATTGGTCATGTGGCATATAAGAAAGAAAATGAATGGGAGAAACCATAAGAAAAACCAAAACATAACATAACACAAGAGAAAATAGTCGGCTTCATTCTGCATTCCAATTTCCTAGTTCCTTCTCTGGATGTGGAAGGTAATTTGCATCAAGAGTCTTTTGGGAACGTTACAGGTCCTTGCATTGCTAGGAAGGACTAAGTCTACCACAAAAATTCCTCATACACTGTGGCTGTTACTGTGTATAAGGTTCTCCTAGTTCTGCTCCTTTCACTCAGCATCAGTTCATATAAGTCCTTCCAGGCCTCTCTGAAGTCTTCCTGTTCATCATTTCTTATAGCACAATAGTATTCCATTGCATTCATGTACCACAACTTGTTTAGCCATTCCCCATTTGATGTGCATTCCTTTGATTTCCAGTTCTTGCCCACCACAAAGAGAGCTGCTATAAATATTTTTGTACATGTGGGACCTTTTCCCATTTTTATGATCTCTTCGGGATACAGCCCTCGAAGAGATATTGCTACATTAAAGGGTATGCACATTTTTATAGCCCTTTGGGTACAGTTCCAAATTGTTCTCCACAATGACTGAGTCAGCTTGCAGTCTCACCAACAATTAGTGTTCTAACTCTCCCACAAATTCTCCAAAATTTATAATCTTCCTGTTTTGTCATGTTGGCCAATCTGAGAGGTGTCATGTGGTACCTCACAGTTGTTTTGATTTGCATCTCTCTAATCAATTGTGATTTAGAGCATTTTTATATGACTATAGATAGCTTTAATTTCTTCCTCTGAAACTACCAAATAGACAGTTTTCTAATAAGGAAACCAAAAGAACTTATAGTCATATAAAAATTTGCTCTAAATAATAACTGATTAGAGAAATGAAAAGTCAGACAACCTTGAGATGTCATTTTACACCTATCAGATTGGCTAAAATGATAGGAGAAAGCAACAAATGTTGGAGGGGATGTGGAAAAACTGGGACCCTACTTCATTGTTAGTGTAACTGTCAACTGATCCAACCATTTTGGAGAACAACCTGGAATTATTAATCTAACTATACCCTTTGATCCAGCAATACCAATATGAGGTCTATTTCCAAAGATGATTAGGGAAAAAAGAACCAGTGTGTTCTAAAATATTTATAGCAGCTCTCTTTCTGGAGACAAAGAACTGGAAATTACAGGGATGCCCATCAATTGGGATGTGGCTGAACAAGTTGTATGTAATTGTGATTGAATGCTACTGTAGTATAAGAAATAATGAGCTCAATAATCTTGGAAAAACTTTCACAAAATAATGAAGAGTGAAATGGACAGAACCAAGACAACAATAGAAATAGTAACAGCAATATTGTTTTAAGAATGAATTTGAATAAGTTATTTTGACTGTTATAAAAACCCTAATTACCTGTGAAGGATATATGAAGAAAGATGCCATCTGCATTCAGAGAAATAACTGATAGATAAATGTATAGAATAATTTTATACATACATATACACACATATATACACATATGTTTGTGTGCATACATGTTATCTATATATACGTACCTACATATCTATCTGTGTCTAATGGTAGCCATGGTGTGAGGAAGAGAAAAAAAGGAAATTTACACAGTAACTTTGTTATATATTTAAAAGGAATAAGAAGTTGTACACAACAGATTTGCAATTTCATATACAATTAGGTTTTATTGTACTATGTTGTGGAAATGCTTGTTTCATTCCATAAATTAAAAATAAAATATATAGACAGAAGTGAGAAGAGCTATGAGACTTTGCATAGAAGCAGCAATAATGGCCAACTATGAAAGACTTAGCTACTCTGATGAATACAATGACCCATGAAAAGTTCAAAGGATCCATTATAAAAAAAATGAAGACAGAATTAATTAATTTTAAGTGCTGATGAAAGCTTATTCTTTTTCACTTTCATTTTTCTTATACTTTTTTGATGGGGTTAACATGGAAATGTTTTGCATTACTTCACATGCTCAATGGGTATCATCTTGCTTCCCTTCTCAATTGAGTGAGAGGTCTGGAGGGATGGAAAGTATTTAGAACTCAAAATTAAAAGAAAAATAAAGTAATTATAAGGGTTTGGGTCTTTTTTTTGATGTGTGGAGAGGATAAATTGGGGTCTATGCTGTCATTTAGCTCTAAATATATGACTCCCTGATGACCACAATTTCAACGAATTACAGCACAGGAGAAAGAAACATTCCACAGTCTCTGGCCTGAGATGGTATATCAGGAGAGCAGCACGTGGCACTCACCTGTCCAGGCCCAGCTCTCTGCACAGGAGCCATTCCTCATCCTCCAGGCACCCCGCCTATTGGGGTGGGACAGAGTCCACACAAGGCAGGGCTGGGGAAGAAAGGAGAACAGTGAAAAAGAGGGACCACACTGGGGGTCTGCCCTGCTCAGAAATCAAGAATCCCCACTTCTGCCCTGGGAGGGGAAGTTGAAGGAAACATTCATTTCTGGGGGTGGGGAAGGGTGTGTGAAGGAAATAGTCATTTCTCTCTTGGAGGACCTAATGTCTTTCAGACACAAAACTACAGACACATGACTCAGCAATGGGGGGGGGGAGGAGGTGAGGGGCGGATCCCTGCTATCATCAGGGAAGGTTTCCCGGAGGTTATAGGAAGATTACGCCACAGAGAAAGCCGGACCAAGGAGCAGCGGAGCACGCCCCTGGAGCACCTTCCCTTGGGCCCTGGGCACTGGGGAAGAGCAGATACCTGGAGGGGCAGGACCTGACCCGGGTCACGGGATGCAGTTATGACTGAAGGAGGATTAGAACCCACCCCCAGACCCCACCTCCACGTGCTCCTCCTCCAAGACCCCCCCCCCCAACCCCGCCCACGGCCACTCCCAGAACCCCTGGAAACCCTCAGGGGCTTCCTTTCTGCTCTGGCGGATGCCCCTCTCTTTGCCGATGAGCTCCCCAAACAGCCCCAGGGCCCTGACCCCTCCGCACCACCGCAGCCGGCCTCCTCCTGGGCCTGGCCTCTCTCTCCGATGCCCTTCACTCCCATACTTGACCTCAGGACCAAAGAGAGAAAGACGCCACAAGCAAGCAGGGAAGAGGCTAAGAGGCGGAAGTGACGTAAAGACGGAAGTCCCATCCTCCCGACCTTGGGCGGTGAAAATGCCCCCGAGGTGCTCAAGGCCTTCTGGTAATCGTAGTCTGGAGGCTGAGGCGATTTCTGCGCATGCCTGAGGCTCTGCCACTCCCTGGTCTTTAATACGGTCCCGCTCCCTTAAATGCCACGCCCCTCCTGCCAGGAGTCCCACCCTCTCTGCTTCTCCCTTTACCTCGTGCGTGGTCTTCACAGCCCCAGAACTCTTGGGGAGTCACGAGGCTTTGGGCTCCTCCCAGTCCAGCCCACCTCGCAGCCTCTCCCATTCCGCCAGCCAGTCCTGAGTAGCAGTAGCTCTAAGGAAATGCTTCTTGAACGTGGGCGGGCGGAAGTGACGCTGCCAAGAAGGGAAGCGGCGACTCTAAGGAAGGAAACCACGAGCTGGAGGGTGGAGGACCGGAGAGCTCGCTCAGACTCTGGGGGCTTCCAGGCTGGAGGAGCTGGATACGAGGTGGTCCAGGGCAGCAGGAGAGGTCGAGAGGGCGCCGGGCGCCAGCGGAGAACCCGGGGACAACGGAAGGCTTTGAGGTGGCCTGGGCTGTGTTTTGGGGAGGCGATGTTCAGGAAAACCCGAGGATCCGAGAAAGGGCAGGCCCTGTGTGGGGTTCTTGAGACGAGGATCACCGAGGAGGAGAGAAGGCGGAGCTTGGCCAGCGCCCACTTTGTGTCTGTTTCCTCTGTCAAGGAGACGGACCCAAGAGAAACTAAGAGAGAGTGAGGGCGATCGTTTAGCTGCACGTAACGTATTCTTTGATAGATGGAATAAATAAAATTAAGAGCTAACATTTACCCTGAGCTTCCAGTGTTCCAGGCACTGTTAAGTACTTTACAATGACCATCTCATCTTATCCTCATGACAACTCTGGGAAATGCATTCCTATTATAGATGTGGAAACTAGGGTGAAGTGACTTGCCTAGGGTCACACAGCTAGCAAGACCTGAACCTGGATTTGAACTCAGGGCTACGAGAGGTAACCCAACAGTGTGACAAGCTTGATTCATGACTGGAACTTTTCTGGTGCTTGTCTGAGCTCAGAGAACAACCTGTGTTTGTTAAAGCAGTTCAATAATTACGCAATTTTGTCAGATCATCCAGGGGGTGAACACAAAGGATTGTTGTTATGCCAAGTTTGGGGCACAGCTTGCTTGCCTGGCCTTAGCTCTAGAAAACTGTGTTTCCAAATATCTAGGAAAGAGAAAGTCAACTATGTGTTGCAGAGCCAGTCAAGGTATTAGCAATAATTTAGCCTGGTACCAGCAGCCACCAGGACAGTGTCACAAGTTCCTGATCTGTCCTGCTACCATCCTACACTCTGAGGTTCCTGCCTGGTTCAGTGGCAGTGGCTCTGGGACAGAATACACTCTCCTAGCCAACAGTGTAGAGCCTGAAGATGCCAAACTTTATTACTATCTACACAACTACGGCTAGTCCCTCATGGTGATCCAGATCCGAACAAAAGCCTCCTGGGGAAATATGGCTGCCCTCGCTCAGGGGAGTAGCCCCTTCTCCACAAAATCTTAGGTCACAGCAGTGACTTCTGTCCTGTCAGGACTGAGCTCAGCTGGCTTCCTCCCAAACCCCTTGCCCATCCCAGTCCCCAATATCATTCACACATTACATTCTCCCAACTAAGGTAGGGCAGAGAGCTGAGAGTAATCCTGATAGGAGATTTGGAGGGGGGAAGGGGGGATGAGGGACATGAGTTGGGATTAACAAGTGGGATTAGTTGGTATTCCAAATCCTTCCAAAATTCTTCACTCTATTCCCTCATGTTTACACTGGAGAAGCAAACACTCTGGTTTTACTAAGAATGCTGGCTTATTTTTATTCAAGCCTTGCTTAGACCCTTCATCTGGCAGCTAGGTGGCACAGTAGATAGAGCCCAGGCCTGAAGTCAGGTAGATCCCTCTTCCTGACTTCAAATCTGGCCTCAAACATTTAGTAGCTGTATGACCCTGGGCAAACCACACAACTTCAGTTTCCTCATCTCTAAAATGATCTGGAGAAGGAAATGGCAAACCACTCCAGTATCTCTGTCAAGAACACCCCAAATGGGGTCACAAAGACTCAGACATGACTTAAATGACTGAACAACAACAACCACCCTTCCATCCATATTCTCATTCATTCACGTTATTCAAAGTCACCAAGAATTTTTAAGCACCTTCCCTGTGCCAGGCACTGTGCTAAGAGATACAGATATAAAGAAAGGGAAAATCAATCTCTGCTTTCTAGGAGTCCAGGCAGTGGGAAACCACAACAGGCACCCAGCTCTGTACAAACAAGATACAGGCAGGACACACTGGAGTTATTCAGTTGTATGATTAAGGGGAATGAGAAGAAACTTCTTGCTGGATGGAAGTGTGATTTTAAGTGGGACCTGAAGGAAGCCTGAGAAACCTGGAGATGAGGGTGGGGACCAGAGTGACAGCATTATCAGAAGAGAAGGTGGTGCATAAGAGAGATGTTACAAAAGTAGAAATGGGCCAAGATGGCAGAGTAGAAAGACACACAAACACAGGCTCTCCCCACACAGCCCATAAAATACCTGTAAACAGGGACTCTCAACAAATTTTGGAGCAGCAGAAGTGGAGAACAACAGAGTGGAGGAGATTTCCAACCCAGGGTGACCTGAAAGGCCCACGGGAAATGTTGGTTGCACCAGATGCGGAGCAAAGCCCAGCCCACCCTTGGTTGCCCAGCCAGGGCTCATGAACAGCCCTCAGGGGCAGAATCTTCAGTCTCCAAATCCCCAGTCCCAGTAGCAGTGGTTCCTAGATCCCTCAACCCACAGGTGCCAAAGATCAGTGACAGGGTTTTTTCAGCTGGCTGGGAAGGGAGAAGGACCTTCCCATAGCCCTGGTCTCAGGCAACAGCCAGCTGCAAAGGCCACATCAGGCAGGCAGCAGCAGTTCTCGCAGCCCCTACAGCAACCCACATCCATTGTTGGATCGTAAAAACCCCTGGGGACACTGAGGAGCTGAATATTACCTCAGCCCTGTGTAGAGGCCCTGAGGGAGCTGGCAGAACTGGACACCAGGTGGATGTGCAGATGAAACTGCTAAGATTCTGGGCACAATAATCCCTTCCTGCACCCAGATCAGTACATGCTTTATTGTGCCACCTTGGAGAAACTGAGATCTTACAGATACTCAGAGTATACCCTACTTTTGACAAAGGACCCAAAAGTCAAGTAACTGGTTGGGAAAATCCCCCAAAAAGGGAAAAAAATAACACTATAGAAGGTTATTTTCTGGCTGAACAAATATCTTCTCCCATCCTTTCAGATGAGGAAGAACAATGCTTACCATCAGGGAAAGACATAAAAGTCAAGGCTTCTGTATCCCAAACATCCAAAATAAATATTCAATGGGCTCAGGCCATGGAAGAGCTCAAAAAGAATTTTGAAAATCAAGTAAGAGAGGTGGAGGAAAAACTGGGAAGAGAAATGAGAGAGATGCAAAAAAAGCATGAAAAGCAGGTCAACACCTTGCTAAAGGAGACCCAAAAAAATGCTGAAGAAAATAACACCTTTAAAAATAGGCTAACTCAATTGACAAAAGAGGTTCAAAAAGCCAGTGAGGAGAAGAATGCTTGAAAAAGCAGAATTAGCCAAATGGAAAAGGAGGTTCAAAACTTACTGAAAAAAATAGTTCTTTAAAAATTAGAATGGAACAGATGGAGGCTAATGACTTTATGAGAAACCAAGAAATCACAAAACAAAACCAAAAGAATGAAAAAATGGAAGATAATGTGAAATATCTCATTGGAAAAACAACTGACCTGGAAAATAGATCCAGGAGAGACAATTTAAAAATTATGGGACTACCTAAAAGCCATGATGAGAAAAAGAGCCTAGACATCATCTTTCGTGAAATTATCAAGGAAAACTGCCCTGATATTCCAGAACCAGAGGGCAAAATAAATATTGAAAGAATCCATCAATCACCCCCAGAAAGAGATCCAAAAAGAGAAACTCCTAAGAACATTGTGGCCAAATTCAAGAGTTCCCAGGTCAAGGAGAAAATATTGCAAGAAGCTAGAAAGAAACAAGTATTGTGGAAATACAATCAAGATAACACAAGATCTAGCAACTTCTACATTAAGGGATCGAAGGGCATGGAATATGATATTCCAGAAGTCAAAGGAACTAGGACTAAAACCAAGAATCACCTACCCAGCAAAACTGAGTATAACACTTCAGGGGAAAAAATGGTCTTTCAATGAAATAAAGGACTTTGAAGCATTTTTGATGAAAAGACCAGAGCTGAAAAGAAAATTTGACTTTCAAACACAAGAATCAAGAGAAGCATGAAAAAGTAAACAGGAAAGAGAAATCATAAGGGACTTTTTAAAGTTGAACTATTTACATTCCTACATGGAAAGACAATATGTGTAACTCTTGAAACTTTTTTCAGTATCTGGGTAGTTGGTGGGATTACACACACACACACACACACACACACACACACACACACAGCACAAGGTGAATTGAATAGGATGGGATCATATCTTTAAAAAAATGAAATTAAGGAGTGAGAGAGAAATATATTGGGAGGAGAAAGAGAGAAATGGAATGGGGCAAATTATCCCTCATAAAAGAGGCAAGTAAAAGACTTTTCAGTGGAGGGGAAAAGGTGGGAGGTGAGAGAAAAAACATGAAGCTTACTCTCATCACATTCAACTAAAGGAAGGAATAAAATGTGCATTCATTTTGGTATGAAAACCTATCTTACAATACAGGAAAGTGGAGGAGAAGAGGATAAGCAGGGTAGGGGGGATGATGGAAGAGAGGGCAGTGGGAGGAGGGAGCAATTAGAATTCAACACTCTTTGGGAGGGATAGGATCAAAAGAGAGAATAGAAGAAACGGGGGACAGGGTAGGATGGAGGGAAATATAGTGAGCCTTACACAACACTACTATTATGGAAGTCATTTGCAAAACTACACAGATATGGCCTATATTGAATTGCTTGCCTTCCCAGAGGGAATGGGTGGGGAGGGAGGGATGAAGAGAAATTGGAACTCAAAGTTTTAGGAACAACTGTTGAGTGCTGTTCTTGCATACAACTAGGAAATAAGAAATACAGGTAATGGGGTATAGAAAGTTATCTTGCACTACAGGACAAAAAAGAAGATGGGGAAAAGGGAAGGGAGGGATGTTAGAAGGGAAGACAGATTGGTGATAGGGGTAATTAGAATGTTTGGAGTTTTGGGGTGGTTGGAGGGGAGAAATGGGGAGAAAATTTGGAACCCAAAATTTTGTGGAAATGAATGTTGAAAACTTAAATAAATAAATTTAAATGAAAAAAAATTTTTTTAAAAAGTAGAAATGCCAAGACTTGATTGCTGAATTGAGAGTCAGGATTCAGAGTTGAACGTACCATCCAGGTTGTAAGCTTGAGTTTGGACCTCACATTGGGCACTACCACTGTGGCTTTGTGAAGAATTTAGACTCCATGAGCCCCTTATTCCTCGTCTATAAAATGAGAAGGTGGAACTTCAGGACCTCTCAGGTCACTTCCAGCTCTAAATCTACGAACCAATAACAGCCACTCAGTGGTGCAGTGGACAGAGTGTTGGACCTAGTGTCACAAAGACCTGAATTCAAATGTGGCCAGAGATACTGTCTGACCTTGGACAAGTCACTTAACCTCTGTCTGCCTCGGTTTCCTTTTCTTTAAGGTGGAGATAATAATAGCACCTACCTCATGGGGTTCTTATGAGGATCAAATGAGATAATATTTATACAGTCCTTAGCAAAATTTAAAATGTTAGATAAAGACTCGTTATTACTGTTGTTCCCATTGATTTTCATTTGTAGTATTCTTGCAAGAAGAAAGAATATTGTAGTGGTATAAGCATCTTCTACTATACTAACACAGGTGATGCCCTTCCAAGAGTACCTATTTGAAATAATCAATTCCCCTACAGCTAAGTCTTTAATTTTGTTTTGTTTTTGGTTACATTTTAATATGTCTTACCTTGACCCCCAAAAGGTAAATATGCAGACACACACACACACACACACACACACAAATACATTTCACCCATTCTTATCCACAACTTGGCTGGGAACTGTAAATAATAAAATGTACATGATCAGTCTCCATAACAGCTCTCTTTTTGCTTTGTCTCTTCTCTGAGGCAGATTTCACTTTAAGTGAGTACCTGAAAAGTCCATAGCCCCAATGGCTGAGGTCTCCCATTGCATCCTGGCCCATCTCCAGTCATTTTGATGAATATCTGGTCACTGGATCCAGATGACTTAGGAGGAGAAAGTGAGACTGATGACCTTGCACAGCCCTCTCTCACTCAAAATAAAGTCAAGTCCAAGTCATATCATCATTTCTCTGACGTCATGGTCTTCTTTGAAAACAAAGGAAGAATGCAACAAGAGCTGCTGCATTTCTCTTCTTGCCTCTTCCTCTTTTTCCATTTTGAAAATTATGAACTCAGTGCTCAACAAGCACAAACATTTTGATTCATAAAGAAAACCAAAGAAGAGGGTGTTAGATAAAGCCATAAACTCTTGCTCTGTGTAGTTCATTTTTTACAGTATTATATTTAAGAAGGTAGTAATAAAATTATTCAGTGTCCCTTTCTCATGTTTTTTTTTCATTCTGTGTATTTTATTTTTAAACGTATTATTGATACTCTGTTCTTATTTTCTCCAAAGAGAGCATCATATAGTGGCCAAAGAGGTTCTGGGAGATAGAAATGCCTGGGTTCAAGTTCAACCTCTGATACATACCTGCTGTTTGACCTAAGGTACAACACTGAACTACATAGTACCATAGGCAACTCTTTAAGACAAGAAATTGCAAGGAAAATCTTGACCTGCACTGGTAGAGGATGTGAGTTCATCTGAGGGTTTCTTATAGCAATGAAGCCAAAGATCCAGTCTGTAGCACTACCAATTTCCACTAACTCAGACGACCAACAAATTTGAAGCCCTCCCCCCCAACTCAAAAAGGTAAGTATAACCAAGGAAAACCAATCATGATATTGGCCACGTCTGCAAATGCCTCTCCTTCTAAACCTCTAGTTTATCAGCTCTCTGCCATTAAGTGGGAGGAAGTCTTCATTATTAAGCTTCTGAAGTCAATATTTTCCTAGTCTCTTTCCAGGTATGGTCATATTTTTAAAGCTACTGCTCCATACACTTCATGGGCAATTTAAAGGAGTGCCCATTTAAAGGATAATTCTTGATGGAGTCCTAATAGAGCTGCCCCCAGCCCCAATATTCTAACTTCATTATATGCCCACTGTACGAACCTAGTTCCCTGTCTCCCACCTTACCCTCCAATGTCCTAACCTCTTCGTGTATACCTCACTGCTCACTAGAACAGGTGTGTTTCTGAACTCTTAGCTCCCACAGAAACAGCAGGCGTCTGTCTCGATGTTATGGGAATCCAGACACTGCTTCTACCTAGGTACTGCTCCCTGACCCACATATTTGAACAAATGTTCTCTTGTATTCAATCACAATCACATCACTCATCTGGCCCAAGACAGGATCACTATAGTTAGCCAGTTGGAGGGCAGCATGATCAGAATGTTTAACCATGGAAACATAGATGAGACCCCTGCTCAATTACCTAATCCTTTAACAAACTCCTCCAGCCTTTTTAATATTAATCATATTCTTATATTCTATGTAAATTTTGGTTGTGTAATCAACATATTTACCCTATAAAAATCCATCTTGCTTTCTTGGAAGTTGCTGGTTCATCTTGGAACTTAGACCACTTCATGAGAGGTATCAGTCTCATTAAATGCTTCAACCTGGATTAGAAATGGTCTGATTCTGAATTCTTTGAGACGGCTCCATCACAACACAACATGAAACTGCAACAGTTTTTGGTGTCCTAGAGTTGAAACCTCAACAACTCTGACTGATTTTTCACCTGCTGATTTTAGAAACTAACTCCATATAGGACAGGACCTGGCACCTAGTAAGCACTTAATAAATTTTTGTTTCCTTTGTTACCCAGATTTTCTCTCTTGGATTTATTGTTTCCCCTGCTTTTCTCAACTTCCCAGAAACTTGTTTCTGACTCTACTCAGTCTTTGTCTACTCTTCCTTTTACCTAAGTAATCAGGAGAATAGACTTGCAGTAGGTGACTGGATTTCAACAGAGCATGACTTTACTAAAAAGTTTTGTGGGTGGATTAATATTGCTGTCTTGAAGAAACTATGGACAAATACATTCTCAGAGGGAGGAATGTTCACTCTAGGAAAGACAACGGACCCTCCTGCTCCACTTGCACTACTTCTTCCTAGAATATCCCAGTCTTAACTCAGTCATTCTGCTCCATTATGTGCACCTTCATCAGGCTCCTAAATTTGGGCCTCCCCTCCCAACTGTACTAACCCCATTTGTCTTTCACTTTTATACCATCTTCAATTTGTCCTTTTTCATCTTCACCAAGCTGTAAGATGATAAATTGGTTAGCAGTATTCCACCTGATATGAGAATATAGTTCCTGGCTCTGTTTGTGTGTCCATGGTCCAACCGTGGTCTTGTGGCCATATGTAATAAAAACAGCCCTAGTTATATCAGAAAAACACAAAGTACTAAGTTAGTTCAACACTTTGAGGCTCCCTTCCTTGCCCCTAGTTAATTTTTAGAGGATATCGCTTACCCCTGCTGGCTTCCTAGTCCTCCATGCATGGAAACCTCTAGGGTTTTTCATCAAAGTAGTTCTTTGGTGCCATTTCTGTCCTCCACATGAAATGCATTTCCTTTCCTTCACAGGCCTGTGCAGATTTAGGCTTTCATGTCTTGTGTGCTATGCCATATTCAGACCGAGTCACTTCCAAGGAAGAATCATTCAGACACCCAGGGAGTTTAATACCAAAGATCAATCTTTCAAAGGTTTGCACAAGCTTTATCTTTCATGAGATGTGAACTGGGGATAGAAATACTGAGTAAGTATCTAAATATTGCAGCTTCTCATTGTCATTTCAAGTGGCTTTTATCTTGAGGGTTGTTTCTTTTATCTTGGAAATTTATCTCTAATTACAGTAGATCTGACACATTTTCTTTTTTAAAATTCCAATTTGTGGAAATCACCCACTTCAACACCTTGTGGATCATGAAAATATTGCTTTAGAGGAGCATTGCGGGCCTTGTTCTCTACAAGATTTAGGGACATGAAGTCATTTGTCCAAGCTCCCTTCTTCTGTTGGATCCCACAAAAGACACATAGAGCAGAGAGCTGACCCCAGCAATAGTTGTTTCAATGTCATAATCTTTCTTTGAAATATTTCATTTACCTTAGTTGTATTTTAGGAAGATTCTTCTGCTGATGTATGCAGCACGCTTTCTGATGTGGGCATGCCATGCTGAGAAGTCCTGTTGCACAGTCTCCCATGTTGCACAGTCAAATCCAAAGTTCTTGAGAGTGACCTGGAGAGTGTCCTTGTATCGCTTCTTCTGAACACCATGTGATCACGTGACCCATGTGAGTTCTCCATAAAATAGTCTTTTTGGCAGGCTTACATTTTGCATTCAAACAATGTGGTCAGCCCATCGAGTTGTGCTCTCTAAAGCATAGTTTGAATGCTTGACAGTTCATCTAGAGTAAGGACTTCAATGTCTGGTACCTTATCCTGCCAGCTGATCCTCAAAATCTTCCTAAGACAGTTCAAATGGAAACGATTCAGTTTCCTGGCATGGCGCTGGTAGATTGTCCATGCTTCACAGGCATATAACAATGAGGTCATCACAAGGGCTCTGTAGACCTTCTGTGGATAGTCAGTCTAATACCTCTTGTCTCCCAAAATTTTCTTCAGAACCTCCCAAATGCTGAGCTAGCTCTGGCAATGCATGCATCAACCTCGTTGTCAATGTGTACATCCTTAGAAAGTACACTACCAAGGAAAGTGAACTTATCCACAGCATTCAAAACTTCTCCATTTGTTGTAATCAATGGTTCCACATATGGATTGTATGGTGGTGGCAAATGGAGCTCCTGTGTTTTCTTGGTATTATTTATTAGAACAAAATTAGCACAGGCAGTAGAGAATTGATCCATACTTTGTTGCATCTCAGCTTCGGAGGTTGCATTGAACAGAAAATCATGCACCAACATTCCCTCCACTTTGGTCTTGGTTTATAGCCTTTTCAAATCGAAGAATTTACCATCAGTATGGTAGTTGACCTTGATACTGTGTTCATCACAGCATTTGACAACATGGCTGAAAAAAACATCATGTTAAAAAGCATAGGATAAAGCAAACAGCCCTGTTTCACTCCATTGGTGACTGGAAAGGCACAAGAGCATTGTCCACTATCCAGAACCTGGGCAAACATACTATCATAAATTTGACTTACAGTACTGATGAACTTCTCTGGGCAACCAAATTTTGACATAATTTTCTATAAGCTGTCATGACTAACAGTGCAAAAGCCTTGGTCATACCTACAAACATTGTGTACAGACCTCTGTTCTGCTCCTGGCATTTCTCCTGGAATTGGCAAGCAATAAACACCATATTGACTGTTCTATGGCCCTTTCTGAAGGCACACCAGCTCTTAGGTATATTACTATCTTCCGGGTGAAGGATCAGCCTATTAAGGAGGACTCTAGCAAGAATTTTGCCAGGATTGACTATAAGAGAGAACCTCCTGTAATTGTCCCAGGACAATCTATTCCCTTTACCTTTATAGAGATGGACAATGGAGGCATCCTTGAATTCCTGGGGGATACCCTCCTTTTGCCACATAACCTGGAAAATTTCAGTCAGCTTTTGTATGAGCAATTATCCCCATCCCTTGTAAATCTCAGCTAGAATAATATCAGCACTAAGTGCTTTGCCACATGATAGGAGCCTAATGGCCCTCAAAACCTCTTCTTCAGTTGGAAGTTCATCTAAGGAGGCATTGACTTCAGCCTAAGGTAAACAGTCAATGACCTCAGTATTGATTGATGATGGTCTGTTGAGAACACTATGGAAGTGTATCAATGTGGCTGCATCAGCACTGAGTAGTTATGATGCAGCATAGGTTTTTGGTCCATAAATAACTTTCAGGGAATCATTAAAGCCCTTTGGATTGTTACTATCAGCATAAAACTGAATTTCATCTGCCCTCTTACAGAGCCAGGAATCCTGAATCTCTTTAAGCTTTGCTTGTATTTTGCTTTTGATGGAATTAAATGCTGCCTCTTAGAGGTGGATGAATTATCCTGTTAGTAAATCCTGTGAAGTTCTCATGTTTTGTTTAGCAACTTCTGAATTTTCCCACCATTTTCTCTTTTTTTAATATATAATTTGTTTATTTTCAGTTCTTAACATTCACTTCCACAAGAATTTAATTCAAAATTTTCTCCCCATCTCTCCTCACCCCCCACTTCAGGACAGCATGCATTCCATCTACCCTTTCCTCCAGTCTGTCTTCCCTTCTATTACCATTCTCCTTCTCCTCTATTTTCCTGTAGGGCAGAATAGATTTCTATACTCCATTGCCTGTATAGCTTAATTTCCAGTTGCATGCTTAAACAATTTGTAGTATTCATTCTTAAAGCTTTGAGTTCCATATTCTCTCCCACCCTCCCACCCTCACTGAGAAAACAAGCAATTCAATATAGGTCATACACGTGTGATAATGCAGAACACTTTCATAATATTTATTTTGTAAAAGAGTAACCACATTTCCCTCTGTCCTATCCTACCCTTCATTTATTCCATTCTCTCCTTTGACCTGTCCTCCCACAATAGTGTTTGCTTCTGATTATCCCTTTCCCCAATTTGCTATCTCTTCTATTATCTTTCCTCTACTATCTACTTCCCCCTTGCCTTCCTTCAGGGTAAAATAGATTTCCATATCTAATTAAGTGTGTGTTATTACCTCCTTAGGCCAAATCCCATGACAGTAAGGCTCAATTATTCCTTTTCATCTCCCTCCTCTTCCCCTCCATTGTGAAAGCTCTTTCTTCCCTCTTTTATGTGAGATGATTTGCTACATTCTACTTCTCCCTTTCTCCTACTCCTAGTACATTTAATTCAAGAGTAAATTTTATTTTTTAAGGTATTTTCCCTTCATATTCAGCTCACTCTGTGTCCTCTATGTGTGTATACATATACATACACCGATGTACATATACATACCTACACATATAAGATATACACATACATATATACCTATACCCATCTACATATATATGTGTGTGTGTGTGTGTGTGTGTGTGTGTGTGTGTATGTATTCCTTGTAACTACCCCAATATTGAAAAAGGTCTCATGAGTTACAAATAACATTTTTCCATGTAGTGTGTATGTATGTATTCCTTGTAACTACCTCAATATTGAAAAAGGTCTCATGAGTTACAAATAACATTTTTCCATGTAGTAATGTAAACAGTTCAATTTTAATGAGTTCCTTAAAGCTTCTCTTTCCTGTCTACCTTTTCATGTTCCTCTTGATTCTTGTATTTGAAAATCAAATTTTCTATTCATCTCTGGTCTTTTCAACAAGAATGCTTGGAAATCCTCTATTTCATTGAAATTCTATTTTTTCCCCTGAAGTATTATCCTCAGTTTTGCTGGGTAGGTGATTCTTGCTTTAATCCTATTTCTTTTCACCTCTGAAATATCATATTCCAAGTACTTCAGTCCCTTAATGTAGAAGCTGCTAAATCCTGTGTTGTTTCTGATTGTATTTCCACAATACTTGAATTGTTTCTTTCTGGCTGCTTGTAATATTTTCTCCTTGTCCTGGGAGCTCTGGAATTTGGCTACTACGTTCCTAGTGGGTTTCCTTTGGGGATCTCTTTCAGGAGGTGATTGGTGAATTCTTTCCATTTCTCTTTTACCTTCTGGTTCTAGAATATCAGGGCAGTTTTCCTTGATAATTTCTTGGAAGATGATGTCTAGGTCTTTTTTTTATCATGGTTTTCAGGTAGACCAGTAATTTTTAAATAATCTCCTCTGGATCTATTTTGCAGGTCAGTTGATTTTCCAAGAGATATTTCACATTTTCTTCTATTTTTTCATTCTTTTGGTTTCGTTTTGTAATTTCTTGGTTTCTCATAAAGTCATTAGCTTCCATCTCCTCCATTCTAATTTTTAAAGAACTATTTTCTTCAGTGAGCTTTTGAACCTCCTTTTCCATTTGGCCCATTCTCCTTTTTAAAGCAGTCTTCTCCTCATTGGCTTTTTGGGACCTCTTTTGTCATTTGGATTAGTGTATTTTTAAAGGTGTTATTTTCTTCAGCATTTTTGGAGGTTTCCTTTAGCACACTGTTGACTTGCTTTTAATGATTTTCTTGCAATACTATTATTTCTCTTCCCAATTTTTCCTCCCCCTCTCTTACTTGATTTTCAAAATTCTTTTTGAACTCTTCCATGGCCTGAGACAATTGCATATTTTTTTGGAGGTTTTGGATATAGAAGCCTTGACTTTGATGTCTTCCTCTGATAGTATGCTTTGTTCTTCCTCATCTGAAAGGATGGAAGAAAATACTTGTTCACCAAGAAAGTAATCTTCTTGTATTTTTTCCCTTTTGGGCTCATTTTCCCAGCCAGTTACTTGACTTTTGAGTCCTTTGTCAAGTGGAGTGTATTCTTTAGGGACCTGTAAGTTCTCAGTTCCTCCAAGGTGGCACAATCAAGGTAAAGGAATTTATTCCCCTTCTGATCTGCGCTGTGGTCTGGGAGCATCCACAAGCACTCTTCCCTGGAAATGCAAGTAAGATTCTCTCTCCAGAGTCTCCATCAGCTCCACCACACCAGTGCTCCTCCTCACTCCAGGACTGCACCTCAGAACTGAGACCCAGATGAGCAACTCGATTCCCCCAGGGTCTTTAGGCTGAGGGCCCCAAAACTAGATGCTGCTGCTGCAGTGTCTGCTGCTACCCTGGACCTGGGGCTGGGGCCAGACAAACTCCTTTTTCACCTAAGTGAAAGAGCTTTTTTACTGACCTTTGAAGCTCTCTTTGGTGTTTGTGGGCTGAGAAATCTGGGAACTGCAGCTGCTACCTGGGATTCCAGACCCTGAAGCTGCTCCAGTCCTGTCTGTGCAGTGCAGCATGGCCAAGACCACACTGTGCTCTGCTCTGAGCCTTGTGTGATAGACTTTTTCTGTTAGCTTTCCAGGCTGTCTTGGGCTGGAAATCTTTTTCACTCTGTCATTTTGTGGCTTGTGCTTCTCTAGCATTTGTTTAGAGTAATTTTTTACAAGTTTTTTATGGTATATGGGGATAGAGCTTTAGAGCACATCTATCCTTTTACTCTGCCATCTTAGCTCCACCCTCCCCATCATTTTCATCAAATCAGTCTTGGTGTTTGTGAGTATTCTGACCCAGATGAGCAAATGCAATGCTGTACACCAAATCTCTGAAAGCTGCCTACACCTTTTCTGCTCCACTGTTGCTAACTTTGTGTTGGCTCAACTTTCCCTTTGGACTTTGAGGTAGGTGATGTCTTTTGATTTATGTGTAAATTGGATTTAAGTGAGGCAGAGTTGCATGAAGTTGTCAGCCTCACTCTCTCCTCCAGAGTCATCATAGTCCAGTGGCAGGACAGAGTCAAGATGGCTGATGATGGCTCAGGATGCAGTGGATGACCTTGGTGTCTTCAGTGTCTAACCAAGCTCTAAGCACTCCACATCACCTGCTTCAGCTGCCTTCATGGCTGTTGGAACAAATTGTTCTCATCTGCCCATTCCACCAGGGGAAGTTTTCACATGCTTGTGGTAGACACCCCCCTAACACACCAATGATTTTGAGATCCCTTGTTTACCCTCAACCTAGTTTGGTCTATCTGCTGAAATGGTTTACTGGGGTGTAACCACTGTGCATGCTGCAGCTTCTTTGAGCCACAGGTGAGAGCTGGGTGGAATAGGTGGACACCAAAGGTGGAAAGAGCCCTGAAAAGGGCTTGACAGCCATCACACCAAAGGTACTGGTCCTCCCTGAACACTCCCTAAACCCCAGTGAAAATGAAGTAGAAACTGAGGGAATACTCATGAATTGGGGAATAAATGAAAAAAATGTGATACATGTATGTGATGGAATCCTATTGTGTTGTAATAAATGATGGAGATAGCATCAGAGAATTATGAAAGACTTGTATCAGTTTCTCAATCAATAAAAATTTATTAAGCACCTACTGTGTGCCAGGCACCCTTGTGCTGGGGGAAAAAGAGGCAAAAGACAGGCTTTGCCCTCAAAGAGTTTACAGTCTAATGGGGGAAACAACATGAAAATAGATATATACAAAGTCACTTTTGTGCACTATAAATGGGAAATAATTAACAGTGGGAAAGCAATAATTAAATTAAAAGGGATTGGGAAAGGTTTTTGTAAAGGGTGGGATTTTAGTTGAAACTTAAAGGAAACCAGAGAGGTCAGTGGTTGGAATAGAGGAAGGAGAGCATTCCAGGCATGAAAAGCCCCAGAGAAAATGTCTGAGCCAAGAAATGAAGTATCTTCTTTGAGAAATGGCCAGGAGGCCAAGATGACTGGTTGGAAGCATATATGGCACAGAATAAAGCATAAGAAGGCTAGAAAAGTAGGAGGGGGCTAGGTTATAAAGGGTTATGAATGTAAAACAGCATTTTGTAACTGATCCTGGAGGCAACAGGGAACCATTGGAGTTTATTTAGTTTTGTGTGTGTGTGTGTGTTATGGTTGGATCTGTGCTTTAAGAAAATCACTTCAATGGGGATAAGGGAAGGGAGGGGTGTTATAGAAGGGCGGGCAGATTAGGGGAAGGGGCAATCAGAATGCATGGTGTTTTGAGGTGGGGGGAGGGGAGAGATGGGGAGAAAATTTGGAACCAAAATCTTGTGGAAATGAATGTTGAAAACTAAAAAGAAATTAATTTTTAAAAAAGAAAATCACTTCAGTGGCTGAATGGAGGATAGACTCGAGTGAGAAGAGACTTAAAGCTGGCAGACCTACCAGCAGGCTATTGCAATAGTCCAGGCATGATGGTCATAGAAATCTATACCAGGACAGCGGCAGAGTCAGATAAGAGAAGGAGGAGTATTCAAGAGGTGTTGCAAGGTGAAATGAATTTATCTCGGCAATAGTTTGGATATATGGTAGTGAGAAATAATAAGGTATCAAAGATGACTCCAAGGTTGTGAGCCTGAGAGACTGGGACAATGGTGTTGGAGAATAGTGTGTTCCTTAAAGTAACAAGAAAAGTAAGTGAGAGGAATAGTTTAAGGGAAAAGATAATGAGTTTCATTTGGGACATATTAAGTTTAATATGTCTACTGGACATTCAATTACAAATGTTTAAAAGGTAGCAGGAGATGCAAGAGTGGAAGTCATCAGAGCAGATTTAGAATTGTCAATATAGAGACGGTAATTAAGTCCATGAGAGATGATTAGATCACTGAAACAAAGTAGTATAGAGTGATAAAAGAAGTAGAACACTGGATAGAACTCTGAAAGATAACTTTGTTGTTTGTCTTTACTTCTAGAAGATCATGATATCAGGAAGGTGATGTCATGACTTGCAAGTGAATTGGATTTAAGTGAGGTGGGACTGTGCAAAGTCACTAACCTGACTGTCTCCTTAAGAGCCATCTGGGTCCAGTGTCAAGATGTAGATCAGGATGACTGGAGAGTGTCTTAGGAGCAGTGGGAGACCTTGGCCTTTTTAAGCTAAAGTCTTTCCCAAGTCTCAGTTTGTCTAAGGCAACATCCATTCAGCAATTAAGATTAGGTAAAAAATATGTCAGAGAATGGCTTCTTTTACCTAGTTAAAAATAAATCAGTCAGGGAGGGGAAGACCTTCAGGGTTTCTGGCCAAAACAGAAACAATTGCTATTTTCATGGACTCTGAGCCATCAGAGCCCAAATAAAGAACACTTAAATTTATAAAGTGTGATCTGGAAGAAGATCTATCAAGGGATAAAAAGGACAAGTAAGATAGGTAGGTTGAGAACTAGGAGAGAGTGTGTCCTGAAAATCTAGATAGAAGAATGTAAAGGTGGAGAAAATGATTAATGGAGTCAAAAGTTACAGAGATGTCAAGGAGCATGAAGATTGAGAAGAGGCCCTTGGAGCTGGCAACAAATGTTGTCATTTTGGTGAAATTATAAGGTTGGAATCTGGATTATAAGGGGTTAAGAAGAGAGTTAGAGGGAAGTGGAGGTACAGATGATAGCTTTTTGGAGGAGCTTAGTTGCCAAGAGTAGAAGAGATACCAACGACAAAATGAGACATGTTTCCCCTGGACTATGATGACTCTAGAGGAGAGAGTGAGGCTGACAACTTTGTGCAACTCTGCCTCACTTAAATCTGATTTACACAAAAGACACCACCCATACCATTCTAGTCTTATACCTCAAAATCCTGTGGCAACAGGCAAGTGATGAAGTATCAGGTGTGGATACACTGGGAGCTGTAGTCACAACCCTGCACACAAGCAGCCCAGGCCATAGGGTCATTTCTCCGTGGAAGCAGCAGTGGGATTTGGCAGCACCCTGGGTATCTGAGCAGCCTTTTAAGGATCACACTACTCATCTCCTACTGTGAGGAAGGGGACTAGAAAAGATGCCCTAAAAATTGCTTACCTAACCCTGACCTGATTACCACGGCAGGCAGGGAATCCTACTCTGTGGTTGAAACACACACACACACAAAATGTACAAAAACATCTGCAAAGATGATTCCACTCACCATCAGCGCATGGAACATGTGCACACTTACAGACAACACAAAATCCAGTAGACCTGAAAGATGAACTTCTCTTGTTGCAAGAGAAACCAACAGGTATCACATCCAAATAGCAGACCTAAGTGAAACAAGGCTGGCAAATGAAAGCCAACTTACTGAAGTTGGAGCTAGATGCACATTTTTCTGGAGTGGCCACAGTGAAGGACAGTGAGAAGAGAGAGAGAGTGAAGCTGGCATAGGTTTCTCAATCAAAACTAATCTAGTCAGCAAGGTGGTATGCCAGCCACAAGGAATGAATGACAGGTTCATGACAATGTGATTGCTACTTGCAGGAAAATGCCATGCCACCATCATCAAAGTCTGTGCTCCCACCATGATGAACCCTGATGAAGTCAAAGAAAAATTTTATGAAGCTCTAGAGACCCTTATTATCAGTGTGCCAAAATAGAACAAGCTTATAACTCTGGGTGACTTTAATGCTAGAGTAGGCTCAGACTACCAGACTTGGCTGGGAGTCCTGGGGAGGAATGCTGTTGGAAACAGCCACAGCAATGGTCATTAACTGCTGAAGACTTGTGCATCGCATGACCTCATCACCAACACTGTTTTCCATTTACCTAAATGCAATAAAACTTCATGGATGCACCCTCACAGCAAACACTGCCATCTAATAGACTATGTGATTGTAAGGAGAAGAGACAGACAAGATGTGAGAGTGTCATCAAGGTACTACTCTCTCAGGAAGAACATTCCAGCCATTAGTTTTTCATTAACTGTTGGAAAGGGGCAGGTGGCCCCATGATGTCTTCTGGCATACACTCAAACATCTAGCTGAACAGATGAAACACATTATCTTTGTTTTGCTTAGCCATAGGAATTTGTGAGTTTCTCCAAACAAGTCCAAAACTGAAAACTAATGGCTCCATAGCAGATAATTCAGGGCTTCTTGAACCCATTGCACAATGCTCTCTCTGTGTTTTCCAACTCATGTTAACACCCTTCTTACTATGTTGCTTCCAGCATGGGCCTCCCTTGTAAATTCTTCATCTAATTCAGTTTGTTTTCCCATCTTTGTTTTAATTAGAGTCATTGTGTGTCTTCCCAGAGACAAACAAAATTGAGGAGCACATTGGAGATGATGATGTTAATCCAGATGTGGATCTGGATATGACAAAAGAGTTTTCATCTGTGTGTAGGTAACATTGTACTGACTACATCAGGCCCTAAAATACTGAATATCACACTAAAATCATATAATAGTAGTCTACCCACAGATGTCAAACTTGCCTGCAGAACTGCTGAGTGTAACCTGAACCAGATTAAAATGTAATTGGGAATTCCCCAGTTGATAAATGGTCAAAAGATATGAACAGGCAGTTTTCAGAGGAACAAATTGAAACTATCTAGTCATATGAAAATACCTATCTAAATCACTATTGATTAGAGAGATGCAAATCAAAACAACTCTGAGGTACCACATCACACCTATAAGATTGGCAAACATGACAAAACAGGAAAATGATAAATGTTGGAGAAGATGTGGGAGAGCTGGAACACTAATTCATTGTTGGTGGAGCTGTGAGCTAATCCAATCATTCTGGAGAGCAATTTGGAACTATGCCCAAAGGGCTACAAAAGTGTGCACACGCTTTGACCCAGCAATATTGCTTCCAGGACTGTATCTCAAAAAGATCATAAAAATGGGAAAGGGTCCCACATGTACAAAAATATTTATAGCAGCTTTCTTTATGGTGGCCAAGACCTGGAGATGAAGGGGATGCCCATCCACTGGGGAATGGCTGAACAACTTGTGGTATGTGAATGTAATGGAATACTATTGTGCTATAAGAAATGATGAACAGGAAGACTTCAAAGAGGCCTGGAAGGGATGAACTGATGCTGAGTGAAAGGAGCAGAACCAGGAGATCATTGTACACAGTAACAACCACAGTATGACTTAGCCCTTCACAGCAATGCAGAGACCTAAAACATTCCCAAAGGACTCTTGAGACAAAATGCCATCCACATCCAGAGAAAGAACTATGGAATTGGAATGCAGAATGAAGCAGAATATATTCTCTTATGTTATTTTTTTTTGTTTGGGTTTTTCTCATGGTTTTTCCCATTCACTTTAATTCTTCTATGCAACATGACTAATGTGAAAATGTGTTTAATAAGAATGTACGTGTAGCACCCATATAAGATTGCATGCTATCTTAGGGAGGGAGGAGGCAGGGAGAGGGAGAAAACCTAAGACTTATGGAAGTGACTGTAGAAAATTGAAAACCAATAAATTAATAAAAAAAAAAGAAAAATGTAATTGGGAAATATTCAACAAAATGAATAAAAATACAATACAATATAAATAATATTAACTTGTGATTTTCTAAGTCAATACGCAGCCGCAGGCAGAGATTTCTATTGGACCTTGACACTGCCTACGCATGTACCCATCTTCTTTAGAACTACTAGTAAGGTAATTCACGAACCCTCTTGGATTAAGAACCAGTATTTCTTTATAATGATTTCTGTAGGTTTTCATGAATACATAAAACTTCCTTTGAGTGGTTGAGGATCAATGAACTTGATTCTGTGGATTGTACTTTAAGTATATTCTACATCCCTCTCTTGCAATGAGAATGGGAGTGTCTTCTTCCTGACTTTCATCCTCATCCTATCCAATGCATTCAATTGCCTACCAGAACTCCCAGCTGCCCAGTAATGAAGTCACCTTTCAGTGTCCTTATGAACTGGTCTTCTCCTGGAGTTGTAGACTTAGCCAAGTCAAGAAGAGCAAAAGTCCATGGACATCCCCTGTAGAGATGAACAGGTAACAGGCTCCCCAGAGACACACAAAATGCTGCCTTTTTATCAAGACCTACTAGAACTCCAGATCCTGCAATAACTCTGCCAGTTGTCCTATAAGATATCCAATCACTTCTCTGTCTTTTTTCAAGCCTAAAGATAAAGAATTGTAAAGGGGGCGAGGGGAAACAATGTGACCCAGAGCAGAAACCACATTTGGCAGAGGCTATACCGAACTTTCAAAATCATTAGAGCCATTTGTTGCATGAAATAACTTGCACTTTTCTGAAACTGCTTTGTACATAGGAAATTTAAGTAAGAAATTTTTTTTGAAACTGATTTAAAAGACAAAACAAAACACAAAAGTACCTATCTCTAATATATATAGCATATGAATCCCATCTTCATGTCTGTCTCTGGGAGACCATATAGACAATATTCAATATAGGCTGTGCTTCATACAGTTAAGTCTAGGGCTTTCCATGATTTTGTCATGGACAGTCCTGACTATGAAGAACTCATAGAAGTGACAATTTCCCTAAGTACAGCCACAGATCAGGACAAACTAGGGATGTGGGAGGAAACTGGGTTCCAGGGAGGAGATGGGTCCCAGTCTTCTGCTGTTTATCACTCCTGCTCTCAGGTATGATAGCTCTTTGTGCCTTCTGGGTATTTGGCAGACTCTGGAAGGAGCTATAGGGGCACATTTGAAGGAAGAGTTAAAATACAGTTTTGCCAAATTCCACCCACTATAGTCTAAAACTGTAAGACTGAACTTGGAATCCTAAGTCATGACTTCAGTTCACCAGTCTACTGTGATCCTACGAGCCACTGAAGCTTTGGTAAGTCACTGAAACTCTCTGAACCAAAGTTTCTATTGAACACACCATTGCTCTTTCAGTCACTCAGGTCTGCCATCTAGGAGTCCTCTGAATTCTTCCCTTTCATTCACAATACAATCAGTTGCCACCTTCTCAATGTTATTCACAGCAACATTTTCCTTTCTAAATAGACACCACAGTCACCCAAGTCCCAAGCCCTGATCCCCTTTTTCCTTTTGTTACATTGCCTTCCTCATTTTCTGCCTCCTGATCCTCCTCCTTCTCCTCTTTTTCCCTTTTCATCCTTTTCTTTCTACTCTTCTTTCTCTTTCTACCCTTTCTTCCTCCTCCTTTTCTTCTCCTTCTCCTCATCCTTCTCTTCCACCTACTCTTCTGACTTTTCTTTTCCACCTACTGAGAATGTTACTTGACTTTTCACTCTCAAGAAAACCACATGCTGGATCAAATGAAAATTTTTGTTGTATCCACCTCTCCAGAGTTCTCCATATATGTTCCTTTCTCTCTATTCACACTAAAATACCTCTGTCCTAGACTCTCATTACTTTGTTTGATTTATTACAACAGCCTTTTATGGGCAGGGAGGTGGTGCACTGAATAGAGCCTTGGCCTTGAAAAACTCTGGGTTCAAATGTTGTTCAGACACAAAGTTGTGTGAGTCACTTAACCTCTCTCAGCTTCAATTTCCTTGTCTGTAAAGTAGGAGTAATAATAGTACTTATCTACCAGGGTTCTGAGGATCAAATATTGTAAAATGTTTGTAAAATGTTGGATATCCTATAGGACAAACTGTCAGAGCTATTACAGATCTTGAGCTCTAGCGGATCTTGATAAAAGTTTGTAAAATGTTTATAAAGTAAAGTAGTTTATAAAACCTCAGAGTGATATTAAAATTTTATCTTCCATCACCATTATCATTAATATTAGAGACAGCTAGATAGTGCAGTGGCTAGAGCCCCTGACCTAGATTCAGGAGATCCTGAGTTCAAATTCAGCCTCTGATACTTATTAGCTGTATTATCCTGGGCAAATCAGTTAATTTTTTGAACATCAGATTCTTCATCTGCAAAATGAGGGTAACAATTGCATCTACCTCCCAGGGTTTTGTGGGAATACAATGAGACAATAGTTCTAAAAACACTTTTATAAACTTTCTAGTCTCATATAAATGCTAGCTATCATCATCATCATCATCATCATCATCATCATCATCATCATCAAGATTAGGAGTCAAAATATCTAGGTTCTAGTCTCAGCTGTTCCAGGAAATAGCGAAGTCATCTGGGTCAAATTATTTACAATCTATGAACATCAAATTTCTTTCCTCTAAGATAGAGATGATCACATCCATTCTGCTTGCTGTGAGCATGACTTTATTTTAAACCACTTTACATGGCTAGGCCTTAGTTTCCTTATTAATAGACTGGGTGGGTTGGAACAAAGGTTCCATAAGGTCCCTCATATCTCTAAACTTCATTCTATCATGCTGTGATTATGAATTAATTTAGTAATTTAACATTGAAAACTATTGTTTCTTTTCTTTGAAAAGAAATCAAGAAAATGGGTTGCAATCCCACCCACCACCCACTAGCTTCCCTGAAACTGAGTGTTCCTCCCTGATCTGACTAGGGAGAAACTGCTCATGGCATAAGCCCTGACGTATATTGGCTCTGAAGCTGGAAGGCACTGAGTTTTATCCCACAGCCTGTCTGATTTGCATGTCCCTTCCCTCCAATCCCTTGAACACATAAAAGAGCCTTTATTCAGTGAAACTTCTCACTTCCCAATGCTGAGATCAGCACTGGATAGAATATAGCATGGAGATGGTGTCACTGACTTGATGGCTGGGCCTCCTGCTGCTCTGCCTCCCAGGTGGGAAGTGATGGATGAGGAGGGGCCATGGGATCACTGACATGCTTTCATGATCATTTTAAACAAAGATAATAAATATCATTAGCTTTCCTATATCATTTTAAAGTTTATAAAGTCTTAAATACCTCATCTTATACATTGAGAACACTGAAATATTCCTGTGAAATAGAGGATATGACCCTCAAAGGTGAATAATGCCAGTTCAGCTATTTATGTGAGTACCTCAGTGGGTATAATCTGGTTAAATGGGAAAAATATCTCTAAATGTAGATACCAGCATGATTATTGTAGAACTCAGATTTCAGCCTCCTTGATCAGGCTACTGGAGAGAGGGCTATTATAAAAGCATATCCATACGTGGACCAGCTCTGTTGACATGCTGACATCTCATTCCCCAGATGGTCTAATTTGTACAGGAAACACAGTGACTTTGTCTTTTATAATCACCCCTTGTGCATGTAGGTCCTCAGGGAAGTGCCTGAGAGATTCTTCTCATTGACATTTGAAATCCCTGATCCCTCAGTGAGAGAAAACAAAAACTTTGATGAACTATAATATCATCAGTCAATAAATAAACATTTATTAAGCACCTTTGATATGCCAGGTATGGTTCTAAATACTGAAGTTAAAAAAGAATGAGCAAAAGACTGTTGCTGTCAAGAAGCTCACAGTCAAATAGAGGAGATACAAGGCAAATAATTATGTCCAAAACAGCCACATAGAGGTAAATTGGAGATAATTAAAAGGGGCAAGGCACTAGCAGTAAGGGGGAATCAGGAAACCCTTTCTACAAAAGGTAGGATATTAGTTGCTACTTGAAGGAAACCAAGAGACAGAGATGAGGAGGAACAGTCATGGGAAATGACCAGAGTTGAGAGATGAAGTGTCTCATTCCTGGAAGACAAAGGAGGCTAGTATCACTGAGTTGGAAAGTATGAGGGGAGATAGGTGTAAAAAGACTGGAAGTGTGTGTGTGTGTATGTGTGTGTGTGTGTGTGTGTGTGTGTGTGTGTGTGTGTGTGTGTGTGTGTGTGTGTGTGTGTGTGAGATGGTGGTGGTAGGTTATAAAGGGCTTTGAACACCACACAGAGAATTTTATATTTAATATTGGATGTGATAGGAGTTCACTGTAGTTTACTGAGTAGGAGGCTGATAGTAACAGACCAGCAGTTTATAAAGATCTCTTTGGCAACTAAGAGAAAGATGGGATGGAGTAGAGAGCGACTTATGTCAGGGACATTGTGGGTAGCTGAGAAAGCTAAGTCAACTCCATTATGTCTACAGTTCTATCTTGCCCTCACCCTATGTGCCCACCACCCCTGTCTGTGACCTCCTTTACCAATGGAAAAGCAGTATAGTCCTGTCTAGTTGGGCAGGGTTACAGGAGACAGCTAACCTGAAGACCTTCCATATTACTAGCCCAGAGACGCTTGTCAAATCAAAAGACACCACATTCCCTATTGCTACCTTGCAAGCCCTGAGCAACAGCTTTGCTCAGTCCTAAGGTGCCATATACTCAATTCACCTTCCACCTAAAATAAAAGCAATATAAACTTTGCCCTTTTATTCCTTCAGGGAGTCTCTGACCAACCAGGTAGGGCTCTCTTGCTGGGGCATTCATGAAACCCTTATTGATTCTTAAAATTTTGGAGTTTGAGGTTTGGTTTTGGTAGATTTTGGTTTGTTCCAGCAATGACAATTTCATCCACAAGATCAACAGTCTACTGTAATCATTCAGAAATGAGGCAATGATAGTTTGTACCAGGTTGGTGCTAATGTGATCAGAGAGAAAGAGATGTTATGATGGTATGATGGTAAAAATCAACAAGCTTTCACAACAGATTGGATATAGGGGGTGAGAGTGAGCAGAGTTAAGGGTGATACATTTGGGTTTCAAGTCTGAGTGACTGGGAGGATGGTGGGCCCCTAGACAGTAATAAAGAAGTCAGGAAGAGGAGAAAATTTGGAGTGGGAAAGATTGCAATTTTAGTTTTGAAATTGTTAAGTTTAAAATGTCTATGGGACATCTAATGTCCAATAGGCAGTAGCAAAGAGGTTATGGCTGGATAAGTCTTTTTGAGAATCAACAGGATACAAATCGTAATTGAATGCATGGGACATGATGACTTCATCAAGTGAAATAGCATAGGGGGAGAAGGGAAGAGGACCTAGTATGTAGGGGACCAAAATATATAAGGTGTTGGTGAAAATCCAACAAATAGATTTATTGAATAGTTAGATAGCTAGGAGAAGAACCAGGAGAGAGTACTGTCACAAAATCTTAGAGGATAGTGTATTAAGAAAAGTTATCAATAGTGTTGAAAACTGCAGAGCTCAAGAAGGGTGAGATTAAGAAAAGACCATCAGATCTGGCTATTAGGAGACACATAGCATCTTTGGAGACCTTCGGTTAAGTAGAATAATGAGATCAGAAGCTCTTGTGTAGAGAATTAAGGAAAGATTGAAAGAAAAGGAAATAGGGGCAGCTATCAGTGATGTCCTTCTCAAGGAATTTTGCCACAAAAGGAAGGACAGATATATGAAGATAATTCATGGGGGTGAATATATCAAGGACTTTTTATTAGGATACGAGAGACATGAGTATGCTTGTAGGCAATAAGAAATCAGATACTGAATAGTGTGAGACTGAAGGTGAGATTAGGGATGACAGAGGGGGCCATGAATTGGAAAAGACAGCATGGAAGTGGATGATTTGTTCATGGAGAAAGGTTTGCACTGGTCAGGAGAAGAGCCACCTCTTTATCTGAGACAGGAGTAAAGTTGAAAAAGTGGCAGTGTGAGTTAAGGAAGATGTGAGAAGGCAAAGTTCTCCATAAATGGCCTCATTTTTTCTTTCAGTGACATATGAAGCAAGGTTCTCAGCTGAGAGGTTGGTGGAAAGGGAGGTATCTTAGATGTTTGAGGAGCAATGAAAAGCACTGGAAGAGCTTCTGTGCTGATTGAGAAACTGCAGGAGAGACTTTGTAACAGGCATGATCCAGTCTAGCTTTGTAGTACAACATTTGAGTAGGAAGGAAGATGGGAATAATCCAGGTGAGGCCTGCTAAGGCAAGATCAGTGATGGTATAAGGGGCTAAAGGATTCAAGAGAAGAGAACAATGTAGACTGCATTCATTCACCAAAAGATCAAGATGGGGAAGAGTGCAGCCATAGCATGTGAGAAAGCCTAGGTCAAGCACCTCTAGGTCATGGTAAGAATGAAGAACAGGTTTCAGATTGCAAGGTAAAGAAAGAAAGGCATGGAATAACAATAGATTGTGATCAGATAAGCACATTTCAGAAATTATGACCATGGAGGAGTTGCACTGGTGAGAATTGGAGAGATTGAAGGTATGACCATCTGTATGTTCCTGAGGTGGGGTGGAGGATAATTTTGTGGGAAATGAGTAAGTTGAGCAACAGGAAGACAAGGGTCTTTGAGGGAGAATGCTGTTGTGTGACTATGCATGTTCAAGTCCTTTGATCTGACTGCAGGAGTTGGAGAATAAAAACTGAGTCAGTCAATGAAATTGAGAAATGGTGGAGAGAGTCCTCCAGGTAGAGATGCAAAAGTGAACAGATTTTTGACTGGGTAGTAGATATGAATTCGGTGAACTTCAAAGAACAGATTCCTGTTTGATGAAGGTAGAGAGACAATCTAGAAGTGACAATGGGGAGAAAGGAATATTCAGAATTCCCCCCTTAATCAGAGTAATCAGAGTGATGGTGTCCTGGTAGAATAAGGTGCCCCAATATGCTTCACGGGTCTATGTCTCCCTTTGATGGCCAAGGACACAGAATCATTTCCTTTCCCTTTCCAATCACTTTCTCCCCTCAACTTCAATATATGCCAGAGACACATGAAACACACTAGAAAGACAGTAGAAAGGAATGAGCCCCTCTAGGTCTTTTCATCTAGACCTTTCTTGTCTTGGATCTCATCTAGTCCAAAAGTTTCCCTGCCAAACTTGTCCTTGGAACCTGTCATAGGAAACTATCATCCCTAAGATGCTAAAAGATGTAAAAATCTCAGTGTTGAATGAGCTGTGAAAAGACAGGTATATTGATCTTCTGTTGCAAGAGCCTTGGACTATTCCAAAATTTCTAGGAAATAATATGGGGGAGGGAGGAAATAAGCATTTATATAGCCCTACTATGTGCCTAAAACTGCTAAGAGCTTTAAGTATATGATCACATTTGACCCTCACAAAGACCCTGAGTGGAAGGTGCTTTTGTTATGCCCATTTTATAGATTAAAAGTCAAACCAAACCAAACATTCAGATAGTGAAATCACAGATCCACTCAAAAATTCTTGTGCCATAAGAAAGGCCAAGTTCCCTCTTCTTTTTATTATCAATGTACTCCCTCACCAGATAAAGGAGGCATACACAAGAACATTCTGTTTGATCCGAAGAGACCACAAGCTAATAAATAAACAAATAAAAATAATAGCTAACACGGATGTGGCACCAATTAGTATCTCATTTTATCTTCACACCAACCCAGGGAGATATATGCTATTATCATTTCCATTTTATAGATGGGGAAGCTGCGGCAGATATTGTGATTTGCCCAAGGTCACTCAGCTAGTTCAAGTGTCAAAGGCTTCAGATGTGGTGCTCTATTCACTGTGCCCACAGGCCTAGTAGATATGGCCATTTTTTCCCCAAGGACCACGCCTCCCAACCCTTACTCTAGCTCTTTGAGTTCCAGGTGATTTGGTGGATGGTGGAATTAACTCCAGCTGAGCTAGATCTGGGTCATAGAATCCTGTCCTACAATCCCCTCCCTATTTTGTTACAGGAAGTATACACGGGAAGAAGAACTTTCTTTTGAATATAAACAGAAACCTATAAACCATATGAAAGAAGTATTGAGTGTGTGGTCTTGGCCCTGTCAATATACATATCTGGCTTCTGCTTTTTTGATTTGTAAAAATGAATGGCTTGGAGAAGATCATCATTGTGGGCAGATTGAAGCATATTATTTGCTCTATTTTTTTTTGCTTGTTTCTTCTTTCTTGTGGTTTCTCCCATTGATTCTAATTCTTCTTTACAACATGTATAATGTGAAAATAGGTTTAATATGGATGTATTTAATATGGATATAGAGTCTATGTCAAATCGTATGCCATCTTTTGGGGAGGGGAGAGATGGAGAGAACATTTGGAACTCAAAATCTTATGGAAGTGAATGTTGAAAACTAAAAATTGATTAATTAAGCCAAAAACAGCAGCAGCAACAACAACAACCCACCATAGTCCTTGCCCTCAAGGAACTCATAGTTCAATGAGAGAGACTGTATAAACAACTCTCTGAAAACAAAATATATGCAGTAAGATTTGCATCTGATCTCAGAGAAAAGGCACTGAGTTTAGAGAGAACTGGAAAAGGTTTCTTGCAGAATTTGCAACTTTACCCGGGACTTGAAGGAGTCCAGGGAAGCCAGGAAGAAGAGATAGAGTATTTCAGGCATGGAAGCAGGAAGTGAAAATACTGAGAGTTGGGAGTTGGAAAGTCATATATAAGGAACAACATGGAGGCCAGGGTTACTATCACAAAACATAGTCATCTATTTTCCTCTTTTGTCTCTCCCCCATCCCCTTTTTCAAGTGCTTAGAGATATACATTTTCTCTTAAGGGCTGCTTTGACTGCATCTTAAAATTTTGATATTTTGCATGAATACTGTCATATTTAATGAAATCTATCATTTTTACAATTTTTTTCCATGACCACTTCTTTAGAATTTAGTTATTCAGTCTCCAATGGAGTTTTATCTCTTTTTATCACCGACCTTTAAAAATATGCCTTTCACTGCTGTCACTAAAGAATATGTATAATAACTCTAGTTTTCTGAATTTGTGAGGATTTAATATCCTAATATATTTTTAATTTTTGTTAAGGTTCCAAATACAGGTAATATGTATACTCTTTTAAATGCCCATTTAATGATTACAACTAGCCTATAATATTGAACTTTTCTAAAATTATATTCAGGTCATGACTTCTTTCTTATTTATTGTTTGGTTAGATTTATTTAGGGCTAAAAGTCATATTGGGACAATTGACTTGTACTTTTACTGTCCATATTTTTGTAATTCATTTAGCTTTTCCTTTAAATCTTTAGCTGTTATATCATTCAGCACACATATTTTAAATATTGAAATTCAATCATAGTCTGTTGTCTTTCTGAAAAATGGAATTTCTCCCTTTTTCTCTTTTAATTAAGTCTATTTTTGTTGTTCCCTTGTCTGAAATCACAATCAAGTCAATGGTGATACATCTAGGCTGCAAGTCAGGGAGACAGAGAGTATGGTGGTCCCCTGCACAATAATAAAAAAGTCAGGAAATGGAGAAAGTTTTGGGGAAAATATTGGATGTACCTTGCTTTAGGAGTAGGGAAAAATTGGTCTTGCTTTGAAATTTTCAGGCAATGTAATTCATACTACAGGAAGGTCAGCATAAGATATTTTGGGTGATGATAGATGAGTGACAGAATATGCTTACTACACTATACAAAAATGAGGAAGTTGAATTCCAAAAGACATGGATGGAAAGAACGACATAACAAAAAATAAAAAATAATGTAACAAAATTTTAATGATCAAGTGGGTTTCAAATGAAGACATGAGAACTCTCTATGGAGGTGGGCTGTCCACAGATGTTTCATGTGGCACATATTTTTGGACTTTCTCAATGTATTGATCAATTATGCTGATTGTTCCTCCTTAAAACTCAATCAAACCACTATTTGTTTTATGGGATGGCTCTTATGCAAGATGAAAGAGGGACCACAAATACAACAGAATGGGGATGTAGGAAACAGACAATATCAATAAAAATTTATCCATATAAATTTGTGATTGTGATTTCAGTTTTGGACTTTTTGTGTTTAAGATGTGTATGGGACATCCAGTTTGGCACGTGCAATAGGCAGTTGGAGATGTGAGCCTTAAGAATGGCAAAGAGGGTATGGATGGATAAGTATTTTTGAGAATCATCAGGATAGAGATTATAACATACTTTGATGATCCCGGAAGAGACAATGAGGCTGACAACTTTGAGTAACTGTGCCTCACTAAAATCCAATTCATTGCTTATTATTCCTCCTTCATATTTGAAGAGGACCAATGACATCATAGGGTGATATCTTCACTTTCCCATGAACTGAATTTAAGTGAGGCACACTTGCACAGTCATCAGCCTCACTCTCTCTTCCAGAGTCATCAAAGTCCAATGACAGAACAAAACTCAGGACTATGAGCTATGGCCAGGATCAGTGTATAACCTTGGTGTCTTTGCTGGCTGACTAAGTTCTAAAAGCTTCCCAGAAATCTACTAGTTTTTACAGTAACATTATACAGCTGTGAAAGTTGGATTATAAGGAAAACTGGGTGCCTCAGAATGGATACTTTTGAATTGTGGTGCTGGAGACTTCTGAGAGTCTCTCGAATGGCAAGGTGATCAAACTAGTAAATATTTAAAGACATTAATTTAGGTTATTCAATGGAAAGTCAAATACTGAAGCTAAAGCTGAAATACTTTGGCCACATGAGAAAATGACTTATTGGAAAAGACTCTGGTGGTGGGAAAGATTGAAGGCAAAAGGAAAATGGGATGGCAGAGGATGACATGGATAGATAATATAATGGAAACAATGAACATGAACTTAGACTTCAAGAGATAGTGAAGGACAGGAGAGCCTGAAGTGCTGTGGAATTTGAGGTCATGAAAAATCAGATGTGACAAAAGAACAACAAAATCTTACCTTTTACAAGGGGTCTTGCTCAGTCCTTCTTAATGTTAGTGGCTTCCTTTTGAGATTTCATTAATTCTTCCTATCAAAATTCAATACTTTGGGGATATTCTATATGTCTTATTTGTATATAATTCTTTACATGTTATTTCCCACTACTAGAGTGTGAGCTCCTTGAGTGCAGGGACCGTCTTTTGGTTTTCTTTGTTTCTCTAGCACTTAGTAGCACAGTGGCTGGCACATGGCAGGGGTCTCATAAATATTCACTGATTTGATTTGTTCTGATTCCCCTGAACTAGGTGAATGATATATGTGCTTGATTAAAGTGATTGTTAACTCCTCAAAAGTTCACTTTCTCTTATGAATACAGATCTAAGAACCTGTGATATCAAGTCCCCCTAGCCCCCGGGTACGTTGGGGTGCTTACTGTTAAATTATGGCGATGAGGATGGGATCTGCATAAATTAAAAGGAAAGTATGGGGGCTGGGATAATTGTCTGTTGTTTCCCAATTGTGGTTGCTATAATTCTGTGGAACCCCAGGAGGTGGGGGTGGCTAGAGCCAGGGAGCAAGTGGATTAGCCCTACTCTGGAATGTTCTGGAGCAGTGAAGTTCTCAGAAGTGTATTGTATTCAGAAACCAGACCAGAGCCACGAGAATTTGGAATGGAGCCCAGGAACCCAAGCAGAAAACTGTCTTTGTACTGACCCAACTGACCTTGGTGAAGTGAGAGAACAGGAATGCAGAGCTGCTTTTGCACAGACCTAGGTGGGAGCTGGGAGCAACTGGCTCCTGCTGGAGGAAGGAGGAACTCAGGAACTTGGAATTAAGTGGAGCATGATTGGGACCCAGGGGATGGAGTTACCTATGGTGGTGGTGGGGGAAGTGCCATGTACCCCCAAAGATCCCACCCTTATGGCTTTGTTGTCTAGCTGCCCCTCAGGTCTTGGAAGTGGGGCTCATTAGAGCCCATATCTGAGATTACAGGGCATGCTTTACTTGGACATTTCTGTCTAGGATTGAGGAAGTAGGAATTGGTTGCTTATTACCCTGGTAATAAGTTGCTGCATTATATATTCTGCAAATGTGAATTAGGTTGTATTTACTTAAGAAATGTTAATACCTATTTGTTCCACGATCCATGGCCATTTAGATTGTAAGGCCCAGGATCCTACAAGAGTGGAATGTAATGGCAAGTAAAATAGGATCTTTTGCTGTTTTTGTTTTACTATAAATAAGAAGTATAATGCCACTATTAGAATGTGATTAAAGAGGATTTTTCCCACCTATTGTCAGGCTTGGGAAGATTTGTAAGAAGGTAGGAGCCTTTTGTAAATGAGGTACTGGTTCTCAAGTGATATAATCAGCAGGTAAGGGAATTTAAAACAATCAAAAAGGGGGTTCCCTGGGATGTCAGGAGTTCCTCTGCCAATAATGGGTTGTTGTTTTCCTTTTCAATATTTTCCATGCCCCAAAGAGTCCCTAACTGAATCCCAAATCAATCCACCTGGGAGAAAACTTAACTCAAACTGCTCCAGATCAGCTCTATAATAGCTCCTGGTAATATTTAATATAAATTTTGGACTTAAATAAGGGCCAGAGCTTGAATCTAATAGTCTCATTGTTCTGTGAAATAAACTCAGAGAATACTTCTTCCTATGTCAACAAAGCCAGATGGAACTGAAAAACACAGCTATCCAGGGTTGTAATTTCAATTGAAACTTTGTCAACTCTGTTAAAAATACCCTTTCCTGTGTCAGCAATTTTGAAGACCTATTTAGGACAGGATGCCTGCCACTAGAGTGGTGGGACTTTCTCTTTATCTTGTGTCACAGAGACATATGCTATTCACACAGCCTGGAATCATAAATTCCAACTGACACTACTTTGTTAATTGTCTTGTCTCACTAAATTTAGAATTTGTTCAACTAAGAAAGTTCCTTTCTCATGGCAAAACGTATGTAAGCCTGACGATTTCTGTACTGAGTGAGTCAGATTTAATATCTGCTTCTGTGGAATCCATGTAATTGTTACTTTAAAGGGAATGAATAAAAAAATGTATGCATTTAGCCTGTTGCCCTTGCTTCAACCAAACTTTCAGGCTGACACTCATTTGCTCAACAACCCTAGCTGCTATTGTAGGAATGGGAAGTGTTTAATTTGATTCTCCTGGGCTCCATCAATGTTTTTGTTTCCAATAAAGTGGATTAGAACATCATTCCCAATTAGCTCTTATCATTTGAGATTACACAAATCAGGTAAACAAGCTCAGGAATCACTTACTTCAGGGCCCAGGGGACTTCACACCTTTTTTTTTTTTTAAAGATGAAAAGACAAAGCTCTGAGCCAGAGGGCTGGATTTTTCTGGACAAATATCCCTTCAAAGCTGAAGATCAGGAAGAAGAGACAACTTTACAGAGATCACTACATCTGTTAATCCCTCCAACCCATGACTTACTGACAAGGTCCTGCCATGAAATTTCTCAAACACTTCCTCCCAAAGAGCGAAGGCACCCTCTGACTAAGCTGAAGAGTCTGAGTCTGACCTGGCTTGAAGACTCTCCTGAACAAGATGCTCTAACAACCTTTTAAACTAGGGATGTGGAGGGTTTTTGTCCTTTGTGCTCAGAGGACTAAAATGACACCACAATGTCAGGGTCAAAGTACAATTTATCTGACAGTGGCTAATCAGACCAGTATGAGCTCAGAAGGCTCTACAACAGGTCAAGCACATAGAGTCCACATGAACGTTTTGGAATGGTGCATCAATGCAGGTTTGTGTTGAAGGAGCTGTACAATACAAACATTTCTCCCACTGTCTCCAATTCCTTACCATGTCAGCTTAGCATTGCCTCCCATTATCTTCATAATAAATCACTTGGGCCACATTCTCTGTCCATCTGTCTACAGGAACAAGGACTCATACACGTTTCTAACTTCTCTTGCTGGTATTCCGTACAATCTCTTCTCCCGCTTCTATCTAACAGGGCATGGAAGGACTGAGGGTAGGAAGGAGGTATGACTCCCCCCTCAAGTTACACAGTGTGACCCGTCTTACTGGACATGTTCTGAGCTATAAGGAAGCTGCCCTTGTTTCTCACCTCCTGCTGCTGTGCTTAAGCAAGCCCTGGATATAGGAATATTTTCATGTTCCAAAGAAGTTAACTGAATTCTCCCAAGGGTCAAATGGAGGAGAGGGAATGTGAGGAAAACTAATTGACATAATTAAAAAAAAAACAACCAAAGTTGTGGCTGACCCAAAACTGACTTCACAGAATCACATAAGTGGAATCAGAAAGGACCTTGTGGGCTATCTAAATAATATTCAGAAATGAATTTCCTCCATGATATAACTGAAATGTTCCTATCCAGCCTCCAAAGAGGGCAGAGGCCCAACTGCCTCTTCACGAAGCTCAATTCTACTTTCAGATAGGTCTAATTGGTAAATTTTCTTAACTCAAACCTAAATTTGCCTCTCTGCAATTTTTACCAATTACTGCTAATCCTATCTTCTGGAGCCAAAATAAGGAATTCTAATCCTTCTTGCACAGGCTTGCCCTTCAAACCAGTGATCAGAAGAAGTTATTCAGCATTTATTATGTGTTAGGCACTGAGCTCAACAAAAGTGACTGGAGCAAAGAATGAAATAGTACTGATTTCCAAAAGCTTACATACAAATGAGTGTTATCTATACACATACATATATGTATATATGTAGGTATTTTTGTTATTGTGGTTGTTCCAACATTTTAGTTATATCTGACTGCTCGGGACCCCATTTGAGATTTTCTTGACAAAGATACTACAGTGATTTGCCTTTCCTTTCTCTAGCTCATTTTACAGAAGAGGAAACTGAAACAAACAGGGTTGTGACATACCAGAATCACACAGCTACTAAGTATCTGAAGCCACATTTGAACTCAGGAAACTTAAGTCTTCCTGACTCCAGGCTCAGCACTCTATCTACTGTACCACCAAGCTGCCCTTATGCAATGCTGGTCAACACATATTCTAGCTAAGAAGGTCTAGACATGCTCTAAACCCTCATTAGAGAAGTTTATTTTTATTTAAAAATTTACTTTTATTTTTACCATATTTTCTTCTGCCTCATGGAACAAAAAAGACAAGAAAAACATAACCTTTATAACACACAAATATATATATATATAGTCTAGCAAAAGAAATTTCCACATTGGTCACACTCCAAAATCTAAGTTTCATTCTGTATTTTAAATCCTTCACCTCTCCAGAAAGAGATGGGTAGAATACTTTTCTTCAGTCCTCTGGAATCATGGTTTGCCTAAAACAATCATTTACAGAGGTGTTGTACATCTCAATTAATGTAGGTAACCTCCACACTGTGAATTCCGCATAAGAATGAAATCACAGGTCTAGAACAAAACAGACACACAGGCAGTCTTTCTCCTTTCAAACACATTTGATATACAATTAGCAAACTGATATTCAAAAATCACAGGTCAGACCATATAATTTTATTCTAGGGCTTCAGCAGCTTTTTGACTGGGCAGTTGAGTGGTGAAACAAAAAAAGTGCCATGCCTCAAGTCAGGAAGACTCATCTTCCCGAGTTCAAAATTTGGCCTCATACTTTACGGTGGGACCATGGGCAAGTCACTTACCCCTGTCTGCTTCAGTTTCCTCATCACTAAAATGAGCTAGAGAAGGAAACAACAACTCCAGTCTCTTGGCCATGAAAACCCCAAATGGGTTAACAGTTAGACACAACTGAAAAACTACTAAACAACAAAAAACCATCTGACTTCTAGGATAAAACACCAACTGCTCAGTTAGTCCACTAGTGTGATTCCACCATATCTTTACAAGTTGATTGCATATTGCCTGCCCACCATGATGTGACATGATTATCTCAAAAATCAATGAAGAGGGAAACTGGAAGAGTGATAACTTATTAGGACACTTGGGATTGAAGGGATGGGAGAACTGGAACAATGAGTTTGTGATTATCTGTAGATCATGCCAACTCTCTGAGGAAGAAAAGACTATCTTCTAGGATTAGCTGTATAGCTGCAGGGCCAACTTCTAGCAAGTGTGTACATGAGTCACTCATCAAACCATCTACTACCCTACAATCCAAGCTTGGACCTCTGAAAATTGGCTCCCATTGGACTTTGCACCCATCTGGGTAGAATTGGCAGGCACATTATTGGGGTTCAGGGAGGCAGGCAGAAATCTTAGGCTTTTCCTCTTGGCTGTAGCAAGATCTAAGTCTCAAGAGTACAATATGAGTCATGTGATGGGTGATTTCAAATTCTTTTCTCCCATTATTTAAAAAAAAAATTTAGATAATTTTCTCGATCAGAACAGCTAAGTCATTCACAGTTGATCATGTGATCATTAAAATATTGCTGTTACTGTGTACAAGGACCTCCTGGTTCTACCTGCTTAACTCTGCTCCTATTCATATAGGTTTTCCCAAAACCAAATTTCTCATTTCTTAGAGCACAATAATATTCCATCACAACCATAGCCAACTATTTCTTCAGCCATTCACTTGCTGATGGTCATTTGCTCAATTTCCAGAGCTTTGCAACCACAAAAAGACCTGCTGTAAATGTTATTTCGTATGAGTCCTTTTCCTTTCATCTGTCTGGAATACAGATCTAACAGTGGTGTTGCTGTGTTAAAGGGTATGCACAATTTTATAGCCCTTGGGCACAGTTCCAAATTGTTCTTCACAATGGTTGGACTAGTTTTGAATTGTGCATAGTGTAACTATTTTTTCACATCTCCAGAATTTCTCATTTTCCTTTCTTGTCATGTTTGCCAATTTGAATTACTGTGAGGTGTTATCCCAAAGTTGTTTTTATTTCTCTAATCAATAGTGATTTAGAGAACATTATTATTATTATAAGTTTTTAATTCATTGAAAATTGTTTATATTCATTAATCATAATGGGAAACCTGATTCATTTTTTCATATGTGTCACTAAACGACAAGGCATGTGGCTACCATAAGAAGACTAAAGCTAATCCTCCTCTTTACCTGCATTTCAGAGCATTGGGCAGAAATCACATTGTATCAACATCTGCCACAGAGCCCTGTGATGCTTTAATTGAGGTGATTCCAAATCATTACAGTTCACAGCGGCTACCCAAATGAATATGAGCAAAACTAGCACCAACAACAACAGGGACACAGCTCAGATTATGATATAGTCCTCAAGCACCATCAATAATTATCTCTCATCTGGCTCAGGCTTATCTTACATCCAAGAGGTCATCCCCAAGCATCGTGTAAGCCATATCTCTAGGGCTCAAAGTTAATACTAAGGGCTCTCCCAATACCACTATCCACTCAAGAAACTTCTGGCTCAGCCAGCATAATCTCTCCATCCCTGAAAGTCCACGGGAGGATAAGACTAAATATTTGCCCCATTTAGAGGCCTTGGCAAAGGGAAGGAATTTTTTCTCCCATGATAAGAACTCTCTGAACCGCATCTTAGGGCTCAGAATCATAGTCTATTCAGCTGGGGGATCTTCCCACACTTCCTACATTTATAAATAATCACTCTAGTATGAATTGTCTGATGGATATAGAGTAGTGGCCTTAGCCTTCTCAAACTCAAAAGGTTTCTTTAGAGAGTTAATTCTTCATTGTTGAGCAAGCTGTATCTTTGAGCTGAAAGTTATCCCACATTCATAAGGTCCGCTTCCAATACAGATGCTCTGATGTGGAATAAAATCTACATCCAGATAGAAGGCCTTCCTTCATACATTACATTCATAAGGTATGAATTATTTGAAATTGAGAATGAGATAACGTGTGATGGAATGACTTCCCACACTACTCACATTCATAAAGAATTGCTCTAGTATGAGAATTCATACATAGCTTTCCAACATGCACTTATGGTTTCTTTCTGAATGACTTCTTTGGTGTTGAGTAAGTTGTATCCTCACTCTGAAGGTTTTCCCATATTAATTACATTTATTAGCTTTCTCTCCACTATAAAGTCTTTGACTTGATTTAAGTTGTAAGGGATAGCCTTCCCACACTCCATATATTTATAAAGAATGTCTCCAACATGAATTTTCTGATGTACAGTAAGATGTGCTTTTCTCTTGAAGGGTTTCTGACATTCACTACATTCCTAAGGTTTCTCTCCACTATGAATTCTCTGATGCACAGTAAGCTGTGACTTAGTCATAAAGTTCTTCCCACATACAGTACATTGATAAGGTTTCTCACCGGTATGAATTCTTTGATGTCGAATAAGTCCTGAGTTATATGGGAAGGCCTTCCCACACTCCTTACATTCAAAAAGGATGTCTCCAAAATGAATTTTCTGATGTACAGTAAGTTGTGTCTTAATCCTGAAGGCCTTTCCACATTCACTACATTCATAAGGTTTCTCTCCAGTGTGAACTCTTCGATGTCGAATAAGTTCTGAGTTGTAGAGAAAAGCCTTTCCACACTCCTTACATTTATAAAGCATCTCTCCAGTATGAATTCTCTGGTGCACAGAAAGTAGTGTCTTACTCCTGAAGGCCTCCATACATTCACTACATTCATAAGGTTTCTCTTCAGTATGAATTTTTTGATGTTGAATAAGACCTGAGTTGTAGAGGAAACCCTTCCCACACTCCTTACATTCATAAAGCATCTCTCCAGTATGAATTCTCTGATGCTCAGTATGATGTCCCTTACTCCTAAAGGCTTTTCCACACTGACTACATTCATAAGGTTTTTCTCCAGTATGAATTCTCTGATGCACAGTATGATGCCCCTTACTCCTGAAGGCCTTCCCACACTCCTTACATTCATAAAGAATATTTCCAGTATGAATTCTGTGATGCACTGTAAGTTGTGAGTTACTCCTGAAGGCCTTTCCACATTGACTACATTCATAAGGTTTCTCTCCTGTATGAATTCTCTGATGCACAGTATGATGTCCCTTACTCCTGAATGCCCTTCCACATTCACTACATTTATAAGGTTTCTCTCCAGTATGAATTCTCTGATGCAATTTAAGTTGGGATTTACTCCTGAAGGCCTTCACACATTCACTACATTCATAAGGTTTCTCTCCAGTATGAATTCTTTGATGTTGAAGAAGTTCTGAGTTGTAGAGAAAAGCTTTCCCACACTCCTTACATTTATAAAGCATCTCTCCAGTATGAATTCTCTGGTGCACAGAAAGTAGCGTCTTACTCCTGAAAGCCTCCATACATTCACTACATTCATAAGGTTTCTCTCCAGTATGAATTTTTTGATGTTGACTAAGACCTGAGTTGTAGAGGAAACCCTTCCCACACTCCTTACATTCATAAAGAATGTCTCCAGTATGAATTTTCTGATGCTCAGTATGATGTCCCTTACTTCTGAAGGCCTTTCCACATTCACTACATTCATAAGGTTTCTCTCCAGTATGGATTCTCTGATGTATATTATGATGTTCCTTCCTCCTGAAGGCCTTTCCACATTCACTACATTCATAAGGTTTCTCTCCTGTATGAATTCTCTGATGTTGAACAAATTCTGAGTTGTAGAGAAAAGCCTTTCCACACTCCTTACATTCATAAAGAATATCTCCAGTATGAATTCTCTGATGCACTGCAAGTTGTGAGTTACTCCTGAAGGCCTTCCCACATTGACTACATTTTTTCTCCACTACAGGTTTTTCTCCAGTATGAATTTTTTTATGTCGAAGAAGTTCTGAATTATAGAGAAAAACCTTCCCACATTCCTTACATTCATAAACCAACTCAGCAGTATGAATTCTCTGATGTACAGCAATACGCTCCGTGCTCCAGAAGGCCTTCCCACATTCACTGCATTCAAGAGGTTTATCTCCAGTAAATTCTCTGCTCTCTGAAAAGAAGAATGAAGAGCTGATTATCCCTGCTTTTTTAACCTTTTCCCAAGGTTCTTAGTTGTTCAAAGGGTTTAGAGCTATTCCATTGCTTTGTCACTTGAGAAGGCCAGTCTTTCACTAAGGATCAATTTATCTTATGTGAAAACATGACGGCTCAAAGGTAACATGTAAATGATTTGACTTGGGATGAAATTAACTGGTTGGATGAATGAACCCTTAACTCTATTGTATGTGACTGATTTTTTAATGGAAACCAACTATTCAGAAAAAAACAGATGACTTTGAAAACTTGCAAATATATCCTTATCCTCTGAGGTAAAAATAGGAAGGGGAAAAGAGTGAACAGAAAGAAAATGGAGAATTCAGTTTAGAGTAAGGAGGAAAAATATATACATGAAGTAAACAGAATAAAGAAGAAACATGAAGGAAAAATGTGACAATTGTTGCCATAAATTTCCTTGAGGAATCCTGCTTATCTACTTTGTAAGGAATTAATTGATATTTGTAAGAATTAGAAATACTGGTATTTTTGACCAGAGAAATTGTTAGTAATTACCTTATGTTTGTTCTTTGTTGCTGAAAAAGACTATGCCATCAGAGAAAGGATGACATGACTTGCACTTGACTTTGTTTTGAGTAAAGGAGGGCTTTGTAAGGTCACCAGCCTCACTTTCTCCTCCTGAGCCATCTGGATCCAGTGACCAAATATTCATCAGGATGACTGGAGATGGCCCAGGATACAATACTATTCAGGTACTCACTTAGGGTGAGGTAATGCCCATTCAGTGAATAGGGCAGTTTAAGAAGTAGTCAGGAGATGGCCCCTTTAATGAGCCAAAGAAAAAATAATTAAATCAAGCTGGAAGGGAAAGAGCAACAGTTACTACTGATAATCACTCTTAAGGCAGAAGGGTCCAGAAAACAGCTCTTAAGTAGAGCTAAGGCAGGGGCCTAGTGTCCAATCTATGGGCTTCAAAGTGCAGTAGGTTTGAGGGGAGGGGAGGGAAGGGAAGGGAAAGAAAAGGAAGGCATTTACCTAAAACATTACTCAAACCCTGGCAACCAAAGAAATAAAAATGAAAACAATTAGGCAGTATCAATAAATAGTCATCAAATTAGCAAAGTTAATTTAAAATGGTAAGTTTTGGCAGTTACATTGAAATATGTACTTACTAAGCTCCTGCTGCAATTTTTCTGAAAAGTAACAACAGTTTCAGCTAGTGGTATAAAACTGTTCATATTCTTTGACACAATGGCCCCACTACTGGGTCAGCTTCCTCAAAATATTACTGAAAACAAAGAATTCTCTGTAAATTCTTCACAACTTTTTTATGAAATAGTAAAATACTGAAAACCTATAGGTCCAAAAAGGGGTTATGGCCACATAAATCCTGTCATATAAACATATTATTGTGCCTTTATAAACATAATTTCAAAGCATAAAGAAAAACAGGATGACATATAACAGGACAGATTGAAGAAAGGGGAACTATGTTAGGATTAAGTATTTTAAGAAGAAACAGCAGCAAAGTAACATAACAAACCAAACAGAAGGAAATATAAGAGAACTCAGAGGCAAAAAGGGCACATTAGTTAATACCTTAAGTAATATTATTATTTGACAAGGGAGAATGAATTCACGCAAATGAGGCAGGAGAATGCCTGCTTGAGATAATCTTCAATGAGTAGAAATAACTCCCCTGTACTGAAGCAACAAATTTCTTTGAGAGTAGAGATATATTTCAGTGAAGAGATACATTAAAAAAGTAACTTTTGGAGGTAAAAACATGGATTTTTAATGTTTCAGCTTCTTTCAACAGGCCTGAGAAACTTTGATAAATCACCATATTCAACATTTTACAAGAGCTTTGACCTAAAATGACCAACAGATCACTATTTTTGTGACCCATCTGCTTGGTCTTTATATAGTCACCTGGACAGTTGCTTCTGAGAATATCTGCCTCTGGTACCCAAGATGCTTCCTTTCTTTCCAACTGGTAGATCACATCTGGTTTGGAAGCTGCAAATCCTAGTCAGTGAAAAAGAAAAAGTGCTAGGGAGTCATCGCAGACTTCTACACATAACAGATAGATGAAATACTCCTTCCAACTCTTACTAGAAAGGTGAGGAAACAAGGGCACTAAACGTCTTATACCACCAAGAGCACTATGTTAGCTCATTCTGTGTGAGATTCTTTTTTTCAACCATGGAGGACTCAATGGACTGACTGGAGAGAATGGTAGGGTTTTCTCCCTCCTCTTTTTTTTAAGGTGGCAGAGGGAGGAGTTTAAATGTTTTTTAAAACATTTATAAAACTTAATAAAAGAATTCAAAATTAGTTCAAGCTCTCTTTGGGAAAAATTAGGCATGCTAGGAAGACCTCAAGAATAATGCAAAGGCCCACTGAAGGATATTCAATATTATGGCAGAAATGGACTTAGGAAAAAATAGTTCATTTGACTCTGCCTGCTTAGTCAGTGGGAACACTGTATGATGAAATCTACATTGGGATTCACAAGAAAATTTTAGAATTGAAGCAACAGAAATAGGAATATACATTTCTCAAGGATATCAAAAAAACAATTTCTAAGAATACTAAGCAAAGACCTTTCTCCCAGAAATAGTTAGCACAAGTAATCTCTCTCGGCTACAAAAAGGATTAGGAATATTTCCATTTTGTATGCCAAAGAACAACTGTTAAAATCTTGAAAGTTATCATAGTCTATACCAAGACTCAAAGGTGTACTTGTTCTTACCCAAAGATATCAAGTTCCTGTAGTTCTCCAGCATCACATCCTTGTACAACTTTTTCTGAGATGAGTCCAGTTGTATCCACTCCTCCTGGGTGAATTCCACGGACACATCCTTGAATGTCACTGATTCCTGAAATACCAGACACATTTTTGTGCTTACCCAGCTATAGCTCTGTTATGAAGTTCAAATGTAAACTGATTGACAGTAGGGTGAGGGAATGAAGGGCATTAGGACTGCAAGTGGTACAGGGGATTGAGTCACCCACCCTGACTCCACTTTGTAACTCAATTTTGGCAGTAGCTCAGTTCTTTTTTTTTTGTTCAGTTATAGGTCTACTCCAACTTCTGTCTTGTGAGAAAAATTTATTCAATTGTGGGAACTTGGAGAAAACCTTATTGCATCGTTTGAACCAAGCCCTGCCTGGCTAGGAAATCAGAACACCTCTGTCTACTGTTTAGAGATGCTTAACAAAGGATCAAGGTTATGCTGACCAGAAACCCAGTGGGATGCAAAAAGACTCATATAATGAGTTTTCTCACAATTGTACATCTCAAGCAATCCATATGTCTTATCTGAAAATTGGTTCCATACTGGTAAATCAGTTATCGTTTCCATGTTTCTTTGATTGTATACGAACATTTTGGAGGAGTAAGACACATCATTTTCTGAATTCAGGGAACTAAACTTGTTGTGTTCCCCACCCCCTAACACTTTCCTAATCTTTCCTCCACTTAGAAATCAGATTACCCAATACTGTATTATTTGTTTTTAATTAACTGCTTTTGTTTGATTGTTTTTAATGTATAAAAGTACATCTTCCTGATACATACAGAGTCCAACCCTAAGTTGAGGAAGTGGCCAGGTCCCAGTTTGTTGTGCAATTGCCATGCATTGCTTAATAAGCTGATATGCCCAAAAGATTGAACTTTTCTTTCTTCAGTCATTTCATCTTTCATTTGCTCCAAGGGAGTGTTTATTTGTATCCCAATGCAGCGTCTGGTATAGAGCAGGCACTTAAGAATTCCTGTCCCAGAATGAAGTGATAAACAGAAGTGTGGATATAATGATTTTAAAGACATACACACACACACAATTATCTAATGGTAGCCATCTATACGGATAGCTTGAAAGGAAAGGGAAAAAGGAAATTTACATGACAACTTTATTATACATTTGGGAATAGCAAGTTGTACATAAATTTTCAGTTTCACGTGCAGTCATCTTTTTTTTTATACTATGCCTTCAAAACATTTGTTTTATTCCATAAACTAAAAATTAAATGAATAAAAATTTTAGAAAAGAATTCCTTTATGATTAGTTTGTAAGTTCCTTGAGAGCAGAAGCTATTACTGTCATCCTGAGCACAGTGCCTGGCCCTCTGTACGTGCTTAGTAAGCACTCATTGCTGTAAATGGCTCTAATAACATCAATTTCAAAAGTGTGCTGCTGTTGCTGTTGCTGATTTTAACAACCCATAGCTCCTACTTCTGCCCCCTGAGCTGAAGCAGTGATATGGCTAATTCCTTTTCTACTTGCTGAAATAAAATAATGGAAATGAAATAGTTGAAGATAGCTATTATGTGGTCCTAAGTATTCTATTCTAAACAAGCCCAATTCCTTTGACCAATCAGCCTGATCTCCTCACAGCTAAGACATTTACCTTCCTCTTTTCATCCAATTGCTATGCTACTTAAAATGAGCTGCTCTGAAATGAACACAGTTGTCTTCAATGCTTCTGGAACCAGGAGAGCATAGGTGAGCATGGGGGAGACTGCAACTTCCTGTCTGTAACAGCACGTGAAAACTATTTAGTGCTGAAAAGGGTGTTAAAGGACCGTAACTTTCCAATTTACATATTTGGAGCTGGGAGAGACTTTAGAGTCCAATTTCTCTTCTGTCACATTAGGGAAGTGAACAGGCAGTTTTCCAGTAAAGAAATCAAAATAATTTATAGTCATGTGAAAATGCTCTAAATCATTACTGGATTAGAGAAATGAAAATTGAAACAACCTTCAGATATCATTTCACACCTACCTGTGTACCTCGTTAGAATGACAGAAGGGGAAAGTGACAAATGTTGGAGAGGATGTGGAAAGATGAAGACACTAATTCATTGTTGGTGTAATTGTAAAATGATCCAACCATTTTGGAGAGCAATCTGGAATTATGTACAAAGTTATTAAAATACACATATGCTTTGACCCAGCAATATCACTACTTGGTCTATTTCCAAAGATGATTATAGAAAAAGGAAAAGAAGCTATTTGCTCTAAAATATTTATAGCAGCTCTCAAGCTGCCTTAAGAGGTAAACTGCTTTATACCTTTTTACTTCTCATGCTCTCCATTCACTTTGTGGTAATTTTCTATCGGTCTGTGGAGGAAATATGGAGAGCCTAGAAATTTCTGACCTACTCCATCATTTTCCAAGAATGTACAATATCAAGGCTGGATCTATATGCATCAAATATTATAGTACATAAATTTAAAAGAAAAAGTTAAATGAATGACAAGTGGAGATAGACAGTAGTACTATAACAGAACCAGATCAATCTAACAAAAAAAAAAATAAGAAAGACATCAAGGAAATAAATAGAATTTAAGACAAGCTAGATATGATCCACATCTGGAGAGAACTTAATGGAAAAAAAAAGAATGCACCTTTTTTTCAGCAATTCCTGGAAACTTTAGAAACACTGACCATATTTTAGTACATAAAAATTTAATAGTTAGAAGCACAAAAATTAAAAGTTTCCTTTTCAGATCTCAATGCAATAAAAATTAAACTTAATAAGGAACCACAGAAACATAGATTAAAAACTAACTGGAGATTAAACAATCTAATCCTTAATGAAAGGTGGGGGTTAAAAAAGAAATCATAAAAATCATCAATAATTTGATTAAAGAGAATAATATAAATGAGACAACATATTAAAACTTATGGGAAACAGCAAAAGCAGTAATCAGAGGAAAATTTATGTCTCTAAAATGCTTACATCAATAAAAGAGAGAAAAATAGATCAATGAAGTGGGTGTCAATATTCTAAAAACTAAAAGTGCAATTAGTAGAATTGAGTATAAAAAAGGCACTGACTTAATAAATAAAACTAGGAGTTGGTTTTATGAAAAAACAAAACAGACAAACAACAAGTAATGTGATTGTAAAAAGGGAGAAGAAAATCAAATAAATAGTAAATCAAAAGTGAAAAAGGTGAATGTATCACTAACAAAGATGAAATTAAAGCAAATAGGAGTTATTTTGCCCAAGTGTATGTCAAGAAATTTAACAATTTAAGTGAAATAGAAGAATATTTACAAAAATATAAACTGCCTAAATTAGCAGAAGAGTAATCAAAATACCTAAATAGACCTATTTTAGAAAAAGAGCCATAAATACGCCATAAAAAGTCATAAATAAGCTTCCTAAGAAAAAAGACCAAGGACAAGATGAATTTATAATTCAACAACTAATTCCAATATTAAACAAATTATTTGGGATAACACACAAAAAAGGGGTCCTATGAAACTCCTCTTATGAAATAAATGACACTGATCCCAAAACCAGGAAGAGTAAAAACAGAGAAACAAAGTTACAAAATTCATTAATGAATACGGATGCAAAAACCCTAAATAAAACACTAGCTAAATGAGTACAACAACATGTTACAAAGATCACACACCAGGATCAAATGGGATTTACACCAGGAGTGCAGGGATGATTTACCATGAGGAAAACTACTAAAATAATTGATCATATCAATGTTTTTAAAAATTATATGATTATAACAATAGATGCATAAAAACCTTTGGATAAAGTACAACACTCATTTCTCTTAAAAAACACTTGAAAGTGTTGGTATAAATGGATTTTCCAGAAATTGATGAAAAAAAAATATTTAAAACCATCAACAAGCATTATTTGTAATAGAGATAAGCTAGAAGCCTTCCCAGTGAGATCAGGAGTGAAACAAAGACGCCCACTGTCACAACATTATTCAGTATTGTACTGGAAAGCCTAGCAATAGTAAGAAGAGGAAAAAAATGAACACAAGGAATCAGAATAGGAAATGAGGTAATAAAACTATCTTTTCTTGCAGACAATATGATGACATACTTGGAAAATCCTAAAGACTCACTTCCTTTGAAACAACTAATAAAGTAGCAGGCTCTAAAGTAAATCCACATAATTCATCAACATTCCTAATATGTCACAAACAAAACCCTGAAAGATACCCCATTTAAAATAACTTTAGATAGTATAAAATACCTGGGAGTATACCTGCAAAAGAAACCCAAGAACTATATAAATAAAATTATTAAAAAAATTTTATACAAATAAAATAAAATTTAAATAATTGGAGGAATTTTAATTGTTGTGGGTATATAGAACTAATATAATAAAAATGACAATTTTACCTAAATTAATTTACAGTCAATACCATCCCAAATAAATTACCAAAAAATTATTTCACTGAATTAAAAAAAAAGTAAAATGTATTTGGAAGAACAAAAAGTCATGTATATCAAAGGAACTGATAAAAAAGAAGTCAAGGAAGGAGATTTTGCAAAAGCAGACTTTAACTGTATTATAAGACAATAATTTTCAAAACCATCTAATACTGGTTAAGAAGTAGAAAGGTAGATTAATAGAACAGAGTAGATAAATTTACAGAAGAAAATAAATACAATAATCTTACATCTGACAAGGGTAAAGACTTGAGATTCTGGAATAAACATTCATTATTTTAAACATTACTGGGAAAACTAGAAGGCAGAATGGCAGAAACTGAGCATAGACCACTATCTTATACCATTTACCAGGATAAGCTCAAAGCGTATACATGACATAGCTGTAAAGGCAGGTGTTACAAGAAAATTAGGAGAACATGGAGCATATTATTTATCAGACTTATGGATAGGTGAAATAATTTATGAATAAACAAGAGATAGAGTAGTGTGAGGTGTAAAACAGATAAGTTCAATTTCATTAACTTAAAAAGGTTTTGTACAAATAAAACAAACGTTGCCAAGATCAGAAAGAAAAGCAAGAAGCTAGGGGAAAAATTTTATAGGAAGTTTCTCAGATAAAGGTCCTGTATTTAAAATATATGAAGAATTTGATCAAATCTATAAAAATATGTATCATTCCCCCAATTAATAAATGGTCAAAAGGATATAAACAGTTTTCCAATAAAGAAATCAAAATAATTCATAGTCAGAGTAAAAAAGATTAAAAAAGTCAATTTCCACAATAATGTTATTATATATTTGAAGGGAAGAGCAAATTGGAAATGCTTGCTTTATTCCATAAATTAAAAAATATGAAAAGTGAGAACAGAAGGCTGGGCAGAGTAGCAGCAATAATGCTCAAGAGAGAATGTTGACCTGAAAACTTTGTTAAGAAAAGGCAACAGGCTAAATGCATACATTTTATGATTTAATTAATTGATCAATTCCCTATTAAAGATAACGGTAACATAATGCATTATGGAGCCAGAGATGTTCTGGCTACCCAGTGCAGAAATCTTCTGGCTTATATACATTTTGCTGTGAGAAAGGAACTCTCCTAGTTGAACAAATCATAAATTTAGTAAGACAAGACAATTAACAAAGTAATGTTGGTCAGGCCTTGGGATTCCAGCTGGGCAAACACATGTCTCGGTGATAAAGAAGGAAATCCCACCACTAGTGAGTGGCAGGCTTCCTGCCCTAAACAGATAACTGACATAGGAAAGGGTAAACAAGTTCAATAGAAATTACGACCTAAGATGTCTGTGTTTTCTTTACCATTAACATGCCATAACATAGTATGTGTCTATAGATAATAAGATACAAAGGAAAGCCTCATTATTCAAGATAGTGTCTTAGGTTAAAGGTCTCTTAAGGAATGTTAAGTCAGCCTTGGCTGGCTTTGTTGACATAGGAGAGGCATTCTCTGAGTTTGCTTCAGAGAGAACAGAGATTATTCCAAAATTTTATATTAAACATTATCAAGAAGCAGCACAAGAATCCATGAAAATTCCAAAGGACTAACTGTAAAACAGGACGACAGAACGGATGAGCTTGGGGCGCAGAAGCAAACGCAGTCCTCTTCACTTTCATTTCACTTGCACTTGTTTTCGAACCAGGGCCTATATGGAAATGTTCTGCACTACTCTGAGGGTCCCCTCCTTTGCCGTCTCCACGGGACTGGGGGGAGGGAAAGACTTTGGAACTCAAAATTTAGAAAAAAGTAAAGGTAAGGTCTTTTTGTGTGTACGGCAAGGATAAATCGGTGCCTGTGTGATACACGATTCTCCGATGCCCACCATTTCTAGGGTTCTATACAGCACAGGACAAAGACACGTAGCCCACAGTCTGAGAGCAGGAGGGCAGCACGTGGCACTCACCTGTCCCGGCCTGGCTCTCAGCACCGGGGCCATCCCTCTTCCTCCAGGCTCCTCCCCAGGGGGCGGGGCAGAGGCCGCACCGGGCGGGGCTGGGGAGGGAAGGAGAACGGTGAGCAGGAGGGGCCCCGCGGGGGTCAGCCCGGCTCAGAGACTAGGAACCCCACTTCTGCCCGGGGAGCAGGGGAGGGAGAGGGACAAGGACCCCGAGGAAGCATCAGGGAAGGCTTCCTGGAGGATGCCGGGAGGAAGAGATGAGGTCACAGGGAAGGCCGAACCAACTACCAGACACACATAGGGAGCACCTGCCCTCGGACCCTCCGCACAGGGGAAGGGCTGAGGGCTGGAGGGGCAGGACTGACGGAGGACTAGAGCCCACCCTCAGGTCGTGCTCCTCCTCCAGCCACCCCCTCACAGGGCCCCGCCCAGACCCCTGGCAGCCTTCCTCCTCTAGCGGACACCCCTCCCCTTTCCGGTGAGCTCACCCACCAGCCTCTGGGCCCCGACCCCGCCGCACGCCCCGCAGCCGGCCTCCGTCTAGGCCTGGTCCAGATCTCAGCGGCCTCTTATCCCGTCCCAGTGGAGCTCAGGCGCTAGGAGGGGAAGCCGCGGGCAGCATGCACGGAAGAGGCGAGAGCGACGCAGGAACAGGGAATCGCAGTCCTCCCTCCCTTGGGCGGGGAAAATTCCTCCGAGGCGCGCACGGCCTTCCGGGAATCGTAGTCGGGAGGCTGAGGCATCTTCTGCGCATGTGTGGGGCTCCGCTCGGCCCCCTGCCTGGTAGGCGGTCCGCCTCTTGCCCGCCCCGCCCCTCCGGCCTCTTTTTCAGACTTATAAAAGGAGAAGTCACAATCCTTACTGGAGAAAGGCAGGTTTCAGGTGTCAGTGAAAGTTTGTAGTTGAAGAGATGGGAGAGGCGGGCACTTTGGAATAGAACTGACATTTAACCTTTTCTGGCCCATGAAAATGGGCAAAGGTTTGTGTGAATCAGGACACACCCAAAAGGTAATTGATGAGAATCTCTAGCTAGAATTTAGGGAATCTTACAAACTAAAATTAAGTACTGGTCAATTTTAAAATAAGTTTTTAAATTGGAGTGTGTGCTAAAAATGGAAACTTGACTAAATTGTATGAGACTACCATTCATAACAAGAAATCATATAGAGCTATGGGTTTCTTCTGAGATTGTGGAACCTAGATTTGAACTAAATTAAACATAATAATGTTTTAATAATATAATAATATTTTAAATTAAAACATATTCTTAAGCGTGATAATTGGGATACATTAAATCTTACTATCACTTTTACAATCGTTGGCAGTGGATTGGCTGTAAAGAGGGGAGGACCCCAAAATGTAAAATGTTTGGAATAAATAAATTTGTGTAAAATATAATACTACAGTCAGTATTAAAATCACAACCCCAGATTCTGGGTAATGCCATCTGAAACATCAGGCCAGGTAATTGAATTCATTCTGGTCACATTTTAAGTGACATGTGTCATTCCTAATTTGGTGTTTAAGGTAAGTCAGAATTTATTATACTATTTGGCACTAAGACAAATTAGGAAAATGCATAGATTTGAAATCTATTAACTTAAACAAGTTATCTCAGTTTACCTTACATAATTGGAAGGTGCCTAACACAATACCTGGCAGAAGACAAACACTATAACTGTTAAGTGTTATTATTAATTCTTTAATTAGATGTGACCATTATACAATGCCAATGGTGATGAGATGCCCCATATTCTCTATAAGGTAATTTGGAAAAGTATTCAACAGAATTAGAGTCACCTGATTGGTAATGTGTTTGTTTCAAGTTTCAAATACATAATATTGTTTCAGATTGGTAAACTTTTCCATCACTTATGTCAAGCAACTTTTCATAACTTGGATGTTATTAAATTATGAACTGAAAGAAACTAAGAGACAGTGGGAAAATATTTTAAAACTAATTATGCCATTTTATCAACCGGCTAATCCTGTCTTAAAATGTTTTGTAGCTACCATTTAGAAAACTGAGTATTTCCACCTTTGCATGTAGTTAAGAGATTACAACTAAAACAATTTGACTATCACTTATGAAAGCTGTAAGATTGTTAGCTAAGTTATTTGGGGTTATTGTTTTAATGTTATAACCTAAAACTGGTCATTGATAATGGTGTGTGGAAAGGAAGGGATGAGGTGAAACCTTATTCGGATTGTTTCTGTCCATTCAGAGCATTCCTCCTTGGGATATAAGGATGTGCAGCAGGGTTAATTTATTCCACCTCAGGGGTGGGGGGTATTAAAGAGTACAGTGCATAGCAGCTCTAAGGGTAGAGGGGGTGGGCACCCCCAAAATCCCCTCCCTTAGGAAGACAGCTGAGGTCACCTCTGATGCAGGGGTATAGGGGATGACTGGAGTATCATATACTAGGGTCCTAAAAATAAACAAACCGCATCCACTCTAGTACATACCAGTGTAGAATGCATGATGCTATATGGGAACTCAGAAGGACATCCAGGCAAGTGGGTAGACATAAAAAGATATGGGAAAAATTCAGTCCAGGCAAAACAAACTAAATTAAGATTGAAAGTAGGGGGCTTGTCAACAAGAAAGTTTGTGGCTTATTTCAGTGCAGAGGAAGAATATCATGCCGGTGGGCGTGGAAGGGCATTGGGATCAGCCCTTCCCCTGGGGTCACTGTCAATTCCCCTTATTTTGTAAACTTGCTAGGTCCCTCAAAAGCTTCTGTTTGATCAAAATCAACAGCCCCAGGAAGAGTTTTTTTGTTTGTTTGTTTTATGGAGTTACTAAACAATGAACTTGGCTTGCTGAGAATTTTGCAAGTCTATGTATAACATAGAAATAATTCCTTTTTTTCTTTATTTCTATCTTTGTATATTTGTTTTCAGTTTTCTACAATCACTTTCATATATCTTAGCTTTCCCCTCGCTGTTAGTCCTTCCCCCCCTGCTTCCCCACTCCCTCCCCAAGATGGCATGCATTCTTATATGGGTTTGTTGACCTGAAAACTTGGTTAGAGAAAAGGCAACAGGCTAAATGCAAGCATTTTATGATTTAATTAATTAATCAATTCCCCATAAAGATAACAGTTACATAGCCTATGGAGCCAGGATCAGAACTGGCTGGCTTAGTACAGAAATTGACTGTCTTAAGTACTTTTTGCCATGAGAAAGGAGTTCTCTTAGATAAACACATTGTAAACAAAGTGGCGTCAGTTGGGTTTTATGATCCCAAGCTATGGGCATCTTCTTTCCATAGCTATCTCTGTGATTTAAGATAAGGAAAAAGTCCCATCACCCAGATAACAGATATCCTGTACTAAACAGGCCTTTGAGATTGTGGTATCTTAACAGAGTTGACAAAGTTGAAGTTACAACTCAAGGTATCTGTGTTTTTCCTTATCACTAAGATGCGAGAAGAAGGGTCTGGTAAGGAGGTCCCATTTGTTTGCCTGACATCAAAAGGTGTTCTCTAAGTTAAACAAAGGGGACTATTAGGTCCAGGCTCTTCTTAATTCAAACTTTGACCGTTATTAAAGTCTAAAATTTATATTAAATATTATCAGGTTCTACATATGTATTCCTATTAAATACATTTTCACCTTAGTCATGTTGCATAGAAGAATTAAAATGAATGAGAAATCATAAAACAAAACATAACACAAGAGAAAATGGTCTCCTTCATTCTGCTATCCAATTTCATACTTCTTCCTCTGGATGTGGAAGGTATTTTGCCTCAAGATTCCATTGAGAATTTTTTAGGTCCTTGCATTGCTTTGAAGGACTAAGTCTACCAGAAAAATTCCTCATACACTGTGGTTGTTGCTGTGTAAAAAGTTCTCCTGGTTCTGCTCCTTTCACTCACTCAGCCTCAGTTCATATAAGTCCTTCCAGGTCTCTCTGAAGTCTTCCTGTTCACCATTTCTTATAGCACAATAGTATTGCATTACATTCATATACCACAGCTTGTTCAACCATGAGCATCCCCTTGATTTCCAGTTCTTGGCCACCACAAAGAGAGCTGTTATAAATATTTTTGTACATGTGAGACCCTTTCCCATTTTTATGATCTTTTTGGGATACAGTCCTAGAAGCAATATTGCTGGATCAAAGGGTATGCACATTTTTGTAGCCCTTTGGTCATAGTTCCAAATTGTTTTCCAGAATGGTTGGATCAGCTCACAGTTCCACCATTGATGAATTAGTCTTCCAACTCTCCCACATCTTCTCCAATATTTATCATCTTCCTGTTTTGTCATGTTAGCCAATTTGATAGGTGTGATGTGGTACCTCAGAGTTGTTTTGATTTGCATCTCTCTAATCAATAGTGATTTAGATAAGTATTGTCATATAACTATAGATAATTTCAATTTCTTCCTCTGAAAACTGCCTGTTCATGTTGTTTGACCATTTAGCAATTGGAGAATGACTTCTATTCTTGTACATTTGACTCAGTTCTCTATATATTTTAGAAATGAGACCTTTATCACAGACAGTAGTTGCAAAAATTCTTTCCTAGTTTTCTACTTCCCTCCTAATCTTGGTTGCATTGGGTTTGTTTGTGCAAAAACTTTTAAATTTAATGTAATCAAAACTATCCATTTTGCACTTCATAATATTCTCTCTCTCTCTCTCTCTCTCTCTCTGTCTCTCTCTCTCTCTCTCTTATTTGGTCATAAATTTCTCCATTCTCCATAAATCTGAGAAATACACCATTCCTTGCTCCCCGAATTTGTTTATAGTGTCAGTCTTTGTAACTAGATCATGTATCCATTTGGATTTTATTCTTGTGTACAGTGTCAGGCATTAGTCTATGCCCAGTTTCCACCACACTGTTATCCAGTTTTCCCAGCAATTTTTGTGAAACAGTGAGTGCTTATTCCCAGAAACTGGGGTCCTTGGGTTTATATTCATTAACTACTGTGTCTTGAGTATGTAACCTATTCCACTGGTCTGCCCCTCTATTTCTTAGCCAATACCAAGTAGTTTTGATGATTGCTGCTTTATAATACAATTTGAGATCTGTTAGGGCTGGACTACCTTCCCTAGCATTACTTTTCATGAGTTCCCTTGATATTCTGGACCTTTTGTTTTTCCACATGAATTCTGATATTGTTTTTTTCTAGCTCTAGAAAACAATTATCTGGTAGTTTGATTGGTATGGCACTGAATAAATAAATTAATTTAGGTAGAATTGTCATTTTTATTATGCTGGCTGGCCCATCCATGAGCAACTGATGTTTTTCGACTTACTTAGATCTGACTTTATTTTTGCGAAAAGTGTTTTGTGTTTGTGTTGATATACTCCCTGGGTTTTTTTGGCAGGTAGACTCCCAGATATTTTAGCATCTACCATGGCTTTAAATGGGATTTCTCTTTTTATCTCTTGCTGTTGGGCTTTGTTAGTAATATATAGAAATGCAGATGATTTATGTGGGTTTATTTTGTAACTTGCAACTTTGCCAGAGTTGTTTATTATTTCAAGTAGGTTTTTACTTGAATCTCTTGGATTCTCTAAGTATATCATCATATTATCTGCAAAGAGTGATAACTTAGTTTCTTTATTGCCTATTGTAATTCCTTCAATTTCTTTTTCTTCTCTTATTGCTAAAGCTAATATTTCTAGTACCATATTGAATAACAGTGGTGACAATGGACATCCTTGTTTCACCCCTGATCTTATTGGAAATGCATCTAGCTTATCCCTGTTACATAATAATGCTTGCTGATGGCTTTAGGTAGATACTGCTTAATATTTTATGGAAGGCTCCATTTATTTTTATGCTCTCCAGTGTTTTCAACAAGAATGGGTGTTGTATTTTGTCAAAAGCTTTCTCTGCATCTATTGAGATAATCATGTCGTTTCTGTTAGTTTAGTTGTTGATATGATCAATAATGCTGATAGTTTTCCTAATATTGAACCAGCCCTGAATTCCTGGTATGAATCCTACCTGATCATAATGTATTATTCTTGTGATAAGTTGCTGTATTCTTTTTTGCTAATATCTTATTGAAAATTTTTTCATCTATATTCTTTAGAGAAATTGGTTTTTAATTTTCTTTTTCTGTCTTGGCTCTTCTGGGTTTAAGTATCAGAACCATATTTGTATCATAAAAAGAATTTGGTATGACTCCTTCACCAATTTTCCCAAATAGTCTCAATAGTATTGGATTTAACTGTTCTTTAAATGTTTGATAGAATTCACTTGTAAATCCATCTGGCTCTGGAGATTTTTTCCTTGGGAGTTCATTGATGGCTTAGTGAATTACTTTTTTTTGGGATGGGGTTATTTAAGTATTCAACTACCTCTTCTGTTAATCTGGGCAATTTATATATTTTTTAAAATGTTCATCCTCATTTAGATTGTCAAATTTATGGGCATACAGTTTGGCAAAGGAATTTCTAATTATTGTTTTAATTTCCTCCTCATCGGAGGTGAGTTCACCCTTTTCATTTTTTTTATTGGTAATTTGGTTTTCTTCTTTTTTTTAAATCAAATTGACCAAAGGTTTATCAGTTTTATTAGTTTCTTCATAAAATCAACTCAGTTTTATTTATTAGTTCAACAGTTTTCTTAATTTCAATTTTATCAGTCTCTCCTTTGGTTTTCAGTATTTCTAATTTGTTATTTATTTGGGGATTTTCAATTTGTTCTTTTTCTAGCTTTTTCAGCTGCATGCCCAATTCATTGATCTCCTCTTTCTCTATTTTATTCATGTAGGCATTAAAAGATATAAAACTTCCCCTAAGAATTGTTTTTGGAGTATCTCAAAAGATTTGCAAAATTTTATTACATATAATTTGTATTGCATTATGATCTGAGAAGGATGCATTGACCATCTATGCCTTTCTGCACTGGATTGTGGGGTTTATATGCCCTAGTACATGGTCAATTTTTGTATATGTGCCATGTACCACTGAGAAAAAGGTATATTCCTTTCCATTCCCATTCAGTTTTCTTCAGAGATCTATCATATCTACCTTATCCAGAGTTTTATTCATTTCCTTAACTCCTTTCTTTTTTATTTTTGAGTTTAGATTTATCAAATTCAGAGAGGGGGAGGTTGAGGTCCCTCACTGGTATAGTTTTGCTGTCTATTTCTTCCTGTAACTCCCTTAACTTCTTCTCTAAGAATTTGGATGCTATAGCACTTGTAGCATATATGTTTAGTAATGATATTTCTTCATTGACTATAGTGCCTTTTGGCAGGATATAGTTTCTTTCCTGATCTCCTTTGATTAGATCTATTTCTGCTTTTGCTTTGTCTAAGATTAGGATTGCTACCCCTGCTTTTTTTACATCAGCTGAAGCACAATTCTCCTCCAACCTTTTACCTTTACCCTGTGTGTATACCCCCATTTGAGTTGTGTTTGTTGTAAACAAAATACTGTTGGATTATGGCTTTTAATCCATTCTGCTCTCCATCTCCATTTTATGGGAGAGTTCATCCCATTCACATTCACGGTTAATTACTATCTGTGTCTTTCTCTCCCTCCTCTTTCCCTCCATTTATGCTTTTACTACTCCCTTTTCCCTTCCCCTCCACAATAAAGTTTTAATTTTTGACCTCTGCTTCCCTCAGTCTCTTTCCCTTCTTTCAGCCCCCCTCCCTTTTATTTCCCCTTTCTCTTCCTACTGCCTGTAGCGCTAGTTAGATTTCTATACCTAACTGAGTTTGTTGTTCCATCCTTGATAGAAATCAGATAAGAGTAAATCTCAAACAATGCTTATCTCCCTGCTCTCTTTCCCTCTATTGTGATCTGTTTGTACCTCTTCCTCAGATGTAATTAATCTTTTTCTGCCTCCTTCTTTTCACATCTCCTGCTTCAGTCCCTTTACACCCTTAAATCACATTTTTATCCTCACATCATTTATTTTATACTTACTCCCTCTATCTATGTATACTCCTTTTATGTATTGTAATAAATATGCAATTCTCAAGATTAAAAAGTATCGTCATCCAATGTAGGGATATAAACAGTTTGCCCATATTGAATAACAAGTTGGTTTTTTTTGCTGTTTACCTTTTTATGCCTCTCCTGAGACTTGTGTTTGAAGATCAAATTTTCTATTGACCTCTGGCCACTTCATCAGGAATGGCTGGAAATCCGTATTTCACTGAATATCCATCTCCTTGCATGAAATATTATGCTCAGTTTAATAAGGAACCATAGAAATATAGACTAAAAACTAATTGTAGATGAATGAGTGGATTAAAGAACAAATCATAGAGACAAACAATAATTTCATTAAGAGAATAACAAAAATGGAACAACATATCAAAACCTAAGGGACACACACAAAGCAGTGATCAGAAGAAAATGTATTTCTCTACATGTTTACATCAATAAAACAGAAAAAGCAGATCGATGATTTGGGTATTAATATCCTACAAATTAAAGGTGAAATTAATAGAACTGAGTGTAAAAAAGCCATTGATTTAATAAATGAAACTATGAGTTGGTTTTGTGAAAAAAACAAATAAACAGTTAATTTTATTATAAAAAGAGAGAAAAAAATCAAATCAGTGGTATCAAAGACAAAAAGGGTGGATATATACTAATGAAGATGACATTATAGCAATTATACGGAATTATTTTGCCCAATTACATGCCAATAAATTTAACAGTCTAAGTCAAATGGAAGAATACTTACAAAAATATAAATTGCCTAAATGAGCAGAAGAGGATATCTAAATAGACCTATGTTAGAAAAAGATATTGAACAAGCCACAAAAGAGCTTCCTAAGAAAAAAGCACCAGGACCAGATGAATTCACAAGTAAATTCTATCCAACATTTACATATCAACTAATTCCAATATTAAATAAACTATTTGGAATAATAAGTAAAAAAAGGGATCTTACCACACTCCTTTTATGGAACAAATATGATATTTATGTTATAACCAGAAAGAATAAAAGCAGAGAAAAAAATTACAGACCAAGTTCATTAATGAATATGGATGCAAAAGTCTTAAAGAAAATACTAACTAAAAAATTACAACAACATATTACAAAGATTATACACTATGATCACGTGGAATTTCTACCAGGAATGTAGGGATGATTTAACATAAAGGAAAATATTAAAATAATTGATTATATCAATAATAAAAGTTTTAAAAAATCATTATTATATCAATAGATGGAGAAAAAGCTTTTGACAAAGTACAATACTCATTTTTCCTAAAAATACTTGAAAAGCATTGGTATAAACAAATTTTTCCTTAAATTGATAAAAAGCATGTATCCATTAGCAAGCATTATTTGTAATAGAAATAAGCTAGAAGCCTGCTCAGAAAGATCATGTGTGAAACAAGGATGCGCATTGTCACCAATATTATTCAGTATTGTACCGGAAATGCTGGCAATACTAATAAGAGAAGAAAAAGGAATAAAAAGAATCAGAATAGAGAATGAGGTAATAAAACTATCTCTTTTTGCAGCCAATATGATGACATAGTTGGAAAATCCCAAAGACTCACTTTAGTTGAAACAATTAATAAAGTAAATCCTCATAATTCATCAGCATTCCTATATGTCACAAACAAAACCCTGCAAGAAGAGATAGTAAAAGATACCCCATTAAAATAATTTTAGATAATATAAAATATCTGGGAGTATACCTGCAAAAACAAACCCAGGAACTATATAAATGAAATTATTAAAAACTTTTTATACAATTAAATAAAATTTAAATAATTAGAGGAATTTTAATTGTTCATGGGTAGGCAGGACCAACATAATAAAAATGACAATTTTACCTAAACTAATTTATATATTCAATGCCATTACAATTTAAATTACCAAAAACCCTTTTATTGAATTAGAAAAATGAATAGCAAAATGTATTTGGAAGGACAAAAAATCAAGAAAATTAAAGGAACTAATGAAAAATTTGTCAGATTTTAACTATACGGCAGTAATTAGCAAAACTATCTGATACTGTTTAAGAAATAAAAAGGTAGAGCAATGGGACAAAGTAGACATGCAATTTAAAGCAATAAATAAATGATAACCTTCTATTTGACAAGTGTAAAGACACGAGATTTTGGGACAAGGATTCATCACATGCTAAAAATTGTTAGCAGAACTGGAAAGCAGTTTGGCAGAAACTAGGCACAGATCGATATATCTTAGACCATTTACCAAAATAGGCTCAAAATGGATACATGATCTAGATATAAAGAGAATTATTACAAGAAAATTAGAAGAAAATGGAACATATTACTTATCAGACTTATGGACAGGTGAACAATTTATGAAAAAACAAAAGACAGAAAGTAGTGTAAGGTGTAAAGCAGATAATTTCAATTACATTAAATTAAAAAGGTTTCGTACAAATAAAACAAACATAGCCAATATCAGAAGTAAAACATAATTGGGGGAAAAATTATAGAGTTTCTCAGATAACAGTTTATATCTAAAATATGTAAAGAACTTTGAAAAATCTGTAAGAATACAAATCATTCCCCAACTGATAAAGGGTCAAAAGATAGGAATAGGCAGTTTTCCAATGAAGAAATCAAAACAATTTATAATCATGTGAAAAAATGCTCTAAATCATTATTGATTAGAGAAATGAAAATTAAAAGATACCACTTTACATCTATCAGATTGGCTAAAATGATTGAAGGAAAAAGCAACAAATATTGGAGAGGATGTGGAAAAACTGGGATGATAATTCATTGTTGGTGGAATTGTGAAATGATCCAACCATTTTGGAGAGCAATCTGGAATTATACCCAAAGACTTATATACCCCCCAAAATAAAATATCTATACCCTTTAACCCAGCAGTACCAAGACTAGGTCTATTTGCAAAGATGATTAGGAAAAATTTAAAGACCTTATGTGTTCTAAAATGTTTATAGCAGCTCTCTTTGTGGTAGTAAATAACTGGAAATTGTAGGGATGCCCATCAATGGGGAATGGCTGAAAATCTGTGGTATATGATTGTGATGGAATACTACTGTGCTATAAGAAATGTTGAACTAAATGATCTTAGAAAAACTTCCACAAAATAATGAAGAGTGAAGTGAGCAAAACCAAGAAAACAGTGTATACAGTAACAGCAATATTGTCTTAAGAATGATTTTGAATCTCATTTATACCATTATAAATACCCAAATTAACTGTGAAGGAGATATGGAGATGCTGTCTACCTCCAGAGAAAGAGCTGCTGAAACTGTGTATAGAATAATTTTACTTACATATGTGTGTGTATCTATATCTATATATACATATGTGTGTGTGTCTGTAGGATACATCGGTGTCGATGGTGTCACTTGCTCTAAATATATGCTTCCCTGATGCCCACAGTTTCTAGGGTTGTAGGACAAAAGAAAGAACCGTGTCCCACAGTCACTGGTCTGAGAAGGTCTTCCAGGAAGGCAGCACGTGGCTCTCACCTGTCCTGGCCCAGCTCTCAGCTCAGCATCCTTCTGTCTCCCTCCAGGCTCCCTGCTACGGGAGCAGGGCAGAGGCCACACAGGGCAGGGCTGGGAATGAGAACCGTGAGGAGGGGGCACCGGGTTTGGGGGGAGGGGCGGATGGAAACAGTCATTTTTCTAGGATGGGGGGAGGCAGAAGGAAACATCAGTTCTTTGGAGGGGGGGGATAGGGGCTCAATATCTCTCTAGAGACAAAACTGGATGACAGACACAGGACGGGGTGGGGCAGCGGCAGGGTAGGTTTCCCGGAGGAGGACCGAGGAACATAAGGAGACGCAGTGGAAGCCCCTGCCATCGGACCCTGAGCTCGGGAAGGGCTGAGGCTTGGAGGGGTCAGTGACCCCGGGCTCCCCACCTCACCTCCCTGTGCTCCTCCTGCCATCCCACCTCGTGGGCTTCCTTCCTCCCCTTCTCCTGGGTGAGCTCCCCACCCAGTCCTGGGCCTGGGCCTGGGGCTGGCCCCGCTGTGGGCTGCCCCTCGACCCGTCACACTGAGCTCTGGACTCCAGAATCATGGTCTTCCACTTAGGGGTCTGGGAAATGGACCTTCTTCCCTCGCTGTCCATTGTGATTTATGTACAGAGTCTCTGTTTTCACAACACGAGGAGTTCTGATCGGGAGAATTTCCAGTTTGCATTTTGTCTCTGGCCTGCTGTTTGATCATTCGTGGGTTAGAGAAGGGCTCCCAACAATCCTGTTAACATTAGCTGATGTCAGAGTTTTTAAATGGTGGGTGTGGGGTGAAGCCTTTAGCTCTCCAGTACCAGGGAGATGGGACAAGGAGCCAACTGGATCTTTTGCCAGGCCCAATTCACCTGGTCTGGCAGGTTCTGTGCTCCCACTTTTACTCCACTTTTATGGCCCAGCTTTTGATGAAGCCCACCTGTTAGAGATGCTTTTGACACACAAAAAGGTATCAAGGAAAATTTATTAGGTTCAGAGGAATTGAGCACTTTGGTTAAAGCTGACTCCACCCTTCTCAAAGAGGAGAAAGGGTCTTCTGTGTTCACCCTTCATTCCTGAAGAAGACCATGCCATCAGAGAAATGATGACATGACTTGCACTTGACTTTGTTTTGAGTGAGGGAGGGCTGTGCAGGTCACCAGCCTCACTTCTCCTCCAGACCCATCTGAATCCAGTGACCAGATTCATCAAGATGACTGGAGATGACCCAGGATGCACTGGGAAACCTTGAGCCCTTTAGGCCAAGGTCTTTGCAAGTACTCAGTTAGGATGAGGCAACAACCATTCATTGAACAGGCCTGTTTAAGAAGTAGCCAGGGCATTGCCCCTTTAATGAGGTCAAGAAAAAGAAAGACAGCAGCCTGGGTGGGAAACAGCAGCAGTTACTATTGATAATCACTCTACAGCTAGAAGGGTAAAGAGGAACCCTTAGGCAGGAGCCCATTGGCGTCCCAGTTTCAGAATGCAGTAGGTTTAAAGGATGGTAAATTTGGATGGGCAAAAGATGCCCACTTGACTTGGGTTTACTGGCTCCCTCCCCTCCCCTTCCCTTCCCTTTCTCCTTTTCTGTCCTGTCCTGTTCCCAAACCTTAAACCTATCTGGGAGGGTCTTCTACATTCATTATGAACGGGTAGCTTCCAGTAAGGCTACAGGAAGACTACAACTTGGTCAGACTAATGGAAGCTTCTTATACTGTTTAGAATTTTGGACCTCCTGCCCCACCGTCCATTGCCACATGACTTCATGTTCTCATCTCTGATAGGCTTTCTCTTAAACACCTCATCAACTCTGTCTCAAGTTTTTGACTTCTAATCTAACTGTGCTAGGTCACAAATCTGATCACCTAGAGCTCTGGAAACAGATCTTCTTCCTTGTTTCCCACACACCTTTCATTGTAAGGAATGTTCCTGGGGTGTTTTCTTGGCCTGGATTAGTCTGGTAAGGCCTGTTAGCACATGAATTTGACTTTTGCTTGCCTCTTTTCCCTTATAATGCAGGGCCAGCTATGGCCTTCTATGTTTCTCTTCTTTCCTCTTTTGTAAAGGCAACTTAGGCTCTGGACTTGATTTTATTTCTGCATGGGGTAGATTTTATTTGCATTAGAATTGCTTGCAAGGTTGGTTTTCTGTGTAGTTAAACTTAGAGTTGTGGAGTGTTTACTTGGGTAATTCAAATGAATTGCTAGCACAGTGTGGAATACTTATATCTGCGTACTTGTGTTTTGTGTATTTGTGTTGTTACATCCCATTATAGTGTACTTATATTTGTGTATTGTGTGTACTTGTTAGTTAAGTGGTGTTAGCATCTTTGAGTGTTCACTTTTAAAATAAGACAGATGTGTGCTAAAGGCATGGAGGAAGTTACAGCAGTTCCTGTTAACAAGCCCCCCAGAACAAATGTGTGCCTTTCAAATGTATGAGAAATATGGCTCTGACTGTCCCTCAAATTGCCATGATTGGGTTGATTTGACTAGTGATGATCCTAAACTTTGCTGGCCCCATTGGGGCAGCTTTGATAAGACCAAATTAGAGTATTTAAGGCAGAAACTGATGAATATTGAAAGTCAGCTTCTTGAGTGGGACAGCTGTAATAAATGGTACTCAGAGGCAAGGAAAAGAGAGTGTAGGTCCTTTTTCACAAATAAAACACAGGCGGCCCTGGAATTTTTGGACTTCAGCCTCTACCAGGTTCACTTTTGATCTGGTCAAATAGGAAAGACAGGAAGATAGCTTTGGAGGGGTTAATAATCTTACTTTATTCTAGTCTAATCTTCTCAGGAGAGTTTGCTGATAGTGGGAGCACCAACTCCTACAGCCTTCGTGCAGGGACCAGGGAAATATAGGAGCTACAACTCCTACAAAATCCCCTAAGCCTCACTGGGGTCTGGTTAAGGCAAACACAGATTCCTCCCAAGCATTGATGGGGGTCAATCAAGGCACACACAGTATTACACTGTCATATTCCCCCATGGGGTCCTCGCTCACTGACCAATGCCAGTTTGCTTTATAAAACAACAGACAAAGAAGGCATCTTGCCAACATTAAGCTTCAGGTTAACTTTAGCAATATTGTCATTCTACACAAGCATAGTAAATACCACATTATGTCACCTCTTATCTCACTGTGCAGTCTCAGCAGGACTGTATATCACTATGATTCTAGGAATTACTATCTAGGATCCTTGGAGCTGTTCTGGAGTTATTTTCGAATATCTGGAAACTAGAGATTGCCATGGCCATGGATCTTGAAAAACTAAACTCTAGAAAGGATAAAAAAATCCTCCTTACTTACAGGTCCAAATTAAAATCAGTGAAAGAAAGGATTAAATTATAAGTGTACTCCATTAGGGAACTACCCATTCATTCAGAAGAATGGATGTAAAATAAATACAATGAGAACTTTCCTGGCTTCACAATAAGTGTTGTTCTTTCTAGAGTGAGCATGTTTCTCGCAATGTGTAGTATTTGTTATATGGGCTTTCTTGAAATGGAAACTTATTGTTTTACATTTTGAATCTTGTCTTATGTTCTGCTGTGCACATGATAAGGCCTTTTTTCTTTTCTTATTTTATATTCAAGTTCAAAATAAATTAATAAAAAAAGAAAAAAGGAATGCTAAAATTGTCTTTACATATAACTGGAAAAAATAAGATACTTTTTTTTAAAAAAAGAAAGAAAATGCTTGGAATCAGGGGATGGAGTGTTGTGATAATAGAGCAGTTCATAAAGATGGGAAAGGTAGGAAGGAGTCACTTTAGAAAGGATTTAGAAAACCTAATAGAATTTTTATATTTGATTATGGAATGGGGAACCAATTGATTTTATTGAATAGCAAACTGACATGACCAGATCTTAGATTGAGGAGGATCAATTTAACAGCTGTGGAGAGAGACTTGTGGCAGGGAAAATGATCAGAAGTCTTTTGCAATAGCCTGGGCATGAGGTGATGAGGGCAGGGACCAGGGTGGTAGCATTGTCAGAAGAGAAAAGGGGTTGTATAAGAAAGATGTTACAGAGAAATGCCAGAACATGGCTGCAGAATAAACATAGGGATAGTGATGCTGAGGATTAGTGACACCTAGGTTGGGAGCCTCAGTTTGGCCCCTATCAGTGTGACTTTGTGAAATACTCAAACTCTATGAGCCCCTCTTTTCTCATCTTTTAAAATGAGAAGGTAGAACTTCATGACCTCTTAGCTCATTTCCAGTTCTAAATATATGAACTTATGATAGCAACATAGTGGTGCAGTAGACAGAGCTGGACCTGGAGTCAGGAAGACCTGAGTCCAAATCTGGTGTAACATACTAATTGAGTAAGCTGTCACTAGACACCTCCCTGCCTTAGTTTCCTATTCTATAAAATGGGGTTAATAATAGCAATTACCTCATAAAGTTCTTAAGAGGACTAAATGAGATAATATTTGTAAATTACTTAGCAAACCTTAACACAAGTGCTAGAGGCTAAATTCTAATTATTTATTATTATGATTATTTTTTCTGATTGATTTTCCTGTGTAATCTTCTTGCAAGAAGAAGAAAAAAGAAAGTGGTTGTATAAGCAACTTTCCCCTTTCAACTGTGTACGCAAGTGTGTTTGTGTGTGTGTGTGTGTGTGTGTGTGTGTGTGTGTGTGTGTGTGTATGTCTGATTGGGGGTTGGGGTGAGACATATTCAAATGAAAGCAAAGACTTAGCTGGCAGGAAATTGTTTAAAAAGAAGTACTCTTGGAAGGGCTTCATATGTGTTACTATAGTAAAAATTGCTCATATCAGCACTTTATTTTTTCTTCCTCTTACAAGAATATTACACAGGAAAATGAATAGGAATAATAATCATACACCTTGGCTGGGAATTGTGAAAGATAAAATGTACATAATCCGTCTTAATTGTAACTCTCTCTATACCATCTCTTCTTTGATGTAGGTTATTTTCCTTTACAGACCAGAGCTACCTGTATTCCTTTTCTCTGTCTCCTATTTTAAAAAGTGTGAACTCAGTGCTCCACAAGCACAAACATTCTGATTCATAAAAAAAAAAAATACCCCCAAAAGATAGTGGACAAAACCATAAACTCTTCTGTACAATTTCATTTTTAAAGTATATATTATGTTTAATGAGGCAGTAATATAATTATTCAGCGTACCCTTCTGGTCTTTTTGTTTTCTTTTATTTTTTAAAAATGTGTTATTGAGACTGTGCCTTTATTTTTAATTACTATCACTTTCCCTAAAGTCAGCATCATATAGTGGTTAAAGGGATAGGAAGAATTTGGTTCAAGTTCAACCTCTAAAATGTACCTGCTGTTTAACCCCAAGGCATAACACTTAACCCCTGGGTACCATGGGCAACTCTCTAAGTCTAGAAGTTGCTGAGAAGATGTTGACTTGCACTGGTAAAAGGCATTTACTCAACTTGGAATTCCTTATATCAGTGAAGTCACAGTGCCACTCTCCATCCCTATTACTTTCCACTAACTCACCCCACCTTCCAAGCGCAAGTCCCCAGTTAAAAATGTGAGTAGAAGGAGTAAAGGACCATAGTGATCTAGTGTTAGAGAAATGCAAAGATGCAGGGTTTGGGGCAAAGAATTCACTATTTCACAAAAATTGCTGGGAAAAGCAGAAAGTAGTTTGGTAGAAACTAGATAGAGACCAACATCTCACATGATACACCAAAAGAAGATGAAAATGGATACATGATTTAGACATAAAGGTGATATCATAACCAAATTGGGGGTGGCAGGGCATGGAGTAACTTACCTTTCAGACACATGGATAAAAGAACTTATGACTAAACAACAGACAGAGAACATCATTGGAGGCAACATGCATAATTTTGATTACATGTGATTGAAACAGTTTTGCAGAAACAAAATTAATGTAGCCAAGATTAGAAGAAAAGCAGGAAACTGAGAAAAAAGTTTTATGACAAGTTTCTTTCATAAAGGCTTCATTTTTCAAACATATAGAGAACTAAGTCAAATTTATAAGATTATGAATTATTTCCCAGTGGATAAAAGGTCAGATGATATGAATGGACAGCTTGTAGAACAAGAAATCAAAACTATCTAGAGTCACATGAAAAAATACTCTAAATCACTATTGATTAGAGATATACAAATTAAAATAACAGTGAGGTACCACCTCATACCTATTAGGTTGGCTAATATGACAGAAAAGGAAAATGGCAAATGTTTTGGGAGATATGGAAAAGCTGAGACACCAATCCACTCTTGGTGAAGTTGTGAAATGATCCAACCATTCTATTTTTTTTCAGACTTTGAGAGGGTAGTTTTAATAGAAAAGTGGGAATAAAAGCCAGATTACAAAAGGGTTATATAGAGATGGTTAGTGGGTAGGAAAGCAGACCCATTAATTGTTTTAAAAATGCATTTCTGGTCTTAGAAAGTAAGCTCCTCGAGGTCAGGGACTGTTTTTGTCTTTTTTAAAAATTAATATGGGAAGACCTTCAGATTGAGGACACAGTTTCCTAAGCAGCAGAGCATTCATTCTGTAGGGAAATCTGATGAATGTAATTGCAACCATGTACCACAACTTGTTCAGTCATTTGCCAATTGATGGGTATCCGCAGATTCCCAATTCTTTGCTACCATAAAAAGAGCTTTTATAAAGATTTTTGTACAAATAGGTCCTTTTCCCTCTTCTTTGATTCCTTTGGGACACAGAACTAGCAGTAGTATTGCTGAGACAAAGGATACACATAATTTTATAGCCATTTGAGTGTAGTTTAAAATTATTCTCCAGAATGGTTGGACTAGTTTATAACTCCTGCAACAGGACATTAGTGTCCCAATTTCTCCATATCCCCTTCAGCATTTGCCATGCTCCGTTTCTGTCAAGTTAGTCAATCTGATAGATGTGAAGTGATATCTCTAAGTTGTTTTAATTTGCATTTTTCATGCACATTGTAGGGTACTTAATAAATGTTTATTGATTGATTGATTGAAATGGCCTAGTGGCTGATAGGGGTGGGTAGAACTCCTGGGGAAAGTGGAAAGACATCTCCAGTGGGCCATTTCCAGTCATCCTGATAAATATCTGGCCACTGGACCCAAATGACTCTGGAGGAGAAAGTGAGGTTAGTGACTTTGCACAGCTCTCCCTCCCTCAAATCAAAGTCAACTGCATGTCATGTCATCATGTAAGATATAAAAATTATGTTTCCACACAGATGAAGGGGGTTTTTCTTTAATGCTTCTCTGCAAAAACAAATTCTCAGAATAAGGGGAAAAACAGAAACCATTCAGAAACCAGTCTCATCCAGGTTTGAGGTTAGGATAGAGTAAATAGGTCAGCTAGGCTTAAAGTATGCATGCTTAATTGCTTCATAAATATTAACTTCTGGGAGGAGCTAAAGTTCAATTAAAAGCACCTGCAATGTATGTGGAGGGAGGGGCAATATTTCAAGGAGGTAACATGAAGTAGGTGTACTGGGAAGTTGTACACCTCAAAGTTCTCAGCCAACGAGGAAATGAGGGAGGGACTTTGAGTTTCAGGACAAGAATAAATTAACTTGCTCTCACTTCTGTAGGGGTGTGTGTGTGTGCGTGTGTGTGTGCGTGTGTGTGTGCATGCGCACACGCGTGCTCGCCTTGGCTGCAACACACTGATTTCTTGCAAGGATCATAGAACAAATAAGCCTGCCTCATCCACCTTGGGAGTCTTTGTTTGTTCTTTAAAACTTTTGTTCCTAACAATCATGTCCCTGATGTCATGGGACAAATACAACTTGTAAGTAGTCTCTCCACCTCTTCTCTCCCCTTCCATTTCCCTCCCCTCCCCTCCCCTTACCTGAGGTAACTATGCCCAAAGGAAGGTACATTTCCATAGCTGAAAGCTTCCTCTTTAACACTGAGTTTAGTAGCTAGATTTCTTTCTCAATGATCAAGCCTTAAACACTCTGGAGCTCACAGATTGGACAGCAGAAAGTTCCTGCACTCCTAGCATAGAGTGAATGTAAATACTAAATAGTAACTTTCTCTTTTGGCCAGGAACCCTGGAGTCTTCCCCTCCCAGTTTGATTTTTTTTTTTTATTAAAGGGGCCATCCCTTGAGTAACTACTTAAAAAGGCCTGTTCTCTGAATGGGTGTAATCTCATTCAAAGTGACAACCTGAAAAGACCTTAGCTTTAAAGGACCAGGGTCTCCCACTGCATCCTGAGCCATCTGTAGTTGTACTGATGAATACCTGGCCACTGGACCCAGATGGCTCAGGAGGAGAAAGTAAGGCTGGTGACCTTGCACAGCCCTCCCTCCCTCAAACCAAAGTCAATGGCAAGTCGTGTTACCATCTCCCTGATGTCATGGTCCTCTTGCAACTATTGATACTTTTCATTGCTTCTTCTGAATGCTTGTTCATTTTCTGTGACCATTATCAACTTGGCATTGGCTCTTAGGTTTTATGAATTTTGAATCATGAATTTTAAATTAGACATCCTATCTTTATGACTGCACTGACTGTTGGCATGTCCCATAAGTTTTATCTTCCTGTATCCAAGGATGGTGTTCTACCTACTACATCACCACAATGACAACTCCTTGGGAAGCTATGGTAGTGGAAGAGGCAAGAGCTAATAGAGTCCTGACCCTGAACAGGGAGAACAGAATAAAAAGGAAGTTTGAATGCAAGAGATATTGGAGGGTGTAGTGGGAAGTTGTGGGCACTGATTGGAATGGAAGGGTTGGAAGAGAGTAGGCCAACATATACTTGGAGGTTTTGTGCCGGGGTGAACAGAGGGAATAGTACCATTGACAAAAAGGAGCAAGTCAGGAAAACAAGGAACAGGTCTTTTGGGGGAAATTAATGAATTAAATTTAAGACATGCTCAGTTTGAGCTGCTCTCAGGAAAAACAAGTGGAAGCACCAAGGAATTGTCTGGAAATGCAGTTATAGTGCTCAGGAAACAGAAGAACTGAAGACAGATTTGAGAATTATCTCTTTGTACATAACTAGAGTTATCAGAATGAATCAGATCCAAAAACAGCAATTTGCATTCCTTTAAAGGGGAAAAAAAAGGCTGAGGTGTTGGGAAATGTTGGGAACCTCCAGAAATAGCTTGTGAGTAAATCTTTCCCATACCCACTGGAAAGGGATATGTTTCACTGGCCACCAGGGAACGTGTCTGGAGTAGTTACTTGGAGCTGGTGAACCACCAAATGGTAGCTCTAGAATAGAGTTATCTATCTGATCAGCTTCACATGTAATGCTGTCTGCTACTCAGATTTTATCACCTCTATGGCTCACTTCTAGTGGTTTTTTGGTTTTTGTCTCCAGGTTAGGGGTAAGGACATTCTGATTCTTGTAGAGACACTGATTGGTCTAAGATTCAGGGGCTGATGACTGGTCTCATGCTCTAGCCTGTACTCTTGTCTCTTTTCTCCAGATGAAATATAATGCCTAGATTATGGCCTACTCCAAGTTTTCACGAGGTGGCCAGGAATAGACAGAATGTTCCAAGTGAGTGAAGGGTCTAGAGTTTAATAATAATAATTCTTTTGGTCACTGCTCTAATTCTCCCACTTATTTTCCCTGAAGTCTTCTTTTTTTCAAAATCCCAAAGGATTCAGTGAATTAGCATTTAAATGAAATTGCATTGAATGAAACAATATCAAAAGTGAAGTGTATAACTTTGAAATGAAGGAGCTATGGGTATTTCTCTGAGACATGCCTTATTCTCCAAAGGAAAGAAAGGCTGTCACCCCTTAACATAAAAGCACTGTAAAACTTCCAATATCCAAATCAAGAGGTGAAGAAGAGAGAAAATGATCTCATCACCTTTTTTAAAATATGTAATATTTTATTTTTCACCAATTACATGTAAAAACAATAACATCCTTCCCCCCAAATTTTGAGCTTCAAATTTTTTCCCTCCCTCCCTTCACCATACCGATTAAGAAGGCAATTTGACATAGATTATACATCTATAATCATGCAAAACATTTCCACATAAAGCATGCTGTGAAAGAAAACAGATAAAAATAAAGAAAAAGTATGTCAGGATGTTTTTCTGCTGTTTGATCATTTTGCTAAATGATTTCGTGACTTTGAATTCTATGCTAAAGTGGGACTCTGCTTATGGAATGGAGGGGCACTGACCCAAGGGTCAGGCTTTTGTGTAGCTGTTTTCAGAGTTTTCAAGGTGGTATGACCTAGGAATTGGTATATTTACTATCTCCTGCCATGGTCTGTGTGAACATAAGCACTCTTTTCCATCCTAAAATGTGACCAGAGTCCCAGGTACTCTGTGGCAGCAAGCTCTGGGCTGCCAGGGCTTCTCTTCTCCCTGATACTGAGCAGGAAGATGGGCAATGCAACAGAATCCTGCATCTGGTGCCAGCAAAGGGACTCCTGTAATTTTCTTCTGCCAGTTATCTGACCCCCTTACCATCTGTGTGCTGAGAGGTCAAGAAACTACCACTGATTCAGTCAATGTCCTAGCTCCCCAAGACCTACTTCTGGTTGGCTGGCATGTGACCTGCACTGGACTCTCATCCCAGTGCAACAGACCTTTTCTGCTGACCCTCTAAGTTGTCTAGGGCTAGATAATTGTTTCACTGAAACATTTTATGAGTTCTCTTGCTCTAGAATTTATTTTGGGGCATTATTTAAAGATGTTTCAAGGGGTTTTGAGAAGCACTCAAAAGATTCCCTGCCTTTTCTGTCATCTTCTAGTCCTTAGAAGGGTTCCTGTAGCAGATGTCCACTGGAACTCCTCCTAGCTACTGACCCAAGGATATCACCTCTTCATATCTTTATGGGCAGGACAAGCAAGTTCCCATCTCTTGTTTTCTCCTGGAGTTGCAGATTTCTCCCAGTCAGGAAGAACTAATGCCCCAAGGAAATCTCCTGCAAAGTTGAGTAGGAAACAGAATGGCTCCCAGGGAACACTCACAAAATGTTGCCCTTTTATACTGACCCACTGGAGTTCCTCATCTGGCATATCTCTGATGTGAGTACTCCAAGTACTTCTCTGAAACCTAAAGACATAAAATATTCAGGATGGAAATAATCTGGTTGGAGCAAAAACTGCACTGGGGCTACATTTGAATTAGAAGCCAACAAGAATTACAGCAATTTGGAGCAAATGGGAAGTTCCAGAAACCACTTTGGATATATGAGGTTTTATTCTTGAAAAGGAATTAAAAACCCAAAAACCTCCCATCACAAATATAAAAAATGTTAATTCCTTCTTTGTGTTTCTGTGGGGAGAGGAGGGAGGGAGGGAGGGAAGAAGACGGGGGAGGGAGAGGGAGGGAGGGAGGGAGGGAGAGAGAGAGAGAGAGAGAGAGAGAGAGAGAGAGAGAGAGAGAGAGAGAGAGAGAGAGAGAGAGAGAGAGAAAGGGAAAGAGCGAACCTTTTTTTAAGATAAGGATCCTGGCCAAGCCTAGGGTTATATTCCAAATATTCTTTCTCCTTCCTGAGAGTTGTCCAGTCGTTTATAGCAAACACTTGCTTAGAATGCAATAAAAATCAGGTGATTTTTGTCTCCAGCCAAAAACCGTTATAAAAGTGCAGACATCAAATACATACAATTTAAGGGTAAGTAATGACAGTTCATCAAGCAAGATGAGGAAAGGAAAAAGAAAGTGAAGTGGGAATATATTCCATCAGCTCTCAATAGCAGCATAAAAGCCATGTCCTATCTTGGCAGATTATTCCTTAAGTGTATTCCTAAGTTGGACAACTTATGAGTAGACAACCATTCATGATTGTATTCAGTTTTGGATAGCAACATCCTTCACGTTCTATCAGCTGTCCAGCCAGCTCTAAAGTTCCTACTCTCTTTGGCCCCTACAGCTTCCAAGTACCACCATGCTTTGGCCCCTCTTTGTGTCTATGAAAATTATACTTCCTATTAGCCTCTGTACTGACAAGGGACTAAACATTCTCTCATCCCCCACTACTGGAGTACAATGCTTTAAGGTAGATTCATGAACCAATAAATCAATGTCTGCTTATGATCCATAGTGAATCAGATTCTGCACGTATTATATATTAATAATGGCCACTTGGCCATTCACTTCCATTCACTCCCCCTGAATACTGCAGGGATTCTTGCGACTGAATCTCCCATCTACACGGTCTTCTCACCAACTTCAGTTTTCTCCCCCCAACTCCCTTCTGTGTAGGTGAAGAGCACGGTCTGGGGTAGCAGGGGTGTGGGAAAGAAGTGTATGTGCTCAAAGCTCATCCTCCATTTGGGCCATTCATCTGACTTTCTTTTTCCTATTTATTGGTAGTTATTCTCTTTATCTTTATTCTGTATGTATAGTGGTCTACGCATATTCTCTTTCAGAATGTCTGGTTATACTAGAACTTCACTATAAAAGTTTTATTTTAAGCAATTACTTTTTCTTCTCTCTCTCTCATTGGACAAAAAAACAACAGAAGTTAAAACTCCATAACATGTATATAAAGTCCAGAAAAACAAACTTCCACAATGGTCACATCCAAAAATGTAATTTTCATTCTCTGCTTTAATCAGCAGCTTTCCAAAAAGAGATGAGTAGCATGCTTATCTTTAGTCCTCTGGTCTAGGACAATAATCTACAAAGGAGTTGTCCATCTCTATAAGTTGAGGTAACTTTCACACTGTGACTTCCTGATCCAGACCAAAATAGACATGGAAGCAGTCTTACTCTTTCCAACACATTCCCTATACAATTAGCAAACTGATATACCTAAATCATAAATCAAACCATGCCATTTTTCCTCTACAGTTTTTGGAGCTTTTGGACTGATTCGAGGATAAAACACTAACTCATCTGTTAAAGTTCAACAAAAAGTGGCTCCAGCTTGTATTTACAAACTGATTACACTTGGACTGCTCATCAGAAGAAGAGAAGATGCCTCAAAAGAGGGGCTGGAAGACAGCAGCAGCTCTAGACACTGAGTCTGAGGGGACACTTGTGGTTGAGGGGATGGGCGTCCTAGAACAATGGGTTCGTAAGTGGTGATTTGTAGATCATTCCCACCTCTCTGAGGTAGAAAAGACAAGGTTAGTTTCTTTTAGGATGGTTCCAGTGGCTGCATAGCCAAATTCTGGCTAGTGTGTGCATTAGTCACTCAACAAATCATCCATTACCTGAGAGCCTAAACTTGGATCTCCACAAATTAACCCGCATTGGCTTTTGCTTCCATCTGGTTAGAAATGGCAGGCAGATTACCGGGGCTGAGGGAGGCAGGCAGAAATATTATGCTTTTTCTCTCTGCTACAGAAAGACCCAAGTATAATAATTCAATAATCTGGTCCATGTCATGGGTGATTCCAAATTTTTTTTCATCATTCAAAAAAATTTTTTAACATTCTTTTAAAAATTTGGAGTTCCAAATTTCCTCTCACTCCATCCTCTTCCACATCCACTTAGAAGGCAAGCAATATGTCAATTTTACATATGACAGCATGCAAAACAAAGTTCTATATTAGTCATGTTGCAAAAAAGAAAACAAAGACAATGAAAAAATCATACTTCAATTTACAATGAATTCATCAATTCTCTTTCTAGAGGTAGACAGCATTTTTCTTCATGAATCCTTTGGGATTCTCTTAGATCATCATCTTAATCAGAGTAGCTAAGTCTTTCACAGTTGATCGACATTACAATATTGATGCTACTGTATATAATAACTTCCAGGCTTGCTGGAGTGACACACTTCACTCTGCATTAATTCATATAGGCCTTACCAGGTTTTTATGACCCCATCACCCTCATCATTTCTTATGTTGTAATTTAGTAGTTCAGGTGTTTCTCACTCTTCATGACACCACTGTGAGGTTTTCTTGGAAAAGATACTGGAGTGGTTTTGCCATGGGGATTAAGGCAAATAGAAGTTAAGTAACTTTGCTGAAGGACACACAACTAACAAGTAACTGAGGTCAGATTTGAACTCAGGTCTTCCTAACTCCAGACTCAGTGCAATATCCCTTGAACCATCTAATGTTTCTTATAGTACAATAATATTCCATCAGAATTATATACCACAACTTATTCAGCCACTCCCCAGCTGATGGATATCCCCCCTCAATTTCAAATTCTTTGCCATCACAAGAAGAGCTCTTAAAAAGATTTTTGTACATATAAATCCTTTTTTTTCTTTGATCACTTTAGGATACAAATCTAGTAGGGGTATTTCTAAATCAAAGGGTAGGCATACTTTTATAACTTTTTGGGCATAGTTCCAAACTGTTCTCCAGAATGGTTGGGCAAGTTATAAACAGTATACCAGTGTCCCAATTTTTTGATATCTCTTCCAAAATTTATCATTTTTGTTTTCAGTCAAGTTACTCAATCTGATAGATATGAGGTGGTATCTCAGAATTGCTCTCATTTGTAATTTTCTGACCAATAATGATTTAGAGCATTTTTTATATGACAATTGATAGCTTTGGTTTCTTCTTCCGAAAGCTCCCTGTTCATATCCCTTGACCACAATGAGAATCTCATTCTTCTTTTCAAATTTGTCACTAATTACATAAAATGGGAAGCTAAGTAGCACAGTGGATAGAGCGCTAGTTCTAGAGTCAAGAAGAAATAACTACCTCAGACACTTACTAGCTGTGTAACCCAGGGCAAGTCATTTAACCCTATTTGCCTCACTTCTACATCTGTGACATGAACTAATGAAGGAAAATACTACTCCAGTGTCTTTGCCAAGGAAAAGCCCAATGTGGGTCACAAAGAGTTAGAGAAAATGCAAAAACAACAACCAATTACATGATAAGGCATTTGACTACCTTAATAGAGTCATGGTTCCTCATGTCATTCACCTGCACTTAACTGAATTTCTTCATTTGACGTTAAGAAAACTGGGAAGAAATCATATCTCATCAACACCTGCCAAAAGCCCTTGTGATGTTTTGTTTTAATTAAAGAGATTCCAAATCTTTGCAGTTCACAGTGGTTGCCCCGATAAATATGAGTAGAAGCAGAACCATCAAAGTCACGAATATAGCTTAGATCATGATACTTCCTCAAGCACAGTCAACAGCCGTGTAGCACACATCATGATCATCTGAAGGCCAAGAGGTAATTCATATACCTCTTGCATGACATAGGCCAGGGATCAAAGTTAATACCCAGGCTTTTCCAATACCACCAGCCATTCAGTATCCCATGCCCAACCAGCGTAACCTCTTACCCCCTGAAGGATCATGGAAGGATAACATTAATCTTTATCCCATTAGAGGACTCCACAGAAAGGAAGGATATCTCTTTACTTCATTGGGGCTAAATAAGGACTCCCTAAACATCACTTAGAGACTCAGAATCATAGTCTACTTAGCTAGGGGATCTTCTCACACTCCTTACATTCATAAATAATCTCTCCATTGTGAATTTTCTGATGGAAATAAAGCAGATCCTCAGTCTAAAGGTCTTCCCCACATTACACTCATAAGACTTCTCTATAGAATGAATTCTTTGATGTTGAGCAAGCAGTGTCCTAAGTCTGAAGGTCTTCCCACGTTCATTACATTCAAAAGGTCTCTCTTCAGAATGAATGGTCTGATGTTCAGTAAGTTCTACATTCAGGCAGGAGGCATTCCTTCATACAGTAGATTCATAAGGTTTCCCTCCAGTATCAATTCTTTGATATTAGGTAAGTTCTGGGTTGTAACAGAAAGCCTTCACATACATCTTACATTCATAAAGAATCTCTTGAGTATGAATTTTCTTCAGTACAGTAAATTGTGCCTTCTTCCTTAAGGTCTAACCACATATAGTATATTCATAAGATTTCTCTCCAGTATGAATTCTTTGATGTTGGATAAGTTCAGAGTTGCAGGAGAAAGCCTTCCCACACTCCTTACATACATAAAGAATCTCTCCATTATGAATTCTCTGATGGATATAAAGGTGTGTTCTCTGTCTAAAGAACTTCCCACATTCACTACATTCATAAGGTTTCTCTCCAGTATGAATTCTCTGATGCACAGTAAGTTGTGTCCTACTCCTGAAGGCTTTCACACATACAGTACATTTATAAGGTTTCTCTCCAGTATGAATTCTCTGATGTTGAATAAGATCTGAGATATAGGGGAAAGTCTTTCCACACTCCTTACATTCATAAAGAATATCTCTGGTATGAATTCTCTGATGCATATAAAGGTGTGTCCTCTGTCTAAAGAACTTCCCACATTCATTACATTCATAAGGTTTCTCTCCAGTATGAATTCTCTGATGCACAGTAAGTTGTGTATGACTTCTGAATGCCTTTCCACATACAGTACAATCATAAGGTTTCTCTACACTATGAATTCTTTGATGTCGAATAAGATCTGAGTTGTACAGGAAAGCCTTCCCACACTCCTTACATTCATAAAGAATGTCTCCAGTATGAATTCTCTGATGCAAGTTAAGATGCACCTTCCTCTTGAAGGCCTTTCCACATTCACTACATTTATAAGGTTTCTCTCCAGTATGAATTCTTTGATGTTTAGTAAGATGTGAGTTTCTATGGAAGGCCTTCCCACACTCCTCACATTCATAAAGAATTTTTCCAGGATGAATTCTTTGATGTACAGCAAGTTGTATCTTACTTCTGAAAGCCTTTCCACATTCATTACATTCATAAGCTTTCTCTGTAATATGACTTCTCTGATGTTTAATAAGATCTGACTTGCTGAGGAAAGCCTTACCACACTCCTTACATTCATAAAGAATCTTTCCAGGATGAATTCTCTGATGGACAGTAAGTTGTGTCTTCCTCTTGAAGGCCTTTCCACATTCACTGCACTCAAAAGGAATCTCACCAGTATGAATTCTCTGATGGACATAAAGGTGTGTCCTCTGCCTAAAGGACTTCCCACATTCACTACATTCATAAGGTTTCTCTCCAGTATGAATTCTCTGATGTACAGTGAGATTTGCATTCATGCTAAAGGCCTTACCACATACTGTACATTCATAGGGTTTCTCTCCAGTATGCATTCTTTGATGTCGAATAAGTTCTGATTTGCAGTGACAAGCCTTACCACACTCCTTACATTCATAGAAAATTTCTCCAGTATGAATTCTCCGATGTATACTAAGTTGTGTCTTACTCCTGAAGCCCTTCCCACATTCACTACATTGATAAAATTTCTCTCCAGTAAATTCTTTGCTGCCTGAAAGGAAAAATGCAGAGCTGATTAATCCCGCCTTTTCCCCCTTTCCCAACACTCCTAGCTACTCAAAACTTTTAGAGCTCTTCTCTTGCCTTTACATTTGAGAAGCCTAGTCTCACTGGTCTTTCACTAAATATTACAATTTACGTTATGTGAAAGTATAATAATTCAAAGTTAACACATTAAATGAATTGACTTAGGATGAAACTACTTGGAAGGATGAGTAAATCCTTTACACTACTGTAAATGGCTGACATTTGAATGGAATGAGGAAATGAAAGATTATCCACAAAAAAATAGGTAATTTTGAGAGCTTACAAGCATATCTTTACAATCTGGAGGGAATATAGGAAGTAAAAACATTGGACACAAAGAAAAAGAACTGATAAGTTTAGAGTAAGGAGAGAGAAGAAGAGACACAAAATAAACAGAAGAGAAACTGTTGCCATAAATTTCCTATAAAAATCCAACATATCTACTTTGTAAGGAATTGATTCAAATTTTTAAAAGTAAGATCTAATTCCAAAAGTTTAACGATCAAGACACATAGGTATTTTTCAAAAGACAGATTATTAATAATCACCTGAAACATTAGAAAAATGAAAACAATTTGAAGGTATCACCAAATAGTCATCAGATTTGGAAAGATACTTTAAAAGGATAAAAGTTTTGGTAGCTATGTTGAAATAGGTACTTAATAAGCTGCTGACATTTTTGTTTGTGAAAATTTAAGGGCTATAAAATTTTTCATATCCTTTGACCTACTGGTCTCACTATTAAGTCTACAACCTCAAAATGTTATCAGAAGCAAACAATGATTCCTTCAAAATATATTCACAGCAGTTTTTTGTGAAATAACACAATATTGAAAAACTATAGGTCTAAAGATAGGGCTATAGCTAAACAAGTCCTGTTTATGAGATATGAACATGATATTGTGCTCTTATAAATATAACTTCAAAGCATAAAGAAATGATAAACTGAAGAAAGAGAAATTAGGCTACAATTGAATATTTTTAAAAGTAACAGAGGCAAAGAAACATTAATCATTAAAAGCAACACAGAAGAAAAATCAAAATGGAACTCAGAAACAAAAAGGGCATATTGTTAGTATTTTAAGTAATGTGCTTATTTTAAAAGGGAGAATGAATTCATGCAAGTGAGGCAGGAGAATGCCTGCTTAAGAAAAGATAATCTTCAATGAAGAGAACAGAAATACCTAACCTGTACTAAGGCAAGAACTTTCTTTTAGGGTGGAGGTACATGTGAGTAAAGACATACCTAAAAAAGTAACTTCTTGAATTAAAAAATGAAGTTGTAAAATCACTACTCTTCTCAACAGGCCTGAGAATCTTTAGTAATATCACCTTGCACCACATTCTACAAGAGCTTTGAGCTAAAATGACCAAGAAAGCTGCAACCTTCAAAGATACATCTATTGATTTCTATGTAATCACCTGGATAGCTGCTCCTTGGAAAATCTGGCTCTGACATCCAAGATGCTTCCTTACTTTCCAATTGGTAGATCACATCTGGTTTGGAAACTGCAAATCCTGTCCATTGAAAATAAAAAAGTGCTACAGACAATCAACTCAGAACCCATCATAAAAGAGACATGAAATCCTCCTTAAAAAAAGGTAGGGGAATAAGGGTGCAGAATGTGTCTTATACCATATCAAGGTCACTGTCTATGTTAGCTGATTTTCTCTGAAAATTTTTTTTCAACCAGGGAGGACTCAGTGGACAAGTTGGAAAGAGAGGCAGGGTTTTTGTTGCTGTTTGTTTGTTTGCTTTGGGTAGTAGAGTGGGAATGTAGAAGAGAACTGACATTAAAAAAAAGAATCCATTAAATTCAATAAAAGAATTCTAAACCAGATGAAGCTCTTTGGGGAAAAATTGTAGACCTGCTAGGAAGAACTCAAGAATAGTATAAAGGACGACTGAAAGATATTCTACATTATGGAGAAATGGGTTACAGAGTAGGGCTTAGAAAATACAGTTCATTTGACTCACTCCTTGCTTAGATCATGGGAAATAATACCTACACTAGGACTGAACAGAACATCTTGGATTTGAAGCCACAAAGAGGGGAAGATACTTTCCCTCAAAACAGGCAGCACAAGTACTCTGTCTCTTGGCCACAAAAGGATCAGGAATATCTTTTGTATGACAAATAACTATTAAAATTTCAAAAGTTTCCATATATATATATCATGGCTCCAAAAGGGTAACTGTTCTTACCCAAAGAGACCAAGTTCCTATAGTTCTCCAGCATCACATCCTTGTACAGCATTTTCTGAGATGGATTTAAATGTACCCACTCATCCCAGGTGAACTCCACAGCCACATCGCTGAATGTCATTAATTCCTGAAATACCAAAAATATTCATGCTTACTCAAGTATACTTTTGTTATGAAATTTGAATATAAACATCTTGCCAGTATGGATTATTTCAATTATATATTTGCAATCTAGTACAGAAATTGGTGCACAGAAAGTACTTAAGAATTCCTCTCCCATTTCTTTCCTTGAGTGCAGGGGCTATTTTTGCTTCCTTTGTATCCTCACCACTTAGTGCAGTGCCTGGTACGTAGTAGGCACTAAATACATACTTGGTGTTAATGGATTCAATGACATTAATTTAAAATTTTTTTAATATCCACCAATGACTCTTACTTCTGCCCTCAAAACTCAAATAGTAATATGCCTAGTTCGTTTTTTACTTACTGAAATAAAACAGTGAATATGAAATAGCTGAAAATAGCTATCATGTTTATCATGTTGCTCTAAGTCTTCTTTCTAGGCTGAATATACCCCAGTTCATTCAACCAATCATCCTGACCTCTTCATCAGTAAGGTGTTTTCCTCTCATCATCAAATCACTTTGCTTCTCAAAATGTTGCTGCTCTGAAATTAACATGGTTGTGTTCAGTGCTCCTGGAACCAAGAGAGCAAAAGCAAGGGAAGATGGCAGAGTAGGTTAGAAAATTCCATGCTCTCCAGATTTCCTCTGCAAACAAGACATAATAGCACCTCAGGGTGAATGTAGAGCTGCAAAATCAAACAAGAGTTGTGGTGGAGCAGTCGTCCTCCTAGGAAAACTGACGAAGACCTGAAGAAAGATCCCAGGGTCAGAGGTCTGGCCCAAGTGAAGTGCAAATACCTCAGGTTGTCTCCTCTGAAACTACAAACAACAAGCCCTGGGAGTAGCTGGGAGGCAGTCCCAGCCTTAGCCTCAGCCCCAGGAATTTTGACTTCACAAACAGTGTGGAGGTCAGATATCTGGGAAGGGGAGGATTGAAGGACCCTTTGCTTTCCTGTGCTGGCTAACTAGCCAACCTAAGCCTAAATGTGTGCTATGGCTGACAACAAGAAGGAGCTAGCAGAGGCCCGGTGAGTACCTTACCAGTGAGGCAGGAAGACTGCTGGCTGTGGATTCCGAGCTGATAAGTATTACCTAAAACCATCAGCAAGCATTATTTGTAATAGGGATGAGCTAGAAGCCTTCCCAGTAAGATCAGATGTGAAAAAAGGATGCTCACTGTGACCAATATTATTTAATATTGTATTGGACATCCAAGCAATAATAGTAAGAGAAGAAGAAGAAATAGAAGGAATCAGAAGAGGGAATGAGGTAATAAAATGATCTCTTTCTGCAGATGATATTAATGTATTTGGAAAATCCTAAAGATTCAACTAAACAGTTAATTAATAATTTCAGCAAAGCAGCAGGATATAAAGTAAACCCACACAAACCATCAATATTCCTATATATCACCAACAGGACACTGCAAGAAGAGATAGCTAGAGATATACCATTTAAAATAACTCTAGACAATATCACATACTTGGAAATATACCTGTCAAAACAAACCCCATAACTATATGAACAAAATCATTAAAAAAACTATCAAAAATTAGATTTAAATAAATGGAGAAATATTAATTCTTCATGAGTAGATAGCACCAACATAATAAAAATGAAAATTTTTACCAAAATTAAATTATACATTCAATATCATCACAAATAACAACTAAAAAATTATTTTACTGACCTAGAAAAACTAATAACAAAATTCATTTGGAAGGACAAAAGATCAAGAATATCAAAAGAACTAATGGGAGAAAAGTGTAAAGGAAGAAAGCACCAGGTCTTAGACTATATTATAAGGCAGTAGTTATCAAAACTATCTGCTACTGTTTAAGAAAGAGAGAAGTGAATCAATAGAACAGAGCAGACATACAACATCAACAAACAAGATAATTACCTAGGGCTTGACAAATGCAAAGGCTTAAGTTGTTGCTACAAGAATTCAATATTTGGTAAAGATTATTGGTAAGGCTAGGAAGGAATCTGGCAGAAATTAGGCATGGACTAGTACCTTCCACCATTTACCAAGATGGGATCAAAATGGATATGTGATTTAGATGTAAAAGGAAGTAAATATTACAAAAAAATCTGAAGAACATGTGTGGGGTGGCGATTGGGGAAAAGCTAAAATACACAGTAAGAAATGAAAAACCATGAACTTAAACTCTGTGAAAGGAGGAAACCTGGACACAGTGACCTGTTAAAAAAATCAGAATTCAGAACACTGAGTCAAAACTTAGATACTGTAACTGATGAAAGCCATAATATGGACACTCTGACTAGTTCATGTCTAGTACATGACCAGTACACAATCTTGTATTTATCCATCAACATTCGCTTAATACCCATGCTTGAAAATGAGCTGATTACTAAGCAGAATTCTAAAATATCCACCAATCAATAGTAATGTTCCCTCTGGCTTCATCTCCCTTTGCTTGATTTCTATAGTTACCACTGGGCTTTCCTGGGTTCTTTCTAGTTGTTGTCTCAGATTCTCATTTGTAAGGATCATCAGGTTCAAGTCCTTCTTGAGATCCTTGTTGATTCCCCTTATTTTGTAAACTTGTCAGGTTCCTGGAAACCATCTGTGGGGTAAGGTGATCAGCCCTGGGAAAAGAAATGGGTTATGGAGTTCCTAAAAAATGAACTTGACTTGCTGAGGATTGGAAAGTTTATGTATAATATAGGTGTGATTTCTAATAATTCATCTTTACACCAGGACAAATTCAAAATCAAGAAGAAGAAAAAAAATTAAGTGAAAAATGCTAAATGAAATTTCTTATGTATGTGCATCCTGGTAAATTTGTATTGCTTATTGCAACTCCATGAGAGTAAAAATAATTGTATCTACCCTTAAGCTGTGGTTAGTGAAACTTGCTATTTGAGGTAAAAGCTCTTGGGACTGTAACTGATTTTGTTTTGAGGACTGAATTCAGATATAGTTGATGATTAAGTCATCTGAAATAAATGCTACAAAGCTGCTCAGAGGGAATGTGATCCTGAACTATCCCAGGAAGAGGTCTGAATATGTGAAAAAGCTGAGGACAACCTTGGCTTTAGCCTAAGGGGGGAGCCTCTTGACTCAGTTTCCCTATTATGTTCCTTTGAACAGGAATGTTTCCCACCTGGTTATTACTGAGTCTGGCTATGAGGTGAGATGGTTGGTTGTTAAAATGTGACTCTTACCTGAAATAAAACAAAGCTAAGATTGTTTTAGCCTGTCACATATGTGCCCTTAGGCTTAAACTTGAAGGACTAGTTTGATGTCCCTGCTTTTTCCTTTTACGGCAAATTTCTATAATCAGAGCAAGTGGTCAGTAGAAAATATGAGCACAGTGCAAGTATGTGAGATCTTACTGTTTTCAATCTGAATGTATAGTCATGCCATATCCCAAACAACTAGGTAAATTAGGGCTTGGACTTGTCATCAGCCTGCTAATGTTTACATAGTCATGTGAAAGATTAAGTACCCAAAATAACTCATTCTTTCAGAATGCTATGGGAATAAGTAGATAAAGGTAAAATGTGAAACCAAGATATCTATATATTTTGTGAGATGAAAATCAGAAACATCTTCAGTTTGGTTTGGGGAAGAGAATTTCAGTGCAATCCATTTTCTTAAAGGGATGTAATTCATGGAATATTTTGTGATATGAATGGAAAAGTCAATTTCATTCAAGTTTATTACTAATGTGGAAATAACATCTTTTTGTAGTGTGTATCCTGTAGTACAAACATATTTTATTATAAATAATTTACTGACATGCACTTTTTGGAATTAACTATTTAAATACTCCACCAAGTCTTTTATTTTAATTGGAGTAAAGTCAGTCTCTTATAAGTAAATCCATTTGTGTAACCATTGAATCTAGGGGTGGAAAGCCTCTACTTGCATGTTATGTTATGTTACTCATATTTTCATATACAGGATTGAATCCTCAATAGCATTTGGTCCTCCTAAAGGAACTGCAATCAGAGTGGAAAATTTTGAGAAAGCAGCAATAACAAATAATCTTGTATGTCAAATGAAAACTATTCTAATGGGACATGTAAAGACTTAAATTTTCTGAAGCTTTAAGTGAACTATGGGTACCTACTTTGATGTTCCCCTTTTGGATCTACCGTTAAGCAGATCAGAACCATAAGGTTCAGCTGGTGTTCACCAAACGAACTAGTTATTGGAGAAGTAAAATTTGGGAGACTATACTAGCTTGTATTGAGATCTGTTTTGTAAAAGATGTTAGCAGGAGCATCCAAGTAACTTGGAACCAGAAAAACAATTCTACTGAAGAGTTGCCCCTGAAGATAAGACATTTCCCAGATTGCCCCAAGAAAAGATGCTTCCAGAGACCAGACAAATACATGGCATGTCTGGATTGCAAGATGAAATTTGCTAATAAAATGGACATTGAGGGTGGGTTGATGGTCATCATTGTACAAGCCTCCCAGTGACAAAAAAAAGGGGGAAACTGAAAAAATCACATTGTTCAGATCCCATTTTTTTTTTTTCAATTTTGTTATAGGCATTTTTATTAACAGACCATTAGAAAAATAATCATCGCAGAGACCTTCAGTTCATTCTTCTAATAAGCCTGTTGATCTGGTCTTCCCTGTTACTAGCATCTCCACCTTCCACAAAATGTGTAGTCTTTTTCTTCATTCTGCCTCTTGGAGAAGATAATTTGAAGGGCCACAGGAAGTTATTGGCAGCTTTGAAGTGCTTGCCAACAGTGTAGATCTCATGGATTAAGTCCTCCATGCAGATAATTTCATATTTACCAAGAGATTTTGCAATAAGGGCACTATCCGTCAGGGCAATTCTCTATTTCTTGATCTTGCCATAACCACGTTTATAAAGCAAGTCATTCACAGACTTCAGGTTTGGGTAACTCCATGCAATGTATGGTTCCACAATCCTCAGCATGTTAATGGAAGCCTTGTTAAGCTTAACAAAAGTGCCACTGAAGATCTGGTGAAGAGGAAGAAGCTGCAATACTTTTCGGATCTTTGGATTAACACCATTGATCCCTCTGATTCTAATCACAAAAGCTAACTTGGGTTCAGCAGGTACATAGCAGTTGCTAGCTTTCCATGCCATTCTAGCCAGTCGGATTTCACTTCTGTACATCTGTCTGTACTCCTTATGATAGGCTTTAGCTTTTTCATAGATAACTTCATATTTTACGGAGCTTTTTTATAGCCATCTTCATCTTCAAGCATTTGGCCTTCAGTATCACGAAAGCCTTTTGCTTTTTCAGAAGGGATTCTGGAACGGATGGTAGCTTCTTTTCTTCTGTTCCTGCCATGATTCCAGCCAGAAAAAGAGGTCTGATCCCATTTTGTAATTGATTCTATTCTCTATCACTCTCAATATGTTGTAAAACTTCCCAAGCCACATTTATTGGTCTCTGAACCTAGTTCAGAAACTCAGTTGGCTTGTACTGAATTAAGTTCAGAAATTCAGTTCTCCTACTAATCACCAAATATCATAGGTTCTTCCTTCACCTCTCTAGGGGTGGGATGGAAGAAAATTTTAACAACTATAATTTTTTCATTGGTCATGTTGTTTCTCTACCTGTGCTTGTATTGCTTTTGTGGTCCATGCTTACAAATGGACTGTACCCAAAATGGACTGTACCTCCTGGCTGTACCCAAAAGACCCTAAAGACCATAGTATAAAGCCACCTCAGGGACCTTGCAGAAGATTTTTGGAAAGAATGTATGGATGGCTTTTCAGCCCCAATTGAGGTTAAGCCATAATACAGATTAAGAAGAGAAAAGCCATTAACTTAAACTCTGTGAAAGGTAGAAGCCCAGGTATGGTAGTCTGATAAAATCATAATTTAGATATCAAATCATAATTTAGACACTGAGTTATAACTTAGATACCGTGACCAATGAAAGCCATAACACAGACACAGTGATCAGTTCATGTCCACTACAGGACCACAACACTATTTTGTATTTGGGCATTTATACATCAGCATTGGCTTAACTCCTAAGTTTGGAAATGAGTTCATTACTAAGCAGAATCCCAAAATATCCACCAATCACTAGTGACATGGCTCCACTTCCCTTTGTTTGATTTCTATAATTATCATTGGGCTTTCCTGGGGTCTTTACAGGGATCCATTGTATCATCTGGCAGCCACCCCAGATTGCTCCTATAAGTGATTATAACAATGAATTATACTCCTATGACCAATCTGGAGCTCCTTGGCCTCTTCCTTTGGTATTAAACTCACCCCACAGTTATAGGTAAGGTACAGGGCTCCCCAGCTAGGGGGATTCAGGACATTACACATGAAACATATTACCTATCAGACTTATGGATAGGTGAACAATTTATAAACAAATAAGAGATAGCATTGTGAGATGTAAAATGATAATTCTGATTATACTAAATTAAAAAGGTTTTGTACAAATAAAACAAATGTACCCCAAATCAGAAAGTAGGAAACTGGGATGAAAATTTTTATAGATAGTTCCTCAGATAAAGGTCTCATATCTCAAATGTATAAAGAATGTTGTCAGATGTCTAAAAATATGAGTTGATTTCCCAGTTGATAAATGGTCAAAGGTTATGGACAGTTTCCCCAATGAAGGAATCAGTTATTAGATTGCCTATATCCTTTGATCCAGTGATACCACTGTTAGGTGCTTCCCATGATGATTAGGGAGAAAAGGGAAAGAACCTATATGTTCTAAAATATTTATAGCACCTCTCTTAGTGGTGGCAAAAAGCTGGGAATTGCAGGAACGCCCATCAAATGGAGACTAGCCAAACAAATTGTAATATATGTTCGTGATGGAATATTACTCTGATATAAGAAATGATAAGCTCACTAATTTTAGAAAAACATGAAGAGACCTACATGAAATAACGAGCAAAATGAGTAGAACCAAAAGAATATGATATACAGTAACAGCAATATTGTTTTAAGAACAATTTTGAGCAACTGAGTCATTCCATTATAGAGACCCAAATTATCTGCAAAATCTGATGCAAGAAGATGCTGTTCATAGCCAGAGAAAGAACTGACATATATATGCAGATAAGATGTATAGACATAGTTATATATGTATTAATGTATGTATGTGTCTAATTATATGCCTCTCTGGGGTGCAGAGGGTGGGGAAAAAGTTACATGATTATTCTCTAGTATATTTGAAGGGAATAGCAAGTTGTACATAAAGGATCTGTAGTTTCAGGTAAAATCTTTTTTTTTCCCCATTCCACTTTGTTATGGAAATGCTTGTTTTATTTCTTAAGTTCAGAATAATTAAAAAAAAAATCAGAAAAAAAAGAACAAAAGCAAACATGGGGCACTACCATTTCCTGTCTTCAACAGTATGTAAAAAGGGTTTGTAAATGATTGTAAAGAACTATTATTTTCCAATTCATATATTTAGAAGTAGAAGAGACTTGCTCATTTTACAAATTATGAAGGTAGGCCCAGAAATGGAAAGTAACTTGTTTAAGGTCAAAAGGGAAGTGAGTTACAGAGTTGCACCTTAAACCTAGGTTTTCTCAACTCCAAATCCAGAGGTGTTTTCACAATACCACATTGCCATACTCTTTCTCTATAATGAGACCAAATGTCACTGACAATTTTATGCACTAAAACATTTATAACAATACCTTTTGGGGACAGCAAAGAACTGTCACCAATAAAGAATGGCTAGAAAAAAAATGATATATGGATATGAGGAATTCTGAGATGCCTGGAAGATGAATATTAACTGATGCACTATGAAATAAGCAGAACAACAGGTTATTATATACAAAGACTACAAAAACATAAATTGTAAAAAAATAATAAAGATGCTGAACTTCATTTAATTGAAAAAAAGTTGCTGGGGGACAGAGCCAAGATGGTGGAGTAGAAAGACACACATACATTAGCTCTTCCCCCACAGCCTATAAAATACCTGTAAAGAAAGACTCTCAACAAATTCTAGAGCAGCAAAAGCCACAGAACAATGGAGTGGAGGAGATTTCCAGCCCAGGGTGACCCAAAAGGCCAGTGGGAAAGATCTGTCACACTAGACATAGAGCAGAGCCCAACCCAGCCTTGGCCATGTGGCATGGGGCCAGAAGGAGGACCAGAGCAGGCCTCAGGGGTGGAATCCCCAACAGCAATAGTGGCAGTTAGCAGATCCCTCGACCCACAGGTACCAAAGGTCAGTGAGAGGGTTTTTTCCAGCTGGTTGAGAAGGGAGCAGGGTCTTCCCAAAGCTCCAGCCTCTGGCGGTGGTGGCAGAGGCCGCATCTAGTAGCAGCAGCTCTCATAGCAGTCCTCATCTGTTGTTGGATCATAAAGCCCCTGGGGGAACTGAGCAGCTAATCTTTATCTCACACTGAATGGTAGCCCTGCACCCATCTAAAGCTCCTGAGGGAACTGAGCATCTTATCTGAATCTCAGCCCCAGTGCTGGCTTGGTGGAACTGATTGCCAGGTGGTTGTGGAGAGGAAACTACTACTCACAGATTCTGGGCACAAAAGTTTCTGGTTGCTGCCTGACCAGTGTACATGCTTGATTGTGCCACCTTGGAAGAACTGAGATTTTACAGATCCCCAGAGTATACCCTACTCTTGACAAAGGACCCAAAAGTCAAGTAACTGGTTGGGAAAATGCCTAAAAATGGAGAAAAAAATAAGACTATAGAAGGTAACTTTCTTGGTGAACAGGTGTCTTCTCCCATCCTTTCAGATGAGGAAGTACAATGCTTACCATCAGGGAAAGACATAAAAGTCAAGGCTTCCGTATCCCCAACATCCAAAAAAAAATGCAATGGTCTCAGGCCATGGAAGAGCTCAAAAAGGATTTTGAAAATCAAGTAAGAGAGGCGGAGGAAAAATTGGGAAGAGAAATGAGAGAGATGCAAGAAAATCATGAAAAGTGAGTCAACAACTTGCTAAAAGAGACCCCAAAAAATGCTGAAGAAAATAATACCTTTAAAAATAGGCTAACTCAATTGGCAAAAGAAGTTCAAAAAGCCAATGAGGAGAAGAATGCTTTAAAAAACAGAAATGGTCAAATGGAAAAGGAGGTTCAAAAGCTCACTGAAGAAAACAGTTCTTTAAAAATTAGAATGGAACAGATGGAGGCTAATGACTTTATGAGAAACCAAGAAATCACAAAACAAAACCAAAAGAATGAAAAAATGGAAGATAATGTGAAATATCTCATTGGAAAAACAACTGACCTGGAAAATAGATCCAGGAGAGACAATTAAGCTGGTCATAACACACATAAACACACATGCATAAATATCCTTCCATTTATTTAGATTATCAAGTTTAATGGCATACAAGTGGAAGTAAGTTTCTAACAAATTTCATTCCTTCATTTGTTTTACATGGTTTTTTCATTTTTGATACTAGCAATTTTACTTTTGTTACTTCTTTTTAAATTGTCTTTTGCCTATGATTGAAAGGCTAGATGGTAGAACAATAAAGTCTGCCCAAAGCCTTTCTTTACAGAGAGGTTAAACTTTTACAATTAATTTTTCATTTTCCATTGGTTATGCTTCTTGGTTTCAACTCCAACAACATGATGTCCCTAAGTTCCTATCCCAGCCTTTCCCCTTTTTACCTTCCATTTTATATTATGTCCCTCCTGGACTGTAAGCTCCTTGAGAACAGGGATTTTTATTTTCTTATTTGTATCCCCAGCATTTAGTACAATACCTGGTATGTAACAGGAGCTTGATAAATATTTATCGACTACTGACTTATTGAGTTATACACTCAATGAACTGATTTTTTTTTGTTTTTTGTTGATAAGTGTATGAGACTGGTAGAATTGGTAGATTAACAGAACCATTATAGGAAGCAATTTATAATGATGATTCAACAATATATATTCTTTGAGCTGGCCATAGCACTACTAGGCCTAAACTCCCAAAAGCATCAAAAAAGAGGAAAAGGACTCACAAGTACAAAAATATTTATAACAGTCCTTTCTGTTACAGATTTAGGAATAAAGGAATATCCATCAATTGTGGAATAACTGATCAAATTATAGTAAATGCATTGTGCCATAAGAAATTATGAAAGACATAGTTTTATACACATAAGTCCTTTTCCCTTTCGTTTAATCTCTTTGGGATACAGATCTACTAGTGGTGTTAGGTCAAAAAGCATGCACAGATTTGTGGGCATGGTTCCAAATTGCTCTCCAAAATGGTTGGACCAGTTCACAATTCCATCGACAGAGCATTTAGAATCTCTGTTTTCCCATATTCACCCCAGAATTTGTCATTTTTCTTTCTCTCATGTTAGCCAATCTGATAGGGTTTTTTTTTTTTAACTTTGCATTATAAATCAATAGTGATTTAAGAGCATTTTTTCATATGATGATTGATTACTTTGATTTCTTTTTCTGAAAACTCTTCATATTCCTTGAAAATGGCAAGAATCTCATTCATCCTTTCATGTATGTCACTAATTAAATGATAAGGCATTTGACTCCCTTGGAAGAGTCATAGTTATTCCTGCCATTTACCAGAATTTCACTAAATTGCTGCATTTTGACATTCAGAGCACAGGGCAGCAATTGCATTGTGTCAGCATCTGTCACAGGCCCTTGCAATGCTGTTTTAACGTGACTGCAAATATTTACAGTTTACAGTGGGTATCCTGATGAATATGAGCAGAGGCAGCACCAGCAACATCATGAACACAGCTCAGATCATGATACTTTCTTTCAACACAGACAATAATTATTCATCACACATCAGGCTCATTTGATGCCCAAGAGGTCATCAGTAAGACTCTTACATGCCACATGACCAGACATCACAGTCAATATCAAGGCTCTCTCAATATCACTACCCACTCAGTATCTTCTGCCTCACCCAGCAAAATGTCTCCTTCTCCAAAGGCCCTTTAGGTGATGACACTAAATATTTGCCCCCTTTGAGGTTTATGCAGAGGGGAGGGATATCTCCTTTACCCATAGAGGCTAAATAACCTCATCTAGTCACTCAGAATAACAGCTTATTCAGCTATGGGATCTTATTGCTTCCAAGTAAATACACATTCACCATAGTCACTTAACAACAGTTTCACCATCCCTTTCTAATAGAAAGTCACACACCTCTCAACAACACCACTCCTTGGGTTCCCAAGCCTTCTATGGGATGGAGCTGCATCCCAAGGGAAGAGACCTACCAATTGAAGAGGACCTCACTTGAGTCCTTAATGGACGTAGATTCCTCTAAGGTGCAGGGAGCAAACTCCAGTCTGGGAATAGAAATCAAAGACCTGAGGGGATGGATGAGAAATCTGTATAAAAAGTCATTTCTATCAGATGTCTTCCCAGAGGCTGATGCTCAAGCTTAGAACTACCCTCTTTGCTCTCAATGGCTCACACAAGAATTATCAAAAAAAAAAAAAGAGAAACATCCTTTGCCCATGGCATTTACTCAGAGCTCTCTATGTATCAAGTCCCTCAAAAGACATACTACATGCTGGTTTTTGGCTATAATGCACTTCAGAGCCAGAGTCAAATTAGACCCTCACTATGACAAATGATTTTCTCTAATTTACAGAAACACAGTTCCAACATTCAGTTTGTTCAAGAACTTAATTCAAGTCTCTCAAGGATCCTCACTGATAAGCTGGAGTGTTCAGAGGTGGGTGAACAGAATGGTGAACAGCCTCAAGTCAACATATGAGAATCAGCTCAAGGAACTGGACAGGTTGAAGTCAGAGAAGATTTAGGAAGGATAGCTGTCTTCTGGTATTTGAAGGCTGGTCCTCTGTAAGAAGATTCAGTCTTGTACTATTTTGCCCAAGAGGGGAAAAGCAGGTTCAATGGATGTAAATATACAAGGGTTCAGATAAAGGGAAAAAAAATCCTAAGAATTGGAGCCACAGAAAAGTAGAATAGGTTGCATCAAGTGATAGTGGGTGGCTGTCCCTCTCTGAAGTCTTCAAACAGAAGCCAAATGACTACTGCTCAGATATACTAATAGTGAGCATTGCTGTTATCTGCTTCAGTCAACAAGCATTTATGAAACATCTGCTATGGACAAGCCACTGTGTTAAATGATCAGGACCCAAAGAAAGGCAAAAAAAGTTTCTGCAAGGCAGAGCCAAGATGGCAGAGCAGAAGGACAGATCTCCTCTAGTTCTCCCCCAATAGCCCACAAAATACCTGTAAAAAAACGACTCTAAACAAATTCTAGAGCACTAGAAATCACAAATTGACAGGGTAAAACAGATTTCCAGCCCAAGATATCCTGGAAGGCTGACAGGAAAGGTCTATTGCACTGGACTTGGTGTGAAGCACAACCCAGTGTGTGCCACGCAGCACAGAGAGGCTTCAGCCCATGGAATCATGGGTAGCAGCTGTGGTTCCCAGATTTTTCAACCCACAAATGCCAAAGACAGCTACAAAGGTCACTGAGAAAGCTCTTTCACCTGGTTAGAAGGGAGCATGATGTGGCCCCAGCCCCAGTTTCAGGGTGGTGGCAGCAGCATCCATTTTTGGAGCCCTCGGCCTAAAGACCCTAGGAGAACCAAGTAGCTGATCTGGGTCTCAGTCCTCAATAGCAGTCCTGGGGTGAGAAGGAGCGCTGGCTTGGCGGAACTGGTGGTGGCTGTGGAAAGGGAATCCTACTCACAGTTCCAGCCAGAAAAGAGTGCTTTTGGTTTTTCATAGACCAGAGTGTAGGCCAGGAGAGGAGTAAACTCCTCTCCCTTGATTGTGCCACCTTAGAGAAACTGAGAACTTACAGGTCCCTAGAGATATCTCAGCAAACAGCTGCACAAAACCTCTGAAGCCTAGGGTAGTATACCCTCTACTTGACAAAGGACTCAAAAGTCAAGTAACTGGCTGGGAAAATGCCCAAAAAGGGGGAAAAATAAGACTATAAAACGTTACTTTCTTGGTGAAAAGGTATTTTCTCCCGTCCTTACAGATGAGGAAGAACAAAACATACCATTAGAGGAAGATGTCAAAGTCAAGGCTTCTACATCCAAGCCTCTAAAAAAAAATATGCAATGGTCTCAGGCCATGGAAGAGCTGAAAAAAGATTTTGAAAATCAAGTAAGACAGGTGGAGGAAAAATTGGGAAGAGAAATGAGAGCAATGCAAGAAAATTATGAAAAGCGAGTCAACAGCTTGCTAAAGGAGACCCCAAAAAATGCTGAAGAAAATAACACCTTTAAAAATAGACTAACCCAAATTTGCAAAAGAGGTCCAAAAAGCTAATGAGGAGAGGAACGGTTTAAAAAGTAGAATTAGCCAAATGGAAAAGGAGGTTCAAAAACTCATTGAAAAAAATAGATTCCCAAAGGAAAACTCCTAGGAATATTGTAGCCAAATTCCTGAGTTCTCAAGTCAAGGAGAAAATATTACAATCAGGCAGAAAGAAATAATTCAAGTGTTGTGGAAATACAATCAGGATAACATAGGATTTAGCAGCTTCTACACTAAGAGATTGAAGGTCTTGGAATCTGATATTCCAGAGGTCAAAGGAGATAGGATGAAAACCAAGAATTACCTACCCAGCAAAAGTGAGTATAATACATCAGGAGAAAAAGTGGAATTTCAATGAAATAGAGGATTTCTAAGCATTCTTGCTTAAAAGACCAAAGCTGAAGAGAAAATTTGACTTTCAAAAACAAGAATCAAGAGAAAAAAGGTAAACAGGAAAGAGAAGCCTTAAGGAACTCATTAAAGTTGAACTGTTTACATTCCTATATGGAAAGATGTTACTTGTAACTTATGAGACCTTTTTCAGTATTAGGGTAGTTAGAGGGAATACATATAGGTATGGATGGGCATGTATGTGTGTGTATATTATACATATATACATATATGTAGGTTTGTATGTGTACATGGCTGTATGTGTGTATGTATATAAATATACATAGAGGGTACAGGGTGAACTGAATATGAAGGGAGAATATCTAAAAAAAATAAAATTTACTATTGAGTGGAATGTACTAGGAGTAAGTAAAAGGGGGAAGCAGAATGTAGCAAATCATCTCACATAAAAGAGATAGGAAAGAGCTTTTACAATGGAGGGGAAAAGGGAGGAGATGAAAAAAAATAAGTGAGCCTTACTCGCATGGGATTTTGCTTAAGGAGGGAATAACATACACACTCAACTGAATATGAAAATCTATTTTACTCTGCAGAAAGGCAAGAGGGAAGGGGATAGGAGAAGAAAGATAATAGAAGGGGCAGCAAATTGGGGAAAGGGATAATCAGAAGCAAACATTGGGAGAGAACAGGTCAAGGGAGAGAATGGTAAATGGAGGGCAGGATAAGACAGAGGGAAATGTAGTTAGTCCTTCACAAAACTATTATGGAAGTGTTTTGCATTGTCACACATGTATGAACTATATTGAATTGCTTGTTTTCTCAATGAGGGTGGGTGGGAGGGGAGTAAAAGGGAGAATATGGAACTCAAAACTTTAATAATGAATGTTAAAAATAATTTTAGCATGCAACTGGAAAATAAGCTATACAGGCAATGGGGTATAGAAATCTATTTTGCCCCACAGGAAAATAGAAGGGAAGGGGATGGAAAAAGGGGGAGATAATAGAAAGGACAGACTGGAGAAAGGGGTGGATGGGCTGCATGCTGACCTAGGGTAGGGGGTGGGGAGAGATGGGGAGAAAATTTTGAATTCAAATTCTTATGGAAGTGAATGTTGAGAACTGAAAATAAATATATATTTAAAAAAAGTTTCTGCTCTCCAACAGTTCACAATCTAACTGACATATGCCTGGGACTAGATGGGACCATCTCTTACAACCTGTAAACTCTGTTATTCTCCAATTTACTCCAATTCACAGAAATCTTCCAGTTTCTCTGAAGTCCTCATGCTCTTTATTGCTTGCAGTACAATATTCCTTTACATCTAGATGCCACAATTTGTTCAATCATTTTCTAACTGATAGGAGGAACTCATGTAGCCTTCAGTTCTTCACTACCATAAAAATCAACATGGATACTGAGCAGATGTAAGATGTTATTTCTATCTCTGAACTCCTTAGGCTACAGCAGTAGAAATAAAAGTTCTGGGTCCAATGGTTAGGGCATGAGTTTGTAAAACATATGAAGTCTTCCCCTGGTGGAATGGGAAGATGAGAACAACTTGTTCCAACAGCCATGAAGGTGGGTGAAGAGATGCTGTGGAGCACTTAGAATCTGATCAGACAACAAAGATGCCAAGGTCATCTACTGCACCCTGGGCCATTGCCAGTCATCTTGATTTTTGTCCTGTCACTGAACTTTAATGAGTTAAAGAGAGAGTGAGGCCAACGACTCTGTGCAGCTCTGCCTCACTTAAATGCAACTGATGTGCAAGTCAAGACATTATCCATGATGTGACTGATCCTCTTCAAAAATGAAGGATGAGGGCGATCTGCCACCCCCTCCTCACCCCCTCCCCTTATCTCATTCTCCAACTCTTCATCCTTTCCTTTTTCTCCCCTTCCTTTTCCCGTTCCCTCCCCTCTCCTCCCCCTTACCTATTCCCACCCTTTCCTCCATCCTTTCTCCTTCTTCCCTTTCTTGGTCTAGACAATGCCATGGTGGAGATGGCCGAAGAAGCCAAGCAACCTGCCAAGGCAGACATCACAGGGCTGTGCCAGGATATATTCTCCAAAATGGCCACTGACCATCGTACCTGACAGGCAAGCTGACAACCACCAGTGAAGACTATAAACTTCTGGAAAATGTGAACAAACTGATTAGCTTGAATTATCTAGAAATGAAAGACATTGCAGTAAACATAAGTAGAAACTTAAAGGATTTAAAGAAATATGCAGCACTTCAGCCTTATCTGGATCAAATCACTTTAATTGAGGAACAAGTAGCAGCTCCTGAGCAGACAGCTTACAAGTTGGATGCATATTCAAAGAAACTAGAAGCAAAGTACAAGAAGTTAGAAAGGCAATGAAAGACTTCTTTAGCACAAAGACTTTAAAACAATGTTTTTTCTAAGAGCTGAAATAAGTAGGATGGAACTTATCACTATGCTTCAGTTCCTAAAAGGAAGCAGTGCTGCTGATCCAAGGAGAATCTCAGCCCTCACCTCTGGTTGGATGTGTAACTCTGGCCACCCCTGATCTTTTCGTGTACTTTGTTGTGTGCCCTGGACCAAATCTCTGAAATCAGGATCAACCCCGTCCAGAGCAGACACAGATGAGAGAGCCTCTCGTCTCCCTGTGTCCTCCCTTCTTCCCTTTCCCCTAGCCTCCCCACCCCCTTAAATAATAAATACAATCCATGGGGGAAAAAAGGAAGGATGAACAACCAGACACAATTAGCAGTCACAAAATAGAATACCTCAACTCTACAAGAATAAAATGCTTTTGCTCAAGAAAAAAAAAATGTGTAGAATTAAAAAAAAAAAAGAGAGAGAGAAGTACAGTAGAAACAGTATTTGCTCTGAAATCAGAGGACCTGGATTCAAATCCTACCTTTGACACTTACGATACATGTGTGGTCTTGGACAAGTCACTTGTCCTTCCTGAGCCTCAATTTCCTCAACAGTAAAATGAAAAGGTTGGAATACATGGCCTTTGAGTACTCTTCTAGCTTAAAATCTATGATGCCAAGAAAAGATGTGTCTGTGGAATTCCCCAAGCACAGAATAACTGAAAAACATTTAATATCCAAAATTCACAAAGAATTTATATCAATTACCTGTCCCCAGTACGTAAGTGGGAAGATATTAGCAAAACGTCCTCAAAAGTTTTAATGCAGACATTCAATAACTAAACCAAAAGTACCAGTCCAATATAGTTAATAATCAGACAGATGTAAACCCTGTCATTTCAGTTTAGTTCAGATCTAACAAACTCACAAACATGGAAAAGTTCAATGTTTGTGGAGATGTGAAAATGCAGAGATGTTGATCCAACTATGTTGAAAACACTTTGGAATTTCACAAGAAAGCTGTTCATATTCTCTGATCTGGCTAGCTGATCCCACAATTAGGTTTAGTATCTCAAGCTATTTATTGACATAAAAAAAAAATGAATGTACAAGAAATATGGCAACAAGAGTTAAAAAACAACCACCCTCCACTTCCATTGCCCCTTTGCAACTATGTCCCAAAGGACTGAAAGATGGCTGGTTCCTGAGCTATAAGAAATAAATATGAAGATTTTTAAAAATATGAGTAAGATTTATACGAAGTGATATGGAATGATCAGGGAAAAATAATATACATAATTATGACAGCTAAGTGAATTAAAAGTTTAAATGGCCATAAATATCAGAACAAAACAGCCTACCTAGTAGAAAGTCATGGATTTGTAGGAGGGCTGGGTTCAAATTCAAATTCTATTTACTACCTGTGTGACATGTGGCAAATCACAACTTCTGGATATTATCCTTCATCTGAAAAATGAGGCACTTGGACAAGAGTGATGACCTGTAATGTCCCTTCCAGCTCTAAATCAATGAATACCGGACAATATATCTACTAATTTATTTGTTCCCCATTCTTACTTTTGTTAGAAAACTACCAAGGTATTATAGTACATAACAACTCTGAATCACTCATTTATCATGTTTTATTAATTTTTTGACATTTCTTTTTAAATTTTGATTTTCAGTTTTTCATTCAATCTCTTCTTTCACCTACTCTCCGAGCTTTGAAAAGGCAAGAAATATGATACCTATTACATGAGAAGTCGCAAAAAATGTTTTTGCATTAGCCATGTAACAGGAAAAAATACATTTCAGAATCTACACTCTGAGTCCATCTATTTGTATGGATCCTGAATCTTCCATTTGTAACAGAAAAACTATTTTTTATCATGACACCTTTGGATCATTGTATCAATAAGAATAGCTAAGTCTTTCAAATTGATATCTTTACAATATTGTTACTATATAAATTGTACTACTGGTTCTGCTCATTTCACTCTACATCAGTTCATGTAAATTTTTCCAGGTTTTTCTGAAATTATACCCTTCTTCATTTCTTACAACACAGTAGTACTCCATCACATTTCATATTCCACAACTTGTTCAGCCATTCACCAATTAATAGGCATCCTCTCAGTTTCTACTTCTTTGCACTCCAAAATGAGTGGATATAAATATTTTTGTACATACTGGCCCTTTCCCTTTGAACTCTTTGGGATGCAGAACTGGAAGTAGTTGCTAGGTTGAGGGTAGGCACAGTTTTATAACTCTTTGGGCTTTGTTCCAAACTGTTCTCCAGAATGGTTGGACTAGTTCACAACTCTACCAATAGTGTATCAGTGTCTCTATTTTTCCACATCCCCTCCAGTATAGGTCATGTTCCTTTTGGGTCATCTTAGCCAATCTGATGGGTGAAGTGGTACCTCAAAGCTGTTTTAAATGGCATTTCTCCAATTGTTACTGCTTCAGAGCATTTTTCATGTGGTTATTGATAACTTTTGATTTCTTCCTCTGATAAAAGCCTCTTCCTACCTTCTAACTATTTATCAACTGGGAGACAGCTCTCATTTGGATAAACTGGACTCTCTATACAATTGAGATGAGAACTTTATCAGAGAAACTTGCTATATATCTCTCCCTCAAAACCACTTTCCTGCTCATTTTGGCTGCATTGGTTTTGTCTGTGTAAAACCTTTTTAATTTTATGTAATAAAAATTATCCATTTTGCCTCCTGTACACTTTTCTAACTCATCTGTTCATGAACTTTTCCTCTACCTACATGTATAGAAAGGACAGATTAATTTTTTTTCCCATGCTTTCCTAATTTGCATATGTTGCCCTTTATGTGTAAACCATTTACCCACTTTGAGTATACCTTAGCATACATTGTGAAATATTGTGTTATTTCCAGTATTCCCAGGAGTTTTTGTCAAATATTGAATTTTTGTGCCAATGACTAGGATACTCAGATTTATCAGAAAGTAGGCTACTGGACTCAGTTGCTCCTAAATAGCTGTATACTTAATCTATTTCACTGATTGATTACAATATTTCATATTCAGCACCAAATTGTTTTGATGATGGCTACTTTATAATATAGTTTGAGGTCTAGGACTGCTAGGGTCCCTTCCTTAACTTTTTCCTCCATTGATTTCTTTGAAATTTTTCATCTTTTCTTCCTCCAGATAACTTTTGTTTTTCCTTCTAACTCTAATGAAGCAACTCTTGGGTACTTTGATATATGAGTCAATTAAGGTAGCACTGTAATTTTACTGTACTGCCTCAGTGTAGCAATAAGCAATTCATATTTATCCAATACATAAATCTCTTTGCTTTTGTGATTATGTTCATATAGTTCCTGGGTGTGTCTTAGTAGGCAAACTCAAGTATTTTATACTGACTACAATTATTTTCAACAGAATTCATCTTTCTGTCTCATCCATTTGGATTTAATTATATAGAATTCATATATATTTGCATATATATGTGTTCTATATATTATATGTACATATATGCACTGATGATTTATGTTCATTTATTTTGTATCCTGCAACTTTGCTAGCTAATTGTTTTAACTAGTTTTGCAACTGAGATTCTCAAGAGTTCTCAAAATATTCCATCTCAAAATATGTCATCTGCAAAAAAAGTGACAATTTGAGTTCCATTTCCTTGTTGCCTATACTTATTCCTTCAATTTCTTTTTCAAATCTTATTGTTGTAGCTAACATTTCTAGTTCAATATGGAAAGTTAATGGCAATAATGGACATCGTTCCTTTGCCCTTCATTTTAATAGTTTATTGCTATTATAGACAACGCTTGCTCTCGATTTTAGATTGTTACTGTTTGTTGTTCATTTGTGTCCAATTCTTTGTGACCCCATGGATCACAGCACACCAGGCCCTCCAATCTTCCACTACCTCTTAAAGTCTGTCCAAGTTCATGCTTGTTGTTTCCATGATATCTATGCAAAGATGGTTCAACAATAAGAAAACAAGCTCTACAAGACTGAAATGCTACAGACCCTTATTCCACAGTATATCCAAACCTCCCAGGCTGTCCAAAAATCTATAGTGTGCAACAGCAATATGTCTCTGTACTTGTGCTAAGGAGACCACCCCTTACTGCTAAGAGTAAAAATTCTGAAAGTCTGTAGTTCAAATACTTAGAACAGACATATAGATACACATATGCTTACCCAGAGATGCTCAAAGATAAGGATCGGAAGTTTTAGGTTGAGGAGAGAGTCAAAATCTCAACTGAATTTCTCAGGAAAGGCCTCTTTCTAGGTGACGAAGTTTTGTTGAACATTCAAAGGGGAGAAGGTTCCCTGGAATACCTTAAGTAAAATCTTTCTTTTTCTCAAGTATCCTTTCATCTGGTTACCATACTGTGACATTTACAAAAGTCTGAGAGACAGCTTCTGGATATTTTAATCATTTTATTAATATGGCTAGCAGATTATTAATAAAAGGATGGTCATTTGAGCATCTCTCTTAGACCAAAGACTCCTAATGTTGGTGGGGTCACAGTTTATATGCCCTTTGAAGAGGAGGTATTCTTGAGGGATGTCTAAAACACCTCTGATTATTAACACAATGGGAGGTGGGCTATGTTGAGGTACGAGACTTAGGTAACTCAAATCTTGGTCAAAGGGATACCAATTTTCATATCACCTATCTTAATAATATAGAGAATCAACCTTTCTCCAGACCTATCTGAGCAAACACAATGAGCAGGAATATACCCATTAGTCTAAACTTTAGAGTTTCTTTTACTGTCTAATTAGATCTTGGCCTGGGTAAATCTTTAAGAGAGATTTCCCACACTGGTTGATTTCTGAATGAGTAAGTAGAAAATGTGAAAAACCTTGGTCCCAATACAATAATTAGTTATTAAAAATAAGAGAGAAATATTCATTTCTCACAGTCCCCTGTAACAGTTTTCTATCCCAAGACAACTTAGAAGGTAAGCAGGAAAGGTCTGTCTCTTTGAGGTGGTGGTTAGGCCTAAAACAAAGTGCAGTACTAGCTGCTCCCCAGCAAGCCAGCAGCAGGCCTTGGAGGTAGCTACAGCAGCAGTAGCATCTTCTGGAACCCTTAGCCCACAGATGATAAAAGGGTTAGACAACTGCTTATAAGGACCCAGATTGCTCTGGAGGAGAAAGTGAGGCTGGTGACCTTGCACAGCTCTCTCTCACTCAAATCAAAGTCAACTGCAAGTCATGTCACCATCTCTCTGATGGTGTGGTCCTCTTCAAGAACAAAGGACAAACACAACTTTCATTGGGAATCAATTTAAGAGGAGCTATCTATCTCTCTCTCTCTCTCTCTCTCTCTCTCTCTATCTATCTATCTATACACACACACACACTACATATATATATATACACACACACACACACACACATATACATATATACATATGTATACACACATGTATATAAATCTTCTAAATTCAGAAAGCAATAAAAGGTTAAGGGGATAAGGAGGAGGGACAGGATAAGGGAGGGATTTTCAGAGGGGAATGTGGGGGAATAGGATAAGGGACAGGTATAGAAGGGTGTTTAGATTAATGGGAATAGAAGGATAAGGGAGGGATCCTAGGGGAGCGGGGTTAGGTTAAGTAATAGGAGGGCAAGGTAGTGGGTACAAGTAAAGGAGAATAGTCAGAAGGGATAGGAAATAAGAGATACACACAAACATAAAATAAAGATCAGAAGTACAATTCATTAGGGAAAAAAAAAGCAGGGGCAGTAATGATCTCAGACAAAGTTAAAGCCAAAATAGATTTAATCAAAAGAGAAAAATATGGAAACTATACTATATGTCAGCTATATTAATCAATATTATTTTAGACTATTTAAAATAACTTGACAGTATAAAGTTGGAATATGGCTGTGGTGTAGGAAACAGAAAGTTGAGGGACCTAGAAAAATATGGAAAGATTCAGATTTATGATGGAAGAGGTTCTCTACCCTCAGAGAAACAGAGAAAAAATAAGTACAGTATGATCTTACATAGATACCTATGAATGTATATGTCTATATATGAGCATGATTATAGATATTTAAGTATATATACATTTATAAGTAGATGTATATATATGTGTATGTGCATGAATCTATTTATATTCATTTATATGTTCGTATACATGTATATACGTATGTGAATATATGTCTGTGTATAAGCATACACAGACATATATGTAAATATAAATATATCTCTATAAATAAATATATTTATACAATATAAATAATTGTAGCCTTTAGGGAGGGAGGAAGGGGAGAAAAAGAACAAACTAAAAAGTGTACAGCAAAGAACAAAAGAAAACTAACAAGGAAGCAAAGAAAGGATGGACAGCTTTGAATATAACATGATATGTATTATATAGGCTTTCTTGAAATGGAAATTTATTGCACATTTTGAAACTTCTCTTATGTTCTGCTGTAGAAATGATGGGCTTTTTTCTTTTCTTTTTTTGAATTTGGTTTAATATCTAATTTTATAATTTGTTTTTCTCTTATTGTGTATTTATGTCTTAATATTTAAGTTTAAAATTTAAAAAGTTTTAAGAATTAAAAAAAAGAATTAGTGAATCAAAGAACAAATCATACAAACAATCATAAGGTTTCACTCCAATATGAATTCTTTAGTGATGAATAAGTTCTGAAAATGACAACGAGAAAACATATCAAAATTTATGGGATGCAGCCAAAGCAATACTTAGAGGAAATCAAAGGAAAGCTCAATAAAATTTAAGGCAGGAAAACCATTGAACTAATGAATAAAACTCGAGGCTAGTTTTATGGGAAAAAAAATTGACAAACCACTGGTTAATTTGATTTAAGCAAAGAAAGAAGAAAACCAAATTACTAACATCTAAAATGAAGACAAAAGTAAAGCAATTGTTAGGAGCTACTTTACCCAGTTATAGGCCAATAAATCTAACAATCTAAGTGAGATGGATGAATATTTCCAAAAATATAAATTGTCCTGATTAACAGAAGAGGAAATAGAATACTTAAATAACCTTATCTGAGAAAAAAGAAATTGAATAAGCCATCAACGAGCTCCCTAAGAAAAAAATCTCCAGAACTAGCTAGAAACACAAGTGGATTCCACCAAACAGTGAAAGAACAATTAATTCCAATATCATATAAACTATTTGTAAAACTGCGTTGTTATGGGAAGATGATACGTTCAGTGTCTAAGAACTTTATAATTATTAGGGCAGTTAGAAGGAGTCTACATAAACAAAGGGCAAAGGTATGAGCTGATGATATTGGGAGGATCTCAAAAGAATAGAGGGATAAAAAGAGGGGTGCTTTAGGAGAAGAGGGAAGGAAATAGAAAAACGGGAGAAATTGTTTCATCTAAAAGAGCTGCCAAAGAAGCATTCTTACATTGTAGGGGAAAACACGTAGGCAATGCTTGAAACTCACTCTCATCTGGTTCAAAGAAGAAAGAATACAAACAAACACAGTGAGGAAAAGAAATCTTACCCAATGAGGAAGCAGGAAAAAAAAGTGCTGATTAAGGGAGGCATAGTTAGAAGCAAGGAAAAAAAAGGCTTTTAAGGAGGGGTGTTGTTTTTTGAAAAGGCGGGGGAAGAGAGAAGGTTAAACTGAGGAAAGTAGAATGGAGAGAAATACACAGTAATCATAACTGTGAATGTGAATGGAATGAATTCACATATAAAATGAAAGGGGAAAGCGAATGGATTAAAAACCAGAACTTCATCATATGTGACTTACAAGAAACACACCTGAAAGTGAAAGATACACAGTTGAAATGAGGGGCTATAACAGAAACTATTATGTTATAGCTGAAGTATAAAAAGAAAAAAAAAAGCAAGGGTTGCAATCCTGATCTCAGACAAAGCAAAGCAAAAATACACTTAATTAACAGAGATAAGCAGAGAATGTATATCTTGCTAAAAGGGAACTTAAATGAGTAATATCAACACTAAATATGTATGAACCAAATGGTGTAGCATTCAAATTCTTAAAGGAAAAAAATAAGTTACTGTAGGAAAGAGACATTAAAACCCTAATAGTAGGGGACCTCAATTTTACCCTCTCAGAAATGGATAAATCTAACCATAAAATAAATATGAAGTTAAGAAGATGAATGGAATTTTTAAAAAACTTAGCTATGATAGAGAAAATAAATTTCTAGAGATAAATGAATGGGAACAGAAAGGAATGTACCTTTTTCTCAGCTGTACATGGCACTGTCACATAAATTCACCATGTATTGGGCACAAAAACCACACAGACAAAAACAGAAAAGCAGAAATATTAAATATAACTTTTTCATTACAGAATATAATGAAAATCATAACAACATTATGTAAGGCCTTTAAGGCAGACTGGAAATTGAAAAATAAGTGAAAATTAGTTTAAAATTAAAGAATGTGAAGGTCAAAGAACAAATCGGAGAAACAATCAATACTTTCATTAATGGTACAAAAACAATGAAAAGACATACCAAAATTTGTAGGATGCAGCCAAAGCAGTATTTATATCAATAGATGCAGAAAAAACTTGTGACAAAATACAACACCCATTTCTACTAAAAAACACTATAAAGCACAAAAATAAATGGAGTTTTTCTTTAAATACATACTATTCATCTAAAACTAAGGGAAAGCATTATCTTTAAAAGGAATAAACTAGAATCTTTCTCCAAAAGACCAGGCGGAAACAAGATGGATTATTATCAACACTTTTGTTCAATATTATACTAGAAATGCTACCTACAGTAGTAATACAAGAAAAAAGAAACTGAAGGAATAAGACAATAAAAAAACAAAAATATCATGCTTTGCAGATGATACAAAGGTATACTTCAGAGAATTAACTAAAAAACTAGATGAAACAATGAAGAACATTAGCAAGCTTCAGGATACAAAATAAACCCACATAAATCTTCAGCATTTCTATATACTCACATATCAATACGTATATCAAAATTCAACAAAACCCAGCAGCAAGAGAAATTCTACTTAAAATATATGCAAACAATATAAATTACTCAGGAGTCTACCTGCCCATACACAACCAGAAACTATAAGAACATAATTACAAAAAACTATTCACACAAAGACAGACCTAATTAGGTGGAAAAATAATAATTGCTCATGGGTAAACAGAGATAATAATATAATAAAATGACAATTCTACCCAAATTAATTTACATATTCAATGCCATCCCAGTCAAACTATCATAGAAATTTTTTTATAGAACCAGAAAAAAAATAAAATTTCTAAGAAGGAACAAAAGGTCAGGAATATTAAGAAAATCAATTTTAAAAAATGTAAAGGATGATAGCCTAGAAGTATCAGATTTCAAACTATATTAGAAGGAGTAATCATCATAAGAATCTGGTAAGGGTTAAGAAATAGAGTGGTTGACCAATGGAATGGATTAGGTATACAATAAAAAGAAGTAAATGACCACAGTAATCTACTGCTTGATAAACCCAAAGATTCAAGTTTTGGGGGCGAGAACTCACTATTCAAGAAAAACAGGAAAGCCGTCTGGCAGAAACTCAGCATAGACAGACGTCTCATATCACATACTAGGATAAGGTAAAATTTGGTAGGTGATCTATATATAGATAGTGATATCATAAGAAAAATAGGAGAGCATGGAATGGTTTAGTTGTCAGATCTATGCACAGGAAATACCAGCATAATTTTGAGTACAAGGAATGTAAAAGTTTTTGTAAAAACAAAAACAATGTAGCTAAAATAGGAAGGCAATCAGGAAAATAGTAAGAATTTTCACCTAATAAATTTTTTAAAAATAAAATTTTATAATAAAATTTTTACCCTAATAAAGGCTTCATTTTGCAAATATAGAGGGATCAGAGTCAAACTTATAAAAACAATAGCCATTTCCCAATTGAAAAATGGTCAAATGATCTGAACAGGCACTTCTCAAAAGGAGAAATAAAGACTATCAACAATGATATGAAAAATATGCGCTAAATCACTAATAATTAAAGAAACATAAATTAGAATACCTCATGGCTATCAGACTGGCTAACATGACAGAAATAATAAATGATAAATGCTGGAAGGGATGTGGAAAAGTACAGACACTAATACACTCTGATGGTGTGGTCAATTGCTTCAAGCACTCTGGAGAAGAAATTTGTAACTAAAGCCAAAAGGCTATAAAACTGCATAGGCTTTAACCTAGCAATACTATTATGTCTGTATCCCAAAGAGATTAAAGAAAAATGGGAAAAACTTAAATGTACAAAAATATATCGGGGGGTTTTTTCTGTATCCTTTTTATCTTCTAATAGCAAAGGATTAGAAATCGAGCGGATTCCCATCAACTAGGGAATGGCTGAATAAGATGTGGTATATGATTCTGATGGAATACCATTGTTCACTAAGAAATGATGATGGGAGTGAGTTCAGAAAAACCTCTTAAGAAGATTTCTATGAAGTGAGCTGAACTAGGAGAATTCTGTACACAGTAATAGAAATACTGTAAGGTAGATCAACAGTGAATAACACAGCTATTCTGAACAATACAACGATCCATAAAATTTCCACAGGACTTTGAAGGCAGATGAAAGCTAACTTTTTTTAAGGTTTTTTATTTTTATTAATTTTTTTCAAAATTGGCTAATATTGAAATGCTTACCATGATGTCAGATATGTAATGGTATCATATTGCATGACTTCATGTGTGAGGAAGGAGCTAGAGGTCATGGGGTTTAAGGGGTACAGGGATCACTCAGAGACTGGAGAACTGGACAGGGTTGTCCGATATGAATTCATGGACTCAAGCATTCTTTAAGTCAAGTTGCCCAAGGTTTATCGTAATGTCAACATAGTGGGCAGAGATCCTTAAGGAACTTGCAACTTAATAGGAATGATGCTAAAGGATATACAGGATAAGCAGTGGATTATCTGGCAGATATGTTAATTGGTTGATAACCACAAACTTTGGTCACAGGTATCATTCACTACTGGAAATCCGGGGAAGGGGTTTCTCAGAGGTGTACTTTGGGTCTGTTACATCTGTAGCAAGATAGCTCTGAGAGTTGACTTGTATAGCTTGACCTCTGGATTGAATATGATAACTTTGGGAATCAATACATAATAATTCTGTGGTTACAAGACAGTCCTGTTTTATAAGAGAATTTCTTCAGAGATCAGCTTGTTCTTACAATGGGGAAAGATAGTTTTGTTTTACTGGGGCCCCTCATGAGTAATTGTGGGGAAAGGTAGTTTGTCTTACTGGGATCCAGTCATGAGTTATTGCTAGGCACAGTATACTTGGGCTGAGGAAAAAACTGTAAGCTAGGAAGAAATGTTCTTGGAATTGGGGTCCAAGCACAAGCACCCAAGCATCAGAGGGAAAGAAAGAATTTGGAACTCAAAATTTAAAAATTATTGTAAAAGACGGTAAATCTAATTTGTTTTGTAGGGGGAGCATAAATAGAAGATCCGCACCATATTTTTAGTTCTAAATATAGTATTTTTTGATGGCTACAATTTCTAGGGTTAAAGTACATGAGAAAAACAGATTCCAAGGTCTTTGACCTAAGACGGTATTTTAGCAAAGCAGCACGTGGCACTCACCTGTCCCGACCTGGCTGTCAGCACAGGAGCCATCCCTCTGCTCCAGGCTCCCACCTACTGGGGCGGGGCTGAGGCCAAGCAAGGCAGAGCTGGGGAGAAAAGGAGAACGGTGAGCAGGAGGGGCCACGCTGGGCTTCTGCCCTGCCAGAGACTAGCTACCCCGCTTCTGCCCTGCCAGAGACTAGCTACCCCGCTTCTGCCCTGCCAGAGACTAGCTACCCCGCTTCTGCCCTGCCAGAGACTAGCTACCCCGCTTCTGCCCTGCCAGAGACTAGCTACCCCGCTTCTGCCCTGCCACGGACTAGCTACCCCGCTTCTGCCCTGCCAGAGACTAGCTACCCCGCTTCTGCCCTGCCACGGACTAGCTACCCCGCTTCTGCCCTGCCAGAGACTAGCTACCCCGCTTCTGCCCTGGGGGGTGGGGGTGGGCCTCGAGGGGAGGGGGCCAGAAGGAAACCGTCATTTTTCTCCGCCCCGCCCCCATCTTTGGGTCCATCTCTCCTTAGAGACAAAACAGGACAGGTTTGGGGACCCTCTCAGCAGGGCAGGGCAGGACCCCCAGCAGCATCGGGGGCTTCCTGCAGGAAGAGATCGGCCGCAGGACTTGGCTCCCGAAGACTCTGCTGGGGGTAAGGACTGAAACCTGAGGGGCCAGAGGGGCCAGAGGGGCCAGAGGGGTCAGAGGGGCCAGAGGGGTCAGAGGGGCCAGAGGGGTCAGAGGGGTCAGAGGGGTCAGGGGCGGCCCTGTCTCCGGCACTCAGCTGGCGGGGACACAGGGCAGGCCTGTCTCCAGGCAGAATCCCAACACTCGCTAGCTGGGTGACCTTGGCCAAGTCCCTTCACCCTGCGGGCCTCAGTCTCCCCGGCTGTAAAACGGGCAAACCGCTCCAGCATCTCTGCCAGGGAAATCCTGATGGCGTCCAGGAGAGCGGGAAACGACTCCACCACCCCCAGGACAAGTCGTCCTCCAGCCTCCTGGTCCCTGCTGCCCACGCCCCCACCCCATCATAAGCCCCCTCAGGGCCCCTCCCATCATGTGCGCCCCCAATCAGATCCCGGGGCTCCGGCCCTGCTTCAGCCCGGCAGCTCGCCTCCGGCCACGCCCGGCCCTGCTTTCGGGGGCCGCTCACCCCGTTTCGGGTCAACCTGGACCAGAGAAGGGAAGCAAATAACCTCAAGCTTGAAGGAGGAGTGAGGGGCGGGGCGGACGTGACGTCAAAGGGGCCGCCCATCCTCACTCACTAGAACTTGGAAAAGGCACCTAAGGTGAGCGAGGCCTTCTGGGAATCGTAGTCTGGAGGCCGCTGCCGTTTCTGCGCATGCCTGGAATTCGGCTCCTCCCTCACTACGAAACCACGCCCCACGTGTGCCCTCGGGGGTGTCCCCCTGGCCCGAGCACTCCGTCACCTACAGAGAGGCAGCAATGCGGGGTCTGCCTAAGACTAGCTGACCGCATGCCGAGTGCCGGAGGAGGCAGAATGCACGAAAGGCAGAGGACGATGCCGAGGCCCATGTAGAGGCTTCCGTCGCCCGGGGAAGGACAAGGCTTGTTGTCCAGAGGCCGCGGGAGCCTCGGGATCCTCCGCAGCCAAACGAGCGGCCGGCTCAGAGGCGAGGGCCACCGTGGCAGCTTCGGTGGGGACGGACTGCAGGGGCCCAGAGGACCTGTCCCAGGAGATCGGAGCCGCCCGACGGAGCCGGGGGCCCTTGGGACAGGACCGGAGCAATGGCAGAGCTCTGCCCGAGACAAGCCGCGAGCCTTGGCCAGCCGGGGTAAAGTGGGGAAGTGAAAGCTCCCTGCAGGAGGTGGTCACGGAGGAGGACTGAAGACCACGCGTGGTTCTGGACGTGCCCTGTGCGTGGGAGGAGACCAGCTGATGCTCTGGAGGAAGATCCTGCCCAGCAAGTCAGCCCACGACTGACAGGAGGCTCCCGAATGAAATCAGGAGGACACCAAGCAACAGTTTCTTTGAGGAAGAAAACCAGAAGTTGTGTGGTGGATGCACAGACAACTTGTTCACCAACCCCGGAGTTTCTTCATGGGCAACATGGGCCACATTCCATCTCTTGATTTTCCCTAGACTTGCAAACGTAGCCCAGTGAGGAAGAGTAAATGCCCCAAGGAGGAAGCAGAGGGGTTCCCAGGGGATTCACACAGAACGTTGCCCCTTTATTAGGACCCAGTGGAGCACCAGACTCACAAGTCCCTTGATGTGACTATTCCAAGTTCTCCAGACTTCTCTGGCACCTAAAGGTGCAGAAATACAGAGGGGGAAATACCCCCAGCAAAAGCTGCTTCTGATTGGTACTATATTTGAACTAGAGCGGTAATTTGGATTATGTGGCAATTTCCAGAAACCACTTTTAGGTTTCAGTCTTGCAAAATAAACAAAACAAAGGAAAACCCCTCCCATCTCTAAATAAAACACATATGTCCTCTTTTTCTGTTTCTCGGTTTGGGGAGCAAGAGTACTCTTAAATAAATGAGGCCCCCGGCCAAGGTGAGAGTTAGGTGTACAAATTTTTTCCATTCTTCTTCCCCAGAGGTCCAATCATTGACAAGCAAACACTGACAGCAAAAATTTCACAGAATTAGCTGATTTTTTTTCCAGCCAAAACCCATTATAAAAATACAGACAGCAAATAAATAGAATGTAAAAGTGATGTCACTTCACCTAGCAGAATGAAAGAAGGGAGAAGAAAGTGAAGTGAGAATGAATTCAGTCAGCTCCTGAAAACAGCAAAACATCAACATCCACTCTTCACAGATTAAGGCTTAAGTGGGTCCATAATTTACACACGGCTCCCAACTATTCTGGATTGTATTTGGTTTTGGGTAGCAGTGCCCTTCATTTGCTATCAGCTCTCCAAACAGCTCCCAAGTTCCTATTCCCTCCACTCACTGCAGCTTCCAACTACCACCATCCTTTGGCCCCTCCTATCTGCGAAATCTAAACTTTCTAATAGTCTTCTTACTAAAAAGGGACTACACATTCTCCATTCCCTCCCAACACCACTTGGTGGGGGACAATAATTCATAAACTGATAAATGTCTGTTATATCTGGCAATAAAAGTCTGTACAGATAACATTTAATGATAGCTACTTGGGAGGGTCAACTCAGTCTCTTGGTTTCTCTCCACCTGACCACTCCAGGGATGCTTGTTGCTGATGCTTAAGTCCATTCTGTCTTCCCACCAATGCAAATTTCCCCTCCACAGCTCCCTCTTATATAGGTGGAGAGGTGTCGACCTGGAAAGTTTGGTTAAAGAAGGCAAACTAGTTAGGTGGCATATAAATTCATGTTTATTCCCTTAAAGCTAGCAAACATGTAGGTACATAGAGCCAGAATGTGAATTGTGTCTCATAAAAGAATGACCAGCATTAAATATGTTTTAGAACAACCCCAACTCGGGATGTCTATGTCACTCAAATTTATGATCTCCCTATATGTTTAACCATATTATGAGAAAGGGCTTTTCTGAACTGCATAAGTGATAAATACAATAAGAGAGTTGACAAAGTGTCGATTGAAATTACGACCCGGGATATCTATGCTTTTTTTTTTTTATCATTAACATGCCATAACATAGTATATGTCCATAAAATATTAAGATAAGAAAAAGTCCCATTATTCAAGACACTTTCTCTGGTTAAGGCCCTTATCCGTAATGGCTATAAACAAAAGACAAAATGCTCTTAAGTCAGCCCCATGTGGCCTTGTTGACATAGGAAGAGGTATTGTGAGTTTACTCAGAGAACAAAGGGATATCTGTTAGGTCAAGGCTCTTCTTCTGGTTGATTAGTTTAGGCTTTGGCCCTTATTGAGGTCCAAATGATATTAAATGATTATCATAGGGCATGGGAAGGAAGTGCAAAGGTCCAAAGCTTCTCCCTCTACCATTGCCATTCCTTCGAATTTATCCTTCTTACTTATTTGTAATTGTTTTCTTTATGTTTACTCTGTATGTAATGGTGGTCAACATGTTCCACCTCAGGAAGTTTGGACATATTCTAAACCCTAATTACAGCTTTAAATTTAAAATTTGATACTGTCAAGATATTAGGAGACACCATGTTTTCCAGAGCTAAGGCCCAACAACTAAGTTGTGTCTCCAGCTTGGAAAAAAAAATCTTTGTGCTCACCCTCTGATAAAATATAATTATTATATTGCTGTGACCAACCAGTGTTCTCTGAGCTCAGACAAGCACAGGACAAGCTAGGACAAGTACCCATGTTCCAGTCACAACGCTCTGATATGAATCAAACTTGTGTCGTTATTGCTGTTACCCTTCACTGTCAAGGCGACAGCTCACCGCATAGCCATTGGTATAAGAAGGGAGTTCTGAACACACTGCCTTCAGTCCCTCCACTAGGGAATGAAAAAATATGTCTCATCCTCCCTCGCTTGCAAACTGTTTCTCTCAATTAAGCTTCTGCTTGATTCCTGACTCCTGTCTAGCCTGCTCTGTTCAGCTTCAGCCGACAACAGGTTAGAGACTAGTTTCATCTAATTGACACTTTTAGCAATTATTTGTTTCCTTCTCTTGCATTGAACAAAAAAAGACAAAAAAATAAAATCTTCATATCATATACATGTACGTCAACAAAATAAGTTTCTACACTGGTCACACCCAAAAGTCTAAATCTCATTCTGTACTTTAAATCCCTCACCTCTGCAGAAAGAGATGAGTACCAATCTTATCATCGGTCCTTTTGAATCATGGTTTGCCAGGGATAAGAAGTTGTCCAGCTCTATGAGAGTAGGTAACCTCTACATAGGTCCAGACCAGAACAAACCCACAGGCTATCTTTTTCTTTTCCAACACATTCTCAATACAATTAACAAACTGATATTCCTAAAGCATAGATCAGACCATTTTCTTCCAAGGATTCAGCAGTTTTTTTACTGACTCTGGGATAAAATGCTCACCCCTTTGTTAAAGCCCACCAGGGATCTTTACAAGCTGATTACATATTGCTTGCCCTACAGGAGCTGGGAAGGTGTCTCAAAAACCATTGAAGAGGAGCTGGAAGAGGGCAGCAGCTCCAGAAACTGATTCTGATGGGACACTTGTGGTTGAGAGGGGAGTGCTGGAACAATGGGTTTGTAAGTAGTGATTAGTAGATCACTGTCAACTCTTTAAGAGAGAAAAAAAACCCAGGTGACTCTCCTCCAGGACTGATCAAGTAGCTGCTGAATCAACTTCTGGCTGTGTGCATTAATCACTCACCAAATCTTCCATTGCCCTCGAGCTCAAACTTGGACCTTCATAAATTGATCCCCACTGAATTTTGCACCCATCTGGCTAAAAATAGCAGATTATTGGGGAACAGAAAGACAGGCAGAAGTCTTAGGTTTTTATGCTCTGTTGCAGAAGGACCAAAGTGTAGGAATTCAATAATCTGGTCCATGTTGTAGTTGCTTCCAAATATTTTTTAATCTTTTAAATTTAAAAAATTATGTATTTTGAACATTTTGAGTTCCAAAATTATGTTTCCAGGTCCTCCCCCACCCACTGGTAAGGCAAGAAATGTAACAATAAAATATATAAAGTCATACAAAAAAATTTCTATACCAACCACGTATAAAAGAAAATGAAAAAAAATTGCACTTCAACTTACATTGAGTTCATCAGTTTCCTCTTTGGAGGTAGACAGTGTATTTCATCATGAGTCCTCTGGATTGATGTTGATCAGAGTAGCTAAGTCTTTAACAGTTAATCATCATTAAAATATTGCTGTTATTGTGTATAATGATCACCTGGCTCTGCTCCCTTCATTCTGTGTCAATTCATAAAAGTTTTCATAACTTTTTCTGAAACTATCCCCCTTGTTATGCTATTGGTTAGTGGTTCAGTAGGGTCTGGGATCCCATTATAGGGTTTATTGTGGCAAAGATAATGGCTTTTCAAATTCCTTATCCAGTAGATTAAGGCAGAGCTCAAATAATTTGTCCAGGGTCACTGCACTAATAAGTGTCTGAGGCCCTATTTGAATTCAGGCTTTACTGACTCCAGGCAGTGCTCTATACACTCAGTCATGTAGTTATCATTTTTCATTTCTTACAGCAAAATAGTATTCCATTACAACCATAAACCACAACTTATACAACCACTCCCTCAATTTCTAATATTTTGTGGCCACAAAAAACCACTGTCAATATTTTTGTACACACAGGTCGTTTTCCTTTGAGCCCTTGGGCATGCAGACCAAGTAGTGATATAGCTGGGGAAAAGGGAATGCACAGTCTTACAGGCCTTGGGGCATAGTTCCAAAATATTTGCTACAACATGTAAAACAGGTCTGAACTGTGCATGAGTGTCCATATTTTTCCATATCTCTTCCAGAATTGCTCATTTTCCTTATCTATCTTCTCCTTATTATGTTACTCAATCTGATAGGTGTGAGGGGGTAGCTCAGAGTTCTTTTCATTTGCATTTATCTAATCAAAAATGGTTTAGAGCATTTTTTCCTAAATCAATTGTTAGTTTTGATTTCTTCTTATGAAAACTCCTGGTTCATATCCTTTGACCAGAATGGAATCCCATTCTATTTTTCATATGTGACTAATTAGATGACAAGGCCAGTGGCCACCTTAAAAGAGTATTAGTTACCACTGCTGTTTAACTGAACTTCACTGAATTCCTTCATTTTGATATTCAGAACAATGGACAGAAATTCAACATTTGCCACAGGCATTTCCTAGGCTTTTAAAAAATTACTGTGATTTCAAATCTTTATGGTTCAGGGGCTATTCTGATGAATATGAGAAGCAGCACCAGCAAAACACCAGGAACACAGCTCAAATTATGATACATTCCTCAAGTATAGACAATGAGTATTTATCATACATCAAGCTCATCTGATGGCCAAGAGGTCATCCATATGGCTGTTGCATGCCATCTGCCCAGGAATCAAAGTTAGTATCAAGGCTCTCCCAATACAGCCAACCACCAAATCCTCTCCATACCAGAAGGTCCAAGGGAGGATAACATTAATTTTTCTCCCCTTATATGGTCCTGAAGAGAGAAGGGATATCTCCTTTCCTGGGGGCTAAATAAGGACTCAGAACTTTATAGTCATGTTCATGAAGTTCACTCAGTCATAATCTACACATCAAGGGGATCCTCCCACATTCCTTACATTCGTAAATATTTTAGTTACTCAAGGGACGGCCCCTTAATAAAAAAAAAATAAATAAAACTAGGAGGGGAAGACCCTCAGGGTTCCTGGCCAAAAGAGAAACAGCTACTATTTTGTATTTATATTTACTGTGCTAGGAGGGCAAGGACTGATTGTTCAATGTATGAGCCCCAGAGAGAATTGAGTTTAAGGCTTGTTCTTTGAGAAAGAAATCTAGCCAGTCAACCCAAAGGAAAAAAGGCAACTTTTGGCCATCAAAGTGTACCTTACCCTGGGAAGAGGACCCCAGGTAGGGAGGGAAAGAGGGGGATGGGAGAAAAGGAGAGGGAAGGGGAGGAGGTGTTACTTACAGGTTGTATTTGTCCTTCATTCTAGAAGAGGACCATGACATCAGGGAGATGATGACATGATTTGCAATTGACTTTGATTTAAGTGAGGGAGGTTATCTGCCTCAAAGTGAGAATCTGGAAAGACCTTAGCTTAAAAGGGCCAAGGTTTCCCACTGCACCCTGGCATTTCCAGTCATCCTGATGAATATCTGACCACTGGACCCAGATGGCCATGGAAGAGGACCTTGAACAGTCCTCCCTCATTTAAATCAAGTCAACTGCAAATCACGTCACCATCATGGTCCTCTTCAAGAATGAAAGACAAACACAACAAATATTTCAGAGTATGAATTCTCTGACAGACACAGGGGAACATCCTCAGTCAAAATACCTTCCCACGCATTAAAAAACTTATAAGTTTTCTCTCCAGAATAGATTCTTTGATGTTCAGTAAGATGTGTCCTCAGGTTGAAAATTATTCACAATCATTACATTCATAAGGTCTCTCTCCAGTATCAATGCTATGATACTAAGTTCTAAAATCAGGAAGAAGGTCTGTCCGTCCACATACAGTATATTCAAAAGTTTCTCTTTAGTATGAATTCTGTAATGTCATTAAGTTTTGAGTTGTAGTGGAAGCCTTCATAAAGAATCTTACTAGTATAAATTATCAGTGGACAGTAAATTGTATCTTACAACTGAAAGCCTTCCCAAATTCACTATATTCATAAGTTTTCTATACTGAATGAATGCTCTGATGCACAGAAATTTGTGACTTCCTCCTGAAGGCCTTTCCATATTTATAAGGACTTTAAGCAGTATGAATTAAGTGATGTTCGATAAAATCTAAGTTATGATGGTCTTCCTCCCTCTCCCTTTATATTCATGAGGAATCTCTCAAGTATGAGTTCTCTGATGGTGATAAAGTTGTATAACCTGTAAAAAGGCCTTCCCACATTCACCACATTCATAAGGTCTCTCTTCAGTATGAATTCTCTGATGCTTACTGAGATTTTCCTTCCTTGGGAACACTTTCCCACAGTCATTACACTCATAAGGTTTCTCTCCAGTATGAATTCTCTGATGAACAGTAATATTTGGTTTCCTGTTGCAGACCTTTCCACACTCACTACATCTATAAGGTTTCTCTCCAGTATGAATTCTCTGATGCACAGTAAGTTGTGTTTTACTCCTGAAGGCTTTCCCACATTCACTGCATTCATAAGGTTTGTCTTCTCCAGTATGAATTCTCTTATGCACAGTAATATGTGCCTTAATCCTAAAGGCTTTTCCACATTCACTACATTCATAAGGTTTCTCTCCAGTATGGATTCTCTGATGTAGACTTAAGTTCTGAGTTGCAGATGAAAGCATTCCCACACTCTTTACATGCAAAAAGAATCTTTCTAGTATGAATATTCTGATGAACAGTAAGTTGTGTCTTACTCCTGAAGACTCTCCCACATTCACTATATTCAAAAGATTTCTCTCCTATAAATTCTTTGCTCCCTGAAGGGAAGAATAAACAGCTGATTAACTCTTCCTTTGCTTCCATTTTCAAAGGCTCCTATTTCCTCAAGAGGTTTGAGTGTGATTCTCTTGCCTTCCCACTTGAGAAGACTAGTCTCACCACTCTTTCACTAAGAATCTCATGTGAAAATAAGAAGACTCAAAAGTAACATAAAAATGAATTGGTTGAAAGTGAATTTATCTGGAAAGATGAATAAAATGTAAATGGTTGACATTTCAGTGGAATAAGGAAATAAAAGAGCATCTTTAAAAACTAGATAGCTGAGAGTTTGCAAAAGTAGCCTTAGGGCAGCTAGGTGGCACAGTGGATAGACTGCTGTGCTTAATGTCAGGAAGATTAATCTTTCTAACATCATATCAGGACTCAGACACTAGCTGTGGGAACCTGGGCTGGTCATTTAAGCATATTTGCCTGACTTTCCATATATTTAAAGTGACTTAGAGGACGAAAAGGCAAACCACTCCATGATCTCTGACAAGAAAACCCCAAATTAGGTCATAAAGCCTTGAAGACAACTAAAAAAATGATTGAAAAACAGATTTAAGGTGGAAATAGGGAGGGAAAACACTGAGCAGAAAAGAGTAAATTACAGACAGAAAAATCTTGAGGAAAGGGAGTCATATTGGAGAAATGTTGCCATAAAAGAGCTGTTAAAAATACAACATATCTACTTTTTAAGGAATGGATTAAATGTGTAAGATGAAGATCCAATTCCAAAAGAGTAAATGATCAAGACAGACAGGTACTACTCATAAGGCAAAATACGAATAACTACTGGAAACAATACTGAAATTCTAACAATCAAAGAAAAAATCAGAACAATTTGAAGGTATCACACCAAATACTCATCAGATAGGAAAAGATACTTTAAAGTAACAAATTTATGAAATTTTGCTGAAATAGATACTTATTAAGCTACCAATGATATTTTCCTGAAAAGCAACAAAGCAATTTAGGTTTTAGATAGAACTTCAAAACTACTGACCCAATGGTCCCTTTACTATGAATACATCCTCAAAATGCTACTGAAGGCAAAGACATTTCTCAAAAATATCAACCATAGCTTTTAGAGAAATAGCAAAATACTCAAAACCTAGAGGTACAAGGATGGCATTATGGCTAAACAAATTCTGTCATAGGAACATATTGTTCTGCCTTGTGGGGAAACTGAAGAGATTCTCCCCAGCCCCTTGCATGACCACCACATGACCTGATATAAGGAATGTAACTTAAAGCTGATATGCATAACAGGGAATGCCATAAGAAGCAACACATAAATACTGGAAGAATTACTGAACCATGTAGCCAGGGTGAAGAGACCCTTATCTTAAGAGTCATAAAACTCCTTAAGGGAGAAGGTGTCTGGATTCAGGGATCTGGCCAGTCCTTAGGCACATTCATCAAAGCAGAGAACTGGAACTTTGGCCAAGATTCCTTCTCTGATCTCTCTGCTCTAATGGTTCTCTTTTCCCTGAAGCTACATTTATAAAGAGACTGAGTAGGAGAAGGATCTCTGGAGGTCTTTGCTGTAGAAGTGGGGATGCCTGCTTCTGCTCTTCCAGCTAGTACGCTTTCCAACTGCCCCGCACTCTCCAGTAGTCAGGTGATGAAGCTCAGACTTGGCTGGTGATATATACTTTCTCTTTTTCTATTCTGTCTTAACTATTATCTACTGTTCATATGTATACACTTGCTAACTTACACTATTTGTAGTAATAAAACTTAATTGTCTATTAAACTTGTTTTAGTGTGTGTCATTGTATCTTAAGATCTGAACCTAAAGTGAAAGTACTGCACAGTCCATAATCCCTTTCAATCACAATTGGTGTCACGAACAGGATCTTAAGGTAATCAATTTCTTAAGAAATTGATATCCCAGTCTGGGAAGACCCTCTGTATTCTTGCCTTCTGAAAGAATGGGCCAAAAGTGCAATGTGAAGAATGGGGGGCGGGAGGGTCATGTCAAACGAGCTGAGCCACTAGATGTCGCACTTTGGTTAGAAACTATCTCCAAAGAAAAAGGAAAAGAAGCCGTTAGCCTTGGGCAATGGGGTTGGGCTCTTCTGACAGCGTACAGGAAAATGTGTGAACAAAGGGATAAAGCAGTAGAAGAGGTTACCTGTGAAAAAGAATTAGCCAAATTACAAAGCAAACTATCCATGTTACAATGTCAAAATTTTATTTTGGGAGATCAAATAAGAAAGTATCAGGAAGTGGCAGAAAAGGCAGCCATAAGGGTTGCCCAGTAAAAATACTATAAACAGAAAGGGAAAATCGGCAAGAGAAAAGTTTGTGCAGTAATTGCAACTGCAACAGCAGGATGGGACCCCGATAAATGAGATGGAGAGATTTGGGATGAGACTGAGGACGATGAAACCTTAGATGAGAAGGCATGGGACGAGCATGAGGCTGAATGCTCAGATGTAAGTACTGAGGCCAGACCCATCACCGGAGAAAAGAAGAGGATCAGAGAGGAAAGAAGGAGTTTAAAACCATTACTGAAGATTTTACACAGCAGGAGGTGACAGATATTTTGAGCAGATCTACTCAAAAGCCATGTGAGCCCCCAATTTCCTGGATAGGCCAAATTAGTGACACAGGAGCTGGAGGGATTTGTCACACAGACTGCATGAAGTTTGTAGGGATTAGCACTAACTCTTTGGTACAGCAAGCTATATGGGAACATGGCTTGTTGGGAGGTGCCACAGGCCCAAATACTAACTTACTGGCCCTGGCAGCAGAGGGGTGTAACAATCAATACCCTGCAGATTCCGTGCGGCCATGATCAGACAGACCTTGGTATGCCCTAAGGGACAGGATACAGAAATTGAAAGAGGAAGTTATGAAAACAGCTATGATGGTGGGGGATGCAGACCATTACCATCCAACCTCTGTAGGAGTCCCTCACAGGAATATATTTGTTAAGACTGCACCCCCATCAACAAACAGATCATGACTGTATTGTTAAGTGAAGCTCAGACTTTAAATGAAGTACTGGAAAAAATTTCACAACACAGGGAAATAGGGAAATGAGAGGACAATAGAAAGAATGAAGTACGGAACAATCGCAGTGAGGAAGGGGAAAGAAGGTCTGAGAATAGGATTCCCTGAAAGGATTTGTTTGCTGCCCTAATAAGAGCAGGAGCAGACAAAACCAAAATTGACGGAGCCCCCACAAATGAGTTATACCATGTGCACAAAGAGAAAAGGTTGGGAGGAAAGGCAGTTAGAGAGATATGAACTGAACCGTCAGCCCCTCCCTTGGGCTCCAGTCTACCCAGATTTAAGTCATCTGAAGGGAGATTTGGGCAAAGGCCAAATCCCACAGGAAGTCTACACAGTAAGAAGGAGAGGCTATAGACCACATATCCCTATTACTATATACTGGAAAAATGGGTCTACCACAATGACTAAAGCTCTGTTGGACACCGGGACAGAGGCCTCCCTAATACATGGGAACCCAGCAAAGTTTGTGCATGGACATCCTATAACCAACCATCACCAGGTTAGGAGGGAAAGAAATAGTAGCCAAACAAGTCACTTTATTTATGAAAATGGGACAACTCCCTCATAAAGAATATCCAGTGGCAATTGTTCCCATTCCTGAATACATAATTGGAATTGACATTCTCAGAGGTATAACATTACAATTAGAAGGCAGATATCAATTTGCAGTGCAGTGCTTCTCAATTAGGATGGTGCTTGTAGGAAAATTAAAAACGTTCCCTGTATCTTTGCCCACCCTACTAAGGTTATTACGTTAAAAAAATATTGCATACTGGAAGGGCAGGAAGAAATAACCAATGCTATGCAAGAATATGTAGAGGTGGGGGTTGTGGTACCTGTAACCATGGAATGGAATAATCCAGTGTGGCCCACTGGCAAATTGGATGGTTCATGGAGAATGACAGTAGATTATAGACAATTAAATAAAGTTACTCCATCTTTCTATGCTGCCATACCTGATACCATAATCCTGATAGAGTGGTGCAGAGATACTTAGGACACTGGTATGCAGTGACAGATTTGGCTAATGCTTTCTTTAGCATTCCAACAGACCCTGCTCAATGGGACCAATTTGCATTTACTTGGCAGGGGAGGCAATACAGTTTTACCCACAGGGATATTTCCATTGCCCAACAATATGCCATAGGATAGTAGCAGAACATCTAGATGGTTTTAAACACTCACATGTTCAGATTACTCATTATACAGATGATATTATGATACAGGGTGAGGAGGAAGCTCAAATGGGACGAGTATTACATGACTTGGTGAAATATTTAAAGGAGAAGGGATGGGAGATTAATTCTATGAAAGTACAGGGCCCCTCCCAAATTGTCAAATTTTTAGGGATCCATTGGAAGCAGGGGCACTGAGAAATACTTCCCAAAGCTAGACAGAAAATATTAGATTTTCTCCCTCCCATTAATAAGAAGGAGGCTCAGAAATTTATAGGTTTATTTGTGTACTGGAGAACACATATGCCACATCTGGGACAAATACAACACCCCTTGTATAAAGTGACTCAAAAGAAGTATGAATTATCTTGGAGTTCAGATGAAGAAAAAGCCTTTGAGAAGGGTAAAGCAGAAATTCAAACTACATTATATTTATGGCCTAGGCAGGAAGGGCCCGTAGAACTACAAGTGTCCACATAAAAGAACTATGCTGACCGGAGCCTGTGGCAAAAACAACAGGGAAAAATGGTTCCTTTAGGATTTTAGTCTTGAAAACTACCTGCTGCAGGAATATATTATTCCACCTTTGAGCAACAATTATTGGCAACTTACTGGGCTCTTGTGGAAACAGAATAGCTCACAGTAGGGCATGATGTGGTACTGAGAACCAAAATTCCTATAATGCAATGGATTATGAATACTCCAGCCTCCCGTAAAATAGACCACGCATAGAAAGCTACAATTATTAAATGGAAATGGTATATTCAAAATAGAGCTAAAACAGGAAAAAACAGGAATATCACAATAACATGAAAAAGGTATCTGAACTTAGTTCAGAACAAAGAACTGATATCAATCCTTCCACACTGGCGTCTCTCATTAAATAGGGACAAGGATATAGTACTTTAAGCTCAGAAAGTAAGAAATATGCTTGGTTTACAGATGGGTCTGCTAAATACGTAGGACTAGTGAAGTATTGCAAATCAGTGGCTTATAACCCGAGTACAGGAGTGACACCTTGAGAGTTCAGGGCAAGGAGGAAGTAGTCAACTTGTAGCTCATTTGGCTATAAAATCAGCAAGGAAAGGAATGTCACATATTCATTGACTCTTGGGCAGTTGCACAGGGCCTCTAGACCTAGATGCCAATATGGCACAGAAACCATTGGCAGGTGCAGGGCAAGGACGTATGGGGAAAAGAATTGTGGAAAGATATTTAGGAATGGTCACATCAAACTAAGCACTCATTTTTTTATGTAGATGCCCATGCTTCAGTGGATCCTTTGGAATGTGAGTATATCACCCATGTTGACCATCTAACTAAGATAGCCAGCCTTCAAAACAAATAGGACACTCAAGGGAACAATTCTGTAGCACAATGGGTGCATCAACACAGAGGACATTTAGGGCCACAAGCATCCCACAGATGGGCAATGGATAGGTGAATCAATCTCTCTCTCTCTCTCTCTCTCTCTTTCTCTCTCTCTCTCTCTCTCTCAAAGCAAGTTCAAACAGAATGCACTATATGTCAAAATGAAAAACACAGGTCGATGCCCCTCACCATTAAAGGTGAAATAGCCCATGGTCAAATATCTGCTCAGACTTGGCAAATTGATTATATAGGTTCCTCTGCCAATAGACAGAGGGTGCCGCTACATCTGTACATGTGTGGACATGTTTTCTGGAGTCCTTGTGGCCTGCCTGTACAAAAATGCAACTCAGAAAAATACAATTTGAATTTTAGATATTAAGTTATATTATGGCACCCCTACTCAAATTCAAAGTGATAAAGGAAAAGAAATAAATTCATGCTGTGCCTATCATAGTATTGAATGGATATATCATATTCCCTACTATCTTCAAACTGCAGGTTTAATAGAAAGAATGAATGAGTTATTAAAGGAAAAACTTCAGTATTTGGGGAATAATACCTATCAGTACTGGAAAGATAATTTGAAGCTTTAAAGCAATTAAAGTACAGAGCCTGAAAGGATGGGATTACTTCTCTAAATAGGATGATGACAGGAGTGGAGTCAAGATGGTGGAGTAACAGCACAGACTTTCTAGAGCACTCCTGCCAAGCCTAGCCAAATACCTGTAAGAAAAAAAGGCTCTAAACAAATTCTGGAGCTGCAGAACCCACAAAATGATGGAGTGAAGCAAATCTCTAGACCAAGACAGCTTGAAAGGTCGTGGGAAGTATCTATCACACCATGCTGGGAGCACAGCGCAGCCTAGTGTGGGCCACAAGTGCACAGAAAGGACCTGTGCAGGCCTTAGAGAGACTGAATCTCTCACACTTATAGTGGCTTCCAGACTTCATGACCCTAAAACGCCAAGGACAAATTGGAAGATCAGTGGGAAAAGCCTGTGGGACCAATGCAGGAGAGTGGAGTGGTCTGGCAGAGGGGGCAGGGGTGGAGGAACCTGTAGCAGCTACAGCAGCAACAGGGGCAGCTGTAGCCACTTTTTCAGGAGCTGTAGGCCCACAGACCGTGGGGGATTGAGTGGCTGACAGTACACCCCCACCCCCGCGGGAAGCAGAGAACTACCATGACAAAGAGCTCAAAAGTCAAGCAAATGGCTGTGTAAAAACTGGAAAAAGAATCAGACTATGGAATCTTACTTTGGTGACAAGGAAGACCAAAGCATGCAATCAGAAGAAAACAAAGTCAAAGCTCCTACATTCAAAGCCTCCAAGAAAAATATAAATTGGTCTCAGGTCATAGAAAAGCTCAAAAAGGATTTTGAAAATCAAGTAAGGGAAGTAGAACAAAAATGGGGAAGAGAAATGAGAGTGATGCAAGAAAATCATGAAAAACAAGTCATGTGCTTGCTAAAGGAGACCCCAAAAATGCTGAAGAAAATAACACTTTAAAAAATAGACTAACTCAAATGGGAAAAGAGATCCAAAAAACCAATGAGGAGAAGTATGCCCTAAAAAGCAGAACTGGACAGATGGAAAAGGAGATCCAAAAGCTCAATGAAGAAAATAATTCCTTAAAGATTAGAATGGAGCAGATGGAAGCTAATGACTTTATGAGAAACCAAGGAATTACAAAACAAAACCAAAAGAATGAAAAGATGGAAGATAATGTGAAATATCACATTGGAAAAACAACTGACCTGGAAAATAGATCCAGGAGAGACAATTTAAAAATTATGGGACTACCTGAAAGCCATGATCAAAAAAAGAGCTTAGACATCACCTTTCATGAAATTATCAAGGAAAATTGCCCTGATATTCTAGAACCAGAGGGTAAAATAAATACCGAAAGAATCCACTGATCACCTCCTGAAAGAGATCCCAAAAGAAAAACTCCTAGAAATATAGTAGCCAAATTCCAGAGTTCCCACGTCAAGGAGAAAATATTGCAAGTAGCCAGAAAGAAACAATTAGAGTGTTGTGGAAATACAATCAGGATAACACAAGATCTAGCATCTTTTACAATAAGAATTCGAAGGGCATGGAATATGATATTTCAGAAGTCAAAGGAACTAGGACTAAAACCAACAATCACCTACCCAGCAAAACTGAGTATAATACTTCAGGGGAAGACATGGTCTTTCAATGAAATAGAGAACTTTCAAGCATTCTTGATGACAAGACCAGAGCTGAATAGAAAATTTGACTTTCAAACATAAGAATCAAAAGAAGCATGAAAAGGTAAATAGGAAAGAGAAATCATAAGAGACTTACTAAAGTTGAACTGTTTATACATTCCTACATAAAAAGACAATATTTGTAACTCTTGAGACTTTTCTCAGTCTTTGGGTAGCTGGATGGATTATATACATATATATAGACAGAGGGCACAGGGTGAGTTGAATAGGAAGGGATGATATCTAAAAAATAAAATTAAAGGGTGAGAGAGGAATATATTGGGAGAAGAAAAACAGAAATGGAATGGGGCAAATTATCTTTCAAAAAAGAGGCAAGGAAAAGCTTTTTCAGTGGAGGGGAAAAGGTGGGGAGGTGGGAGGGAAAAAGTGAAGCTTACTCTCATCACATTTGGCTTAAGGAGGAAAAGACATACACACTCAATTTGGTATGAAAATCTATCTTACAATGCAGAAAAGTAGGGGAGAAGGGGATAAGTGGAGCATGGGAGAAATAACAGAATGGAGGGCAAATGGGAGGCGGGGGAATAGAATAAATAGGGGCAGGATAGGACAGAGAGATATATAGTTAGTCTTTCATAACATGACTTTTATGGAAATCGTTTGTAAACTACACATGTATAACCTATACTGAATTGCTTGCCTTCTCAGTTGTGATGAGTGGGGAAGGAGGAAGGGAGAGAAGTTGGAATTCAAAGTTTTAGGAACGAATGTTGAGAATTGTTTTTGCATGCAAGTGGGAAATAAGAAATACAGAAATCTATCTTGCCCTACAAGAAAAGAGAGAAGATGGGAATAAGGGAAGGGAGGGGTATGATAAAAGGGAGGGCAGTTTAGGGGAAGGGGTAATAAGAATGCACGGTGTTTTGGGGTGGGGGAAGGGGAGAGATGAGAAAATTTGGAACTCAAAATTTTGTGGGAATGGATGTTGAAAACTAAAACTAAATAAATTTAAATTTAAATTAAAAAAATTTGTTTTTACATGCAACTGGGAAATGAGAAATATAGGAAATGGGGCATAGAAATCTATCTTGCCTTACAAGAAAATAGAGGAGATGGGGATAAGGGAAGGGAGGGGTGTTATAGAAGGGAGGGCAGATTAGGGGAAGAGATAATCAGAATGCATGGTGCCTTGGGGTGGGGGAAGGGAAGAGATGGGGAGAAAATTTGGAATCATGTGGAAATGAATGTTGAAAACTAAAAATAAATAAATTTTTAAAAACTTTTTAAAAGTACAAAATAAATAGGATGATGACCCCTAATTTACAAATCAGGACCCAGAGGCCAATAAATGTTACTTTGAAGTGGTGGGTTGTGAATCCACAAGCCCATGCTCCATTTAGGGGAACAGCAGGCTCAGCTGGGTATGATTTACTACTCTCATACCTTTGCATTTGTCCCCATGGAAAGTAGTTACAGCCTCTAAGGGAACCGGTATGCAAATTCCCCCTGGATAAAATGGCCATATATTACCTCATTCTTGTTTGGCTCCAAAAGGAATGCACATACTTGGGAGGGGTTGTTGATTCAGATTACATGGGGAAATTAAAATTACAATGCAAAATTTAGGACCTGAACCTGTGATGTGCTCTATGAATTCAAGAATCACCCAAATAGTTGTGACTAAATATCTGGTGGGAGATGCAGAACAAATGTCTCAACCATCCTCATTGTCACAAAGCATAGTGGCTTTGGAGGCACTAACTTTGTAAAAGGGGCTAAGGTATGGGTGAAATGACATCCTACCAACTTACCCAAGGCAGCAGAGATTAATGCTGAGGGAGATAATAATACCATTATAGTGACCTTCCTTGGGGATGATAAAATTTATTAATATCCATTAACCCAGTTGTTTTTACATGAATAGTATTTCATAGGGATCATGTCATTCCTTGGCATAATGACCTCTGGTCAGTGGCAGCGAAATTTCCTAGTGCATCTGAGACAAGCAGTGACAGATACTGGACCACCAGACTGCTGTTTGCCAAATTCATCCTCAGGTGTGAGAAGGACCCCCACAGTGCAGAGGACTATAAGATTAGTTCAACATGCCCCTGCCATATCCTTCTTCTAGATACTCGACACCTGTGTTTCAAGTACAACCAAGGAAAGGACTTTCAAGGAAGTACCTTGCTTTAATTCTGGACAAAAATTTTATAATCAGACATAATGAAAGTGAACATTTTGGGCCTGTATTGATTACTATAGCAGGGAAAGCTAAAGTAGGCCCCTTCACATGTACTTGTGTGAGTGGTAATATAACTGCATTCACTTCTTCAAACTTTACTCATATCATGTGTGATAACTGTACTAAGACCCCAACTGTTTTTAAAAGGACCAAGGTTTTTCATGCACATACCTACTAATTGTAGTTACTGGTTCCCTAATTCCACTGTATTAAAACTAGGTAACAGCTATAGGAATGCTACTAAATTAAAACCTCCACATAATGAGCCCCCTTCTTGGCAGATATGTAAGCAATTGGACAAAATTGATTTAAGTACTTTTTTCCTTCCATCCTGTAATGATACCTCTCTATGGGGACAACGTGTTGAATTATTGTTAAATACTACCACTTTTAATACTGTGTGTGCCCCCAATGGATATATATTTGTATGTGGGAAATCTAATGTCCCTTTAGTGGTATATGAGGCTGTATCAAATTTAACTACATTGAATGCTTTTCAGTGTCTAAGTCCATATAAAAACTATGGTCAATGTACTTTAGGATAAACCCTAGAATGCAATTGTACAATTACACCACATCAACGTTCAAGGGAGAGTAAAAAGAAGCCCTTGGGACAATTTCTTATGGTGGATATGTAAAACCATCACCTTTTTAATCCCTTGGGTAGGATATATTGATCATGAACTGATATTGACCAATATTACCAAAGCTACTGAAGTCATTGCTAATGAAACAACTGAAGGTTTGCAAAGTCTACAAGAATCCTTGGATTCCTTAGCCTATGAAGTATTAGATAATCATATAGCCTTAAACTATCTTTTAGCAGCAGAGGGAGGTGTATGTATGGTAGTAAATACTTCTATTGTATGTATTTAAACAATTCACAATGAGTAGTCACAAATATACATCACTTTCATGATGTAGCTGTTTGGATAGAAGATACTAGACAATAATTATTCCCTTCCCTGTTCTTATGGGATCGATGGAAATCATTTTTCTATTCTCTTTTACCTATGTTATTGTTAGTGCATCACCTATGTTATTGTTAGTACATTATTTACCTGTGTTAGTACTGCTGGTTTTAATCTTTAGACCTTGTATTTAAAATTGTATAACTTCTTTTATTTCCGCACAACTACAGTCATTTTTTTTTACAAGTGAGCTTTTGTTCTTCTCTATTTAAGGGATGATGTATAATGTTCTCCTCTAATTTAGGATGATGTGTAATGTTCTCTTCTGTTCAGGAGATGATGTATAATTCCCAGTCAGGATCTTAGTCGAATCCAGGGGCAAACTGTGGGGAAACTGAGGAGATTCTCCCCAGCCCCTTGCATGACCACCACATGACGTGACATAAGGAATGTAACTTAAAACTGATATGCATAAGAGGGAGTGCCTGAATGGTAAATGGGCATAGAAGTTCTTCCATATTTCAGCGCAGGCCTTGCACATAGGCTGTTGTGTCCCCCAAGTAAACTTGGACCTGGAAGACATGATAAATCCCACACAAACATGGAACATCTGCTGCCCTGAGAACCTAGCCAGTTCTCCAAGGACAAACATCATGTATGTACTCCATCACGAGGTTTGGCTACCCTTTCAATGGACAACATACGGGATAGTTGACAATTAGCTTCTTTGTTGGCAGTCAGTCTTCTTTGTTTGGAAGGGTTTATTAGGTCTCTGTTCCAAGGAGAACTTTGGAATCTCACCCATGGAGAGGATGCTCTGCCTAGGACCCCTTGCTCCCAGTTCAGACCCTGAAAGCTGTATCCTGGGATTCCCCAGCTGAGAATCTTCAGGAGCTGGTGCCTCTCTGGATTGGTGATATTTTTCTATTTCCTCTTATATCTATATCAGTATTGATATAATTATATTAGTATTAGAATATATTAATTATTGCTGCCATTGCTCTAAACTGTCTGTGCATTTGCCTTTTCTGTAAATCAATAAAATATTGAGCTTCTTCTTCTCAAGTGTGTCTTATTGTAGGTGAGAATACAAACCATAAATTTCCTTGATCATACAGTGCCATAAGAAGCAACACATAAATACTGGAAGAATTACTGAACCATGTAGCCAGGGCGAAGGGACCCTTATCTTAAGAGTCATAAAACTCCTTAAGGGAGAAGGTGTCTGCATTCAGGGATCTGGCCAGTCCTTGGGCACATTCATCAAAGCAGAGAACTGAAACTTCGGCCAAGGTTCCTTCTTTGATCTCTGTACTCTAATGGTCCTCTTTTCCCTGAAGCTGCATTTATAAAGAGACTGAGAGGGAGAAGGATCTTTGGAGATCTTTGCTGCAGAAGTGGGGATGCCTGCTTCTGCTCTCCCAGCTAGTGTCCTCGCCAACTGCCCCCCATGCCCCAGTAGTCAGGTGATGAAACTCAGACTTAGCTAGTGATGTATATACTTTCTTTTTTTCTATTCTGTCTTAGCTATTATCTGCTGTTTATATGTATACACTTGCTAACTTACACTATTTGTAGCAATAAAACTTAATTGTCTATTAAACTTGTTTTAGTGTGTGTCATTGTATCTTAAGATCTGAACCTAAAGTGAAAGTCCGTAATCCCTTTCGATTACATGCCTTGATACACATAATTTCAAAGCATAAAAAAACAGGAAGACGTAGCATGATAGATTGACATAAGAGGAATTAGTTTAGGATTCAATATTTTACAAAGTGACAGCAGCAAAGAAACAGAAATATCAAACAATAGAGAAAAAAGTATCAGAAGAGGACATGAAAAGGCATATTGTTAATAGTTTAAATGACTTGCATACTATAAGAGGGAGAGTGTATTCAAGCAACTGAGGCAGGAGAATGCCGCTTAATATAAGATAATCTTCAAATAACAGGACAGAAATTGCTACCCCACACTGAGGCAAACCCTTGCTTTGGAAGTGGAGATACATGTGGGCAAAGAGATACATAAAACAGTAACTTACTGCTTTAAAAAATGACATTTTAAAGTCTCAGCTCTTCTCAACAGGACTGAGGAAGTCTGATAAGTCCACCTTATTCAACATGTTAGATGAGCTTTGAGCTACAATGACCAACACAGTAGTATTTTCCAATGGCCCATTTTCTTGGTTTTTATGTAGTTACCTGGACAGCTGCTTCTTGGAATATCTGCTTCTGGCATCCAAGACCCTTTCTTTCTTTTCAGCTGGTAGATCATACTGGGTTTGTAAACTGCAAATCCTGTTAGTAGAAAACAAAAAAATGCTAGGCACAGTCATCTGAGAATTCAACCACAGAACAGAGAGATGAAATACTCTTCTCAACTCTGTATAACAGGGGAAATAAGGGGATAAAAAATTATCTTCCACCATCTAAGGCACTGTCCTTGCTAGCTGATTTTGTCTATGATTATTTTTTTCAACAAGGGCAGTCTTAAAAGCCCAGATGAAAGAATAACTGGTAAAATCCTGAAAGTCAACATCACATATACCAGGACTGCAAAGGGGAAGTTGTTCTTACCCAAAGAAACCAAGTTTCTATAGTTCTCCAGCATCACATCCCTGAACAACCTTTTCTGAGCTGGGTTTAAATGTACCCATTCCTCCAGCGTTAATTCCACAGCCACATCCTGGAATGTCACTGACTCCTGAAACACCAAAAATATTTGTGCTTACCCAGGTTTAACTAATCATTATGGATTTTTAATATAATCTGGTTGTCAACAGGAACTGTTTCATTTCTTATGTGTAATTCAATATAGCGACTGGTGCAGAACAGACACTTTAGTAAAATTCCTCTCTCATTAGATTGTGAGCTCCTGGAGGGCACTGGCCAGGTTTGCTTTTCTTTTCATCCTCACAACTTAGCAGAATGGATGTTTATTGTTGGGAATGGATCCAATGACATCAATATCAAAGGTGTGTGGGCTTTTTTTGGTATTTTTATTTTTTCTTAGTGAACATGATTGTGCTCAATGCTCCTAGAACTATAAGAGCAAAGATGAGCATGGGAGACTATCATCTCCCTATCTGCAACACTATGGGGAAAATGTTTTACAGCTGAAAAGGATTAGTAGAGTAACCTTGTTTTTCAATTCGTATGTTTAGAACTGAAAGGGATCTGAGAGGCCAACATTCTCATTTTACAAATGAGGGAAGTGAGGCCCAGAGAGGGAAAGTAACCTGCTGAAGGCCAAAAAGGAATGAATTGCAGACCTCAACTTTGAACCCAGGTTTTCTCCACTCCAAATCCAGAGACATTTTCACTGTACCATGCTACCATACCCTTTCTCCATAACCAGAACAAGGCCACAGGTGAGTTTATGCACAAAAATAGTTATAAGTGTTCGCTTTGGGGGCAGCAAAGAACTGGAAATAATCTGAATTCTCACCAATATAGAGAGATTACAAAAAAGTAACATGGATACAATGGATTCATTATGCAGTTAGAAAAAACAAATGCGAGGAATTTTGAACAGTGATGGAAATGTGAATTCAATGATGCAGTGCAAAATAAGCAAAGCCACCAGAACATTTATACACAAATACTACAAAAATATATCTTTAGAAAGAAAAAGATGCTGAACTCTGAGTAACTGGAAAGTGACACTGTTTCTAATAGCAGAAAAGATGGAGACCACTAGAGAGGAGAATGTTTTATGAATTATCTAGAAGCGTCACTATGAGAGGGACTTTTCTATAACTGTTTCTTTACTATAAAGTAAGGTGAGGGAGAGAAAGCCTTTTCCAGAAATGACTGAGGTAAATAGCAAAAAGCACTATAAAAAAAAAATGAAACAGCTTTTCCTAATTGCTCACTAACCAACTGATTTCAAAGATATTCTAGGAATGTGCCAGAATTGTGCCCCTCCAGTTCTGTGGTACCAACCCCCTTCTCCAAGATCTTGCAGGGATACATGAGAATGTCTAAGCAATCAGTTATATTGTACACTTCTTTCACAACAACTGGATCCTGTCTATCTCCCTTTACCTTGGGTATCCCCTTCTTGTTGACAACTTGGGGGCTCTCAATCCCACTTCAAAGAACTTCATTTTGCGAAGAGAAAACTAAAGCCAAGCAGGAGTTTACTTGTTTAGCTTTCTCTCAGGCATCCCTCCTTAACCTTCTTCCATTCACCCCTAATCTTGGTCCTCCCTATTCTTTGATCTCTTGCTTACCTCCAAACTAGTTTTTTTAAAATCTTTTTTTTGTAACATTTATTACCAGAATCAGATCTCTGGGGACTTCATTGTCTTTTCACTGATTTTTTACACTGTGGTATTTCTTTTTTATTCAACTTCAGTTAATAATACTTAAAACCATTTTTATTATCATGATTCATTATGATAGAATCCTAATAAATCTGCTTCTAACACCAGTATTTTAACTTCCTTATAAGCCTCACTGAACTACAAAATCAGTGCCCCTACCTAGACTCTCACCCTGCTGCCACTCAATATCCTAACTTATTCATATATGTCTCCCTGATCACTAGAACTCATATTTCTCCAACAAACAACAGGCATGTCCATGTGATGGCATCCCAGCCACTGCCTCTAGCTAGCTGCTGCCTCCAAACCCATTCCTCATTTTTCCCTCAGAAATAGCAGGTATGTCCATCCACTCAACCACAGTCATACCCATCTAATCTCAGACAGGAGCACAATACTCAGCTAATCAGAAATCAGCTCCACCAGGAGGCCCAAGCAGGATGAGGACCGCAAAACAATAGAAGGGGCTTTACCTAAGTACACATCTGTAAAGTAACAGCAAAAGCTGTCCTTTAGGTGAACTTATGACATAGAGAGGCTTATTCTAATATCATTTACAACACATACATACCCCACAATGGGTTTTCTGTATGCATTGTGGTAATCACATGTGAAGTTCGACTGTAGCTGAGACCCCTACCTTCTTACTTAATACCTTAACAAACCCTTCCTGCCTTTTTGATATTCTTAATTTCTGCATAAAAATCCGTCTTTCTTTCTCTGAAGTTGCTGGCTCCTCTTGGAACTTAGCTTCCTTCATGAGAGGCTTCAATCTCAAGAAATGCCTATACTTGTATTAGAGGTGGCCTGACTGAATTCTGCCACAACACATCACGAAACCCCAACAGTTAGGTTTCAAACCAATCACCTAATAGCAGCTACAGCTGAGTCTCACAAGCTTTCTGACACACAGTCTGGTGTTCTTTTCTTTATACTTTGCTGTCTCTTATTCTTTAATTCAATTCACTTTAACATAGCACTTCCCCAAAATGCAGATTTGTATCAACGACTTCAGTCTTAAACTTCTAGTATATATATATACATATATATATGATAAAGAGGTATGATCTATCAGGGTACTAGCACAGAGGCCCACTCACAACAAAAGGAATTCTTCTCAATCATCCTCCTGGAGTCCTAGGAAGCAGGGATACCCTTAACAAAAATATCTTTTCTATCACTCCTACTTCCCCCACCCCATTGGGAAGAAAAAGATGAACAAAATCCATGCAATGAATACACACATAGTTTACTGAAATATTTCAAATTTATCTCTTTCTTCACCCTTTAATTTTTTTCCATTATTACACATAAAAACAACTTCAAATATTCATTTTTCAGAAAATTTCAATTCTAATTTCCCTTTGAACACCACCTCCTTAACAGTTCCTTCTCCAAAGGTAAAGAGCATGTTTTCACCATAAGTCTTGGAATTGCATTGGATCATTGATTGCTGAGAACAGTCTAAGTCATTCAGAGCTGAATCATATAATATTGCTGCTACTGTGTATGATATTCTCCTAGTTTTGCTCATTTCACTTTGCATCAGCTCATGTAAATCTTTCCTAGCAAAACAGTACTCCACTACAATCCTATATCACAACTTGTTCATTGATGGATATTCTCTCAATTTCCAATTCTTTGTCACCACAAGAAGAGGTGCAATAAATATGTGTGTACATATAGGTCGTTTCACTGTTGTTTTTATCTCCTGGGATACAGACCTTGTAATGGTATGGCTGGAACAAAGGGTATGCATAGCTTTATACCCCCTTGGGCATACTATTAAATAAACATTCATAATGTAAATAAGGAAATCATATTATACTGAAATGAACTGCTGATGACAAACCAACATCAATGGTAAATGCTTATATTCTAAATGCCTTACCATACAAAATTAATATAGGAAAAGATGAATATATCATAAGGAAGCATCTAAGTAACAGAAACAACAGAAATCATGCATTTATACCAACAGTTAAAGAAAAAGCTGTTGACAAAATACAACAGCCATTGCTATTAAAAACGCTGGAAAACAGGGAAATAAATGGAGCTTTTCTTAAAAAAAGTAGTATCTCTCAAAAACCAAGAGCAAGCATTATCTCTAAGGGGGACAAATTGGAAGCCTTCCCTAAAAGATCAGAGGTGAAGCAAGAATGGCTACTGTAAATGCAATTATTCAACCATGCACTAAAAATGCTAACTATAGTAATAAGACAAGAAAAAGGAAATTCAAGGAATGAGGAAAAAATCAACGCAAAACCATCACACTTTGCAGATGATATGATGGTATACTTAAGGGAGCCCAAGATAAGCAACTAAAAAACTAGTTGAAATAATGAACTTACCACAGGTGCAAGATATAAAATAAACCCACATAACCCTTCAGCATTATTATATATTTCCAACACAATCCAGCAGGAAGAAGTAGAAAGGGAAATTCCATTTAAAATAACCAGACAGTATAAAATACATGGAAATCTACCTCCCCACACTCACCCAGGAACTATATGAACATCATTAAAAACACTTCTTGAGGGGAGCAGAGCCAAGTTGGTGGAGTGAAAGCAACTATCCACCTAAGCTCCAGGACAAACTCCTTCAGATACTTCTAAAAAGAGAGTCTGAACAAATTTGGAGTGGCAGAATCCAGTGGGAGACTGTAGCAGATTTCCAACCTGAGACAGGCTGGAAGGTGGATGAGAAGAATCTATTGTGCAGGGCTGGAGGAGCACACAGTGCATAGCCTGTACCAGTGCAGACCCTACCATAGCAAAGACAAGTAGGAAGCCCTGGAGGCCTGAAGCAGCAGCAGTGCGGATTCTCAAATATATCAGCCCAGGATGGGAGTCTAGTGGAACGGAACAAGAGAGAACTGCTCAGGTAACTGCAGCAGCCCACTCCTAAGACTATCAGCTCACAGATTAAATGTCCATAAGTCACCTACTTGAACTTGCGGGAGCCAAGATGACAGAGTGATTGGTAAATGTTCTACCCCTCCCCTTGTTGACCTTGAAAAACCCAGAGGATATTTCCCCAGGAAAAATCCTGAAACAGTGGGATCAGCTGAAGGGGGAAACAGTCTCTTAGCCCATGAGACTAGGAAAATTGCAAAAGGGGGGGGTCCCTCTTGCTGTGGCTGAAGGGACCAGTTCAGGATTGAAGCTGTGCCAGATGGCCCCACCTCAGTGAATGAGAAGAGATCCTGAGGCCCAGTGGGGAAGAGCCTGTAATCATCAATACCAAGATCCCAGGCATGTCTCAGCACAGCCAGGGGAATAAGGAAGACACTAGTGCAAACAGGGTTCACCCACCACTGAGCCTGCCTGTGCTCAGGAGAGGAGACTTCCTGTGGCCAGACCACCTCTCCCCCACACTTAATGCGACTAGCTCCAGGGTAACTTGAGGGAAACAGAAAGACTTCACCTGGTCTCTGCTTTGGCTCATCAGCCAGTTCACCGCCAGGTAAGCTACAGCATTCTACCTTTTAGCTGAAAGAACCAGAGGTCACAATACACAAAGCCTCAAGTTCTAAACACAAGAATGGTGGGACAGAGCCCCCTGTGCCCCAGAAGAAGAGATCAACTTTAAAAGCCAGGAAAAGGGTGATCATCATGAGCAAGAAGCAAACCAGAAAAAGATAAGAACATAGAAACTTTCTATGGGGACAAGGACCAAAACACAAATACTAAAGAGATCAGAATTGAGACTGTACTCCCATCTGAAACTTCAGAAGGGAACATGAACTGGTCTCAAGCTGTTGGGATTGGAAGCTCAATTCCGTGTGGACAGTCTCGGGCGGGTAAAGGTGGGAGCTTCTAAATCTTAGAGCTCTCACGAGACCCCCCCAGGAAACGGCAGGGAATCGAGGTGAACCGAGCTATCTCGAGTAATTCCGCCTCTTCCCTTGAGAAACGTGATGGGAGAGAGATCTCCCCGCCCTCGAGATTGTCCCGGATTGGAGCACACCTAGTTACCTAACAGCACGGTATTCAGATGCAAACTGTGTGGCTGAAGGTTAAGTAGGATTGAGGAAGCCTGAAAGCTCTCTTAGCACGTGAGGAGCCAAGAGGACAGTAGGCTCCGCTTCTCTTCTTTCCTTTCTCCCCTCCCCCTCTCTCCCCGCTTGTACTTCTACTTCCAATCCCTTAAGATCTTAGCCTCCTTAGGAAATCTCCCCCTCTTCCTCCTAAGGAAGATTCCCCTGCACTTGTAACTAGACCCTGAAATAAAGCTCAACCCTTGTTCGACTCTGGAACGTCCTTTCTCTCATATGAGCATCCGGTTTTGGCCAACCGAAGACCTCGGAGGTGAGGTAAGAAGACTTGGGTAGCCCACACAGGCCTCTAGGCCTGGCATCAAGCCATTCTTGGAAGAGTTCAAGAAGGATTTTAAAAGCCAAATTAGGGAAGTAGAAGAAAAACTGGCCAATGATTTCAAAAATATGAAAGAAGAAATCACAGAAGAATTCAAAAGGATAATTGGACTAATGGAAAAGTAAGCATAAAACCTAACTGTGAAAATTAGACTAATAGAAAAGGAAGCACAACATCTAACTGGGAAAACTGAACAAATGGAAAAGGAAGTACAAAACCTAACTAGATAAAATAATTTCTTAAAAGAAACAATTGGACAGATGGTAAAGGAAATGCAAAAGTTAACTTAAGAAAACAACCTATTAAAAATTAGAATTGGGTAAGTAGAAGCTAATGACACTATGAGACATCAAGAATCAGTCAAACAGAATATAAAGAATGAAAAGATAGAAGAAAATGTAAAATATCAAACTGGAAAAACAACTGACCTGGAAAATAGATCCAGGAGAGAAAATCTAAGAATTATTGGTCTACCAGAAGCCATGAAGAAAAGAACCTGGACAATATCTTCCAAGAAATCATCAAGAAAACTGCCCAGAAGTCCTAGATCCAGAGGGCAAAATAGTTATCAAAAGAATCCACCATTCACCTCCTGAAAAGGAACCCTACCTGAAAACAAGAAGGAATATCACTGTCAAATTCCAGAACTATCGGGTGAAGGAGAAAAAACTGCAGGCCACCAGAAAGAAACAATTCTAAAATCAAGGAGCTACAGTCAGGATCACATAGGAACTTGCAGCTTCTATATTAAAACATCGGAGGGATTAGAATACGATTTTCTGTAAGGCGAAGGAGCTGGGACTACAATCAAGGATCAATTACCCAGCAAAATTGAGCATGATATTTCAGGCAAGGAGACAGACATTCAATGAAATAAGGGATTTCCAGCCCTTCCTGATGAAGTGGCCAAAGCTCAATAGAAAATTCGATCTTCAAACACAAGTCTCAGGAGAGGCATAAAAAGATAAACAGGGGTAAAATTTGTTATTCAATATGGGAAAACTGTTTACATCCCTATAAGGGAAAATGATATTTGTTAATCTTGAGAATTGTATATTTATGATGATATATAAAAGCAATATACATAGATAGAGGGAGTGGGTATAAAGTAAATGATGTGATGATAAAAATGTTATCTAAGAGTGCAAGGCGATTGAAACAGGAGATGTGAAAAGGAGGAGGCAAAAAAATGTAAATTACATCAGAGGAACAGGCACAAAAACATATTACAGTAGAGGGAAAGAGGGGAGGGAGATGAGCACTGTTTGAGATTTACTCTCATCTGATTTGGTATAAGGAGGATACAGCAAACTCAGTTAAGTATAGAAATCTAACTAGCCTAATAGGAAGTAGAAGGGGAAAGGGGAAAGAAAAGGGAAGGAGCCTGAAATAAGGGAGGGAAGACTGCGGAACATGGTGGTCAACAATTAAAACTCTATTGTGGAGGGGAAGGGAGAAGGAGAACTAAAAGTATAAATAGGGGGAAAGAGAATGGAGGGAAAGACAAAGATAGTAATCATAACTGTGAATGTGAAAGGGATAAACTCTCCCACAAAATGGAGACAGATTGCAGAATGGATTAAAAACCATAACCCAACAATATGTTGTTTACAGGAAACACATTTGAAATTGGGGTGTACACACAAGGTAAAGGTAAAAGACTGGAGCAGAACTGTGCTTCAGCTGATGTAAAAAAAAGCAGGGGTAGAAATCTTAATTTCAGACAAATAAAAAGCAGAAATAGATCTAATCAAAAGGGAAGGAAACTATACCCTGTTAAAAGGTACCATAGACAATGAAGAAATATGATTACTAAACATATATACTCCAAGTGGCACAGCATCCAAATTCTTAGAGGAAAAGTTAAGGGAATTACAGGAAGAAATAGACAGCAAAACTATACTAGTGGGGGACCTCAAACACCCCCTCTCTGAACTTGATAAATGTAACCTTAAAATAAACAAGAAAGAAGTGAAGGAAGTGCATAAAACTCTGGATAAGATACATATGACAGATCTCTGGAGAAAATTGAATGGGGATAGAAAGAAATGTACCATTTTCTCAGCAGTACATGGCATACAAAAATTAACCATGTATTAGGGCATAAAAACCTCACAAACCAGTACAGAAAGACAGAGATAGTCAATGCATTCTTCTCAGATCATAATGCAATAAAAATTATACCTAATAAAATTACATATGGAAAGATAAACCAAAAATTAACTGGAAACTAAATAATCTAATCCTAAAGGAATGGGGTAAACAATAAATCATAGAAACAATCAACAGCTTCATTAAAAGAATGACAATAATGAGATAACCTACCAAATCTTATGGGATACTGCAAAAGCTGTTCTTAGGGGAAGTTTTATATCTTTGAATGAATAAAACAGAGTAAGAGGAGATCAATGAATTGGGTATGTAGCTGAAAAAGTTAGAAGAAGAACAAATTGAAAATTCCCAAGTAAATACCAAATTAGAAATACTGAAAACCAAAGGGAAGATTAATAAAATTGAAATTAAGAAAACTTTTGAACTAATAAATAAAACTAAGAGGTGGTTTTATAAAAAAACCAATAAAAGTGATAAACATTTGGTCAATTTGATTTAAAAAAAGAACGAAGAAAACCATACTACCAATATGAAAAATGAAAAGGGTAAACTCACCTCCAAGGAGGAGGAAATTAAAACAATAATTAGCAATTACTTTGCCCAAATGTATGCCCATAAATTTGACAACCTAAATGAGATAGATGAATATTTAAAAAAATATAAATTGTCCAGATTAACAGCAGAGGAAGTTGAATACTTAAATAACCCTATCTCAGGAAACGAAATTGAACAAGCCATCAGTGAACTCCCTAGGAACAAATCTTGAGGGCTAGATGGATTTACAAATGAATTCTATCAAACATTTAAAGAACAGCTAATTTCAATACTATATAGACTATTTGGTAAAATTGGTGGAGTCCTACCAAATTCTTTTTATGATACAAATATGGTTCTGATGTGTGTGTTTGTCCTTCATTGACAAAGAAGACCATGCCATCAGAGAAATGATGACATGACTTGCACTTGACTTTGTTTTGAGTGAGGGAGGGCTGTGCAGGTCTCCGGCCTCACTTCTCCTCCAGAGCCATCTGAATCCAGTGACCAGATATTTATCAGGATGACTGAAGTTGACCCAGGATGAGGCAATTGGGGTTAAGTGACTTGCCTAAGGTCACACAGCTAGTGAGTGCCAAGTGTCTGAGGTGAGATTTGAACTCAGGTCCTCTGACTCCTGTACTGGTGCTGTTATCCACTGCACCAACTAGCTACCCAATGGTTCTGATACCTAAACCAGGAAGGGCCAAAAGAGAGAAAGAAAATTATGGAACAATCTAGTGAATATAGATGCAAAAATTTTAATAAGATATTAGTCAAAAGAATACAGCAACTTATCACGAGAAGAACACATTATGATCAGGTAGGATTTATACCAGGAATGCAGGACTGGTTCAATATTAGGAAAACTAACAGCATTATTGATCATATCAACAACAAAAATAACTGAAACCATATGATTATCTCAATAGATGCAGAAAAAGCTTTTGACAAAATACAACACCCATTCCTATTGAAAACACTGGAGTGCTTAGGAATAAGTGGAGTCCTCCATAAAACAATAAGCAGCATCTACCTAAAACCATCGGTAAGCATTATATGTAATGGGGATAATAAGGTAGATGCATTTCCAATAAGATCAGGGGTGAAACAAGGATGTTCATTATCACCACTATTATTCAATATGGTACTGGAAATGTTAACTTTAGCAATAAGAGAATAAAAAGAAATTGAAAGAATTAGAATAGGCAAAGAAGAAACTAAGTTATCACTCTTCTTTTTTTTTCTTTTTTTTTTTTTTATTTAGCTTTTAACATTCATTTTCACAAAATTTTGGGTTACAAATTTTCTCCCTTTTCTCCCCTCCCCCCCAAACGCCAAGCATTCTAATTGCCCCTCTGACCAATCTGCTCTCTCTTCTATCATCCCTCTCTGCCCTTGTCTCTGTCTTCTCTTTTGTCCTGTAGGGCCAGATAGCTTTCTATACCCCTTTACCTGTATTTCTTATTTCCTAGTGGTAGGAACATTACAGTTGATCCTAACACTTTGAGTTCCAACTTCTTTAGCTCCCTCCCTCTCCACCCCTTCCCTTTGGAAGGCAAGCAATTCAATATAGGCCAAATCTGTGTAGTTTTGCAAATGACTTCCATAATAGTTGTGTTGTATAGGACTAACTATATTTCCCTCCATCCTATCCTGTCCCCCATTACTTCTATTCTCTTTTGATCCTATCCCTCCCCATGAGTGTCGACCTCAAATTGCACTCTCCTCCCCATGCCCTCGCTTCTATCATCCCCCCCAACTCTGCTTATCCCCTTATCCTCCACTTTCCTGTATTGTAAGATAGGTTTTCATACCAAAATGAATAGGCATTTTATTCTTTCCTTTAGTGGAATGTGATGAGAGTAGACTTCATGTTTTTCTCTCACCTCCCCTCTTTATTCCTCCACTAATGAGTCTTTTGCTTGCCTCTTTTATGAGAGATAATTTGCCCCATTCAATTCTCCCTTTCTCCTCCCAATATCTTTCTCTCTCACTGCTTGATTTCATTTTTTTTAAGATATGATCCCATCCTCTTCAATTCACTCTGTGCACTCTGTCTCTATGTGTGTGTGCGTGTGTGCATGTGTGTGTGTGTAATCCCACCCAGTACCCAGATACTGAAATGTTTCAAGAGTTACAAATATTGTCTTTCCATGTAGGAATGTAAACAGTTCAACTTTAGTAAGTCCCTTATGACTTCTCTTTGCTGTTCACCTTTTCATGGTTCTCTTCATTCTTGTGTTTGGAAGTCAAATTTTCTTTTCAGCTCTGGTCTTTTCATCAAGAATGCTTGAAAATCCTCTATTTCATTGAAAGACCAATTTTTCCCCTGAAGTATTATACTCAGTTTTGCTGGGTAGGTGATTCTTGGTTTTAGTCCTAGTTCCTTTGACTTCTGGAATATCCTATTCCATGCCCTTCGATCCCTTAATGTAGAAGCTGCTAGATCTTGTGTTATCCTGATTGTATTTCCACAATACTTGAATTGTTTCTTTCTAGCTGCTTGCAATATTTTCTCTTTCACCTGGGAGTTCTGGAATTTGGCCACAATGTTCCTAGGAGTTTCTCTTTTTGGATCTCTTTCATGCGGTGTTCTGTGGATTCCTTGAATATTTATTTTGCCCTCTGGTTCTAGAATCTCAGGGCAGTTTTCATTGATAATTTCATGAAAGATGATGTCTAGGCTCTTCTTTTGATCATGGCTTTCAGGTAGTCCCATAATTTTTAAATTGTCTCTCCTGGATCTATTTTCCAGGTCAGTTGTTTTTCCAATGAGATATTTCACATTATCTTCCATTTTTCCATTCCTCTGGCTTTGTTCTGTGATTTCTTGCTTTCTCATAAAGTCCTTAGCCTCCATCTGTGCCATTCTAATTTTGAAAGAACTATTTTCTTCAGTGAGCTTTTGAATCTCCTTTTCCATTTGGCTAATTCTGCTTTTGAAAGCATTCTTCTCCTCATTGGCTTTTTGAACCTCTTTTGCCAATTGAGTTAGGCTAGTTTTCAAGGTGTTATTTTCTTCAACATTTTTTTGGGTCTCCTTTAGCAGGGAGCTGATTTGCTGTTCATGCTTTGACTTCATGTCTCTCATTTCTCTTCCCAGCTTTTCCTCCACCTCTCTAACTTGATTTTCAAAATTCTTTTTGAGCTCTTCCATGGCCTGAGCCCATTGAGTGGGCTGAGACACAGAAGCCTTGATTTCTGTGTCTTTGCCTGATGGTAAGCATTGTTCTTCCTCATCAGAAAGAAAGGGAGGAAATGCCTGTTCACCAAGAAAGTAACCTTCTATAGTCTTATTTCTTTTCCCTTTTCTGGGCATTTTCCCAGCCAGTGACTTGACCTCTGAATATTTTCCTCACACCCACCTCACCTCCTGATCCTCCCAGCCAGTGTTTGGGGTCTGAGATTCAAATGCTGCTTCCAGCCTCAGGGCTTTTGGCGGGGGCAGGGCTGCTATTCAGTGTGAGATTATTTCAGATGCTCAGGTGAGGGCAGGGCTGCCTCTCAGGCTCAGTTCCCTCAGGGAGTTTATGCACAGACCTTCAACAATGGATCCAGGCTCCTGCCTGCTTGGGGAGCCCTGGTCTGCCGCTGCCCCTCAGCTTCTGTCTCCCGAGGGGGCCCGAGCCATGGGGGCACCCCACTCCCCCCTCGACCCGCCAAAGGGACTCTCTCACCAACCCCCGTCACCTGTGGGTGGAGGTACTTGTGCGGCCGCTGGAGATCCCGTCCCTGAAGCCCGCTCGGATCTGTTCCTCTCGGTGCCGCGGCCACGGCAGGGCTGTACTCAGCTCCCAGTCCCGGCGCCCAGTCCGCAGCACGAAGGACCTTTTACGAGAGGTTTGCAGGTCTCTCCGGAACAGAAATCTCCCTCGCTCCAATGTTCTGTGGCCTCTGGGTGCAGAATTCGCCGTGAGTTACTTCTTTGTGGTTGTTCTATGGGTTGTGGGTTCGGAGCTATGTGTATGTGCGTCTTTCTACTACGCCATCTTGGCTACGCCCCCTAAGTTATCACTCTTTGCACATGATGTGATGCTATACTTAAGAGAATCCCAGAGAATCAAGTAAAAAACTACTTGAAATAATAAACAACTTTGGCAAAGTTGCAGGTTACAAAGTAAACCCACAAAAATCATCTGCCTTTCTATAAATTACCAACAAAGCCCAACAGCAAGAGATAGAAGGAGAAATTCCATTTAAAGGTAGAGAAGACACTATAAAATATCTGAGAATCTACCTGCCAAAACAAACCCAGGGACTATATGAACCCAATTACAGAATGCTTTTTGCACAAGTACAGTCAGGTCTAAGTAAGTGGAAATACATCAGTTGCTTATGGGTAGGCCAAGCTAATATAATACAAATGACATTTTTATGATCTCTTTGAATACAGTCCTTGAAGTGCTATTGCTGAGTCAAAGGGTATACGTATTTTTGTAGCCCTTTGATCATATTTCCAAATTGCTCTCCAGAATGGTTGGATCAGCTCACAGCTCCACCAACAATGAATTAGTGTTCCAGCTCCCCCACAGCTTCTCCAACATTTATCATCTTCCTGTTTTGTCATGTTAGCCTATCTGATAGGTGTGATGTGGTGCCTCAGAGTTGTTTTGATTTACATCTCTCTAATCAATAGTGATTTAGATAGGTATTTTCATACGACTATAGATAGTTTTAATTTCTTCCTCTGAAAACTGCCTGTTCATATCCTTTGACCATTTATCAATTGGGGAATGACTTGTATTCTTATACATTTGGCTCAGTTCTCTGTATATTTTAGAAATGAGGCCTTTATCACAGACACTAATTGCAAAAATTCTTTCTCAGTTTTCTGCTTCCCTCCTAATCTTGGTTGCATTAGGTTTCTTTATACAAAAACTTTTCTGGAGTAGAGAGCGCTAATCATCCAGAGCATTGGTGAAGGTTTTCTGGAGGGGATGGTACCCAGAAAGAGTTCTGGAGGATGACAAGGGGAGCGGAGGAGATGGGGCTGTGGCGAAGTCAGGGCAGAGACAGGGACGGGGAGAGCATGATCAGCAGCAGAGAAGGCGTCTATGAGGAAGAGGTACCAAGGAGGATGCTGGGACGAGATGACGCTGCAAGGTAGGCTGCCCCAAGGACCAGAAACACGCCAGGAGTACAGCACTGAAGACTCTTTGCCCATGGGGTCAGGACACGCCACGTGGTGGGCGTGTCTGGAGAGGGATTCGAAGCGAACTTCATCAAAGTAGTAAGAATGATGATTCTTAGTTAAACCTCCATTTTTTTCCAATCGGTACTAATCTCTTCAATCTGATTCCATAGAGGAAGTGAATGCTAGCAAGAATTAATGTGTGGACCTGAAAGTTTGGTTAAAAGAGTCAAACAGGCTAGGTGATATATAAATTCATATTGTTTATTCCCTGGAAGTTAGCAGATTTGTGTTTGCATGGAGCCAAAACCTAAGTTCTGTCTGATAGAAGGAATGAGAAGGCTTAAATACATTTTAGAACACTCCCAGCTCAGGATTTCTGTCACTCAAATTTATGATCTCCTAATTTTAACAATAGTATGAGAAAAGGAATTTTCTTAATTGAATATGTGGTAAATACAATAAGATGAGTTGACAAAGTGTCAGTTGAAGGCCTCCCCACATTCACTACATACATAAAGTTTCTCTTCAGTAGGAATGCTCCAATGTACTTAAGTATTCTTTATTTGTGAAGGCCTTCCCACATTCACTACATTCTTAAGGTTTAGCTCCAGTATGAATTCTTTGATGTTGAATAAGTTCAGTGTCAATAAATGGCAAGCCTTCCCACACTCTTCACATTCCTAAAGTATCTTACCAGGATGAATTCTCCGATGTACAATAAGTTGTGTCTTACTCCTGAAGACCTTCCCACATTTACTATATTCATAAAGTTTATCTCCGGTGTAAATTATTTGATGTAGAATAAAAAGTGAGATATAGAAGAAAGTGTTCCAACATTCAAAAAGATTTTCTCCAGTATGAATTCTCGAACGCACAGTAATATACGACTTCATCCTGAAGGCCTTCCCATGAGTGGGACCAGAGGCAGTTTGGGGACATTGCTGTACTTATACCAATGGCTACCCAGTGAACTGACGGTTTCCTTCTGGCCCCCTCCCCTCCAGGCCCACCCCCAGTACACTGAGATGTAACAGCAATAATGATGCAAGTTTGATTCATAACAGGACTTCATTACCAAAGAGGTACTTATCTGAGCTCAGAGAAAACCTAGTGCTGGTCAAAGGAATTACAAGATTTTGCCAGAGGGTGAGCACAAAGGATGTTGTTGTGCCATGCTTAAAGGACAGCTTTCTTGCTGGGTTTTACCTCTGGAAAATGGGGTGTCTACTAATATACTGATGAAAGTAAAATTTTAAATTAAAAAACTGTATAATGAAAGTTTAGAAAATATCCAGTCCTCCTGAGAGGGATTTTGTTTAACACCATTACACACAGAATAAATATAAAGAAAATAATTACAAATAAATAGGAAGGATAAATTCAAAGGAATGGAAGTGGTGGACCAGATGAAAGAGAAACTTTGGGAATTTATACTTTCTTTCCGTTCCCTGCTTCCACAGAGTAGTCTCTCCACCCACAAGAGAAGGCTGTGGAGAGAGAAGTAAAATTGTTGGGAAAGCAGAACAAACTCGAGCATCAGCCTAGACAGGACAGGGGGAGAGAAACCAAGAGACTGAGTTGGCCTTTCCAATTAGTTGTCATTAAATAAGGTATCTGTGCACGCTTACTGCTGAACTTCAGCACACATTTATCAGTTCATGAATTTGTTTTAAATTATTGTTCCATAGCAAATGGTGGTTTTGAGGGAATGGAGAATTACTAAGTAATTACCAATTACTAAGGAGATTGTTACCAAGCATGGTTTTCCACGATAGAAACTGGGGCAAAAGGATAGTGGGAGCTGGAATTGTACTGGATAGAGGGAGTAGGAACTTGGGAGCTGTTTGGAGAACTGACAGCAAATGAAGAGCATTGCTACCCAAAACTGAATATAATCCAGAGTAGTTGGAAGGCCTAGTGTAAGTTACCAACCAACTTCAGCCATAATTTTTCAGTTCTGGATGTTGATATTTTGCTGATTTGGGGGACCTGAGGGAATTATTTCCACTGCACTTACTTCTTCATCCTGCATTGTGAACTGATGTTATTTTTACATTTATTTGCTTTCTGTAGAAAAAAAATCAGCTGACTCGATGAAATTTTAAGCAAGCGTTTGCTGTCAATAATTCGACTGCTCTGGGAAAGGAAAAAAGAAAATTGGAAGAACTATCCCGACACTTGGCCAGGGATTTCATGTTTGAGGGTTTTCTCTTCTCCTCAACTCCTGACGTAACCCCCCAAAACAGAAAAAGGGGACATGTGTGTTTTATTATATTAGAGATGTTTTCTTATTTAGATGTTAGAGGGTTCTTATATTTTGTTTTGGATCCTTTTCAAGACCGAAATCTCATATGTAAAAAGTGGTTTCTGGAAATTGTCACATACTCCAAATTACCACTGTAAAAACTGCTACCAGTTCAAATATAGTTCCAATCAGGAGCAGCTTTTGCTGGGGGTATTTCTCCTCTGTATTTCTGCACCTTTAGGTGCCAGAGAAGTCTGGAGAACTTGGAATAGTCACATCAGGGACTTGTGAGGTCTGGTGCTCCACTGGGTCCTAATAAAGGGGCAACGTTCTGTGCGAATCCCCTGGGAACCCCTCTGCTTCCTCCTTGGGGCATTTACTCTTCCTCACTGGGCTACGTTTGCAAGTCTAGGGAAAATCAAGAGATGGAATGTGGCCCATGTTGCCCATGAAGAAACTCCGGGGTTGGTGAACAAGTTGTCTGTGCATCCACCACACAACTTCTGGTTTTCTTCCTCAAAGAAACTGTTGCTTGGTGTCCTCCTGATTTCATTCGGGAGCCTCCTGTCAGTCGTGGGCTGACTTGCTGGGCAGGATCTTCCTCCAGAGCATCAGCTGGTCTCCTCCCACGCACAGGGCACGTCCAGAACCACGCGTGGTCTTCAGTCCTCCTCCGTGACCACCTCCTGCAGGGAGCTTTCACTTCCCCACTTTACCCCGGCTGGCCAAGGCTCGCGGCTTGTCTCGGGCAGAGCTCTGCCATTGCTCCGGTCCTGTCCCAAGGGCCCCCGGCTCCGTCGGGCGGCTCCGATCTCCTGGGACAGGTCCTCTGGGCCCCTGCAGTCCGTCCCCACCGAAGCTGCCACGGTGGCCCTCGCCTCTGAGCCGGCCGCTCGTTTGGCTGCGGAGGATCCCGAGGCTCCCGCGGCCTCTGGACAACAAGCCTTGTCCTTCCCCGGGCGACGGAAGCCTCTACATGGGCCTCGGCATCGTCCTCTGCCTTTCGTGCATTCTGCCTCCTCCGGCACTCGGCATGCGGTCAGCTAGTCTTAGGCAAACCCCGCATTGCTGCCTCTCTGTAGGTGACGGAGTGCTCGGGCCAGGGGGACACCCCCGAGGGCACACGTGGGGCGTGGTTTCGTAGTGAGGGAGGAGCCGAATTCCAGGCATGCGCAGAAACGGCAGCGGCCTCCAGACTACGATTCCCAGAAGGCCTCGCTCACCTTAGGTGCCTTTTCCAAGTTCTAGTGAGTGAGGATGGGCGGCCCCTTTGACGTCACGTCCGCCCCGCCCCTCACTCTTCCTTCAAGTTTGGGGTTGTCTGCTTCTCTTCCGTGTCCCGAGTTGACCCTAAACCGGGTGAGCGGTTCGCGAAAACAGAACCGGGCCTGAGGCGGGGCCGGAGCCCCGGGATCTGATTGGGGGGACATGATGGGAGAGTCCCTGAGGGGGCCTGAGGGGGCTTATGATGGGGTGGGGGCGTGGGCAGCAGGGACCTGGAGGCGGGAGGGGGGCGTGTCCTGGGGGTGGTGGAGTCGTTTCCCGCTCTCCTGGACGCCATTAGGATTTTCCTGGCAGAGATGCTGGAGCGGTTTGCCTGTTTTACAGCCGGGGAGACTGAGGCCCGCAGGGTGAAGGGACTTGGCCAAGGTCACCCAGCTAGCGAGTGTTGGGATTCTGCCTGGAGACAGGCCTGCCCTGTGTCCCCGCCAGCTGGGTGCCGGAGACAGGGCCGCCCCTGACCCCTCTGGCCCCTCTGACCCCTCTGGCCCCTCTGGCTCCTCTGGCCCCTCAGGTTTCAGTCCTTCCCCCCAGCAGAGTCTTCGGGAGCCAAGTCCTGCGGCCGATCTCTTCCCGGAGGAAGCCCCCGATGCTGCTGGGGGTCCTGCCCTGCCCTGCTGAGAGGGTCCCCCAACCTGTCCTGTTTTGTCTCTAAGGAGAGATGGACCCAAAGATGGGGGCGGGGCGGAGAGAAATGACGGTTTCCTTCTGGCCCCCTCCCCTCCAGGCCCACCCCCCACCCCCCAGGGCAGAAGCGGGGTAGCTAGTCCCTGGCAGGGCAGAAGCGGGGTAGCTAGTCCCTGGCAGGGCAGAAGCGGGGTAGCTAGTCCCTGGCAGGGCAGAAGCGGGGTAGCTAGTCTCTGGCAGGGCAGAAGCGGGGTAGCTAGTCTCTGGCAGGGCAGAAGCCCAGCGTGGCCCCTCCTGCTCACCGTTCTCCTTTTCTCCCCAGCTCTGCCTTGCTTGGCCTCAGCCCCGCCCCAGTAGGTGGGAGCCTGGAGCAGAGGGATGGCTCCTGTGCTGACAGCCAGGCTCTGTAAGGTGAGGACCAGTTTCTTTATTCCTGAAGTTTCATCTCAGTCTAAAGACCATGGGATACATTTTTCTCCTGTGCTATAACTAGAAATTATGACCATCAGATAATCCTATATTTTGCACTGAAAGATACCCTAGAGATCATTTATTTATCGAACACCAACTACCCTGAAATGAACATTCATTTTAAAATTTTAGAATCCAGATTCTTTCCCTTCCTCCAGCTACTTCTCCACCCATTGACAAGGAAAGCAACAAGATACACATTATGCCTGTAAAAACATGAAAAATATTTCTATATTAGCGACATTGCAAAAAAGAATTAAAAAGACATTAGAATTTTTAAAAGTGATTTTAAAAATCCTTTATCTGCCTTTAGAGTTCACTTCCCTCTATTTTTCATCTTGAATCCTTTGTAATTTTCATGCATCATTGTATTGAAAAAAGTAGGCAAGTCTTTCACAGCTGCTCCTTGTTACAGTATTGGCATTACTGTCCACGGTGTTCTTGTAGAGGTCAGGAAACTATAATGTTGAGGTTTGGGGTCTTTGGAATCTCAAAATACCACAGATCAAAATACCTGAGTTCTGCCAGAATTTTGCTAATCCCCTGACTTCCCCTCAAATTTCCCAAAGCCCTTGGAGTTCTCCCCTGTAGTCTTAAAATTATTCCCTCACATCAGCTCAATTTGTGATTTTTCACCACTGCAACTAAAGGTACTCTTAATATTTTTGTGCATTTTGGTGCTTTTGCTTTTTCTTTGATCTCTTTGGGATATCGACCTAATAGATTGCTAGGTCAAAAGGTATGCCGAGTTTTATAGCCTTTTGGACATAGTTCCAAATTGTATTCCAAGAATGGTTGGAACAATTCACAACTCCACTAATAATACATTAGTGTCCCTGTTTTCCTACATCCCTTCCAGCATTTATCATTTCCATTTTCTTTCATGTTAGGTAATCTGATTGGTGTGAAGTGGTGTCTCTGCATTGTTTTAACTTGTGTTTCTCTAATTATTAGTGATTTAGACCATTTTTTCATATAACTGTTGATGGTTTCACCTTCTGAAAACTGCCTCTTCATATCCTTTGCCTATTTTACAGTTGTTAAATGAATCTTAAATTTATGTATTTAGTTCAGCTTCCTATATATTTGAGAAACGTGTACATTATCAGGGAAATTGTGCTGTAGAAACATTTTCCATTTTCCTAATTGCCTTCTTATTTTGACTGCTTTTGTTTTGTTTTGGCAAAAACTTTTACATGGCATTCAATCAAAATTATTCATGTTACCTCCCATGATCTTCTCTATCCCTTGTTTGGTCATAAATTCTTTTTTTTCCACAGATCTGATAGGTATGTTTTCCCATGCTTACCTACTTTGCTTATGATACCACCATTTATGCCTAAATCATGTACTCATTTTGACCTTATCTTGGTATATGACTTAAGATGCTGATTCATGCCTGGTTCTTGCCTGACTACTTGGCAGTTTTGCCAGCAATTTTTGTGAAATGGGGAGTTCTTACCTAAGAAGCTTGGATCTTTGGGTTTATCAAACCCTAGATTATTATGGTCTTTATTTCTGTGTAATGTGTACCTAATCTATTCCATTGATCAACCACTGAATTTCTCAGCCCTTCCTAGATTGTTTTGATGATAACTCTTTTCAATATAGTTTAAAATCTGTGTTACCTTCCTTCATGTATTTTTTTGTTTGGTTTCTTTGTTGTTCTTAACTTTTTGTTCATCCTGATAATGTTTATTATTTTTTCTTGCTCTATTAAGAAAATTTTTTGGTAGGTTGATTGCTATGGCATAGAAAAAGTGTATTAATTTAGGTAGAATTGTCATTTTCATTATACTTGCACAGTTACCCAGGAGCAATTACTATTTCTCTAATTATTTAATGTCTTTATTTGTGTGAAAAGTTTTGTAATGATGTTCATATAGTTTCAGGGTGGGTCTGGGCAGGTAGACTCCTATGTATTTCATACTGTCTATGATTTCTTAAATGAAATTCCTCTTTCTATCTCTTGCTGCTGGGTTTTGTTGTTAATTTTGTGTTTGTCCTTTGTTGCCAAAGAAGACCATGCCATCACAGAAATAATGACGTAACTTGCACTTGACTTTGTTTTGAGTGAGGGAGAGCTGTGCAGGTCACCAGCCTCACTTCTCTAGAGCCATCTGAATCCAGTGACCAGATATTCCTCAAGATGACTGGAGATGATCCAGGATGCACTGCGAGACCTTGGGCCCTTTAGGCCAAGGTCTTTGCAGATACTCAGTTAGGGTAAGGCAACACCCATTCATTGAATAGGCCTGTTTAAGAAGTAGCTAGGGCATGGCCCCTTTAATGAGGCCAAGAAAAAGAAAGACATGAGGCTGGGTGGAAAACAGCAACAGTGGCTATTGATAATCACTCTAAAGCCAGGAGGGTCCAAAGGAGCCCTTAGGCAGGGACCCCACTGGAGTCCCAGTTTCAGAGTGCAGTAGGTTTAAAGTTTTGGGACGGGATATATAGTAATGCTGAAGGTTTTGTGGGTTTATTTTATATCCTGCAATTTTGGTAAAGTTCTTCATTATTTCAGCTAGTTTTTTAGTTAATTATTGGGAGTTCTCTTAAGTATACCATCATATCACCTGTCAAGTATGATAGTTTTGTTTGTTTTTTGCCATATTTCTTGTTTCTTGTCTTGTTATTAGTTGGCATTTCTAGTACAACATTGAATAGAAGTGTTGATGATGGCCATCCTTGCTTCATCTCTGGTCTTTTAGGAAAGGCTTCTAATTTGTCTGCGTTAGGGAGGATGCTTGCTCTTGGTTTTTGATAGATACTACTTATTTAAAGAAAAGCTCCATTCTTCTGTTTCCTAGTCTTTTTAATATCAATTTCTGTTGTATTTTGTCAACAGCTTTTTCTTTAGCTGTTGAGATAAACACATGATTTCTGTTGTTTTTGTTACTGACATACTCACTTATGATATGTCCATTTTTTCCTGTCTGACTTTATATGCTAAGACATTTGGAACATAAACATTTAACAGTGATACCAGTTGGTCATCAGTTGTTCCTTTCAGTATAATATAATTTCCTTTTTTTCATTGTGAATGTTTATTCTAAAGTATACCCAAGTGGGCATAAAACTATGCATGCCCTTTGTTCCAGCAATACCCCTACTAGCTCTATATTCCAAAGAGATAAAAATAAAAATGAAAAGGACCTATATATACAGTAATATTTATTGCAGCTGTTTTTGTATTGACAAAGAATTGGAAATTGAAAATGAGAATGCCCATCAATAGTGAGGACTAGCTAAACAAGTTGTGATATAGGATTGTAATGGAATACTGTTGTATTGGGAAAGACTTACGTGAACTTATACCAAGTGAAATGAACAACGCTAGAAGAACATATAAACAGTAACAGTAATATTGTAGGATGATCAGCTGTGAATGACTTAGCTGTTCTCAGTAATGCAATGATCCAACACAATTCCAGAGGATTTATGGTGAAAAAAAAATGCTATCTAAGTTTTGAGAAAGAACTGTTGAAAATGAATATTTAAAGTTGTTTTTATGTGGAATAATGGGAAAAAAATTAAAGTAAAAAAAGATAAATTTGAAAGATTTAAGAACTCTGTGTGTGTGTGTGTGTTTATATTCGTTACTATGTTCATCTTTTTGTTCCCAATGGGGTGGGGGCATTGGACTGCTGGAAAATAGATATTTTGTGAAGGGCAGCCCTGCTTCCTAGGACTCAGAGAGGAATCCCGTGTAGTGTGAGTGGTCCTCTGTGTTGGTACCCTGTTAGATCAAACCTTTTTATCTAATGTATTCTTGAAATTTAAGACCGATGCCCTTGATTAAAATCTGCATTTTGGGAAAATGGTTCATTAAAGTGAATTGAATTAAAGAGTAAGAGGAATCAAAATATAAAGAAAAGAACACCAGACTGTGTATCAGAAGCCTTTTAATTGCGACTCAGCAGTAGTTGTTAATAGGTGATGACTGGAAGCCTAAGTAATCTTGATAATAAGAATGACTTTAAGTGTCATTAACTGAAAATCAATAAAAAAAAGAAATAGCACAGTGTAAAAAATCCGTGAAAAGACAACAAAGTCCCCAGAGATCTGATTCTGGTGATAAATGTTACAAAAAAAAGGAATTAAAAAAAACTAGTTTGGAGGCAAGCAAGAGATCAAAGAATAGTGAGGACCAAGTTTAGGGGTGGATGAGGGAGGTTAAGGAGGGATGCCTGAGAGAAAGCTAAACAAGTAAACTCCTGCTTGGCTTTAGTTTTCTCTTTGCAAAATGAAGTTCTTTGAAGTGGGATTGAGAGCCCCCAAGTTGTCAACAAGAAGGGGATACCCAAGGTAAAGGGAGATAGACAGGATCCAGTTATTGTGAAAGAAGTGTACGATGTGATTGATTGCTTAGTCATTCTCATGTATCCCTGTGAGATCTTGGAGAAGGGGAACTTCAGTCAAGCTTCAAAAAAGAGACGGTGGATTCTGCAAAGCCTAGACCAGTGACTTCCAATTCTGGCACATTCCTAGAATACCTGTGAAATCAGTTGGTTAGTGAGCAATTAGGAAAGGCTGTTTCATTTTTTTAAAGTGCATTTTGCTATTTACCTTAGTCATTTCTGGAAAAGGTTTTCTCTCCCTCACCTTCCTTTATAACAAAGAAACCTAGTTACAGAAAAGTCCCCCTGATAGTGACTTCTGAATAATTCATAAAACATTCTCCTGTCTAGTGGTCTCCATCTTCTCTGCTATTAGAAACAGTATCATTTTTCCAGTTACTTAGAGTTCAATGTCTTTTTCTTTTTAAAGATATATATTTTTGTAACCTTTGTGTAAAATGCTTGGCTCTGCTTGTTTTACACTGCATCAATTAATTCACATTTCCATTACTATTCAAAATTCCTCATAATTGTCATTTCAAACTGTATAATAAATCCAATGTATCCATGTGCTCCTTTTTTGTAATCCTTCTATACTGGTGAGAATTCATATTGTTTCCAGTTCTTTGCTGCCCCCAAATTGTACTTATGAATATATTTGAGTATAAACTCACCTGTGGCCTTGTTCTGGTTGTAGAGAAAAAGGGTATTGGCAGCATGGTACAGTGAAAATATATCTGGATTTGGAGTGAAGAAAATCTGGGTTCAAAGTGCAGATCTGCAATTTATTCCTTTCTTGCCTTCAGTAGGTTATTTTCCCTCTCTGGGCCTCACTTCCCTCATTTCTAAAGTGAGAATGTTAGCCTCTCAAATCTCTTTTAGTTCTAAACATATGAATTGGAAAACAGTGATCCTTTCACATCCTTTTCAGCTGTACAACATTTTCCCACAGTGTTGCAGATAGGGAGATGATAGTCCCCCATGCTCATCTTTGCTCTTATGGTTCTAGGAGCATTGAGCACAATCATGGTCAGTAAGAAAAAACAAAAACAAAAAAAAGCCCACACACCTTTGAAATTGTACTTGTTGGATCTATTCCCAACAAGAAGCATCCACTCTGCTAAGTTGTGAAGATACAAAGAAACGCAAACCTGCCACTACCCTCAAGGAGCTCACAGTCTGATGAGAGAAGGATTCTACTAAAGTGTCCATTATGCACCAGTTACTGCGCTTCCACAACAGATAAGCAATTGAAAAAATTCCCATTGATGAGAAAGTTGTAATGAAACTTCCTGACAATTATGGTTACGTCTTGGTAAGCACAAATATTTTTGGTGTTTCAGGAATCTGTGACATTCCAGGATGTGGCTGTGGAATTCACCTTGGAGGAGTGGGTACATTTGAATCCAGATCAGAAGAGGTTGTACAGGGATGTGATGCTGGAGAACTATAGGAACTTGGTCTCTTTGGGTGAGAATAACTTTCTCTTTGCAGTCCTGGTATATATGATGTTGACTTTGAAGACTTCAACAGTTATTCTTTGGCCTATAAAAGAAAGATATTCCCTAGTCCTTGTGTAGTGCAGAGACATAGTACTTGTGCTACCTGGTTCCAGGATAAAAGTATTTGCAGACTGTTCTTGGAAATTGATCTCTCAATTTGTTGTTTTTCCTGAGAATGTGTCTTCCCCTCTCTTTTGCTTCAAATCCAAGATTTTATTTTTAATCCCAGTGTAGGTTTCATCAAAAGGAGGTGTTCCCTTTGTCTAAGCAGAGTCAAGTGAACTATTTTTCCTTAGTTCTGCTCTGTAACCTATTGCCACATAGTAGATTATTTTTCATTGGTCCCTTGTAATGTTCTTGGGGTCTTCCTAGCATGCCTATCTTTTTCCCAAGGAGAGTTTTCAATAATTTTGAATTCTTTTAGTTAAGTTTTTTGGATGCTTTTTAAAAAAAATGTAAGTTCTCCTTCCCTCTCCACATATAAAAAAATTAGTAAACACACCCTACCTTCAGTCTTGGCCATTGAGCCTGCCCCAGTTGAAAAAAATAATCACAGACAAAATCAGCCAAGAAAGACAGTACCTTGGATGGTAGAACATAATTTTGTCTCCTTATTCCTCCACTTTTATCCAATGAGTTTATAGGACTATTTCATCTCTCTGTTCTACCATTGAATTCTGAGATGACTATATCTTGCACTTTCTCATTTTTAACAAACAGGATTTGGACTTTCCAAGCCAGATATGATCTACCAGTTGGAAAGAAAGGAAGCATATTGGATGTCAGGGGCAGATGTTCCCAGAAGCAGCTGTCCAGGTGACTACATAAAAAAACAGGGAAATGGGTCATTGGAAAGTACTGCTCTCTTGGTCATTGTAGATCAAAGCTCATTTAACATATTGAACGAAGTGATTTTATCAAAGCTTCTCAGGCCTGTAAAAGAACTGAGACTTGAACATGTCATTTTTTAACTCAAGAAGTTACTTTTGTATGCATTTCTTCACCCACATGTACCTCCACTTTCAAGAAAAGTGGTTACCTCAGTGTGAGGTAGGTATTTCTGTCCTGTTAATTGAAGATTATCCTATTTTAAGCAGGCATTCTCCTGCCTCAGTTGCATGAATTCATTCTCTCTTAAAATAAGCATATCATTTAAACTATTAACAACATGCCCTTTTGGCTTGGTGTTCTCTTCTAATACTTTCTTCTCAGTGCTTATGTTTCTTTGCTGCTCTTACTTTATAAAATATGTAATCCTTCCAAATTCCCCTTCTGTCAGTCTGTCATGTTTTATATCATTCTGTTTTTCTTTATGCTTTGCAATCATGTTTATCAAGACACAATAATATGTTTCAGTGATAGAATTTGTTTATCTATAAGACCATCATTGGACCTATAGGTTGAGTCTTTTGCTATTTCACAAAAAGTTATGGTGAATATTTTTGAGAAATGTTATTAGTTGCTTTCAGTAACACTTTGAGCATGTAGACCTAGTAGTGGGACCATTAGGTCAATAGTTATGAAGTTTTATCTAAAGCTTAAGTTGCTTTTCAGGAGAAAGGTCATCTGCAGCTTAACAAGTACCTATTTTAGCATAAATTCCAAAATTTATTATTTTAAAGTTACTTTTCCAATCTAATGTGTGATACCTTCAAACTGTTCTGAAGTTTACTTCTTTGATTGCTAGAGCTTCACTATTGTTTTCCATAGATATTAATATTTTTCCTTGTGAATAATACTTGATCATTTACCTTTGAAATTGGATCCTACTCTTAACAAATTTAATTAGTTCCATACAAAGTAGTTATGTTAGATTTTTAGCAGACATTTATAACAACAAATGTCCAATATGACCACCTTTCCTCATGTCTTTTATTACTATCGTTCACTCTATCTCTTTTCGTACTAAGATCATCAATTGTCCTTTTACTTTCTCTTTACAGTTTTCCCTTCGTATTTCCACCTTAAATGTTAACGATGCTTTTTTTGTTGTTCAGTCATTTTTTTGGTTTTGCCCCTCTCTTTATGACCTAATTTGGGCTTTTCTTGGCAGAGATAATGAATGGAGTGGTTTACCTTTTCCTTCTCTAAGTCACTTTAAGAGTTAAATATGGTTAAATGACTGGGGTCACAGAGCTAGGGTCTGAGTCCTGATGTGATCTCAGAAACCTTCATCTTTTCTAGTTCCAGCACTCTATCCACGATGCCACCTAGATGCCCAGAGCTACTTTTGCAAATTCTCAGCTACCTACGTTTTAAGGATACTCTTTCATTTCCTTATTCTACTGAAATGTTAACCATTTACATTAAAATAAATTCATATTATTCATCTTTCCACTTAATTTCATTCTGTCAGTTCATTTATATCTTAATTTTTGAGTCATCATATTTTCACGTAAGATAAATTGGGATCCTTAATGAAAGAGTTGTGAGACTAGCCTTCTCAAGTGAGAATGATAGATTTAAAACCTTTTGAGTAAGTAGGAACCTTGGGAAATGGAAGAAAAAGCAGGGTTATTCAGCACTTTATTATTCCTTTCAGGGAACAAAGAATTTACTGCAGAGAAATCTTATGAATGTAGTAAATGTGGAAATGCCTTCAGAAGTAAGAAACAACTTACTGTGCATCAGAGAGTTCATACTGGAGAGAAACGTTATGAATGTAAGGAATGTGGGAAGGCTTTCATCTACAATTCAGAAATTATTCTCCATCAGAGAATTCATTCTGGAGAGAAACCTTATGAATGTAGTGTATGTGGGAAAGCCTTTAGGATGAAGTCAAAACTCACTTTGCATCAGAGAATTCATACTGGAGAGAAACTTTTTGAATGTAAGGAATGTGGAAAGGTCTTCATCTACAGCTCAGAACTTAGTCAACATCAGAGAATTCACACTGGAGAGAAACCTTATGAATGTAGTATATGTGGGAAGGCCTTCAGGATGAAGTCAAAACTTACTTGGCATCAGCATATTCATACAGAAGAGAAACCTTATGAATGTAATGTATGTGGAAAGGCCTTCAGAAGGAAGCAACATCTTACTGTGCATCAGAGAATTCATACTGGAGAGAGACCTTATGAATGTAGTAAATGTGGAAAGGCCTTCACGAGGAAGACACAACTTACTGTGCACGAGAGAATTCATTCTGGAAATATTCTTTATGAATGTAAAGAGTATGGGAAGGCTTTTCACCACAAGTCAAAACTTATAACACATCAAAGAACTCATACTGGAGAAAAACCTTATGAATGTAGTGTATGTGGAAAGACCTTCGGGATCAAATCAAAACTCACTTTGCATCAGAGAATTCATACAAAACCTTATGAATGTAATGAGTGTGGGAAGGCTTTTATCCAGAACTCAGGTCTTATTCTACATCAGAGAATTCATACTGGAGAGAAACCTCATACATGTAATATATGTGGGAAGGCCTTCAGGATGAAGTCAAAACTTACTTTGCATCTGAGAATTCATACTGGAGAAAAACCTTATGAATGTAAGGAGTGTGGGAAAGCTTTCATCTCCAACTCAGATCTTATTCTACATCAGAGAGTTCATACTGGAGAGAAACCTCATACATGTAATGTATGTGGGAAGGCCTTCATTAGGAAGAGGAATCTTGATATGCATAAGAGAATTCATACTGGAGAAAAACCTTATGAATGTAGTGAATGCAGGATGACCTTCAGATGTAAGGATCTGCTTACTGTGCATCAGAAAAATCACACTGGAGAGAAACGTTATGAATGTAATGAATGTGGAAAGGCCTTCATGAATAAGAGAATACTGACTGTGCATCAGAGCATTCATACTGGAGAGAAACCTTATGAATGTAGTGAATGTAGGCAGGCCTTCAGGAGTAAGCAACAACTTACCGTACATCAAAGAATTCATACTGGAGAGAAACCTTATGAATGTAGTGAATGTGGAAAGGCCTTCAGGAGTAAGCCCTGTCTTACTGGGCATCAGAGAATTCATGCTGGAAAGAAACCTTATGAATGTAATGAATGTGGAAAGGCCTTCATGAATAAGAGAATACTGACTGTGCATCAGAGCATTCATACTGGAGAGAAACCTTATGAATGTAGTGAATGTAGGAAGGCCTTCAGGAGTAAGCAACAACTTACCGTACATCAAAGAATTCATACTGGAGAGAAACCTTATGAATGTAGTGAATGTGGAAAGGCCTTCAGGAGTAAGCCCTGTCTTACTGGGCATCAGAAAATTCATACTGGAAAGAAACCTTAGGAATTTAGTGAATGTGGGAAGACATTCAGGAGTAAGATAAAACTTACTTTTCATCAGAGTACTCTTATGGGAGTGGAACTTCATTGATATAGTAAATTTGAGAAAGCCTTTAGAAAGAGCACATGACTTTATGTTTCTCAGAGAATTCATAATTTGGAGATTTCTAATTAATGTAAAGAGTGGGAGGACCATCCATCACAATTAAGATTTTATTTGATAGAAGCGATTCCATACTGATGAGGCATCTTATAAATATGCAAAGGCCTTCAGAAGTAAGGCACAACTTATTGTACATCAGAGTATTCATACTGGAAGGATTTTTTTATTCATGTAAGGAATATGGGAAGGATTTCATCTACAACTCAGAACCTACTCTACATCAGAGAATTCATATTTAAGGGAAACCTTATGAATGTGGGAAGGCCTTTATACAGAATATACAACTTTATTTGTGTTGGAGAATTCATACTTGACAGATTCCTTATAAATATAAATGAGGGAAGGCCATCACAACTTAGATTTTATTTAATATCAGAGAATTTGTACTGCTGAGATTCTTTATGAATATGGAAAAGCCACAACTTAATGTATATCAGAGCATTCATACTGGATGGAAACTTTTTGAGTGTGGTGAATTTAGGAAGGCCTTCAGGAGTAAAACAAAATTTACTATACCTTTAAAAAAATCATACTAGTAAGATTCATATGAATTTAAGGACCATGGAAAGGCCTTCAACTACAACTCAGAACTTACCGGACATCACAGAATTAATTCTGATGGTAAACCTTATGAATATACTATATGTGGGTAGGTCTTCTGACTTTAGAACATACTCATTAGAACATAGAACTTATTAGAATATACTCACACATTAGAACATTGATACTGGAAAGAAACCCTTATGAATGCAATGAATGTGGAAGATCTTCAGCCTGAGAACATAACTTACTCAGCATCAAAGAATCTATTCTGTAGAGAAACCTTATGAGTTTTGTAATGCATATGGGAAGGCATTTTGATTGAGGGCACTCCCCTTATGTCTATCTGAGAATTCATGTTCTAGAATGTTTATGAACTTAAGGAGTGTGGGAGGATCATATAGCTATTTAGACTATGATTCTGAGTCCTTATATGAAGTTCTAAAAGTCTTTATTTTGCCCCCATTAAAGGAGATATCCCTTCCCTTTGCACAGCCCTCTGAAGGAAGGAAGATCAATGTTATCTTCCCATGGTCCTTCTGGTATGGAGAGGATTTGGTGGTTGAGCCAGAGGATACTGAGTGGGTGGTGATATTGGGAGAGCCTTGATATTAACTTTGGTCCCTGGGCAGATGACATGAAAGTGACATATGGATGATCTCTTGGCCATGAGATGAGCCTGATGTGTGATAAATACTTGCTGACAGTGCTTGAGGGGTGTATCATAATCTGAGCTGTGTTCTGATGTGGCTGGTGCTGCTTCTGCTCATATTCATCAGGGCAGTCACTGAACTATGAAGATTTGGAATCACATTAATTTCTAACAGTCTAGTAAGGGTCTTTGGCAGATATTGATGCTATATATTTTCTATCCGTTGTTCTGAATGAAGGAATTCAGTGAAGAGCTGGTAAACAGCAGTAGTAACTGTTACTTTTTTAACAGGCCTTGTCATCTCATTGTTGTTTTTTGTCCTTTGTTCTCCAAGAGGACCATGACATTAGGGAGGTGGCCATGCCAAGAAAGTGAGTTGGACTTAATTGAGGGAGGACTGTGCAAAGTCACCTGCTTCACTTTCTCCTCTGGAGCCATCTGGGTCCAGTGGTGAGATATAGATCAGGATCTGCCCAATGTTCTGAATGTCAAAGTGAAGAAATTCAGTGAAGTGCCAGTAAACAACAGGAGTAACTATTACTCTTTTAAGGTAGTCACAGGCCTTGTCATCTAATTAGTGACATATGAAAAGTAGAATGGGATTCTGATTGTATTCAAAGGATATGAACAGGGAGTTTTCAGAAGAAGAAATCAAAGCTAACCATTTTAGGAAAAAAATGCTCTAAATCACTTTTGATGAGAGAAATGCAAATGAAAGCAACTCTGAGATACTCCCTCATAACTATCAGATTGGGTAATATAAGGATAAGAAAGATAAGGAAAATATGGACACTAATGCATAGATTAGAACTATTCCAACTCTTGTGGTGAACATTTTGGAACTATGCCCCAAGGCCTGTAAGACTGTGCATTCCCTTCTACCCAGCTATAACACTACTTGGTCTATATGCCAAAGTGATCAAAGGAAAAGGACCTATGTGTACAAAAATATTTCCATTGTCTCTTTTTGCCGCAGCAAAATAATTGGAAATTCAGATTTCCAATGCTCCTCATTTGGGGAGTGACTGGATAAGCTGTTGTTTATTTAATGGAAAACTGTTTTGCTGTGAGAAAGGAAAGATGGTAGCTAAATGACTTAGTGAATAGAGCACTGTGCCTGGAGTCAATAAAACCTGAGTTCAAATAGAGCCTCAGACACTTAGTAACTTTTTGACTCTGGATAAGTCATTTAAGCTTTGTTTGCCTTAATCCACTGGAGAAGGAAAGTGCAAAGCCACTCCATTATCTTTGCAAGATAATCCTCATAATGGGATCAGGGACACCATTGAACCGCTATACAACAACTACATAATGAGAGGGACATTGTACATAGTGACAACAATATTATAATCATGGTCAACCATTAAAGACTTAGCTTCTCTGATCAAGATAATACCAAAGGTCTCATGATGAAACATACTATCCACCTCCATAGAGGAAGTGATGCACTCAATGTACATAGAATTATTTTTTTCATTTTCTTTGTTTTTCTTGCTTTTTTGGCTACATGGTTTATATTTAATTTTTTTCTGTGATTTCACATGTTTAATTGTTATATTTCTTGCCTTATCAATAAATGGGGGAGGGCTAGAAAGAGAATTCTGAAACTCAGAGTTAAAAAGAATGTTCAAAATAAGTAATTTTTTTTAGTTAAATGATTAAACGGAAAGATGTGGAATCACCTACAGCATGGACCAGGTTATTGAACTCCTAGATTTGGATTTTTCTGCAACTGAGCAGAAGAGCCTTAGATTTCTGCCTGCCTTTCAATTCCTCAATAATCTGCCATTTCTAGCCAGATGGGTGCAAAATCCAATGGAAGTCAATTTGTGTACGTCTAAGCTTGAGCTCTAGGGCAATGAAATGTTTGGTGAGTGATTAATGCACACACCCAGAAGTTGGCTCTGCAGCTACTTGACCCATTCTGGAGGAGAGAGACCTGTTTTTTCCCCCTGCTCTCAAGTAGTTGACAGTGATCTACAAATCACTACTTAGAAACCTATTGTTCTAGCACTCCCATCCTCTCAGCCACAAGTGTCCCAACAGGCTCAGTTTCTCCAGCCTCTCTTCAATGGTTTTGAGCTACCTTCATGCATTCTGAGGGGCAAGCAATATGTAATCATCTTGTAAAGGAGTTAGTATTTTATCCTAGAGCCAGTAAGAAATCTCCCAAAGCACTAGATCAGAATGATATATTCTGACCTATGATTTAGGGTTATCAATTTGTTAATCGTATAAAGAATGTGTTGGAAAGGAGAAAGACTGCCTATGTGTCTGTCTTGGTCTGGACTTGTATAGAGGTTACCTACACTCAGAGATGGACAAATCCTTTATAAATTATTATCCTAAAAAAAACATGGTTCAAGAGGACAGAAGATAAGTTTGGTACTCATCTCTGTCTGTAGAGTGATGGATTTAAAATACAGAATGAGACTTAGATTTTTAGGTGTAACCAAAGTGGAAATCCATTTTGTTGGACTATGATATGAAGGTTTTATTTTTCATATCTTTTTCATTCATTGAGGGAGAAAGAAAAACAACTGGTAAAATAAAAGTGCCAATAGTATAGAACAGTCTTCTAACCTGTGGGTGACTAGATGCAGAACAAAACAGATTAAAAGCAGGAGAGACAGGAATCAAACAAAAATTCAATTTCAAAGTGAAGGAAATGGCCTCTAAACAAGGGTGGAATGAGGCCCATGTATTGGGGTCCTGTCCACAAGGCAGTGGGGGAGATCTCAATACTTGTACCAATAGCTAGACAGTGAGCTGTAGCCCTGACAATGAGGGATAACAACAATAAAGGCAGAACTTTGATTCATATCAGGGCCTTGTGACTGGAAGGTGGAAACTTGTTAGAGCTTTTCCTGTGCTCATCTGAACTCGGAGAACACCTGGTGCTGGTCAAAGAAATACAATAATTATGGGATTTTGCCAGAGGTGAGCACAAAGGATTGTTGTGGCACTCTCAGGGCACAGCTTGCTTGCTGGACCTTAGCTCTGGAAAACAGTATTTCTCCTAATATTTTGCCAAAGTAAAATTTAAGTTCTATAATGGGTTTAGAGCAAGTCCAGATCTCCTGAGATGGAACGTGTTGACCACCATTACATACAGAAGAAACATAAAAAAGATCTTACAAATGAATTAGAATAAATTAAAAAGAATGGCAGTGACAGACCAGATGAAAAAGCTTTGGACTTTTTCACTTCCTTCCCTTCCCCAGATACCACAGACTAGGATGGAGAGGGTTGTGGAAGGGGAACTAAATAATGGGAAGGCAGAAGGGACTTGAAGGTGAGCAGCAAGCATGCCTGGAGAGGTCAGGAAGAAAGTGAGATAATGACTTGGTCCTCAGTAGCCATCATTAAATATGTCATCTGTGTAGAGTTTTACTGCCAAATATATTATCAGTTCATGAATTTTTTAAAAATTATTGTCCCCCACCAAGTGGTGACTGGGAGGGAATGGACAATGTGTAGCCCCTTTTTAATGTAGCCCCTTTAGCTAGTAAAATCATATAGAAGGAGGGGCCAAAGAAGCTGTAGAAGGAGTAGGAACTTGGAAGCTGTTTGGAGAAGTGATAGCAAATGAAGGGCACTGGTACCCAAAACTGAATATAGACCATAATCTTTCAGGACTGAATGTTGATGTTCTACTGCTTTGGGAAGCTGAGTGAATTTATTTTCACTTCATTTCCTTCTCCCTTCCTTTATCCTGCATGGTGAATTGACATTAGTTTTACATCGTGTATATTTGCCATCTGCACTTTTTTTGGCTGCAAAAAAAAAATTTCTAAGCAAGTATTTGCTGTTGATTATTGGACCTCTCTGGGGAAAGAGAAAGGGGAATATTTAGCACCTAATGCTGGACTTGGCCAAGAGCCTCATATTTAAAGATTGTCCTGCTCTCCCACCCCCAGAAACAGAAAAGGAAGGCATATGTTTTATTACTTTAGAGATGGGAGGGTTTTTTTTTCCTTTATTTTGGTTCCTTATCAAGACTGAAATCTCATATATGCAAAGTGGTTTCTGGAAATTGCCACAAACTCCAAATAACAGTTATAAAAATTGCTTCCTTCTAGTTCAAAAATGGCAGCTTTTGCAGGGGGTATTTCCCCCCTGCATTTCTGTACTTTAGGTACCACAGACGGCAAGAAGACTTGGAGTATTCATATCGGAGACCTGTGAGTCTGGTGCTCCACTGGGTCCTAATAAAGGGGCAACGTTCTGTGCGAATCCCCTGGGAACCCCTCTGCTTCCTCCTTGGGGCATTTACTCTTCCTCACTGGGCTACGTTTGCAAGTCTAGGGAAAATCAAGAGATGGAATGTGGCCCATGTTGCCCATGAAGAAACTCCGGGGTTGGTGAACAAGTTGTCTGTGCATCCACCACACAACTTCTGGTTTTCTTCCTCAAAGAAACTGTTGCTTGGTGTCCTCCTGATTTCATTTCGGGAGCCTCCTGTCAGTCGTGGGCTGACTTGCTGGGCAGGATCTTCCTCCAGAGCATCAGCTGGTCTCCTCCCACGCACAGGGCACGTCCAGAACCACGCGTGGTCTTCAGTCCTCCTCCGTGACCACCTCCTGCAGGGAGCTTTCACTTCCCCACTTTACCCCGGCTGGCCAAGGCTCGCGGCTTGTCTCGGGCAGAGCTCTGCCATTGCTCCGGTCCTGTCCCAAGGGCCCCCGGCTCCGTCGGGCGGCTCCGATCTCCTGGGACAGGTCCTCTGGGCCCCTGCAGTCCGTCCCCACCGAAGCTGCCACGGTGGCCCTCGCCTCTGAGCCGGCCGCTCGTTTGGCTGCGGAGGATCCCGAGGCTCCCGCGGCCTCTGGACAACAAGCCTTGTCCTTCCCCGGGCGACGGAAGCCTCTACATGGGCCTCGGCATCGTCCTCTGCCTTTCGTGCATTCTGCCTCCTCCGGCACTCGGCATGCGGTCAGCTAGTCTTAGGCAGACCCCGCATTCCTGCCTCTCTGTAGGTGACGGAGTGCTCGGGCCAGGGGGACACCCCCGAGGGCACACGTGGGGCGTGGTTTCGTAGTGAGGGAGGAGCCGAATTCCAGGCATGCGCAGAAACGGCAGCGGCCTCCAGACTACGATTCCCAGAAGGCCTCGCTCACCTTAGGTGCCTTTTCCAAGTTCTAGTGAGTGAGGATGGGCGGCCCCTTTGACGTCACATCCGCCCCGCCCCTCACTCTTCCTCCAAGCTTGGGGTTGTCTGCTTCTCTTCCGTGTCCCGAGTTGACCCTAAACCGGGTGAGCGGTTCGCGAAAACAGAACCGGGCCTGGGGCGGGGCCGGAGCCCCGGGATCTGATTGGGGGCGCACATGATGGGAAGGGCCCTGAGGGGGCTTATGATGGGGTGGGGGCGTGGGCAGCAGGGACCTGGAGGCGGGAGGGGGGCGTGTCCTTGGGGGCGTGTCCTGGGGGTGGTGGAGTCGTTTCCCGCTCTCCTGGACGCCATCAGGATTTTCCTGGCAGAGATGCTGGAGCGGTTTGCCCGTTTTACAGCCGGGGAGACTGAGGCCCGCAGGGTGAAGGGACTTGGCCAAGGTCACCCAGCTAGCGAGTGTTGGGATTCTGCCTGGAGACAGGGCCGCCCCTGACCCCCCTGGCCCCTCTGACCCCTCTGACCCCTCTGGCCCCTCTGGCCCCTCTGGCCCCTCTGGCCCCTCAGGTTTCAGTCCTTCCCCCCAGCAGAGTCTTCGGGAGCCAAGTCCTGCGGCCGATCTCTTGCTGCAGGACTCCCCTGGAGGAAGCCCCCGATGCTGCTGGGGGTCCTGCCCTGCCCTGCTGAGAGGGTCCCCCAACCTGTCCTGTTTTGTCTCTAAGGAGAGATGGACCCCCATCCCCTCATGCCCCCCGAGATGACTGTTTACTTCTGCCCTCCCCCCACGAGAGAAATGAGTGTTTTCTTGTGGTTCCCTTCTATCCCCAGCTCCACGCCCCACTCCCCACTCCCCACCCCCAGGGCAGAAGTGGGGATTCCTAGTCTCTGAAGAAGGCAGACCCCAGCGAGGCCCCTCCTTCTCATGGTTCTCCTTTCCTCCCCAGCACCGCCTTCTGTGGCCTCTGCCCTGCCCTGGTAGGTGGGAGCCTGGACGAAGGGGGATGGCTCCTGTGTTGAGAGCCAGGCCAGCACAGGTGAGTGCCAGGTGCTTCTTTCCTGAAATAGTGTGTCAGGTTAGAGATCCTGGGATACATTTCTCTCTTGTGCTATAACTCTAGAAATTGTGGCCAACAGAGAATCCTATAAGATTCCCTGGAGATCATGTATTTATCCAACGCCAACTACCCTAATGTTAACATTCATTTTAGAACGTTGGAATCCATATTCTTTCCCTTCTTCCAGCCCTTCCCCCACCCATTGTGAAGACAAGCAACATGATACCCATTATGCATTTGAAGACATGAAAAACATTTCTGTAGTGGCCACGTTGCAAAAATAATTAAAAAGGTATTAGAATATTAAAAAAGGAAAAAAATCCTTTATCTGCCTTTAGAGTTCACAACTTATCTCTTTATTTTTCATCTTGAATCTTTTAGAATTTTCATGCATTGAAACATGTTTATGTATTGATCAAAGTAGGCAAGGCTTTCACAGTTGATCATTGTTACAATATTGGCATTAGTGCCACAATGTTCTGATTCTTCTCACCGCACTTTGCCTCAGTTCATAGAAGTCTTCTCAGGTTTTCTGAACCTACATGATCCTTATCATTTCTTAGTACACAGTAGTATTACCTCACAGTCATATACAAGGCCTTGTTCAGGCTTTCCTCAACTGATGGGCATCTGTGAGGGGTGAAAGATGAAATGACCAGTTGATCTTGGGAGCATAGCAATTTCTTAAGCAGTGGATGTCAATTTTTCAAGAAACCAGGATCAGACTTCTGACTTTAGACTTGGACCCTAAATACAGGGGGAGACAGGCCCATAAAGATAATTCATCAAATAAGGTCAGTTAATTAAAAGGGAAATTACACCAGGAGGTAATCTGACTTCTAATTGGATGAAAGATTAGGAATTTTCCACGTTTGGAAGGGGAGATGAACAGGTACAATGTCCTGACGTCAGAAAAAAGAGGTATCCCATTCTCCCCCCCGGTGTTTGTAAACAATTAAAGGAACATGGAAACAACAACTCATTGATCAATATGGGCCCAGTTTTCATACAAGACACATGAATTGCTTGAGAAGTCCAATTGTGAGAAACTACTTACATCACTCTTTGAATGTGACTGGGATTCTGATAAGGGTAATGTAAGTCCTCAGTTAAGGGACTTTTAAATCAGAAGGGAGGGGTTGTCCAGATACCCAAGCATGAAAGGCTAGGGTCAAACAGTGCAATAGTTTTCCGATTGCCACTGATGAATTAGCTTTTCTCACACAACAGCAGTTGGAATAGAGAAACCAAAAGTTGAATTGAAACTTAGCTAGCTCCAGAATTGAGTTACAAGATTGAGTCAGTGTGGCTCAATTCATTCCCACAATAAATCATGTGCTGTCCTAATTCCCTGAATTTCCCCGTTTCATTTACTATTTCAGAAGAGGGTGAGGTCCTGGAATTACCCAAAGTCCTGAGAGTTCTTCCTTGCAAACTTAAAATTATTCCCTCACATCTGTTCAGTTTCTAATTCTTTGCTACCACAAATAAAGCTACTCTAAATATTTTTGTGGATTTAGGTCCTTTCCCTTTTTATTTGATCTCTTTGGGATAAAGACCTAATAGAGGGATTGCTAGGTTAAAGGGTATACATAGTTTCATAGCCTTTTGGGCATGGTTCCAAGTTATATTCCAAGAAAGGTTGGAATAGTTCACAACTCCACTATTAGTGTCCCTATTTTCCCCGCATCCCTTCCAGCATTTGTCATTTTCCTTTTCTGTTATGTTAGATCAAAGAGTATGCACATTTTTATAGCCCTTTGGACATAGTTTCAAATTGATCTCCAGAAGGGTTGGATCAGCTCACATCTACAATGCATTAGTGTTCCAACTTCCCCACATTTTTTCCAACATTTATCATTTTCCTGTTTTGTCATGTTAGCCAATCTGATAGGTGTGATGTGGCACCTCAGAGTTGTGTTGATTTGCATCTCTCTAATCAGTAGTGATTCAGAGCATTTTTTATATGATTATAGATAACTTTAATTTTTTCCTCTGAAAACTGCCTGTTCATGTCCTTTGACCATTTGTCAAGTGCAAGTCATGTCATCATTTCTCTGACGGCATGATTTCCTTCGGCAATGAAGGACAAACACAAGGTAATTACTAATTGGGGAATGACTTGTATTCTTGTAAATTTGACTCAGTTCTCCATATATTTTAGAAATGAGGTCTCTATCACAAACACTAGTTATAAAAATTCTTTCCCTGCTTCCCTCCAAATCTTGTTTGCATTGGCTTTGTTTGTGCATAAACTTTTCAATTTAATGTAATAAAAATTATCCATTTTGCATTTCATAATATTCTCTATCTCTTGTCTGGTCATAAATTTCTCCATTCTCCATAAATCTGACAAACTATCCCTTGCTCCCCTAATTTGTTTATAGTATCAACTTTTATACCCATTTGGACTTTATTCTTGTGTACGGTGTCAGTCATTGCTCTATGCCCAGTTTCCACCACACTGTTATCCAATTTTCCCAGCAGATAAACATTTAATAATGATATTGGTTTGTCATCAGTGGTTTCAGTATAATATGATTTCCTTGTTTACAATGTGAATGTTTATTTTGCGTTCATCCTTCGTTTTCAAAAAGGATCATGACATCACAGAAATGATGACATGACTTGGACTTGACTTTGTTTTGAGTGAGGGAGGGCTATGCAAGGTCACCAGCCTCACTTTCTCCTCCTGAGCCATTTGGATCCACCGACCAGATATTCATCAGGATGATTGGCAACATGAATGTTTATTTAAAAGTATGTCCAAGGGCGTATAAACCTGTGCATACCATTTGTTCCAGCAATACCACTAGATCTACTACTAGTACTATTAGTTCTGTGTCCCAGAATCATAAGAACAAAAATTAAAAGGATCTATATGTACACAAATATTTATTACAGTTCTTTCTGTGGTGGCAAAGAATCAGAAATTTAGTGGATACCCATCAATTATGGTATATCTGAACAAGTTGTGATATACGATTGTAATGAAATGAGCAAAACCAGGAGAACATCACAGTAATATTAGATGATGAACAGCTGTGAATGACAGCTGTTCTCTTCAATACAATGATCCAGTACAGTTCCAAAGAACATGTGGTAAAAAACTACTCTCTACCTTTGGAGAAAGAACTATTGAGGAGGGAGGGCTGTAAGGGAATTTAGGATTCAAAAATTTTTTAAATGAATATTTAAAAGTTGTGTTTCTATGTAATAATGGAAAAAATATTAGAGAGCGAAAAAAGAGACAAATCTGAAAGATTTATAGCTCTGATCACAGTGACCAACTATTTTCCAACAGAATTCTTGATGAAATGTTACCCAACTTTTGACAGCTATGCAGTCAACTTATAGGATGCAGATTTAGACATACATTTTGAACATGGCTACTGTGGAAATTTGGGGGGGTGGTTTGTGTCTGTATCTGTATCTGAATTCACTACAAGGATTTTGTTCATCTTTTTTTCCCAATGGGATGGGGAAGTAGGAGTGCTAGAAAATAGATTTTTGTTAAGAGTAGCCCTCCTTCCTGGGACTCAAGGAGGAACGATGAGAAGAATCCCTTTAGGTGTAAGTGCTCTTCCTTCCTAGTACCCTGCTAGGTCATGCCTTTTTATCTTCTGTATACTTGGAATATAATACTTCTTGATTCAGATCAAGAAGAGAAACTACAAGAATAATTGGATTACCTGATACAATTATGCAAGAAATAATTAAAAAAACATTTCCTGAAGTATTAGAACAAGAGCAGAAAGTAGAAGTAGAAAAAAAATCCTCCAATCACCGCCTGAAGAGATGCTGTGAGGAAAACATAGGAACATCATAGCTAGATTCCAAAATTCCCGGTTTCAGGGAGAAAATATGAGCAACAAGAAAAAAAAATTCAGATGTGGCAGGACCACAATTAGAATCACAAAAGACCTAGCAATGGCTACAGTAAAAGACCACAGCATTGTACATTAGATGTCACAGAGCGAAAGAATTGGGGTTGCAGCTGAAAATATCCTACCCAGAAAAGTTAAGTATAATCTGGGATAAAAAAAAAATGGACATTCAGTGAATTTCTAGACTTCCAGAATTTTGGTGCAAAAAGACCTGAAATCAACAGAAAGTTTGGCATACAAGATCCAAGAGAAGTATGAGATAAACTACAAGTCTAAACAGAAGGGACGCGGTAAGGACGGACTACTTACTTTTTACGTGAAGAGATGCGCATAACGTGTATACGGCTGTGATCGGGGATTGGGTAGTCTGAGAGGTTTGGAGAGTGCTAAGCATGATCAGATACTGAGAAGCAAGACCGTGTCTGAAAAGAGCGAATATTTTATACAAGTGAGGTGTGAGAACTGACACCAGAATCTGAAGAGGGAGGAGGCTGGGAGTTCTGGAACCCTACTCGCATCAGGAATGTGTTAAAGAGGGAACAATACATACATGAATAAATATATACACATATATATGTGTGTTGTACATATAGGGGTGTGTGTATATATATATATATATATATATATATATATATATATATATATATATATATATATATATATATACACACACACACACACACACAGATATAAAAGACTTCTAAATTTGGAAAGAAAAGATTAAGGGGATGGGGGGATAAAGGAGCGATTTCAGGCTGGGGGAAGAGAATAAGAGGGTGGTGAGTATGTTAAGTAATAGGAGGGCATGGTACCAGGTAGAAATAAAATAGAAGAGTCAGGAAGGATAGGAAATAAGAGCTATACAAACATAAAATAAAGATTAGGAATAGGAAAGAAAAACAGGAGTAGTTATGACCTCAGACAAAGTTAAAGCTAAAATAGATCTAATCAAAAGAGAAAAATAGGGAAACTACACTCTCTGTTGGCCATATTCATCGATATTGTTTTAGGCTATTTAAAATAACTAGACAGTATAAGGTTAGAATATTGGTGTAGGAAATGATGAGTTGGTGGACTTAGAAAATTATGGAAAGACTACAACTTATCAAGGAAGGTATTATCTACCCTCAGAGAAACAGAGGACAAATAAGTATGGTATAGTCTTACATAGAAGCATATGAATGTATATGTCTATTTGTGAGTATGATTATAGATATCTATATGTATAGATATGTATGTGTGTATGTAGATATGTTTACATGTATGTACATTTACAGAGAGAGATATGATGCACACACACATACACACATGCATCTCCAAGCTTAATTGTAGCCTTATTGGGGTATAGCATGAGGAAGAGGGGAAAACAATAAAGTAAAAAGTGCACAGCAGAGAACAAAAGAAAACTTAGGAGGAAGCAAAGAAAAGAAAAGATGGAGAGCTCTGTACAAAATGTGCAGAGGCTTTTGTGAAATGGAAATTTATTGCTCTATATTTTGAATGCTTTTTTACATTTGTTGTGTACATGAGAATGCTTTTTTTTTCTTGTTTTAGTATTAAGTTTATAATATATTTCTTTTTCTTTTCTTATTGTGTATTTAAGTTAAAAATAAATTAGTTAAAAAAAGACTCCTCGATTCAAATCTGCTTTTTGGGAAAGTGCTGCTACATTAATATGAATTAAATTAAAGACTAAGAGGCAGCAAAGTATAAGGAAAAGAACATCAGACTGTGTGTCAGAAGGCTTGTAATTGAGATTTAGCTATAATTGTTAATAGCTGATTGACTTGAAGCCTAACTAGTCATGATAATAAAAATGGTTTTAAGTATCATTAACTGAAGATGAATAAAAAAGAAATAGCACAGGGTTAAAAATCAGTGAAAAGACAACAAAGTCCCCAGAGATCTGATTCTGGTGATAAATGTTACAAAAAAAGATTTTAAAAAACTAGTTTGGAGGCAAACAAGAGATCAAAGAATAGTGAGGACCAAGTTTAGGGGTGGATGGGAGGAGGTTAAGGAGGGATGCCTGAGAGAAAGCTAAACAGGTAAACTCCTGCTTGGCTTTAGTTATCTCTTTGCAAAATGAAGCTCTTTTGAAGTGGGACTGAGAGCCCTAAGCTGTCAACAAGAAGTGGATACCCAAGGTAAAGGGAGATAGACAGGATCCAGTTATTGTGAAAGAAGTGTATGATGTGATTGATTGCTTAGCCATTCTCATGTATCCCTGCGAGATCTTGGAGAAGGGGGTTGGTGCCACAGAACTGGAGAGGGGATACTTGTGCCAAGTTTCAAAAAAGAGACAGTGGATTCTGCAAAGCCCAGGGCAGTGACTTCCAATTCTGGCACATTCCTAGAATACCTTTGAAATCATTTGTTTAGTGAGCAATTAGGAAAGGCTGTTTCATTTTCTTTTTCTGTAGTGCTTTTTTCTTCTTAATCTTTTCTGGAAGAGGTTTTTTCTTTGTAGCAAAGAAGCGCAGTTACAGAAAAACCCCCCTGATAGTGATTCTTGGATAATTCATAAAACATTCTCCTCTCTAGTGGTCTCCATCTTTTTTGCGATTAGAAACAGTAGCATTTTTTCCATTTATTTAGAGTTCAGCATCTTTTTCTTTTTAAAGGTAATATTTTTGTAGCCTTTGTGTAAAGAGTACTGTTGCTTCTGCTTATTTCACACTACATTACTTAATTCACATTTCTTTTGCATTTTGGGCTTACTCATATTTGTCATTTCAAACTGTATAAGAAATCTATTGTAGCCATGTACTGTTTTTGTTATTATTCTTTGGTGAGAATTCAGATTGTTTCCAGTTTATTACTGCCCCCGAAACAGGGGTGGGCCTTTAGGCCACATGGGCCTCCTAGGTTCTTGAGTGAGGCCTTTTGACTGAGTACAAGTTTTACAGAACAAATCTGTTTATTAAACGGATTGGTTGTGAAGTTTGTATCTAGAAGGCCACATGTGACCTTGAGACCACAGGTTCCCCAACTGTGTCCCAAAGCATGCTCTTATGAATGTTTTTGTGTATAAACTCACATGTGGACTTGTTCTGGTATAAGAAAGGGTATGACAACATGGTACAGTGGTATATACATTTATACATGGTACAATTCTGTGGATTTGTAGTAGAGAAAACCTGGGTTCAAAGTACAGATCTGCAGTTCACTCCCTTTTTGCCTTCAGCAGGTTACTTTCCCTCTTTATAAAATGAGAAAGTTGGACGCTCAAATCTCTTTTAGTTCTAAACATATGAGTTAGAAAACAGTGATCCTTTCACATCCTTTTCTTCTGTACAACATTTTCCCACACTTGCAGATAGGAGATGGTAGTCCCCCATGCTTACCTTTGTTCTTATGGTTCTAGGAACATTGAGCACGATCATGTTCACTAGGAATAAAGCAAAAAAAAGAAAAAGCCCGCACACTTTTGCAGTTGAATTCATTGGATCCATTTCCAACAAGAAGCATCTACTATGCTAAGTTGTGAGGATACAAAGAAAAGCAAACCTGGCTACTGCTCTCAAGGAGCTCACAGTCTGATGAGAGAGGAATTGTACTAACCTGTCTGTTATGCCCCACTCAATGTACTTCGATAACAGATAAACAATTGAAAAAACTCCCGTTGACAAGGAAGTTTTATTGAAACTTCATAAAAATTATGAAGTTATTACATCTTGATAAGCACAGATATTTTTGGTTTTTCAGGAATTGGTGACATTCCAGGATGTGACTGTGGAATTCACCATGGAGGAGTGGGTATATTTGAATCTATCTCAGAAAAAGTTGTACAGGGATGTGATGCTGGAGAACTATAGGAACTTGGTCTCTTTGGGTAAGAACAGCTTCCCCTTTGCAGTCTTGGTATATATGATGTTGACTTTCAAGATTTTAACAGTTTTTCTTTGGCATGCAAAAGGAAGATATCCTTAGACTTTGTGCAGCCCAGAGAGGTAGTACTTGTGCTACCTGTTTCTTGGGGGAAAGGTTGCTGCTTAGTATACCTAGAAATTGATTTCTTGATTTGTTGTTATCCTTGAATATGTATTTTCCCCTCTCTTTTGCTTCAAACGCCAGATTTTTTGTTCAGTCCCAGTGTGGGTTTCATCATATACAAAGTATTCCCATTGTCTTAGCAGAGTCAGATGAACTACTCTTCCTAAGTTATACTGTATAATTCATTCCCACATAGTATAATGTCCTTCATTGTTCCTTTTTACTATCCTTGGAATCTTCCTAGCATGCCTACTTTTTTCCCCAAAGAGAGTTTAACTAATTTGGCATTATTTTGCTATATTTTATAGATACCTTTTCTTTTTCTCTCCTTCCTTCTGGGCCACTGATCCCTCCCAGGTGAAAACAATAATCACACACAAAGTCAGCTCACATCAGCAGTGTCTTAGGCGGTATAAGATTTGTGCTCTTATTCCCCCACTTTTCTGTTAAGAGTTGAGAGGAGTGTTTCATCTCTCTGTTCTGTTGTCATTGAATTCTGAGATGACTGTACCTAGCACTTTTTCATTTCCAACAAACAGGATTTGCAGTTTCCAAACCAGATGTGATCTATCAATTGGAAAGAAAGGAAGCATCTTGGATGCCAGAGGCACATATTCCAAAAAGCAGCTGTCCAGGTGACTACATAAAAACCAAGGAAATGGGTCATTGGAAAATACTGCTCTGTTGGTCATTGTAGCTCAAAGCTCATTTAACATGTTAAAAAAGGTGGTATTATCAAAGCTTATCAGGTCTCTTGAGAAGAGCTGGGTCTTTAAAATGTCATTTTTTAACTCCAGAATTTAACAACGTGTCTCTTTACTCACATGTACTTCTGCTTTCAAGGCAAGTGGTTGCCTTAGTGTGGGGTAGGTATTGAGGAGTATCGTATTTTAAGCAGGAATTCTCGTGCTTTAGTTGCATGAATTCATTCTCTTTCTTAAAATAAGCAAGTCATTTAAACTATTAACAGCATGTTGTTTTGGCTTTTATGTTCTCCTCCGATGCTTTCTTCTCTGTTGTTTGATGCTTATGTTTCTTTGTTGCCGTTACTTAATAAAGTATTTAATCTTGACCTAATTTCTCTTCTATTAGTCTATTGTGTTATATGTTATCCTATTTTTCTTTATGCTTTGAAATTATGTTTATCAAGGCAGCATACTATTTTGTTATGCCAGGATTTGTTTAGCCATAATGTCTTTATTGGACATGATTGGTTTTGAGTATTTTGGTATTTCCCAAAAAGCTATGGTGAAAATTTATCTGAAATGTCTTTGCTTTCAGTAACATTTTGAGGATGTAGATGTGGTAGTGGAACCAGTGAGTCAAAGGTTATGAAGTTTTGTAGCTAAAACTTATATTGCTTTGTTGTTTTTTTAGAAAAATGACATTTGCAGCTTAATAAGTATTGATTTTAGCATAACTTCTAAAATTTGTTGTCATTTTAAAGTATCTTTTCTAATCTGATGCCTATTTGGTGATACCTCCAAATTGTTCAGAATTTGATTTCTTTGATTACCAGAGTTTCTGTATTGTCTCTGGTAGTTATTAATATTTTGTTGTGAAACATACCTGTATGTCTTGATAATTTACCTTTTTGGGATTGGAGCTTACCCTTACAAATTTTATCAATTCCTTACCATATAGATACGTTTGATTTTTAGTGGATCTTTATGGCAACAGTTGTCCAATAAGACCCTCCTTTCTTCATATTTTTTTCTTTTTACTGTTTATTCCACATCTTTCTATTTTTCCTTATGCTACGCTCATTAATTCTCCTTTTTCTTTGTGTTCAGTGTTTTCTTTTCCTATTTCCACTTTAAACATTAAGGATACATTTTTTGTTGTTGTTCAGTCATTTTTTGGTCATATCCAACTGTTTATGACTTAATTTGGCTTTTTCTTGACAGAGATAATGGAATGGTTTTCCTTTTTCTTCTTTAAGTCACTTTACAGGTGAGGAAACTGAGGGAAACATGGTGAAATGACCTGCCCAGGGTCTCAGAGCTAATATTTTGACTTTCAGTGTGACCTCAGAAAGATTAATGTTCCTGATTCTAAGTCCAGGAATCTATCCACTGTGCTACCTAGCTGTGCTAAGGCTACTTTTGCAACCTCTTAAAGTCATCTAGTTTTAAAGGCTACTATATTTCACCACATAATCATTGCATCTGTTTTTTTTTTTTTAATGCAAAAATTGGTTTACAACTTTTCATGTGTAATTGTCACATGACATAATTTTATTCATCCCATCACTAAAAAAGGTAGACAAAGCAGGAATGTATTCACCAGTGGCATATGGATACACATTTATCTCTTAGCGCACTGTGAGCCAAGAGCCTAGAATTCTCAGCACATATGCAATGTCAGTATATTTCTGAAAGCTAACTTGTATGGTTTGTTTAGATCTGTGCAGTACTAACTAACTTAACTCAATGAAGAGCTGTAGGTACAAGGAGAGCACACTGGCAGGCAAAGCTGCCATGAATAAGTGTCCTGATAGGGGAAGACTTACATCTTTCTGAGCTATCTACACTATACAGTTCATCTGTCAGTGATAGAGTTCAGTAACAAATTATTTTTAATTAATAACTAGCACAGTTAAAAAAAATTTCACATAATGATGACAGCTTATTTTTTGGAAAAAAAATTTGGCCTAATATCTGCAACAATCATGTGGTGAAATATGGTGGGCTTTCATTTCCTTATGCCACACAAATGTCAACCATTTACTTTTGAGTAAATTCTTCTTTTTCATCCTTTCCAGGTAATTTCATTCCGAGTCAATTCATTTATTTGTTAATTTTGAGTCATCATATTTTCACATAAGATAAACTGGGATCTTTAGTGAAAGAGTAGTTAGACTGGTCTTTTCAAGTGGGAAGGTAAGAGAATAAATAGTTCTAAAACCTTATAAGTAAATAGAAGCCTTGGGAAACAGAAGAAAAAGGAGGGTTAATTAATTCTCTCTTCTTCCTTTCAGGGAGCAAAGGATTTACTGAAAAGAAATCTTATGAATGTGGTGAATGTGGGAAGGCCTTCAGGAGTAAGACACAACTTATTGTGCATCACAGTATTCATAATGGAAAGATTCTTTATGAATGTAAGGAGTGTGGGAAGGCTTTCATCTACAACTCAGAACTTCGTCTACATGAGAGAGTTCATACTGGAGAGAAACCTTATGAATGTAGTATATGTGGTAAGGCCTTCAGAAGGAGGGCAAATCTTAATATGCATCAGAGAATTCATACTGGAGAGAAACCTTATGAATGTAGTGAATGTGGGGTGGCCTTCAGGTGTAAGACACAGCTTACTGTGCATCTGAAAGTTCATCCTGGAGAGATTCTGTATGAATGTAAAGAGTGTGGTAAGACTTTCCACTACAATTCAGAACTTACAGAACATCAAAGAAATCATTTGGGAGAGAAGCCTTATGAATGTAATGAGTGTGGGAAGGCCTTCAGAAGTAAAACACAGCTTACAATGCATCAGAGAATTCATACTGGAGAGAAATCTTATGAATGTAAGGATTGTGAGAAAGCTTTCTTCTACAACTCACATCTTATTAAACATCAAAGAATTCATACTGGAGAGAAACCTTATGAATGTAGTAAATGTGGGAAGGCCTTCAGGAGGAAGGCAAATCTTAATATGCATCAGAGAATTCATACTGGAGAGAAACCTTATGATTGTAATACATGTGGCAAGGCCTTCAAGAGGAAGTCAACTCTTAATATGCATCAGAGAATTCATACTGGAGAGAAACCTTATGAGTGTAGTGAATGCAGAATGACATTTAGGCTTAAGACACAGCTTACTATGCATCAGCAAATTCATACTGGAGAGAAACCTTATGAATGTAGTTTATGTGGAAAGACCTTTAATCGGAAGTCAAATCTTACTGTGCATCAGAGAATTCATACTGGTGAGAGTCTATATGAATGTAAGGAGTGTGGGAATGCTTTCCATCATAAGGCAGATCTTATAAAACATCAAAGAAATCATCGAGGAGAGAAACCTTATGAATGCAGTATATGTGGGAAGACCTTCAGGATGAAGTCACATCTTATTGTGCATCAGAGAATTCATACTGGAGAGAAACCTTTTGAATGCAGTGAATGTGGCATGACCTTCAGGCGTAAGACAGAGTGTACTGTGCATCAGAGAATTCATACTGGAGAGAGTCTTTATGAATGTAAGGAGTGTGGGAAGGCTTTTTTTTACAACTCAGTATTTATCCTGCATCAAAGAATTCATACTGGAGAGAAACCTTTTGAATGTAGCGAATGTAAGAAAGCCTTCAGGAGTCAAACACAACTTAATGTACATCAGAGAATTCATCCTGGAAAGATTCTATATGAATGTAAACTGTGTGGGAAGGCCTGCCAGTACAATTCAGAACTTATTCGACATCAAAAAATTCATTCTGGAGCTAAACCTTATGAATGTAGTGAGTGTGGGAAAGCTTTCATGAATAAGAGAACACTTTCTGTGCATCAGAGCATTCATACTGGAGAGAAACCTTATGAATGTAGTGAATGTAGGAAGGCATTCAGGTGTAAGATACAACTTACTTTTCATCAGAGCATTCATACTGGAGAAAAACCTTATGAATGTAATTTGTGTGGGAAGGCTTTCAGGAGGAAGTCACGTCTTACTATGCATCAGAGAATTCATACTGGAGAGAAACCTTATGAATGTAGTGAATGTGGAAAAGCCTTTAGGATTAAGGCACATATTACTGTGCATAAGAACATTCATACTGGAGAGAAACCCTATGAATGCAGTGTATGTGGGAAGATCTTTAATAGGAAGTCAAATCTTACTGTGCATCAGAGAATTCATACTGGAGAGACACCTTATGAATGTAGTGAATGCAGGATGGCCTTCAGGTTTAAGAGACAGCTTTCTGTGCATCAGAGGATTCATACTTGAAATTTTCCTCAGTAAAGTGTGGGAAGACCATCACAACTTAGATTTTATTGAACCTCAGAGAATTCATACAGCTAAGGGTCCTTATGAATATGGAAAGCCCTTCAGAAGTAAGCCATGATTAATTGTATGTCAGAGCATTTATACTGGATAAAAACCTTATTAATGTAGCAAATATGAGAAGACCTTCAGGAATAAGACACAATTTACTCCAGATTGAAAATTCATACTAGGAAGATTCTTTATGAATATAGGGAATGTGGGAAGGCCTTCTACTACAACTCAGAACTTTGACATCGTAGTATCCATACTGAAGAGAAACTGTATGAATGTAGTTTGTGGGGGCATGGCTTCCTCCTCACTTTAGAACTTAACATTAGAGCATTGGTATTCGAGAGAGACCTTATGAATATAATTAATGTGGAAGATCTTTATACTGAGGACATAACTTATTCAACATTAAAGAATCTATTCTGGAGTGAAACCTTATGTGTTAGGTAATGCATGTGGGAAGGGATTTTGATCGAGGACATTTCTCTGATATCTATGAGAGAACTCATGCTCTGTAGAACCTTTATGAATGTAGGTGTGTGAGAGGATTCCATAGCTATCTAGACTATGATTCTGAAGTTCTAAGAGACCCTTTTTTGTCCCCATTAAAGAAGGTATCCATTCCCTTTGCACAGCCCTCTAAAGGAAGGAAGATTAATGTTGTCTTCCCATGGTCCTTCTGGTATGGAGAGGATTTGGTGGTTGAGCCAGAGGATACTGAGTGGGTGGTGATATTGGAAGAGCCTTGATATTAACTTTGGTCCCTGGGTAGATGACATGAAAGTGACATATGGATGATTTCTTGGCCATGAGATGAGCCTGATGTGTGATAAATACTTGCTGACAGTGCTTGAGGGGTGTATCATAATCTGAGCTGTGTTCTGATGTGGCTGGTGCTGCTTCTGCTCATATTCATCAGGGTAGTCACTGAACTATGAAGATTTGGAATCACATTAATTTCTAACAGTCTAGTAAGGGTCTTTGGCAGATATTGATGCTATATATTTTCTATCCATTGTTCTGAATGAAGGAATTCAGTGAAGAGCTGGTAAACAGCAGTAGTAACTGTTACTTTTTTAACAGGCCTTGTCATCTCATTGTTGTTTTTTGTCCTTTGTTCTCCAAGAGGACTATGACATTAGGTGCCCGGGGCAACTCCCGGGCCTTCGCCTTCTACTTACCTATCCCCGGTCTTCGGACGTCTCCGGTCCCCCTCCCGGTTGGGGGAGGGCAACAAACAGGCAGAGCACCCGAAAGGAGTTGCAGTCAGCAAGCTTTATTCCGTTTTCCTCTCCTCCAGCTCTCGTGGTCATCCCCTTTTATTATCCCCTGTCTCCTCCCCTGTACCTCCCATGGGCGGGCGAGCTCCTCCCAAGTGCCTCCCCGTGGGTGGAGCCAGCCTGTTACCAGGGCCATCCCAGTACCCCACAAGGGGGCAGGTTCGGACCCTCAGGCGTCTCACGGTCCTCACGGGGGACCCCGGTCCAGAGCTGTCCCCCAACAATTAGGGAGGTGGCCATGCCAAGAAAGTGAGTTGGACTTAATTGAGGGAGGACTGTGCAAAGTCACCTGCTTCACTTTCTCCTCTGGAGCCATCTGGGTCCAGTGGTGAGATATAGATCAGGATCTGCCCAGTGTTCTGAATGTCAAAGTGAAGAAATTCAGTGAAGTGCCAGTAAACAACAGGAGTAACTATTACTCTTTTAAGGTAGCCACAGGCCTTGTCATCTAATTAGTGATATATGAAAGGTAGAATGGGATTCTGATTGTATTCAAAGGATATGAACAGGGAGTTTTCAGAAGAAGAAATCAAAGCTAACCATTTTAGGAAAAAAATGCTCTAAATCACTTTTGATGAGAGAAATGCAAATGAAAGCAATTCTAAGATACCATTTCACATCTATTAGATTGAGTAATGTCATAGATAAGGAAAATAAGTGATTCTAGAGGGTTACAGAAAAACAAAGACATTAATGCATAATTTACAATTGTTCTAATCATTCTTATTGAATTCATATTTTATATGAGAAATTTGAAACTATGCCCAAAGTTCTGTAAAACTGTTCATTTCCTTTTACCCAGCTATGGCACTGCTTGTTTGCCAAAGACATCAAAGAAAAAGTAAAAGTACCTATATATACAAAAATATAGCAGCTCTTTTTGTGTTAGCAAAGTACTGGACATTGAAGGGATGCTCATAACTTAGGGAATTGTTGTTTACAATTGTATTAGAATACCGTTTTTGCTGTTAGAAATAGTAGATGGTAGCTAGATGGCTTAGTAGATAGACTACTGTGCCAGAAGTCAGGAAGACCTGAGTTCAAATAGGGCCTAAGACACTTATTAGCTCTGTGACTCTGGGCAAGGCTATTAAGCTCTTTTTCCTTTAATCTATGGAGAAGGAAATGGCAAAACCACTCCATTATCTTTGCTAAGAAAACTCTCACAATGAAGTTATGAAGAGTCAAGCAATCATTGAACTACCAAACAACAATATAGTGAGGGTGATGGTTTCAGAAAAACCCATGAAGTCCTATACGGATTGATACAGTGAAGTGAGCAGAAACAGATGGTCATTGTATATAGTTACAGCAAAATTGTAATGAAAATCAACTATCAAAGACTGAGCTACTCTGATGAAGATAATTCCAAAGGACTCATGAGGAAACATACTCTCCATCTCTGATGAACTCAAAGTACATTGAAATATGTAATGTTTTTTCATTTTCTATATTTTTCTTACTTTATTTACTACATGGTTAGTATTGAAATTTTTTGGAGGGATAAGATTTCACATGAATAACTGATATATTTCTTCCCTTATCAATGGGTGAGAAGGATTTGGAAAGAGAATTTTCAAATTCAAAATATTAAAAATAATGTTCATTTTTTATTTAAATAATAAAAATAAAAAGATTTGGAATCACCTACAACATGTACCAGATTATTGAGCTACTAGACTTGGGTCTTTCTGCAGCAGGAAGAAAAAGCCTAAGATTTCTGGCTGCCTGCCTGATCCCCAATAATCTGTTTGCCAGTTCTAGCCAGATGTGTTCAAAGTCCAGTGGGGGTCAATTTATGGAGGCCCAAGCTTGGGCTCTAGGGCCCAAGAAGATTTGGTGAGTGACTTATGCACATGGTCAGAGGTTGACTCTGCAACTACTTGACTAATTTTGGAAGAGAGCCACCTGGTCTCCTTAAGAAATGCAAACTAAACTGCCAAGCATTCAAACTGTGCTTCAGAGAGTGCAACTCTGATGAACTGGTCACATTGTTCGAATGCAAAACGTATGTTTGCCAAAAAGAATATTTTATGGAGAACTCACATGGGGCAGGTGATCACATGGTGGTCAGAAGAGGCAATACAAGGACACTCTCAAGGTCTCTCTCAAGAACTTTGGAATTGATTGACATGGGAGATACTGGCACAGGACCATTCATCTTGGCATGCCCACATCATAAAGGGTGCTGTGCTCTATGAGCAAAGCAGAATTGAAAGAGGTCAAAGGAAATGTAGGATGCACAAATTTGGAGTATCCACTCCAAATGTTCACACGGAATGATCTGTGCCCAATTTGTGGTAGAGCATTCTGAGCTCATATTAGTCTGAATGGCCACAGTTGGACACATTGAAACTTGATGTTATCATGGTGATGTCATTTTGGTCCTCTCTGAGAACCCAGGACAACAACCAACCAACCAACTTACAAACCCATTGTTCCAGCATTCCTAGCCTCTCAACCACAAACATCTCAACAGTCTCAGTTTCTGGAGCTGCTACTCCCAGCCTCTCTTACATGGTTTTGAGCCATCTTCCTGCCTTCTGTTGGGGAGGCAATATGTAATCATCTTGTAAAGATAGGCTTCAGTCATATTCTGGTGGATTTTAACATAGGAGTTAGTATTTTATCCTAGAACCAGTAAGAAAGTTACTGAATCCATGGAACACAGTGACATATTATCTACGATTTAAGAATGTCAGTTTGTTAATTATCTTAAAAATGTGTTGGAAAGGAAAAAGACTGCCTGTGTGTGTGTTTTGGTCTGGACTTTGTGGAAGCAAACCATGATTCAAGAGGACTGAAGATAAGTATGGTACTCATCTCTTTTTGCAGAGGTGATGGATTTAAAATACAGAATGAGACTTAGATTTTGGAGTATGACCAATTTATTTTGTTGGACTACATATGATAAGAAGGTTTTATTTTTCTTGTATTTTTTGTTCATTGAGGGAGAAAGAAAAATAATGAGTAAAATAAAAGTGTCAACTGTACCAAACCAGCCTTTAATCTGTTATTGGCCAGAGTCAAACAAGAAGAAATTTAGAAATTTGCTTTTTTCAGTTTTATTAGCTGTAGTAAGCATGTTCTCTGGATCTTCCACTCTTATGAATTCAAACAATTCGATGATAGCTGAGTTTAGCAGGTTGTATTGGGTTCCATTATCAAGAAAGGCATTTAGAACTGGTTCAAAAAGATTTCCCTTGGTGACATAACACTGAGACCAGTTATCCTCTTCATGAAATGAAGAGCATATAATGCCAGGAATATATGTTTTGAGTTCATTAAGACCAGGACACATCTTAGCAAATCTTTATTCATAATATAATTTGTATGGTGTTCCACACAAAATGTGAGGAATTCCAAAATTAAGGCAAGCAGCTTGTTTGGTAGTTAGGGAAAATTGTGTGACTTTTGTTAGTGCCAGTTATTTCATCCTTTTCACATTTGTCTTCTGAAATATTAGCCAAAAATGGCACTGTGAGAATGGGCTGGAGCAGGCCTTAGGGGACTGAATTGCCGATGGCTGCTGGGGATTCTAAACTTCTCAACCAACAAACACTAAAGGCAGCTTAAAAGATCAGTGTAAAGAGTCTCTTACGTGATTGAAAGAGGAGCTTGGTCCAATTCCAATCCCTGCCCCAGCCCCTGCCCCAGCCTCAGCCCCAGGGAGGCACAGCTACTGCTAAAGTAGAGGCTGCTTCTGGAGCCCTCCACTTAACAAAGAGCTCAAAAATCAAGTAATTGGCTGGGAAAATGAGCAAACTGGAAAAGAAACAGAGTACAGATTCTTACTTTCTTGGTGAAGAGGTATTTTCTTACGTCATTGGTGATGAGGAAAATCAAAACATACAAGCAGAAGAAGACAATGAAGCCAAAGCTCCTGCATCCAGAGCCTCCAAGAAAAATATGAATTGGTCACAGATGATGAAAGAGCTCAAAAAAGATTTTGAAAACCCAGTAAGAGAAGTAGAGGAAAAACTGCGAAGAAAAATGAGAATGATGCAAGAAAATTATGAAAAATGAGTCAACAGCTTGCTAAAAGAAACCCCCAAAAACGCTGAAAAAAAATAGCACCTTTAAAATTAGACTAATCCAAATAGCAAAAGAGGTCCAAAAAGCCAATGAGGAGTAGAATACCTTAAAAAGCAGAGTAAGCCACATGGAAAAAGAGGTCCAAAGGCTCACTGAAGAAAATAATTCCTTAAAAATTAGAATAGAGCAAATGGAAGCAATGTGTTTATGAGAAATAAAACAAAACCAAAATAATGAAAAAATAGAAGACTGTGAACTATTTCAATGGAAAAACAACTGACCTAGAAAATGAATCCAGGAGAAATAATTTTTTTTGTAACCATTGGAAGCTTTATTGACACAAAAGCAGTGGGCCTGAGATTTATTAAGGTGCTAAGGAAAAGGATCAGATTTATATAGGATGATTTTAGGGTTTCCTTGTTGGGGTTGGTGATCCAGGGTAATTCTTGCAAGATAAAGAAGTCTTGCATGATAAAGGCACAGCTTGAGGACTACGAATGATACATGATAAGGGAATCCCATTCCCCAGGATGAAGGATGGGAACAGGGAATTTTATGGGGACAGGGAATCTTATGGTCCAGGATAAGGGGAAGTTGTGGTAAGGGGAAACTTTAGGGCACCAAGGGCTTCACAAAGTCAATCAATATTATTTGAACTCTCAGGGCACTGTTTCTATCCACATCATTTCCCCACTCAACCACTAGGTAGGAGAATTCTTTCTGGGGAAAAGGGGAAAATGTCATTGTCTTCAGTGGCTTCTTTCTGCTGAACAGGGGCGAAGAGTCCACTTCAAGGACCAGAATAGGTTGGGGGGGGGGGGTGTGTGTGATCAGCGTGGGGTGCAGAATGCAGTGCCAACTGAGTCCAGGGTGGAGAGAGGCAAGCCACTTGGTGACATCAAGGGCAGGTTTAGGCAATCCTAAAAGTTGGTCCTGCATCTTATCTCACATCCTGCCTCCTGCTTGCTTCTCTGTCTGCTTCACCATGCAAATGCTTTTGGGAGAGGGACAAAGGCACTGTCTCTGTCTGAGTATGGTTGGGGAGAAGAGTAAAATGAGGCTGAAACAGCATCCAGGGGATGAGGAGAGTGTGGAACTGGTATCCTTGTTGCATGACCATCTGCAGGTGGATAGCATAGTCTAGGAGACACAGATCCTTCCAGATAGGGCTTTCAAAGGTGTGCCCAGGTTCATGGCCTCCAACCGCTGGACCCAGAGCCTTCCAGTTTTGGCTGGAGAGAAGCTGTAGTTGGTTTTCTCTTTTACCTTTGCAACTTAGCAGACTCTTATCCCAGTGGCTAGGAGAAGATCACTGGAGTCCAATTAATATTTGGCCTCCCAGATTTCAGCACCATTAGGTTGAAGAGAGAGAGAGATGGGAGAGATGGTTCAAAATGTGAATGAATTCACTTAGACCTTCTCTGTAGCCATTGGGAGCTTCATTGATGCAAAAGCAGCGGGCCTAAGATTTAGTAAGGAGCTAGACAAAGGTCAGAAATAATTTTTTAATAAACTGAATAATTTGATTACATTAAATTAAAAAAGTTTTGCACCAAGTCAAAACAAGCAAGATTAGAAGGGAAGCAGAAGGCTGGGAAACAATTTTTATAGCCAGGGTCTCCCATAAAGGCCCCGTTACAAAGAGAGAATTGCGTCAAATTTATAAGAATACAAATCATCCCCAATTAATACATTGTCAAAGGATACAAAAGGCAGCTTTCAGATGGAGAAATTAAAGTTATCTATAGTCATATGAAAAAATGCTCTAAATTATTATTGATTAGAGAAATGAAAATTAAAACAATTCTGAGGTACTACCTTACACCTATTTGATTAGCTAATATGATAAAAAAGGAAGATGATAAATATTGGAGATGTGGGAATATTGGAACAGTAATGCATTGTTGATGGAATTGTGAACTGATCCAACCATTCTGAAGAGCAATTTGGAACTATGCCCAAAGAGCTAGGAAACTGCATACCCTTTCATCCAGCAGTACTGCTAATAGGTCTGTATCTTAATGTGATTATAAAAAAAGGAAAAGGACCCAAATGTACAAAAATATTTACAACAACTCTATTTGTAGTGTCCAAGAATTGGAAATTGAGGGGATGCCCATCAATTGTGGAATGGAAGAAAAAAGGTTGGTTGTTGTCCTTCATCTTTGAGGAGGACCAAAATGACATCACCGTGATAAAGTAAAATTTCAGTGCGTCCAACTGTGGCTGATCAGACCGATATGAGCTCTACCACAGGTTGGGCACTGATAGTGTGAATATTTGGGGTGGATATCCCAAATTTGCGCATCCTGGGTGTTCTTTGTACTGTCTCAATTCCGCTTTGCTCAAAGAGCACAGCACCCTTTCTGATGTGGACATGCCTTTATGAACGGTCCTGTGCCAGTGTCTCCCATGCTGCACAGTCAAATTCAAAGTTCTTGAGAGAGACTTTGAGAGTATCCTTGTATTGCTTCTTCTGAACACCATGTGATCACCTGCCCCATGTGAGTTCTCCATAAAATAATCTTTTTGGCAAGCATACATTTTGCATTCAAAAAATGTGGCTAGCCCATCAGAGTTGTGCTCTCTGAAGCATAGTTTGAATACTTGGCAGTTCAGCTCCAACAAGGACTTCAGTGTCTGGTACCTTATCCTGCCAGGTGATCCTCAGAATCTTCTTAAGACAGTTCAAATGGAAGCGATTTAGTTTCCTGGCATGGTGCTGGTAGATTGTCCATGTTTCACAGCCATACAACAATGAAATCAGCACAATGGCTCTGTAGACCTTCAGTTTGGTAGTCAGTCTAATACCTCTTCTTTCCCAAACTTTTCTTCGCAGCCTCTCAAACACTGAGCTAGTTCTGGTAATGTATGTGTTAACCTCATTGTCAATGAGTACATCCCTGGAAAGTACACTACCAAGGTATATGAACTTATCCACAGCAGTCAAAACTTCTCCATTTGTTGTAACCAACAGTTCCACATATGAATGGTATGGTGGTGGCTGATGGAGTACCTGAGTTTCCTTGGTGTTAATTATTAGGCAAAAATTAGCACAGGCAGCAGAGAATTGATCCATACTTTGCTGCATCTCAGCTTCAGAGGCTGCATTGAGTACATAATCATCTGCAAAAAGAAAATCATGTATCAACACACCCTCCACTTTGGTCTTGGCTTGTAACCTTTTCAAATTGCAGAACTTGCCATCAGTACGGTAGTTGACCTTGATGTCATGTTCATCCTCATTGAAAACAGTCGACAACATGGCTGAAAACATCATGCCAAAAAGCATGAGAGCAAGCACATAGCCCTGTTTCACTCCATTGGTGACTGGGACAGCACAGGAGCATTGTCCACTATCCAGAACCTGGGCAAACATGTCATCATGAAATTGACATACAATGCTGATGAACTTCTCTGGATAAGCAAATTTTTACATAATTTTCCATAAGCCCTTATGACTAACAGTGTCAAAGGCCTTGGTCAGATCTACAAACGTTGTGCACAGACCTCTGTTCTGCTCCTGGCATTTCTCCTGGAGTTGTCAGGCAGCAAACACCATATCAACTGTTCTATGATCCTTTCTGAAGCCACACTGGCTCTCAGGTATATGACTATCTTCCAGGTGAAGGATCAGCCTATTAAGGAGGACTCCAGCAAGAATCTTACCAGCAATGACTAAGAGAGAGACTCCCCTGTGATTGTCACAGGACACTCAATTTCCTTTACCTTTATAGAGATGTTCAATGGAGGCATCCTTAAACTTCTGGGGGATAACCTCCTTTTGCCATGTAACCTGAAAAATTTCAGTTAGCTTTTGTGAGAGCAATGGTCCCCCTACATTGTAAATTCTAGCTGGAATAGAATCAGCACCAAGTGCTTTACCACATGAAAGGAACCTAATTGCCCTCAAACCCTCTTCTTCAGTTGGAAGTTCAGCTAAGGAGGGATTGACTTCAATCTGAGGTAAATGGTCAATGGCCTCAGCATTGATTGATGATAGCCTGCTGAGAACATTAAAGAAGTATTCAGCTCATCTCTCTAGGATCATGTCCTTATCACTAAGCCAACACACAGTTGGCAACAGTGGAGCAGAAAAGGAGTGGGTAGCTTTGAGAGATTTGGTGTACAGCACTGCATTTTCTCATGTGTATCAGAACACTCTCATACACCAAGACTGGTTTGATGAAAATGATGGGAAAATTAAGAAGCTGCTAAATGAAAAATGAGAACTCCACAGGATTTACCAACAGGACATTTCATCCACTTCTAAGAAGGCAGCATTTAATTCCATCAAAAACAAAGTACATGCAAAGCTTAGAGAGATGCAAGATTCCTGGCTCAGTAAGAAGGCAGATGAAATTCAGTTTTATGCTGATAGTAATGATCCAAAGCGATTTTATGATTCCCTGAAAGCTATTTATGAACCAAAGACCTATGGTGCATCACAACCAGTGAGTCCTGATGGAGCCACACTTTCATGACTAGATTAGTTTCAAAATCTACAACCACTTCATGGTGCTCCCCTCCACTGTGGCCACTCCAGAAAATATACATCCTACTCTAAGGGGCAGCTAGGTAGTGCAGTGGATAGTGTAAGGGGCGCTGACTGCCACGCCATCTGGGACGCCACACTGACGGACATCAGGTAAATTGAGTCTGGAGCAGGGAAGGGTGAACAAGATGGCGCTGGAAGGGACAGCCCCCTGGTTTGTGTTTATTACTATAGTTTCGGGTTTGTTTGTGTGTGTTGCCATGGTTCGTTGGGCTGACTAGCAGAGACTATATGACCAGTTGCTTCATGACCCTCTCTCCAGCCTCATTCTTTTACTCAGGAGCTCCACAGGAAGACAAGCAGCCTGCTGGCCAGGCATAAGACTTGCTCCTCTTGGTGTGCTATGCCATTATCATAGCAACTTGGCGCCCAACGTGGGGCCACCGGCACGGGGAAGGAGCAGGGCTGGAGGCTACGTATAGCCCAGCCGAGGGTGTCAGGTCCCTCAGGAACCTCAGCCGAGTGAGTCAGGCTCTTCGGGAGCCTAGATGGTCAGGGCTCAGTGTACTGGAGCTATCAGGACAGGGTCAAAAGCGGATGCCTGCTTGCAACAGGGGACCGCAGCCTGTCTTCCTCACTGAGTGCCTCTGGAGTGCCTCTGAGAAGCGGACACAGGAGAAGACGTGCACATTCAGCTCGAGTGAGATGCAGTGTAACCATGAGTAGAATCGAAATGGGGCAAAGCTCACAAAAGTTGAGTCAGGGTCAGTACACATTCTTCCTATATAACATGCTGAAGAATGTGTTCATAGAGGAAGACGGTGGCAAGGCAGTGCAAATGAGAACATTCACCACATCCTCACAGACAGCCCCGTAGGAGTCAGAGAGTAATACAAGGGACAATAGCCCAGAAAGGCAGCCAGCACCCATATATCCAAATTTAGAGCTAGAACAAGAGAGATGGCAGAACAGACAAATGGTGCAGGATTTGCAGGACAGTATTAAAGAGCTAACTGATAAATTGAGAAACCTACTGAGGAAATAAAAAAGAGTTAGCTGGAAAGGGGAACTTACAGATGGTGAGAAAGGAGGAAGCATAGGTAGTGAGAAAAGAGAAAGCATGAAATGTGAGCAAAGGGGAACGTCGTTGAAAAATGAGGCAACACCACCATCTAGAGGCAAGAAAGCCTCATTACAGCAAACTTTAGAAAATTTGAGAGAGGATGGTGATTATACTAGCCTAAGGGAGATTGGCGGAGAATGGATAGATGCATTCCCTGTATTAGAGGATAAAGGAAAGGACGGCTCCATGACAAGGACTCCCGGGCCCATACCAGCCTCACAGATAAAAGAATTAAAAAAGGCTGTAGTAGATTATGGGATAAATGCTCCTTATGTTCTCATAAGATTAAAAGAATTGGCTAATTATGTGTTAACCCCAAATGATTGGAAATTAATCATGAGAGCCATCTTGACTCCGGGACAATATGTTTGCTTTCTTCAGCTATTGGCAGAAAAATTAAGAGCCATAGCAACGTCAGTTAATATGGGCAACACAACAAATGCCCAACGGTATTATGATATGTTATTTGGGGCAGGAGAGTATGCAGAAGATGTTAAGCAAATAGGACACGATCTAGTGCTGTATGAGAGGCTGGCCCAAGGAGTGGAGCAGGCCTTTAAACTGATTCCTGAGAAAGGTCCTAAGAAGGTGTCTCTGCAATCACTAAAGCAAGGAAATGCAGAATCTTTCACAGATTTCTGTGCTCGGGTAAATGATGTTTTCACCTGGACTATGGGTGAAGTAGAGGGTACTGCTGTAGTGATAAAGGACATCCTCCGATCAGGAGCTAATGCAGACTCTAGGAAGGCTGTGCTAGGATTGTCCAAGAACTGTTCCATTGAGGACATGTTAAATAGATGTGAGGAGGTAGGATCTCAGACATACATAGCAAGAGTACAGGCATCTGCCTTCGCAGGGGTGATGAGAAATTATCATGGAGCTCTCTCATGTGACTGGGATCCCGTATAACCCCACAGGACAAGAACGTGCGAACTGCACCATAAAACAGTATGTCCTAAAACAAAAAGGGGGAGTTTCGGGACCCAGGTCCACGGCATACAATCAATTTTTGGAAATTGGCACTGGCACTATACACATTCGATTTTTTAATCAATTGAAATTAGCACTTTACACAATCAATTTTTAAAATTCGATGAGCACGTCTTACGCCTGCTATGAAATACATGGTCAGTTCAGACTGATGGCTAGAACACATACCATACTAACTTGGGGCAGGGGTTATGCTTGTATCTTTACAGGAGACAAAGAGATTTGGGTACCAGTGAAAAGGCTATGGGTCATACAGCACCGGGAAGAAATCACAGGGATTCCTCCAGAGAAAGAAGAGGAAACCATGACATTCGTCAGCTGCATCTTACTGCTTCTAACAGTGAGCCAGGCCGAGGACCAGTATTGGGCCTTCAGACATTGGTAGACATTTCAACTTTACAGGACTGGTGAAGGGCTATGCTTGGTGTTTGTACAAATAATGTATCAGTGGGATTTAGGGAACAATTGAGGATGGATCACGAATTCTACCAGGCCATTCTAATGTTAAAAAATGATGTAATAGCTATTGGAGATGAACTGCAGGCCATAGAAACACAATTGGCTCTAAGATGTGATTACAGATATCGTCATTTTTGTATGATGAACAAATTGTATAATGATACTGAATTTAATTGGGAAGAAATAAGAGCTCAGCTGCATGGCTTAACACTCGCCAACATTTCAAGTGAAATGAAACTGTAGGAAAAATTGGCATTGTATATAAATACTCAGGGGATGAAAAAATTAATACCTGAGAATTTTGTTTCAGACATGATGCAATTGTTTGCTCATTCCACCTCATTGTTTAAATGGTTAGGTCCATTGTTGTCAGGAGGTATTGTTCTTTTGATGTTATATGCCTTATACCAGCATGCCTCAAATGTGCCCTACGAACTGTAAAAGATACAATGTGGATGCTTACTGAAAATCACTTTAAGATGAGAGATGTACAAACCCGTGAAGGTCACCGGGTCTAAAACAAAAAGGGGGAGTTGTAAGGGGCGCTGACCACCACACCATCTGGGACACCACACTGACGGACATCAGGTAAACTGAGTCTGGAGCAGGGAAGGGTGAACAAGATGGAACTGGAAGGGACGGCCCTACCCCTGGTTTGTGTTTGTTACTATAGTTCCGGCTTGAGTTTGTTACTATAGTTTCAGGTTTGTTTGTGTGTGTTGCCATGGTTCGTTGGGCTGACTGGCAGAGACTATATGACCAGAGTGCTTGCTTGAATAAATCAGAGTTGCTTCATGACCCGCTCTCCCGCCTCATTCTTTTACTCGCGAGCTCCACAGGAGGACGAGCAGCCTGCTGGCCAGGCATAAGACTTGCTCCTCTTGGTGTGCTATGCCATTACCATAGCAGACAGAGCACCAGCGCAGGACTCAGGAGGACCTGAGTTCAAATCTCACCTCAGACACTTGGCACTCACTAGCTGTGTGACCTTGGGCAAGTCACTTAACCCCAATAGCCTCATTCTAGTCATCTCCAGTCATTCTGATGAATATCTGGTCACTGGATTCAGATGGCTCTGGAGGAGAAGTGAGGCTGGTGACCTGCACAGTCCTCCCTCACTCAAAACAAAGTCAAGTGCAAGTCATGTCATCATTTCTCTGATGGCAAGATCTTCTTTGGCAACGAAGGATGAACACACATATCCTGCTCTAACTTTAGTAAACTGGCCTTCATTTGACAGCCTTGTTTTCACTCAGGATTGCTATTTGGATGTGCTACTTGCTTATTTCTCTCACAAGAGCTGTTCTTTCAGGTATACTGGATTTTGTGTTGTTTATAAGTGTGCACATATTCCATGTACCAATGGTGAATAGAATCATCTTTGCAAAATCTCTTGTACACTTTTTTGCATTTCAACCGCAGTGGCCTCCACACCAGATGGTGAAGAGTATAGTTCTTAAAAAAGGATGCTCAGACACTCAAAGGATTGTCAAATCCCACTACTGCTTCATTCCAGTGTGAACGAGCCTATAGACTGGGTCACCTGTGTGTAGGGTTATGACTAAAGCTCCCAGTGCATCCACATTGCTTTGTTAACTATGAGGTAGGAAAAAGTGGTAAAATGGTATGAGCACTGCTTATTAATTTGTGCATATATTGGATTTAAATAAGGTAGAGTTGCTCATAGTGGCCAGCCCCACTCTGTCTTCCGGAGTCCAGCATCATGACAAAAGTGAAAACATCTAGAGAAAGCTTGAAATGCAGTGGATGAACTTAATGTCTAACCAGTCTCTAAGCTCTCCACAGCACCTGCTTCAGCCACCTTTGTGGCTGCTGGAACAAATTGTTCTTCTCCACCCATTCCTCTGGGGGAAGTCATCATATGCCTGGAGTAAACACCCCCTTACTCACTTTAGGGTCTGAGGCAACTTGGCTGCCCTCAGTCTGGTTTAATCCATCTGCCAAAATGGTTTACTGGAGTGTGGCCACTGTTCATGCTATAGTTTCTTGGAGCCACAGGTGAAGCTGGGTGAATCAGGTAGACAGCAAAGGTGGAAAGCTGCCCTGAAAAAGGCTTAGCAGCCCTCACACCAGTTACTGTTTTTCCCTGCATACATCCTATATTCTAGGCTACTAGGGTATAAAGGCACTTTAATATTATATTTCTTTGAATACAAGTAAATTCTTGTATGTGCCACTGTCTCTCTGTAAGGCTACCTTAAAGAAGGGAACTGGCCCAAACAGATTTTGTCAATATGCCAGCCATAGATAGCAAGACTTTAGTCACCAAAATACTAAGTCATGAGAGTTTATTTCTGTTTGGCTACCACAAAATGAATATGGGGAAAGCAGGAGAGACTTATTGCCTTTTTCTGAATCATTTGTAAGTCAATCAGTACCAGTAATAATAAAATATCTCATAGCTGGCCTTGTATAAATTTTCAAACTCCGTAATTATTGCTATTACCCCAATGCTAATTTAATTCCAATGGATGCTGATCAATCCTAATTACTTCAATTTAGTTTATACATGGTGATTCATTGGAGACATGTCTCTAAAGAATCAAAGGAAGGAATGAGAAATCGAAAATGGATATCCCATTTTATTTTGTATGATTTTAATAAGCCTTAGTCAACTTATGTATTAATGATGAATCTACTATATATTGGTTGATCCCCCCTCCCATTGTCTGAGTTTGAATTCCCTTAAGCTTGTAATTTCTTTCTTATTAAATTATTTTATTTGTTTTCAGTGTTCTACAAACACTTCCATACATCTTAGATTTTTTTTTTCTCCCTCTCTCTCCTTCCCCCCACTCCCTGAGACAGCGTACAATCTTATATAGGTTCTAAACATACATTCCTATTAGATACATTTTCACCTTAGTCATGTTGCATAGAAGAATTAAAATGAATGGGAGAAACCATAAAACAAAACAAAACATATTACAAAAGAAAATGCTTTGCTTCATTCTGCGATCCAATTCCATAGTTCTTTCTCTGGATGTGGAAAGTGTTTTGCCTCAAGAGTCTATTGGGAATTCTTTAAGTCCTTGCATTGCACTGAAGTACCAGTTCATATTCCCTTCTGAAGTTTCAGATGGGAGTACAGTCTCAATGTTGACTTCTTTGGTATTCGTGTTTTGGTCCTTTCCCCTCTAGAAAGATTCTGTTGTCTTTTTTTTTTCTGGATTGCTTCTTGCTCATGATGATCACCCTTTTCCTGGCTTTTAAAGTAGATTTCTGCTCCTGGGGCACAGGGGTCTCTGTCTCACAGTTCTTGTGCCTTGAACTTGAGGCTTTGTGTATTGTGGTCTCTGGTTCTTTCAGCTAGAAGCTAAAATGCTGCAGCTTACTTGGTGCTGAGCTGGTTGGTGTTTGAAAGCAGAAGCTAGGTGAAGTCTTTCTGGGTTTCCCTGGAGTTACCCTGGAACTAGCTGCATTAAGTGTGGAGGAGGGGTGGTCTGGCTACAGGAAGTCTCCTCTGCTTAGCTAGAGCATAGGTAAGTTCAGTGGTTGGTGAACCTATTTATGGTAGTGTCTTCCTGATTCCCTTGGGGTGCTGAGGCATGCCTGGGGTCCTGGTGTTGGCAGTTGTGGGCTCTCCTCCTGGTTTGCTGAGGTGGGGTGAGTTTGCAGCTCTGTTCCTGCACTGGTTCTCTTCAGCCACAGCAAGAGGAACCCCGCTTTGTGATTTTCCTAACCTCACAGACTAAGAGACTGTTTGCCCCTTTGGCTGATCCCACTGTTCCAGGATTTTTCCTGGGGAAATATTCTCTGGGCTCTTCAAGGTCAACAAGGGCAGGGAGATAGCAATTACTGATTACTCCACCATTTTGGCTCCCAGAAGTTCAAGTAGGTGACTTACTGACATTTAATCTCAGGAGTGGTTGCTGCAATTACCTGGGATTCTGTGCTTCTCTATCCCTCAGTTCCACTGGACTCCTGTCCTGAGCTGATATGTTTGAAAATCCACAGTGCATCTGCAGCTTCAGATTGCCTGGGGCTTCCTGCTTGGCCCTGCCATCGTGGGTACAGCCTGTGCACTGTGTGCTTCTCTAGCCCCACAGAATAGATCCTTCCCATTGACTTTCTAGTGTGTCCTGGGCTGGAAATCTGCCACCATCTGTCTCCTGGGATACTGCCCCTACAAAATCTGTTCATATTCTCTTTTTAGAGGTATCTGAAGGAGTCTGTCTTAGAATTAAGGTGAATAGTTGCTCTCACTCCACCATCTTGGCTCCACCCCTAAAGCCTGTAATTTCAATTGTCTCTTATTAAATTTCAAAGCTGATATGCCACAATTGATTGAGAATTGTGTACAGTTAGTGTATCTAATTGTTATTTGTGAATCAAATTCAGACTTGATTGTGTGGTCCTATTAGAAAAATTTGTGAGAATGTGACTTCCTAACACCTATGGGTTACAATTCAATAACAATATGTTCCTTTTCCTGATTATAAGAAGACATAAGTCAGTTTGATCAAAGGATGTTTGACCACCAGGGGCTTTTCAGTGAATGTGAGTCAATCTGGTGATAAACTATACCTTTCATGGGACTCTCTAGAGAATGTTAGTCAATTCTGTTTGTTTTTTTTTCCCTATTTCCCTGGGTTACGTAAACCCTCCCTCTAAGTCAAGCCAAGCAAAGCCAACCCTCCATCTCTGGGTCAAGCCAATCACAGTCATTTGTATCATTGGACAATTTTTGTAACCTAGATAAGCTGTACCTTTTTAACTGTATAAGAACTGCTCTATTAGATGGATCCTTGACTACTAACAAGTCTTGGATCCAATTTATTGATATTTGCTGGCCATACTAATAAAGTGGTTATGATCAGAACTTTGTACCTCAACTTTTCTTTATCAAAGATTTTTATATCCACACTGGAAGGCTTCCCCACAGTATTTATTTTCATGAGGAGTCCTTCCAGTATGAATTCTCTCATTATAAGTTGTACCCTCAGCTTGATGGTCTTCCCACATTCATTACATTCTCTCCCTTTTGAATGAATGCTTTGATTTTGAATAAGATCTAAATTACAATGGAAAGTCTTCTTAACACCCCTTATACTCATAAGCAATCATTCCAGTGTGAATTCTCTGATGCACAGTAAGATTTACCTTCATCTTGAAGGTTCTTCCACATTCATTATATTCATAAGTTTCTCTCCAGGATAAATTCTTTCTTATTTAATAAGATCTGAGTTGTGACAGAAGACCTTGACACATTCCTTATATTTGTAAAGAATCTTTCTGGTATGAATTCTAAGGCATAGTAAGCTGTGTCTTATTCCTGAACACCTTCTTACATTCATAGTCTCTCTCTAGTATGAATGCCCTGATGCTGAGTAAGTTCTAAAGTCAGGGGGAAGGCCTCCCTACATACAACATATTCATAAGATTTCTCTCCAATATGAATTCTTCAATGTCATAGCAATTTCAAGTTGTAGTGGAAATCCTTCCCATTCATAAAGAATCTCTCCAGTATGAATTCTCTGATGCACAGTAAGATGTGCCTTCCTGAAGGCCTCACATTTACTACATTCCTAAAGTTCCTATCCAGTATGAATTCTTTAATGTTGAATAAGATCTGACTTACAATATAGGTCCTTTGCACATTCCTTACATTCCCAAAGAATATCTCTAGTATGAATTCTCTAATGGACATAAACTTCTGTCTGCTGTCTAAAGGTCTTCCCATACTCGGAAGGTTTTTCTCTAGTATGAATTTTCTGACACAGATGTCAGAATGTGCTTTCCTCCTGAAAGACTTCCTACACATTGCATTCATAAGGTTTCTCTCTAGTATGACTCCTTTGATGCTGAATGAGATGTAAGTTGTGAAAAATTGAATTGCGAAATAATTGAATCAATCCTATATAATTTTCTTATTGATCTTATTTATAATTTATTACTTTAGTTCTGGAAATGCTTAAGTCATGGTTCTTTGTCTCTGAAATTTAGTTCAGGATTAAGCTGGTTCATTTATGTTTAGAAATCTAGTTCTTCTGTTAATCACTGATCCATCCTTGCCTCAAGGAATTAGCTGACTTGGGGAAATGCATGTGAACCAAGGCAGTTTAGTATCTTTATACCACCAAGCTATCCTTCAAGGATGTCTGGTTTGCCCTCCAAAGTCTAAGCCACTCTCTTGCACCTGGACTCAAATAATGAGCACTTCTTAGTGTCAGGAAAGAAAGGAGGTTGTTGCTAGCCCCATTATCAAACTTCCAACCAATCATGTTATTGCACATACCTCAACTGTTTTTCGTAATTCCTAAAAGTTATAAAAGGGGAACTGTCCTTTTGGTGTAGGTCTTTGGCATAAATGGAGATAATCCATTAACCCATTTGTTGACAGGCAGCATGTCTCTGTTAATAAATGTTATCTTGGTCAAAGAATTGCCTGTTTACCATCTTATTAAATTTCACATATGATGGTTGGTGGCAGCAATGGGATAGGAAATAAAAGCTTCTACTGGGGCCAAATGGAACAATTTCATTTAGGGGCTCCATGTCTGTGAAAAAGCTCTCTCTATTCACAACAGTCAGATCTCCTCTGAGTAAGAACTGGTAAGTGTTCAAGTTCTGTGTGTTTTGAGTGTGTCTATTTTCATTAATAACCACAGTTTTTTGTCTTGGAAATTAAATGCATGCACACATATTTCATATGTATATGTACACATACACACACACACACACACACACACACACACACACAAACACACACAGAGGGAAGTGGAGAGAGCACCCAGGCTGGGATCGTATGAATGTTTTTATAGATGTGTCCTTGTTAAAGAAGGTCTCCTGACAGGATTAATAGACCATATACTTTGTTTGTTGGGGGGCTGAGGGATATCCTATGGTCTTATTGCCTCTTGGGGCTTCTCCAACGTGCAAGAATGAGGGCTTTTGCCCTAGCTGATAATCTGTTAAAAGGAGGCCCGATCTAAATCAAAGTAACTGCTAAAATATGATTTCTGTGCATGCCTGAGATAGCAGTCTCCAGCAATGAAACTGAGTAGGGTAATATATATTGGCATTTATTTAAAGTAACCAGTAAAAGATTTATGAACAGAAGAGATCGATTATCAGAAATAAATATTCAGAAGACTGTTAACTACAGTCTCATCAGTAAAGAAATATTGGGGCCACTATCTGTCACAGCTGTCCATTCCTAAAGTCCAAGGTCTCATAAGGGCCATACAGGACAAGCTCCAACAGGCCTGTTATGACATGCAGGAGCTTCATACCATCTTTTCCATAACTAATAGGTTTGAAGAGTCAGACAAGCATCATCTGACCCAGAGCCAATTTAAGCTGACCCAAGCTCAGGGAAGCATACAAAAATTGTTTTCTTTCTTAGAAGGGAGTATAAAGATTGAATTGCAGGACCACTTTCCCCCTCTGAATATCTCTTTCCAGAGGTGAAGGCACTTCCTAAAGAAAAAAATCTTAAATTGTGATATGGAATAAAACTGATACTTCTAACTCCTTGGCAAGCAGTCTTGTGCTAGTACACAGTTTTTTTTGGATAATGAAAATAAAGTTGCATTGAAAATTTAAAAAAAGCTCCACATCACTACTTTGTTATGGCTGAGGGGACTGCATAGCTCAATGAAACTATAAGCTATGCCATGTAGTTATCCAAGAGGGATGGGTCACAGTAGAGAGTTCTGACAAAAGGTGATTCATCAGAGAAGAAAATGTCAAACCACTCCAGTATTTTTGCCAAGAAAACCCCATGGATAGTACTAAAATGATAAAAGTGATGAAATCATAAGATGAACCCCTCAAGTCAGAAGGTATCCAAAATGCTACAGTGGACAGGGGAGGACAACTACAAATAGCTCCAGTACTGAATAAAGCAGCTTGCCAAAGTTGAAGGAAAGCTCAGCTGTGGATGTGTCTGGTGATGAAAGGAAAGTTCAATGTTGTAAAGATTAATATTGTATAGGAACTTGGAATGTAAGTTCTACAAACCAAGGTAAGCTGGATGTGGTCAAATAGGAGATGGAGAGATTAAACATCTAACATCCTGGGCATCAGTAAACTTAAATGGAGAGGAATTGAGTGAATTTAATTTGGGTGATTGCTACATATACCACTGTGGGTAGTACATGTATCAGTTCTATGAAGACCTACAACATCATTTAGAAATAACATTGATAAGACATATGCCATTTGTCAAAGGAGATTGGAACACTGAAGTAGGAAATCAAAAGATAATTGGAATAACATGAAAGTTTGGCCTTGGAATACAAAATGAAGCAGGGCAGAGACTAATAGAATTTTATTAAGATAACTCACTGGTTATAGCAAATGCTTTTATTTTTCAACAATCACAAAGTGACATCACTAGATAGTTAATATAGAAAATCAGACTGATTATATACTTTGCAGCCAAAGGTGGTGAATCTTTCTACAATCAGTTAAAACAAGACCTGGAGCTGACTGTGGCTCAGATCATGAGCTTCTTATTGCAAAATTCAGATTTAAATTGAAGAAGGTAGGGAAAACCATCAGACCATAGAAGTATGACCTAAATAACATTCTTATGAAGTAGAAGGGATGAACAGATTCAACAGATTAAATCTTGCAGAGTACCTGAAGAACTATGGATAGAGGTTTGCAATATACAGGAGGAAGCAACAAAAAACATTCCAAAGGGGAAAAAAAGCAAGAAAACAAAATGGCTGTCTGATAAGCTTTACAAATAGCGGAGGAAGAAAGTGAAAGTAAAGGAGATATACATAACTGAATGCAGAATTCCAGAGAACAGCAAGAAGGACTAAGATTTTTCTTAAATGAATGATGCAAATGGAAGAAAACAGAATGGGAAAGACCAAAGATCTCTTCACTGAAATTCAAGACATAGGGTAAGTTTTATGCAAAAATGAGCATGATATAAAAGACCAAAAGAGTAGAGACTTAACAGAAGCAGAAGAGATTAAGAAAAGGTGACAAGAATACACAAAAGAACTATATGAGAAAGTTCTTAACATCACCAGCAACCATGATAGTACAGTTGCCGATCCAGAGCCAGACTTCCTGGAGAATAAAGTCAAGTAGGCCTTAAGAAGAATTACTAAAAATAAGGCTAACTGAGATGAGGGAATTCCAACTGAGCTAAATTCCTAAAGATGATACTGTGGAGCAGCTAGGTGGAGCGGTGAATAGAGCAGTAGCCCTACAGTCAGGAGGACCTGAGTGCAAATCCCTCATATACTTGACACTTACTAGCTGTGTGACCTTGGGTAAGTCACTTAACCCCAATTGCCTTGCCTTCCTCCCTCAAAAAAAAAAAAAAACCAAAACAACAACCCACCTTAAAATGATACTGTTAAAATACTGCATACAGTATGCTAATGAAATTGGAAAATTCAACAGTGGCCACTGAATTGGAAAGATCAATCTATTTACCAGTCCTAAAGAAGGGTGGTGCCAAAGAATTGTGCTCATTTCACATGCCAGTCAATTCTGTAAGCTAGGCTTCACCAATATGTGAAATGACAATTACCAGAAGAGCAGGCTGGTTTTCCAAGAGGCAGAGCAATTAGAGACCAAACTGCTAATATTTACTGGATTATGAAGAAAGGGATGAAGAAAGGGAGTTCCAGCAAACATCACTTCTGTTTCACTGACTACAATAAAGTCTTTGACTGTGTGGATCACAACAAAATGTGGCAAGTTCTCCAAAAGATAAGAGCATCAAGTCACCTCATTTGGCCCCTTAAGAACCTGTACATGGGCTAAGAAGAAACAATTACAACTAAATATGGAACAATTGATTGGTTTAAGATAAGAAAAGGAGTATATTGCTGGAGATTTTATTTCCTTTTGATTTGAATACTGTCTATTAACTAAGTTATTGGAAGGTTTTCATTATAAGGTTAAAAACCTATAAAGCATTTAATTGGATATATTTTAAAAGGGTAGAATAATAATTACTTCTTAGAAAAGAGGAGTGGGATAAAGACCTTGTAAAAATCTCCTTGTGTGTAAACCTGTCAAGTTTCTTCACTAAGGTCAAAAAAACCGTATTTGTGTACTGGCTTATTTAGACTCAGAGGTTCCCAAACTTATTTGGCCTATCACCCCCTTTTAAAAAAAATCACTCAGTGCCCTTCCCCCTCTCCCCTGGAAATCTATTTTCTTTAACCCTTTAATGGTTTTTTTAAAAAAAATTTGCTTCATTAAAAAAAATGATGCATCTTAAATCTAACAATTTATTGTAAATTTGTGGGGTTTTTTCCTGCACTGAAATTACATCATGTAACCACATAGTATCACTTGTTTATGATACAAGTCATCACACATACATCTTCCTGCTGATGCATGCTGGACTTCCCAAAAATGTGCAAAATGATCACCTGCCAACACTTGCTTGTTAAGACCTGTTGTCAGACTTTACTACTAATCTATTATAACTTTCATTTTGTGTTTATTTGGAAAATAATGTAACCCACTATGACTTTAACTGTTATGCAACAGATTAAACAAGTACAGTTTTTCAAACTTCTCTTTTTTTCTCATGTTTCCACTGCCCCTTTTTTTTATTTGAACACCCCCCCTTGCACTGGAGGCTACTACTGCCCCCCTGGAACATTCCAGCACCCAGAAGGCTTGTCCTCTCCCATTAAAAACACTCCCTGAATAAGAGGGAAATATTTGGGAAAAAGTTTTTGAAAGTGTGTTTATAGTATAGGTTATGTTTCATGTGATGAATTCTTGTTATATTTATGAAGTTATACTTGGAATAGTCTATACTGAAGTTACATCTGTACCAGCTAAGTCTTAACAGACTCTGGTCTTGATTCATTTCTGCTTTAAAAGGGTTAATATAAAATATGTTTAAAGTTTTATTTCAAGATGAATTTTAAGTTGTATTTGAGAAGGGGAACTAGAAGAATGTTTACTAAAATCTTTTGTGTGATTTTTTTAGAAGACCTGATAAATTTTTATTTGCTAGCTAATTTATTGCAACTATATGAGAATGCCAATAACTACATCTATTCCTAAGCATGATTTATGAGACTTGTTATGTGAGGTAAAATCTCATGGGACTATAATATGATATTATTCTGAGTTTTGATTTTAGGTATGCTTGTCTGAAGGCACTCATCAAAGGTTAGCAGCACAATGGGAATGAGGTCTACAATCTATGGCCAGTGCATCTGTCTCTGAGACAATGGTTTGGGGGAAGTGCGGGAGATAGACCTTGGGAAGCCTAAGGTAAGACACTCTCAGTTTCCCATAAAACTCTTCCCATCTGTTAATTCAGAGCCTGGCTATGGTATCCTGTTATACATTTGGTTGTTCATACAATTCCTATCTGAAATCAAATAGAACTAAGGATGCTTTATCCTGACATACATGTGTTGAATCATTCTGCAACCTTGGGCTTAGGCCTGGAGAATCAATATTGATGCTATTATAATCATGGTTCCTTTTACCTTTCTCACAAAATCTTTTTAACCAGGGCAAGTTAAGTTGTGATTTTTATGATGAATCCTGTTGTAAGACTATAGCCTGAACTAAGCAGATGTGTATTTGGGCTTGTAATCTGCCTGTTACTTTTATGTATTTATGTATAAGATAAGGTCCTTAAAATTTTCAAAATGTTATGAGAAACAATGGTACAACAGTTTGTTGAGCAAAAATATTAGTCTACTAATTAGTAAGATTGTCAGAAACATTTTGTATTGCTTTTAAAGAAAAGAATTTCAGGGCAATCAGTTATCTTTGTGGAGAGTAACATGGACTATCTGGTATTATCTCAAAGGGAAAGTTAATTTTACTTACGTTTATTATTTAATTGAAGTTTAACATCTGTGTGTGGATATGGAACATGTAAAGTGCAAATGTATTTTACTATAGACAATTCAGTTGATGAGTAGTTTGTTGTATAAAATTTTGAATTACTTAATATCCTTATACATCCTATCCCAGGATTTTTTGCTATAGAGTATGATTTGCAACTTTTAGGTAAATTCATTTGTCTACTGGAGGTCATCTATTTCTGTAAGGTTTATATTTTTATCAGTTTATTCCTCCTAAGGGGGCAACTGAATTGGAATTAGCTGGAGTTCTAAAAGAAAAAAAAACCTGAATCAAGAAAGTTGGAGTTTTAAATGATCGCAGTAAAAAAATGAGCAAAAAATTTTGAGAAGGAAACAAGATTTTATATATATATATGTATAAATGTAATTTAAGAGGTTTTAAGCCTTCTATAGTATTTTACATATTTAGCTTTTGATTTTCCAACTTGTCTTTGAATTTCTTAAAAAATATCAATGTCACAATTTGCTCACTTACACTGTAGGAAGGTAAATGAAAGTGGAGTCAGTGTTAACTTAGACAAGCACTCTTACTCCTAGCTTATATGTCTACTTTGGTAAATATTAAATTTTTAACCAGAAGAACTCATTTTCAAGTCGTCTCATATTTTTTAAAAAGATTCTTCAGCCTCACAATGGCAACGTTTATATCAGTTACAAAATTTAGAAGAAGAAATAGCAAGGGGTAATTAAGAATCAGAATGCTCTGAAATCTCAAGTGAACTAACTATGAGTTCTTAATTTAATATTATCACAGCCACAAAGTTTCAGAAGTGCTTTTTGGAGAAGTAATAATTAAGAGGGCTTAGTAAAGTGTATTAAGATTTGTTTTTAAAAGATCTTAGCAGGAATACCAAAGAATCTTCAAGTGACAGTGAACCAGAGAAAAAATTATGTCAAACAGAAGCCCTCTTCAGAGTTTCCCTGAGAAAAGACCTTTTCCAGAATGTCCAAGACAAGATGTTTCCACAGAACCAGTTATATGGGACATCTGGGATCCAAGATGAAATGTGCTAATAAAATAGACACTGAGAGTGAGTTACTATGATGGAATAATATAGCGCTGTAAGAAATGATGAGCAGGTTGATTTTAGAAAACATGGAAAGATTTACATAAAATAAAAAAGTGAAATGAGAAGAACTAAGAGAACAATGGACATAGTAAAAACAATATTGTTTGAGGAATAATTATGAACCACAAAACTATCATATTATAAATATTCAAATCAATTACTAAGGACCTAAGAAGATGCTATCCACCTTCAGAGAAAGATATGATAAATAGAAGTATGCATAGTATGGTTTTAACATATACATACATATGTATATGTGTGTATAATGATGGCCTTCTCTAGCTCAAGGTGGGGAGGAAGGAAAGAAAGGAGATAGTTTGGAATTTAAAAAAATAAACTTAATCTTAAAAAAGAGAGCAGGTTACTGGGATACAAGAAAACTTGATATTAATGTTGATCATTACAGTATTACTTTGGCTTTTCTTACACTGCATGTTTGCTGGGAGTTTTCTTAGTTTCCTTGAGATATGTATATCTCCCTTCTAACTTCAGTCCGTGGTTTTAGAAATTCCTATTATGGCTCATGTTATGATTAACCAATCTTGTTATTCTTTTTCAACTTTGATTAGTTACTGTGTTAAAACCTATTCTGAACTTCCACTGGAAAGATGTGTGTTGGTGCATCCTACTGTTGAGAATGACTTAAAGATCTTATAGGATTAGTTTATAAGGTAAGTGAACTATGAGAGATATTTATATCTCACTGATCAAAGGAGAAACAGAAGATTGAATTGATCCTGTATCATTTTCCTATTTACAATTTACTGCTTTTGCCCTGTAAGTGCTTAAGTCATGGTTCTCTATCCTCAAACTTAGTTCAGAATCCAGTGGGCCTGTAATAGGTCAAGTTTAGAAATTCAGCTCTCGTGATAATTTATTCTTGCTTCAAGGAATTAGCTGACCTTCCAGAAAGCATATGAACACAGAAGAGTCAGGTATAGTATCTTGGATGTTTGGTTTGCTGTCCTATATCTGTGCCACTATCTTGCATCTGGACTCAAAAAATATGCACTCCTGAGACTCAGGAGAGGAAAAGGGGTGTCACTGCTAGCCCCCATTACTAAAGTTCCAACCAATCATGTTGTTACTCACATCTAAGCTCTGTTATTCTCATATTGTCATATTCTCCATATTGTCATCTAAGCTCTGTTATTCTCATATTGTCATATTCTCCATATTGTCACCTATCCTATTCTGTACCCCTCAAGAATTATAAAAGGGGAAATATCCTTTCGCTTCTGGTCTTTGGCAAAAATGGAGGCAAGTCACTGACCTATTTGTTGACAAGCATCATGCCCCTATTAATAAATATTATTTAGCTTGGGGAAATGCCTGTTTACCTTCTTGTTAAATTTCTCCCTCAACAGATGTAAGACCTTCCCATACTCCTTACATTCAGAGGAATCTCTCTTGTATGAATTCTGTGATGGATATAATGTCTTCAGTCTAAAGGTTTTCCCACATGCATTACACTCTTAAGGTTTCTCTCCAGAATGAATTCTTAGATGTTGAGCAAGATGTGCCCTCAGTTTGAAGTTCTTCCCACATTCATTACATTCATACGGTCTCTCTCTAGTATGAATACTCTGATGTTGAGTAAGTTGTGTCCTCTGCTTGAAGGTCTTCCCACATTCATTACATTCATAAGGTCTCTCTCCAGTATGAATTCTTTGGTGTACAATAAGATCTGAGTTGTAGTGGCAAACTTTTCCACACTCCTTACATTCATAAAGAATCTCTCCAGTATGAATCCTCTCATGGACAGTAAGATGTGACTTCTTCCTAAAGGCCTTCCCACATTCATAACATTTATAAGGTTTCTCTCCAGTGTGAATTCTTTGATGTTTAATAAGTTCTGAGTTGTAAAGGAAAGCCTTCCCACACTCCTTACATTCATGAGGGATCTCTCCAGTATGAATTCTCTGATGCACATAAAGTTGTGTCCTCTGTCTAAAGGACTTCCCACATGCATTACAATCATAAGGTTTCTCTCCAGTATGAATTCTTTGATGCTCAGTAAGTTTTGCCTTTCTCATGAAGGCCTTTGCACATTCACTACATTCATAAGGTTTCTCTCCAATATGGATTCTTTGATGCTTAATAAGATCTGAGTTGCGATGGAAGGTCTTCCCACACTCCTTACATTCATAAGGTTTCTCTTCTGAGTGAATTCTCTGATGTACAGTAAGTTGTGTCTTACTCCTAAAGGACTTCCTACATTCATTACATTCATAAGGTTTCTCTCCAGTATGAATTCTCTGATGCTCAGTAAAATATGCCTTCCTCCTGAAGGCCTTCCCACATTCATTACATTCATAAGGTCTCACTCCAGTATGAATGCTCTGATGTACAATAAGCTGGGGCTTTCTCCTGAAGGCCTTCCCACATTCACTGCATTCATAAGGTTTCTCTTCAGTGTGAATTCTTTGATGTCGAATAAGTCCTGAGTTGTAATGGAAAGCCTTCCCACACTCCTTACATTTATAAAGAATCTCTCCAGTGTGAATTCTTTGATGCACAGTAAGATATTCCTTCATTCTAAATGCCTTCCCACATTCACTACATTCATAAGGTTTTTCTCCAGTATGAATTCTCCAATGTACAGTAAGCTGTCGCTTCCTCCTGAAAGCCTTTCCACATTCACTACATTCATAAGGTTTCTCTCCAGTATGAATTTTTTCATGTTTAATACGATCTGAGTTCCAATGGAAGGCCTTCCCACACTCCTTACAGTTATAAAGAATCTTTCCAGTATGAGTTCTCTGATGAACATTAAGTTGTGTCTTAGTCCTAAAGGCGTTCTCACATATAGTACATTCATAAGGTTTCTCTCCAGGAGATTCTTCCCTCCCTGAAAAGAATAAAGAGCTGATTAACCTTCCCTTTTCTTTCCTGATCCAAGGTTCCTACTTGCTCAAAGGTTTTAGAGCTATTCTCTTGTCTTCTCATTTGAGAAGGCTAGTCTCACTCATCTTTCACTAGTAACCAAAGTTTATTTTATGTGAAAGTATGATGACTCAAAGTTAACATATATAAATGAATTGACTTGGGATGAAATTACCTGGAAAGATGAATAAGCCCTCACTTACTGTAAATGGTTGACATTTGATTGAAATAAGGAATTGAAAGATTATCCATAAAAAGTAGATGAGATCTTGCAAATATGTTCTTGCTATCTGAGATTAAAATAGGAAGAGAAAAACTGACCATAAAGAAAATGGAGAATCAATGAGTTTAGAGTGATGAGGAGATAGAAACCTAAAGTAAACAGAATAAAGAAATATAAGAAAAAAGGTGTTATATCAGATAGCCATTGCTAGAAACTTCTGCTAAAAATCCAACCTATTTACACTGAAATATGATTCAAAATTCTAAGAGTAAGATGCATTTCCAAAAAGGTAAATGATTAAGCCACACAGATCTTTTTCACATGATAAATACTTAATAATCACCTGAAACATTACTCAAACTCTAATAATCAAAGAACTAAAACTGAAAACAATTTAGAATTATCATCAAATAGCCATCAGACTAGCAAAGATACTTTAAAAAATTTTCGCAGTTATGTTGAAAGGTACTTATGATATATAAAGATTGAAGAAAGGAAAATTAGATTATGATTAGCAAAGCAACATTATCATAAACACAATACAGAAGAAAATATTAGGTGATACATAAGCACAAAGAACATATTGCTGATATTTAAGTAATGTGCTTATTTTAAAAGGGAAAATGAATTGATGGAAGTGAGGTAGGAAAATACCTATTTATGATAATCTTCAATGAAGAGAAGAGAAATATGACTCTGTAAATAAGGCAATAACATTCTTTCCAAGTAGAGGTACATGAGAGTAAAGAAATGCATAAAGAAGTTACTTTTTGAGTTAAAATATTAAGTTTTAAAGTAATAGCTCTTTTTGACAGGCCTGAGAGGCTTTAATACAAGCACCTTGTTCAATATTTTTACAAGAGCTTTGATCTAAAATGGCCAACAGAGCTGTTATTTGCAATGACCCATCTGGGTTTTTATGCAGTCACCTGGACAGCTGCTTCTGGGAATATCTGCCTCTGGCATCCAAGTTGCTTCCTTTCTTTCCAACTGGTCAATCACATCTGGTTTGGAAACTGCAAATCCTGTTCATTGAAAATGAAAAAGTACTAGGGGCAGTCATCTCAAAATTCCCTCATAGAACAGAGAGATGAACTACTCCTCACAAATCTTAGTAGAAAGGTGGGGTAACAAGAGTACAGAATGTATCTTACACCATCAAGGGCACTGTTGTTAACTTTGAGACTTTTTTTTTATGCTGGGAGAGTTATAGTTTGTTTTTGTTTTCTTTTAGGTGAGAGGGAAGGAGGAAAATGGAGATTTTTTTTTAAAAAGCACCCTAATATTATAACTTAATAAAAGAATTTAAAACTAGTTCAGGTTCTCTTTGGGGAAAAAAAGTAGACATGCTAGCACAACTCCAAGTATAGGACAAAGGAACACTGAAGGATATTCTGGGGAAATTGGCTGCAGAAAAGGACTTAAACTTCAATTTAAAGCAGCAAAGAGAAGATACATTCTCAAGGATGATAAAAAAAATCAGAAGTCAGTCTGCAGGAATACTAAGCAAAGACCCCTTTCTTGGAGATAGAACAAGTACTTTCTCTTGACTATAAAAGGATTAGGAATACCTTCCTTTTGTAAGCCAAAAAAAACCTCTTAAAATCTTGAAAGTCTCCATAGTATATATCAAAACTCCAAAGGAATAGCTGTTCTTACCCAAAGAAAGCAAGTTCCTATAGTTCTCCAGCATCACATCCCTGTACAACTTTTTCTGAGATGGGTTCAGTTGTACCCACTCCTCCTGGGTAAATTCCACAGTCACATCCTTGAATGTCATTGATTCCTGAAACACCAAAAATATGTGTGCTTATAGCTGTGTTATGAAGTTTGAATGTAAACTCCTTGCCAGTGGGGGTTGTTTCACTTATTTGTAACCCAGTACAGTGCTTGAACTGCAAGTTCCTTGAGGGTCAAGAGCTACTTTTGCCTTCCTTTGAATCCTCAACATTTAGCACTGCGTCAGGCATACAGAAACTTAATTAGTGTTTACTATTGTTAATGGATCCAAGGACAATCAATTTTAAATGTGGGTGTTGGTTTTTTATACTGTGCCCCTAGGGCTCCAATACCTACCCACTGAACTGAAGTTGGAGAATGCCTAGTTCCTTTTCTACTTGTTGAAATAAAACAATGAAAATGGAGTAACTGAAGATTACTCTCCTATGGCCTTATATATCCACAGTCAACCAATCGACCTATTCTTCTCAGCAGTAAGGTAGCAGTCTTCCCCTCTTCATTCAATCACTGTGCTTCTTAAAATGTGCTGCTCTGAAATGAACACAATTGTGTTCAGTGCTTCTGGAACCTAACAATCATTTAATATCATTTTTGGACTTTAATGAGGGCCAAAGCCTGAACTAATCAATCAGACTGCTTTGCTTTTCTCTAAAAATGCTCTTACCTGTGTGTCAGCAACTTCAAAGACCTTATGACAGGATGTCTGGAACCAAAGTGATGGAACTTATTTTAGTATCCCAGAGGCATAGGCAGAGACAGAGAAAAACAGCCATCCTGGGACTGTAATTTCCAACTGACTACCTTGTCAATTGTATTGTCTCACTGTGTTTACAACTTATACAACTAAGATACAACTATTCTTTCTCATGGTATAGATTAAAAAACCCCCATACAAATACATGGAGACCATAAATTTGAGCTGGGATTATTCTAAAGTCAATCAGAAGTCTCCTTCTGGATCCATGATCATGTATCTTCTAGCTTTAGGGAAATAAAAAATAAATATACATATCACCTAGCCTTTTGCCTCTTTTAACCAAAGTTTCAGGTCAACAGTTATGGTGCTGTGACAGACAGACAGAACTGATGGACAGAACAGAAGACACCCCACCCTAGCAATGCTAGAGACTAAGGTGCCTCAGGATCCATTTTTTCCTGGAGTTTTAACCTCAATGGGGTCAGGCCAGTTATTCTAGTCCCAACTTCCAAAGGACTCCCACTACTTTGGCTGAAGTCTGAAATTTCCCTTTAAAGCTATCTCAGGGAGCAGGGGTCAAGTCTGTGATCTAATGCTCTGTATAGATCCCCTGGAAGTACAGATCAGTCTTAGGAAACTTAGCACAAGTATTGCCAGCGATAGTGTCAGTTAACTAAAGAGAGCTCCAAATTATGTTGGCCACAATAAGGCTCTTTTGAGCCTTAGTCAAAGTTACTTCATCTTAAAACCAAATTAAGTTTAAAGGCCAACAAAACATCTAGCCAGGACTGGGAATGTTTTCATCCTGAGCTTGCTGGGATGGCAGAGCAAGAACAAAAGGCAGAAGTCTCTTCCTTAAGGTTCAGTAATCCAAGTGGAGATCCTGCAGAGGTTCTTGGTGATCTCCCAGGCCCGAGCAGTGGTGCCAGCAGACTGACAGATAAGTTGGTGAAGGACTACTCAGCTTGTTGTTCTGTACTTCTCTTTTGGTCCCTAATCAATCTCATTTACATTTAAGAAGGTGCCTATCAGTAACACAGAGGGAGACTGGTTCTGCTCTCTGGCTGAGTTTATCTGCCAGAATGACATGCCCATCTATGAAGCTGCAAACAAGGCCCTGAAAACTTTCCAGGAGGAGTTCATGCCTGTGGAAACATTCTCAGAGTTCATGGATATGGCTGGACCATAAATTCCTTCTCTTCCCCTCTCCCCCATCCTGGGTCATAAGATTCCCTTGTCTTCCTTGTCTTATGTCATTCACTGTCTTCATCCAGTGTTCTCACTTGCAAGACTCATCCTGTGCTTAAATCTCCAACCCCCATAAGAAACCTTTAAATCATCCTAGAGGCTGTACAGCTTTCTGTTTATATAAGTCTGGTTCTTCTCTTATATTAGGGCCTTTGTTTAGCTCCTTGCTAAATCTCAGGTCTATGTGCTTTTGCATTAATAAAGCTCCCACTGACTAAAGAGAAGATCTAAATGAATTCTTTAAAATCTGAACCAGCTCTCCCAACTCTGATCTCAACAAAATCACCTATAAGATGTCTATTATGTATCAGACATTGACTAGTTACTGGAGATAAGGAGAAAAAAGGAAACAACACCTGGTTTTATTTATGGAGCTTACTTTCTATCAGAGTGTCAACATATATTTGGCATGCTAGGGACAACTCTCCTTTGAATGTGTTCTAGACAATAATATGAGAATCCTCTTTTCATTACAGATCAGTGATATCATCAAACAGGCCAGTGCATTCAAATGGGACAGAATGGGTTCTGAGCTACAGGCCACACATGCTGATTTCATTCACTGTCAGTGGCTTGAACATCTGAAAAATCAACAAGGAATCCCTTAGCAATTTATGGTTCTGGAGACAGATCTCCTGGCTTTAAGGCTGGGATTATATATGCTCAACCAAAACAATTCTATGGCCCCATTAAGGGCTTCTTAGGCACTAGAACTGTGGGCTGGATTGCATCTGCAACTGTGTAGTACACTGTGAAATGTGGGAGATTGGTACTACTACTTACAAAGAACCTAATCAGTACAAAAATGTTCTTAGAATAACACCAGTAATTTTGTATGCACTTGGAATTAAGAGAGAAGAGAAGGAGGGAGGGTGGGAGAGAAGAAAGGAAGAAAAGAAAGAAGGAAGGTAGGATTAAGTGCCTACTATGTGCCAGGCACTGTGCTAAGCACTTTACAAATAAAATTTCATGTGATCCTTACAATAATCCTGGGAGATAGGTACTATTATTAATCCACATTTTACGCAGAATTTCCTAACTCTAGACCTCTATCCAGTGGACAACCTAGTGGATGGTAACCAAATGATAGCAAATCAAAAAAATCAATCATCAAGAAGCATATGTTAAGTGTTTTGTATGTTCAAGGCACTATCAGATTCTAATGCAGGATAACATGAGCTAAATAGTTTAAGGGGCAGATATTTCTCTTGGAGATCTTTGTTTCATGCCAGTAACAGCTGTATTGTTGCTATCACTAAAAAAACCCTACTTTCTACTTACTATATCCAAGGGGAAATATTCAGATTACTGGCCAATTCACAAATAGATTAATGTTATTCTGAAGTACCAAATACTATTTAATTGGACTAACCAAATTCCAGCTACACAGTAGATAGAGCTCCAGGCCTGGAATCAGGAAAATAAAATCCAATTCAAATCCAGCCTCAGTTACTTTATGAGCTGTGTGACCCTGGACAAGTCCCTTAACCCCGTTTACCTCAGTTTTCTCATCTGTAAAATGAGCTGGAGAAGAAAATGTCAAACCACTCCAGTATATATTTACCAAGAAAACCCCAATGGGATCATGAAGAATTGAACATGACTAAAAGAAATGAATGACAACAGCAGTTCCAGATTACTTTCTTTTTTTCCTAACATAAAACAATTCAATTTATTTTTTAAAAACACACATTTATTTCATTAAATATTTCCCAGTTACATAAGAAAAGACTTCAATATTCCTTTTAAAAATTTTGAGTTCCAAACTCTTTCTCTCCCTCCCACCACTTCTCCCAACCTTGAGAAGGCAAGCAATGTAATTTCAATTTTACATGTGGAGTCATGTAAAACTTACTTCTATGTTAGTCGTACTGCAAAATAAATTACACGTACACCCAAAAACAAAGAACATAAAGGAAAAAAAGCATGCTTCAATCTGCATTCAGAGTTCATCAGTTCTCTCTCTGGATGAGGATAGCATATGTCATCACTGGTCTTTTGAAATTATCTTGGATCATTGCTAAGTCTTAGTGTAATTAGTGCAATTTCTTAGTATTTCATCATCATCATATATGCCACATCTTGTTCAGCCATTCCCTAAAGGACAGTCATCCCTTCAATTTCTGATTCTTTGCCACTACTAAAGGAGCTGGGGAATGGGAGGGGGGCAGTGCTGAGTCAAGATGGCAGAGAAAAAGCAGGTACCTGGCTAAACTCTCCCAAATTCCTCTCTAAACAATTTCAAATCACAGTTCAATATGAATTATGGAGTGGCAGAACCCACAAAAGGACTAGATAAAACATTTTCTAGCCTGAGATAACTTAGGACTACAGGAAAGCTCTGTCTCACTCTGGTAAGAGGGAAGTGCAGCCCAGCATGGGCAGTATCTGGGCAAGCCCCAGCACAGATTAGAAACTAAGGCTCATGGCTCTAACAGAGCAGGCTACCCTTGGCCCCAGTACAAGAAACTTGCGAAGTGCTCTCTGTAGTCCAAGAGCAGAGCTTATCTTTAAAAGTCAATGTACAGGTTGGAAAATGAGTAAAAAACTAAAAACAAAAATCCCTGACCATAGTAAACTACTATGGCAATAGGGAAGATTAAAATACCAACTCAGAAGAGGACAATAACATCAAAACTCCTACATGTGAAGCCTCAAAGAGAAATATGGATTGGTCTCTGGTCCAAAAAAGAATTCCTGCAAGAGCTCAAAAAGGTTTTTAAAATCAAATAAGAGAAGTAGAAGAAAAACTGAGAAAAGAAATTAGAGTTATGCAAGAGAATCACAAAAAAGGAAGCACAAAAAATGAAAAAAGAGGTACAAAAATCCACTGAAGGAAACAACTCTTCAAAAAGAATTGACAAAATGGAAAAAGAAGCACAAAAGCTCACTGAAGAAAATAATTCCTTAAAAATTAGAATCAAGCATGTAAAAATCAATGACTCCATGAGACATCAAGAATCAATCAAACAAAATCAGAAGAAAGAAAAAATAGAAGAAAATGTGAAATATCTCATTGGAAAATTTTAACTGACCTGGAAAATAGATCCAGGAGAGAGAATTTCAGAACTATCAGACTACCTGAAAGCCATGATCAAAAAAGGAGCCAGGATAGCACCTTCCAAGAAATTATCAAGAAAATTCCCCCAATATCCTAGAACCACAGGGCAAAATAGAAATTAAAACAATCTATTGATTACCTCCTCCATAATATACCAAAATGAAAACTCTCAGGAATATTTTACAAATTCCAGAATTCTCAGGCCAAGGACAAAATGCTGCAAGTGGCCAAAAAGAAACAAGTTAAATATCATAGAGCCACAATCAGGATTACACAGGATTTAGCAGTTTCTACATTAAAAGATCAGAAGGCTTATAATATGACATTCCAGAAAGCAAAGGAACTTGGATTACAACCAAGATTTAAACTACCTGGCAAAACTGAGCATAATAAACCTTCAGGGAAAAATAATGACCATTCAAAGAAATAGAAGATTTTCAAAAGATCCTGAAGAAAAGACCAAAACTAAACAGAAATATGATTTTCAAATAAAAGACTCAAGAGAAGGTAAATAAGATAAGGAAACATAAGGGACTCACCTGTTTACATTCCTACAGGGGAAGATGACACTTGTGACTATTAAGAAGTCTATTGCTAGTGGGCAGTTAGGAGTAGTATTGTGCGTTTGTCCTTCATTCTAAAAAAGAACCACAACATCAAGATGATGACGTGACTTGCAGTTGACTTTGAGTGAGGGAGGGCTGTGCAAGGTCACCAGCCTCACTTTCTCCTCCAGAGACATCTCAAAAAGGAATATATACACAGACAGAAGTTTAATGGCAATTTAAATGGAAAGACCTTTCCCATTCACTAATAGACCCATGTGACCTGCCTGAATCACATGGAGGTCTGAGTCACATGGAACCTGTGGTGGAAGGAGCTTGCTGAACTGATGGAACAGGAAAAGTGGAGCAGAGCTGAGAGGAAGTTAGTCAAAGAGCAATCAGAACTGGGAAAGGCAGCAACTAGCCTGAGTGAGACAGCTTGTTTGTGACTGTGTTTAAGGGAGCCTGTTTGTGATTTGTTTAAGGAAGCTGGTTTATGGAAAGCCTAACAGACAGAAGGTTTGGGGACTGTAGTGCCCCTTGCATTGTTATTGTGTACAGATTTCTTTGTTGCTATGATGGATATGGCTTTCTGATGTCTGAATAAATGTTTTGGTTCTGTCTTCCATGTGGAGAGTCTGTTATATTTTGCGATTCAGAACTGTGCTGGCATACTCGAAGCCACCGTAGGCACTATGAATCTTACACTGGTGCTACAAGAATGTATGGGTATAACTCTACTCTGATGGGAAGATATAAAAAGAAAGGGTAAGAAAGCAGATTACACTGAGAGAAGCAAGAGGTAGAATACGGTAAATTATCTCACATGAAAAGGTACAAAAGACCTATTACAGTGGAGGGAAAGATGAGAGGGGGTGAGCATCCCTTGAACCTTACTCTCATTGGATCTGGCTCAAAGAGGGAATATCTTACACAAAAAGAGCTGCTATATAAATAAGTCCTTTTCCCTTTTCTTGATCTCTTGGATACAGGGGTATTGCTAGGTCAAAGGGTATGCACAGTTTTATAGCCTTTTGGTTGTAGGTTCAAATTGTTCCCCAGTGGTACAGAGGATGAAGGGAGCAAAAAGGGAGGAGATAAGTAAGTAGGATTCTTTTCCCTTGGCAATTTCTAGACTATGAAGATATGATGATGTGCTCATCTACATGGGTCCTAGCTGCACAAATAGTTTGTCAGTTTGATGCAGACTCGACTGGCTGCCATCTTGCAGCTGGTTTGACCCTTAAGTACACACTGAGAATCCAGCTAAAGGTGCAGATAACAAATAATGTCAGGTAGGCAGTGGGGGTGTGTGTGGAGGGGTGTGTGTGGGGGGGGTATATTCAAACTGGATGTGTATTCATTCAGGGCCTCCTGCATACCCCAGGTCCAATGTTTATGAAAAATATAGGTACTCAAGAAGACAGGTTAAGTTGGCTTCAGGGCAACAAATACAACACCCATTCCCTACTAAAAACACTAGAGAGCATAAATGGACCTTTTCCTTAAAATGGTAAGTAGTAGATATCAAAACCAAGGGCATGCCTTTTCTACAAGAAACCATTACAAAAAATTCAGGGGTGAAGAGGGGCTGGCCATTATAAAGACTTATTCAATACTGTACTAGAAATCCTGGCTATAGTAATAAGCCAAGAAGAATAAAGCAAGGAGGAAACAAAACAATCACACTTTGTGGATGATATGAAGGTATACTTAAAAAAATCCTAAAAATAACTAAAAAACTAGTCATAACAATGAAGAACTTTAGCAAAGTTGCAGGATATAAAATAAATCCACATCATCATCATCCTTTCTATATACTACCAAAAAAGTCCAGCAGTACGAGAAAAGGAAATTCCATTTGAAATAACTGCAGACAGTATAAAATACTTGGGAGTCTATCTGCCCAGACACACCTAGAACTATATGAATATAATTACTTAATACTTTAAACGCAAATAAAGACAGATTTAAACAACTGGAGAAATATTAATTGCTCATGAGCAAGTTAAACAGATATAACAAAAATAACAAAAATGACAATTCTTCTAAATTAACTTATTCAGTATCATCCTAATCAAACTACTAAATAATTTTTATAGAGAGAAAAAAATCAAGAATATCAAGGGAATTAATTTAAAAAATGTGAAGGAATACAGTGTAAGAGAAATAGATTTCAAACTCTACTAATTCAAACTTACGTAAATCATCAAAATAATCTAGTAAGGGCAAAGAATACTATTCTATTCAATGGAATAGAATACAAAATATACAGAAAGTAAATGAAAGTAATCTAACGGATAAAAATCCAAACTTTTGGGGAAAGAACTCACTGTTTGACAAAAACTTCTGGGAAAACTACTAGAGGGAGGGGAAGAATTTGAAACTCCAGATTTAAAAATGTTTAAAAAAAAGTAAAAGTAGGAAACTTTTTGCGGGGAGAAGACAGATGCTCTCTATGATATAACTACATGACTCCCTGATGCCCAGCGTCTAGGGCTATATCATGTGAGAATGAAACGTCTCTCCAGGTCTTTGGCTCGACGGTGTGTCAGGAGGGCAGCACGTGGCACTCACCTGTCCGGGCCTGGCTCTCAGCACCGGCGCCATCCCTCTTCCTCCAGGCTCCTCCCCAGGGGGCGGGGCAGAGGCCGCACGGGCGGGGCTGGGGAGGGAAGGAGAACCGTGAGCAGGAGGGGCCCCGCGGGGGTCTGCCCTGCTCAGGGATCAGGAATCCCCAGTTCTCTCCTGGGGAGGGGGCCCAAGGAGGGAGACGCAGGCCTGGGGTGTGGAGAAGGAGACAGGCATTTCTCTCGGGGGGGGGGGGGGGGGGGGAAGGAGGGAATCTCTCTTTCGAGACTAAACTGGAGATCGGACACGTGACCCTGTCAGAGGGGGATGGGGGGGAGGGCGTGGACCTCGGGAGCATCAGGGAAAGCCTCCCGGAGGATGCCGGGAGGAGGTGAGGCTGCAGGAAAGGCCAACCAAGGAGCAAACACAAACTAGCAGTTACCCGCCAAAGACTGAGGCCGGAAGCGTCAGGAGCAGCCAGGAGAGGGGCGGGGGCGGGGGAGGAGGAGGGGGGAGGGGGAGGGGGAGGGGAGACGGGGCTGCGGGCGCGGGGAAAGAACACGCATAAGCCGGGGTTTGAGTCCGCCCCGCCTCCAGACTCCGAACAGTCTGGACCCACACCTCTGCCCATGCGCCGTCCGGCGGCCACTGTAATCCCGTAAGTGCTTCTCGGTGAGCTCCCCAACCAGTCCGCAGGGCCCCGACCCGCTGCAGCCCGCAGCCGGTCTCCTCCTGGGCACCCTCTCGGCTGCCCCTCACGCTGCCACAGGTGGGCCCAGGACGGCGGAGGGAAAAACTATCCCAACCAAGTAAGGAAAAGGCGAAGGGCGGGGTGGAAGTGACGTCAGACGAAAGTTTCATCCTCGCTGTGGAAAATGCTCCTGGGGTGAACGCCGTCTTCTGGGAATTGTAGTCTGGAGGCTTCGGTGTCTTCTGCGCATGCCTGGGGCTCGGCCCCTCCCTTGGCCTAGCCTGTGGTTGTCCCCCTGCCTGCCCCGCCCCTCCCAGCCTTTCCTGCCTTCCTCCCCAGACCCCTCCAGTCCCCTTTACCTGGTGTATGGTCTTCACAGCCCACGGGAAGTCACTAGGCGTGGGGTTCCTGACCTAGAGGGGCCCTGGGACTCCTCCAAGTCTGTTCCAGGGATGGAGAGCCTTTTCATCTAAGAAGGCCATATCAATATTTAGCTTAATCAAATAAGGCAGAATTCAAGAAACTTCATTTAGATATACATAAAAATGTACCCTATTTCATAAAACTCTACTGTGTACTTAATTTCAAAAAATGAAAGCTATTGGTTAATTTTAAAGTTAACTTTTAATGTAGGAAAAAAGTTTTAAAAATTAAATATATAATTTATTACACATGCGTATATGTACATATATACATATATACATACGGCCATATATACATATATACACATATAACATACAAATACATATACATACGGTATATATATACACATGTATGTGTATATATCTATATAGATATAAACATATATGAGTATGCATATGTAAATACACACACACACATATATATATGTATGTATGTATATATGTATTCCTTCAAACTACCCCAATACTGAAAAGGTCTCATGAGTTACAAATATCTTTCCATGCAGGAATTAAAGTTCAACTTTAATGAGTTTCTTATGACTTCTTTTTCCTGCTTACCTTGTATCTGAAAGTCAAATTTTCTATTCAGCTCTGATCTTTTCAACAAGAATGCTTGTAAATCCTCTATTTTATTGAAATTCCATTTTTTTCCACTGAAGTATTATACTCAGTTTTGCTGGGTAGGTGATTCTTGGTTTAATCCTACCTCCTCTGAACTCTGGAGTATCATATTTGAAGCCCTTTGATCCTTAGTGGAGAAGCTGCTAAATCCTGTGTTATCCTGATTGTGTTTCCACAGTACTTGAATTGTTCAGGAAGTGATCAGAGAATTCTTTTCATTTCTATTTTACCCTTTGGTTCTAGAATATCAGGGCAGTTTTCCTTGATAATTTTTAGAAGATGATGTCTAAACTCTTTTTTTAATTATGGTTTTCAGGTAGACCAATAATTTAGGGTCTGTTTTCCAGGTCAGTTGTTTTTCCAATGAGATAGTTCACATTGTTTGCTATTTTTCCATTCTTTTAGTTTTGTTTTATAATTTCTTGATTTCTCATAAAGTCATTAGCTTCCATCTGTTCCATTCTAATTTTTAAAGAACTATTTTCTTCAGTTATCTTTTGGACCTCCTTTTCCATTTGGACAATTCTGCTTTTTCAGGCATTCTTCTCCTCATTGGCTTTTTGGACCTCTTGCCATTTTGGACTAGCCTCTTTGTAAAGGTGTTATTTTTTTCAGAATTTTTTTTGGGGTCTCCTTTAGCAAACTGTTGACTCATTTTTCATTATTTTCTTGCATTGCTCTCATTTCTCTTCCCAATTTTTTCTCTACTTCTCTTACTTATTTTTCAAAATCCTTTTTGAGCTCTTCCGTGGCCTGACACCATTTCATTTTTTTTTTGTAGGTTTTGGCTGTAGGAGCCATGACCTTGCTGTCTTCTTCCAGTTATATGCTTTGGTCTTCCTCTGGAGCTTCATGTCTGGCATATCTCTGATATGAGTACTCTTAAGTACTTCTCTGAATTTTCTACTACCTCAAGGCACAGAAGTACAGAAGGGAAATAACTTGGCTGGAGGAAAAACTGCCCCTGATTGGGACTACATTTGAATTAGAAACAAATAAGTAGAGCTGTTGTTGGGAACTAAAATGGCAAATTCCAGAAACCTCTTTGGACACATGAGGTTTCAGTCTTGAAAAAGATTTATTAAAAACTAAACAAAACAAAAAACTCTCTCATCTCTTAACATGATAAAACATGTGAATCCCTTTTTGTTTCCTGGGGCTGGGTGGGTTAGTGTTGGGGGGGTGCAGATTGGGGTGGAAAAAAATGAGACAGGAAGATAGAAAAATAGGCAGAGAACCCTTTAATATAAGGTTCCTGGCCAAATCTAGGACTATATGTCCAGTTGTTACCCCCTTTCCTTTCCCCAGATAGTTCCAATCATTTCTAGCAAAGTCTTGCTTAAAATACAATAAAAATCAGCTGATTTTTGCTTGTAAGCAAAATCCATTATAAAAGTGCAAATAGCAAATAAACATGACTTAACAGTAAGTAATATCAGTTCATCAAGCAGGGTAAGGAAGGAGAGAAAAAAGTGAAATGGGAATAAATTCAAGAAGCATAGCAGCAATATTCTGTCCTGGCAGATTACACCAAAATGGGTCCGTAAGTTAGAGAAGACTCCAACTACTCATGATTATATTCAGTTTTTGGTAACAGTGTCCTTCATTTACTGTCAGGTATAAGCCCTCCAGCCAGCTCCAAAGTCCCCATTTCTTCTACCCCCTAAAATTTCCAACCCTCATCATTCTTTGGCCTCTCCTTCTATTTGGGAAAATGATAATTAAACTCCTTATGGATAAGGGACTACACATTCCCCATCCCCACGCCCCATCAGGTGAGGGACAATGATATAAGACAGATTTACAAAGAACTGGTAAATGAATGTCTGCTTATAAGTCCACAGAGAGTCTGAGTCTGTACATAATACATATTCAATAATGGCAACTTGGGAGGGCCAATTCAGTCTTTTTCTTTCCCTCCCATGACCACTGCAGGGATTCTTGCTGTTGAAGCTCCAAGTTCTGCCTTCTTACCAACTTTCATTCTGCCCCTCAAACTCTCTCTTCAGTGGGGATGGGATGTTCTGTTGTTTCAGTCTTGTCCGACTCTCCATGACCCCATTTTGGAGTTTTCTTGGCAAAGATACTGGAGTGGTTTGTCATTTCCTTCTCCAGCTCATGTTACAGATGAGGAAACTAAGGGAAGCAGGGTTAAGTGACTTGCCCAGGGTCACAGAGCTCATAAGTGACTGAGGATAGATTTGAATTGGATTTTATCTTTCTGATTGCAAGCCCAGTGCTCTATCTACTTTGCCACTTAACTAGGGGAGTGAGAAGGAAGTGTAAATGCCCAAAATTTCTCCTGTTTGGCTCACTAAGGCCATTCCTTTGAATTTATTTTCCCCATTTATTTATGCTTATTCTATTTATGTATGTTCTATATATAATTCTATATATAATGGTGGTCTACATTTATAAACAGTTTTAACTTTACTTAAGTGGACCATTCTGTGGAGTTCTATATAAAGCAACTTTTATGTAATGTGAATTTAGCATTTAGGATGGATTTGGGGGTTAGAAATTAGGGTTAAGAGTCTGAGTCACAAAATTAGTGTTATTGTTCAAGGGTTAGGATTAGAGTCAGGCACAAAATTTAGGGTTTGGGTTAGAGTTAAAGTCAGAGTTAAGGTTAGATTGAGAGTTGAGTCAGAATCGTGCATTTAGGGTTAGAGGTAGAGTGAGAGACTTTTAAGGTTAGGGTTAGAATCAGAATTGGAGGATTAGAGTTGTAGACATGAATTTAGAGTTAGAATTAGACTTGAAGCAGAATTGGATTTCAGATCAATTAGAGTTAGAGGGTTAGAGTCACGGGCAGTAATTATGGTTAGATTTGGAAGGTTATGAATGGGATTAGAAATGCTGAACTCCTTTATTCCTCCTTTTCCAAACACTTTTTCTTCTTTCTGAATTCTTTAGTAAAGACAAACTTTCATAATGTCAATTTACATTAAGCATGCATGTTTTGCTCTTCTTCTCAGGAGGTCTTGACATACTGTAGATGCTCATTAAAGAAGTTTATTTCATTGAAAATTTTACTTTTATATTTAATAATTATTTTTTCTTCCTCCTCTTCTCTCACTCACTGAACAAAAGATAAGAAAAATATAACCTCCATAACATATACATAGTATCCAACAAAATAAAATTCCACATTGACCAGATCTAAAAATATAAATCTCATTCTGTATTATAAATCTGTTACCTCTCCAGAAAATAGATGGGTAGAATCCTTGTCTTCTGGAATAATGGTGAGCCCAAAACAGTAATTTTCAAAGGTGTTGTCCATCCACCAAATGAGTGTGTGTACCCTCCAAACTGTAAGTTTTCCATAAGGATGAAATAACAGGCCTAGACCAAAACAAACTCAGAAGCAATTTGCAATGTACACAATTAACAAATTGACATTCCTGTGACGAAGTCTGACCTGTGATTTAGGAATGTTAAATCCTAGATTCAGGATAAAACACTAAATCTTTTGTTAAAGTCCATGTGATTCCAGCCTGATTGCATATTGCCTGCCCACCAGGAGAAGGGAAGATGCCATGGAATCATTGAAGGGGTACCAGAATTGAACAGCATCTCCACATAGAACCTGATGGAATACTTATGCTTGAGGGGATAAGTACACTGGAAAAATGGATTTATAAGTGGCAATTTGTAGATCCCCTTGTGACTGGTGTGTACATTATTCGTTTACCAAACCTTCCATTACCCTAGAGTCAAAGCTTGGCCTCCAAAGATTGGACTCCATTCGACTTTGTACCCATCTGGCTAGAATTGGCAGGAAGAAGGGGCAGAGCCAAGATGGTGGAGTAGAAAGATGCACATATGCTAGCTTTTACCCCACAGCCCATAAAATACCTGTAAAGAAGAACTCTCAACAAATTCTAGAGCAGGAGAAGCCACAGAACATTGGAGTGGAGGAGATTTCTATCCCAGAAAAACCTGAAAGACCGACAGGAAAGGTCTGTTGCGCACTGGACACGGAGCAGAGCCCAGCCCTGCCTTGGTCATGCAGCACAGAAAGGAGCAGATCCAAGCAGGCTTCAGGGACAGAATCTCCAGTGGCCGCGCAGATCCCTCAACCCACAGGCACCAAAGGTCAGTGAGAGGGTCTTTTTGGATGGCCGAGAAGGGAGCAGGGTGACCCCATAACTCAGGCTTCCTCAGGTGGCAGCAGTAGAGGCAGCAGTGGACAGGGGCTCCCAAAGCAGGCAGTAGCCCACATCCATTGTTGAAGATCTCATCGTAAACCCCCTGAGGGAGCTGAACCCTGTGTGGTGGCCCTGCCCCCACCTGAGCAGCTGATCTTAATCTCATACTGAATAGCAACCCTACCCCCACCTAAAACCCCTGAGGCTTTGGAGTAGCTCATCTGAATCTCAGCCCCCAAGTGCTGGCTTGGTGGAACTGGAGGCAAGGTGGTTGTGGAGAGGAAACTCAAAAGTCAAGTAACTGGCTGGGAAAATGCCCAAAAAAGGGAAAAAAATAAGACCATAGAAGGTTGCTTTCTCGGGGAACAGGTTTCTCCCCCCATCCTTTTGGATGAGGACCAAGGCATACTGTCAGAGGAAGTCAAGGCCTCTACCTCCAGGGCCTCCAAAGGGAACTTAAACCAGGCTCAGGCAACATAAGACCTTAAAAAACAGGTTAGCAGCTTACTAAAGGGGAACCAAAAATATGCTGAGGAAAATAACAGCTTTAAAAAGAGGCTAACTCAGTTGGGAAAAGAGATCCAAAAAGTCAATGAGGAGGAGGAGGTTTTAAAAAGCAAAATTAGTCAGATGGAGGAGAAGGTTCAAAAGCTCACTGAACAAAATAATTCATTGAAAGAAAGAATTGAGTTCAGGGAAATGAATGACTGTGAGTTAAACCAAGCAGTTAGTAAACAAAACCAAAAATTTGAAAAAATAGAAGATAATGTGAAATATATCATTGGAAAAACAACTGACCTGGAAAATAGATCCAGGAGAAACAATTTAAAAATTATGGGACTACCTGAAAGCCATGATCAAAAAAAGAGCCTAGACATTATCTTCCATGAAGTTATCAAGGAAAACTGCCCTGATGTTCTAGAATCAGAGGGCAAAATGGATATTGAAAGAATTCATCATTCATCTCCTGAAAGCAACCCAAACAGAGAAACTCCTAGGAATATTGTGGCCAAATTTCAGAGTTCCCAGATCAAGGAGAAAATACTGCAAGCAGCTAGAAAGAAACAATTTGAGTACTGTGGAAATACAATCAGGATAACACAGGATCTGGCAGCTTCAACATTAAGGGATCAAAGGGCTTGGAATGGGATATTTCAGATGTCAAAGGAGCTGGGGTTGAAACCAAGAATCACCTACCCAGCAAATCTGAGTATAATACTTCAAGGGAATAAATGGTAATTCAATGCTATAGAGGACTTTCAATCATTCATACTGAGGAAAAGATAGATCTGTATAGAAAAATTTGACTTCCCAAGACAGGAATCAAGAGAAGCATGTAAAGGTAAACAGGAAAGAAAAATCATAAACGACTCTCTAAAGCTGAACTGTTTACATTACTACATGGAAAGAAAATATTTTTAACTCTTCAATCTTTTCTCAGTATTTGGGTAAATGGAGAGATTGTACACACACACACACACACACACACACACACACATATAGATAGAGAATACAGGGTTTGTTATATCAAAAGAGATGATATCCACACAAAAAAATAAAATAAAATAAAAATTAAGGGGTGAAGGAGGAAAATACCAGGAAGAGAAAGGGAGAAATGGAATAGGGCAGGCTATAACTCATAAAAGAGATAAGAAAAATATTATTCAATGGAGGAGAAAAGGGAGAAGGGGAGAGGGGAAAAATGAAGCTACTCTCTCCACATGTGGCTGAAGGAGGGAATAACATGCTCACTAAATTTGATATGAAAATTTATATCACACCACAGGAAAGTAGGAGAGGAGGCTACAAGTGGGTGAGGGGAATGTTAGAAGGGAGGGCAAATGGGAGAAGGGAGACACTAGAAATAAACACTTTTGAGAAGAGACAAGGTCAATTGTGAGGAAAAAAAATAAGGAGGGATAGAGTAGGACAGAGGGCAATATAATTAGTATTACATAACATGATTATTATGGAAGTCTTTTGCAAAAGAACACATACTTAGTCTATATTGAATTCTCAATGGGGCTAGGGAGGGAGGGAGTGAAGTTGGAATTCAAAGTATTGGCAATGAGTGTTGAGAATTTTTATTGCATATAATCAGGAAATAGAATTGGCAGGAAGATTTGTTCAGTGAGGCAGGCAGAAATCTTAAAGTTTTCCTCTGTGTTGCAGAAAGAGTTGGGTTAGGGTTCAATAATTTGGTCCATGTCATGAGTGATTCCAAATCTTTAAAAAAAATTATTATTCATATATATTTTAACATTCTTTTAAAAATTTTGAGTTCTAGCCCCCCACCCACCCACCCACTGAGAAGGCAAGAAATATCAGTTATACAATATATATGTACATATATATATCAACTATACATATGAAATCATGTAAAACATTATATTATCCATGTTGCAAAAAAGCAAGAAAAATAAAGAAAATGAAAAACTTGTATTTCAGTATACACTGACTTCATCAGTTCTCTTTGAAGGTGAATAGCATTTTTAACCAAGAGTCCTTCTGGAACTGTTTTAGATCATTGTCCTGATCAGAGTAGCTAAGTCTTTCACACTTGAGAATCATTACAATATTGCCATTACAGTGTATGATAACATACAGATTCTGCTCACTTCACTGTGCATCAATTCATACAGTTTTTCACAGGTTTTTCTGACACCTCCTCCCATCCCCCGGCATCATTTCTTTGAACACAGTAGGATTCCATCATGATCATATACCACACTTGTTCACCAAATGATGGGCACTCCCTCAGTTTCCAATCTTTGCAGCAGAAAAAGAGCTGCTGGCCATATTTTTGTACATATAGGTCCTTTTCCTTTTCCTTTGATCTCTTTGGGATACAGATCTAGTAGTGATATTGGTGAGTCCATGAATATGCAGTTTTATACTCCTTTGAACATAGTTCCAAACTGTTATCTGGACAGTTCATATGGCTGAACCAGTTCATAACTCCACTAACAGTGCATCAGTGTCCATATTCTTCAATTTCCCCTTCATAATTTGCCATTTTCCTTTTCTGTGTCATTTTAGCTATGTTGGGCATGAGGTGGTATCTCAGAGTTTTTATTTTGCATTTCTCTAACCAGTAGTGACTTCAAACAATTTTTGATGTCTTTGAGGTTTATTGATGACTTTGATTTATTTTTCTTCTGAAAACCACCCATTCACAACCCTTGACCGCAATGGAAATCTATATGTGTATAACTAATTAGAAGATGAGACATTTGACTATATTAAGGAAGTCATAATTACTCCTGCAGTTTAACAGCACTTCATTAAATTTCTTCACTTTGACATTCAGAAAACTGGGCAGAAATCATATTACATCAACAAATGCTACAGGCTACTCTGATGCTTTGTTTTAATTAATGTAATCTAGATCTTCTTACTTTACAGTAGTAACTCTGATGAATATGAGAAGTAGCACCAGAAACATTAGGACCATAGTTCAAATCATCCTCAAACACAGTTGATAGTTATGTAGCATACATCAGGTTTATGTGATGGCCAAGAGGAGATCCATAAGACTCTTGCATGCCACCTGTCCAGGGATCAAAGTTAATGCCTAGGTTCTCTCAATACAATTATCTACTCAGTGTCCTCTGCCTTATTCAGCATAACCTCTCCCTCTCTGAAGGAGGAGGTAAAACTACATCTGTGCCCCTTAGAGACCTCTGCAGAGGTGAGAGATACCTCCTTTTTTCATGGGAGCTAAACATGGACTCTCTCTACATTATATAGGGACTCACAATCACAGCAATATCAGCTAAGGGATTTATTGTTCAGCTATTTTTCAGTCATGTCTGATTCTCCATGACCCCTTTTGGAGTTTTGTTGGGAAAGATACGCCATTTCCTTCTCTAGCTCATTTTACAAATGAGGAAACTGAGGGAAAAAGGGTTAAGTAAGTTGTCAAGGGTCACACAACAAGTGAGGCCATATTTGAACTCACAAAGATGAGTCTTTCTGACTCCAGGCTCAGCACCCTAGCTAAGGGATAGTCCCACACTTTTTACAGTCATAAAGAATCCCTCTAGGGTGAGTTCTCTGATGGCCATAAAGCAGTGCTCTCAGTTTAAATTCTTTGATTCTGAGCAAGTTGTTTTCTCAGTCTGAAGGCCTTTATCCAATATGAATGTACTAATGTTGAATAAGTTCAGTGGTCATATGGAAGGCCTTTCCACATGTAGTACATTCATAAATTTTCTCTCCAATATGAAGTTTTTTTTAATGTGGAATAAGTTTTGAGTTGCAGGGGCAAGCCTTCCCACACTTCTTATATTCATAAAAATATTTCCAGTATGAATCCTCTGATGGACAATAAGATATTCCTTCCTCCCAAAGGCCTTCTCAGATTCACCATATTCATAAGGTTTCCCTCCAAAATGAATTCTTTGATGTTGAATAAGTTCTCGGTTTTAGTTGAAAGTCTTCTCCCACTCCTACCATTCATGAAGAATCTTTCCAGTATAAATTCTCTGATAGATGTAGTATCCTCAGTCTAAAGATCTTCCCACATTCACTATAGTCATGAAGTCTTTTTCTAGGATGATTGCTTTGATGCTGAATAAAGTGTGTCCTCTCTCTGAAGCCCTTCCCACATCTGTGTTACACTCATAAAATTTCTCTCCAGTGTGAATTTTCTGATTCTTAAGATGTGGCTTCCTTCTGAAGGTCTTTCCACATTCACAACATTCATAAGGTTTCACTCCAGTATTAATGCTTTGCTGTTAGATAAAACTTAAGTTACAAAGGAAATCTTTCTCATCCTCCTTACATTCAAAAGGTCTCTCTCCAGTATGAAATCTCTTATGCACAGTAAGTTCTGTCTTACTCCTTGAAAGCCTTCCCCCATTCATGACATTCATAAGGTTTCTCACCAGGAAATTCTTTGCTCCCTGAAGGGAAGACTAAAGAGCTGATTACTCATGCCTTTCTTCCCTTTCACAAAGTTCCTCATTGCTCAGTTTTAGAGCTATTCTCTTGCCTTCCCACTTAAGAAAACTAGTCTCCTTGGTCTTTTACAAAGGATCACAGTGTATATTATGTGAAAGTGTGACAACTCATAGTTAACACATGTAAATAAATTGACTTAGGATGAAATTACCTGGACATATGAAAAGTAGAATTGGCCAAATATAAAAGGATATACAAAAATTCATTGAAGAGGAGAACTCCTTAAGAAGCAGAATTAGCCAAATGGAAAAAAGGCACAAAAATTCACCTAAAAAAACTGTTTAAAAAGCAGAATAGGCCAAATGGAAAAGGAAGTACAAAATCTCACTGAAAGAAAATAGTTCCTTAAAAATTAGAATTGGGCAAATGGAAGCTAATGACTCCAGGAGATGTCAACAAACAATAAAACAAAATCAAAAGAATGAAAAAATAGATAAATGTGAAATATCTCATCAGAAAAACAACTGGGCCTGGAAAATAGATCCAGGAGGAATAATTTAAGAATTATTGAACCATCTAAAAGCCATGATAAGAAAAAGGAGCTAGACATCATCTTTTGAGAAATTATAAAGGAAAATTATCCAGATATTTTAGAATCAGAGGGTAAAATAGAAACTGAAAGCACCTACTCATGACCTCCTGAAAGAGATCCCAAATGAAAACTCCCAGGAATATTGCCAAATTTCAGCACTCCCAGGTCGAGGACAAAATATTGTAAGTAACCCAAAAGAAGTATTCCAAATATCATGAAACCACAATAAGGTTAACACAAAATTTAGCAGTTTCTACAGTAAAATATGGGAGAGCTTGGTATATTGTATTCCACAGGGCAAAAGAACTAGGATTACAACCAAGAATCACCTACCGAGCAAAACTAAGTATAATCCTTCAAGGGAAAAAAAAATGGACATTCAATGAAATAAAAGATTTTCAAGTATTCATGATGAAAAGACAAGAGCTGAATACAAAATCTGACAAATTTCAGGTAAACAAGAAAGAGAAATTATAAGGGATTCAATGAGGTTAAGCTATTTACCTTCTTACATGGCAAAATAATACTTGTAACTCCTAAAACTTTCTCAATATCAGAGCAATTATAAGTAGACGTATGTAGAAGTATACATAGACAGAGGGCTTGGATGTGAGTTGAATATGATGTGATGAGTGTCTTAAAAATAATATTAAGGGTTGGGAAAGTAGAATGCACTGGGAGAAGGGAAAAGGAAAATGTAGAAATTATGTTTCATAAAAAAAAGTCTGGAAGAGCTTTTATGGTGGTGGGGAATCTACAAGAGGTTGGAGGGAGTGTGTGAAGTTCACTCTTATTTTAATTGGCTCAAAGAGAGAATACCATGCACACTCAATTGGATGTTGAACTCTACTATGCAGTAAAGTAGAAAGGGAGAGGGATAAGAGAAAGAGGGGAGTGGGTAGAGACAATAGAAAGGAGGGCAGATTGGGAGAGGTAAAACCCAGAAGAAAAATACTTTTGAAGATGTATGGGGTGAATGGAGAGAGAGTAAGATAAACAGGTAAAATGGGATGGAGACAAATATATAGTACTCATAATTGTGAAAAAAAAGTTTACAACAAGTTTCTGTGATAAAGACCTCATTTAATTGAATGATAGAAATAAGATAGAAATAAGAGCCATTCCTCAGTTGTTAAATGGTCAAAGAATATGAAGTCAGTTTTCAGACAAAGTAATCAAAGCCATCTAAAGTTATATGAATAAAAATTTGTTTTATTTCACAACATGGCTAACATGGAAATATGTTTTGCATAACTGCATATATGTAACCTATGTCAAATTGCCTGCCATCTCAATGAGGTGGGGAGGGGATGGAGGGAGAAAATTTGAAAGTAAAAAAAAATTAAATGAATATTATTAAGTTGTTTTACATGTAATAGGGGGAAAATAAAATATTAAAAAATAACATATTAACAAAAATGAGAAAGTTTTAGTCAAATTGTTTAAAAAAAAGAGGGAGGAAAAGCAAAATTACAAAATGTATAATGAAAAAGATGAAACAAGAAAATCAGAATAAAAAATACTATACCTACTGTACAAAGTTATATGTTTTTTTTAAAGTGAGAACATAAAAGAAAACAATGCAAGAATACCCAAACTAACAGAAAACCAAATAGAAATTTTAAATCATCTGATCCCTGAAAAGGAAAAGAACCTAAGTGTAAAGAAACTATGAAAAGTGAAAACATAACTCCTGGTTCTGACAGATTTATAGTTGCCTTCTATCAAAGTTTTAAAGAACACTTAATACCCATACTACACAAATTATTCTCAAAAATGGGGAAGAAAAGTAAAAACTAAGTAAGAACTAAGAAAGAAAGGAAAGAGTCCTTTAAAGTGACAAAATACAGTCCCCATTAAGCAATTATGGTCACTAGGACCTTGGGTTGGATTGCGTCTGCAGCTGAATAGTACATTGTGAAGTATTGGAGATCGGTACTACTCCCCTACAAAGAACCTAATCAATACATAAATGCTCTTAGAATAACCCCAGTTATTTGATATGAATTTGGAATTAAGGTCATTTTCTATCCTGTAGTGAAGGAAAGAGAAAAGAAGAGAGGAAAGAAGGGAAGGAAGGAAGGAAACATTTAATAAGCAACTATTACATGCCAAGCACTGTGCTAAGCACTTTACAAATATGATTTCATTTGATCCTCAATACCCTGTGAAGTATGTGCATTATTATACATAAATGAGAAAAATGAGGCAGAAAGAGGTGAAGTGATTTGGTCACAGGTATATTACCTGTAAGTGTTCAAGGCTAGATTTGAAATCAAAACTTTCTGACTTGAGACTCAGTGCTGCCTAGAAGATGGTAGACAGATAATGGAAAATTTAAAAAAATTATCAATCAGCAAGCATCTATTAAGTGTTTACTATGAGTCAGGCACTAACAGATTCCAATTATCTGAGATTAGTTAAGTGGTTTAAGGAGCTGATGCTTCTCTTGGAGGCCAGGAATTGTTTCATAGCAGTAATAGCAGGATTGTTGCTGTCTCAAAGAAAATTCCTTTTATACTTGTTGTGTCTATGGGATAGTAGTCTACTGGCCAATTCACCAACAGATTAATGTTATTCTGAAGTAACAAATATAATTTAACTGAACTAATCTAATTCTAGATTGTTTTATCATCTAAATATAATTTAAGAAAATTTTATATTGTTTTATAGTTACATTTATTGGTCATTTGTTTCAATCATATCCAACTTTAATAACCTAATTTGCAATTTTCTTGTCAGTTACTGAAGTGATTTTCCATTTCCTTATTCAGCTTGTTTTACAGATGAGATACTAAGGCAAACAAAATTAAGGGACTTGCCCAGCATCTCTAGCTAAGTTTCTGAGACTGGATTTGAACTGATGAAGATGAGCTTTCTTGTTTTGAAGCCCAGTGCTCTATCCACTGCACCACTGAGCTGCCTTATTTTTAAAAAAACTATTATTAGTTTCATTAAATATTTCCCAAGTATGTGTAAGAAAAAATTTTAACATTCTTTTTTTTTATATTGAATTTCAAATTCTCTACTTTCCTCAAACTCCTCTCCACTCCTTGGGAAGTAATTTGATGTTGTTATACGTTTTAGGTTATTGAAAACATATTTCCATATTAGCTATGTTGCAAAATAAAATATACACCACTCTCACCTTCCCCCTCAAATAAAGAAATTAAGAGTTAATCAGTTCTCTTTCTGGAGGGAATGGCCTTTTTCATCATGTGACCTTTGGAACCATCTTGGATCATTGTCTTGATCAGAGTAGCTAAGTCTTTCAGTTAATCATCCTTACAATTACTGTTGCTGTGGATAAGGTATTCCTGGTTCTGCTTACTAGATTTTTTTGAAATTGTCCTCATCATTTCTTATAGTACAGTAGTATTACATCACAACCATACCAGAACTTATTCACTCATCTCCCAGTTGATGGGCAGCTCCTCAGTTTCCAATTTTTTGCCATCACAAAAAGAGCTGCTATAAATGTAAGTCCTTTTGCCTTTTTTATGATCTCTTTGGGAGACAGACCTAGAAATGGTATTATTAGGTCAAAGGGTATGCACAGTTTGATAGGTATAGTTGCCAATTGTTCTCCAGGTGTAGTTCCTAATTGTTCTCCAGAATGGTTGTATCAGTTCACAACTCCACCAGCACTCCATCAGTGTTCCAGTTTTCCCACATCTCCAACATTTATCATTTTCCTGTTTTCTCATGTTAGCCAATCTGATAGGTGTGATGAGTGGTTTTGATTTGCATTTCTCTAAAAATAGTGATTTAGAGCATTTCTTTTTCATATGACTAAAGATAGTTTTAATTTCTTCATCAGAAAACTTCCTGTTCCTATCCTTTGACCATCTATCAATTGAGGAATGATTTGTATTCTTATATATTTGACTCAGTTCTCTATATTTTAGAAATGAGGCCTTTATCAGAGACACTGGCTGTAAAAATTGTTTCCCAGATTTCTGCTTCCCTTCTGATCTTGGTTGTATTGGCTGTGTTTGTGTAAAACCTTTCTGATTTAATGTATTCGGAATTATCTATTTTGCACTTCATAATGTTCTCTATCTATTGTTTGATCATAGAGTCTTCCATTCTCCATAAATCTGACAGGTAAACTATTTCTTGCTCTCCTAGTTTGTTTATAGTATCAGCCTTTATATTTAAATTATGTATCCATTTTGACTTTATCTTGGTATACAATGTAAGATGTTGTTTTATGCCAAGTTTCTGCTATATTATTTTCCAGTTTTCCCAGCAGTTTTTGTCAAATAGTGAGTTCTTATCCCAGAAGCTAGAGTCTTTATCAAAAATTAGGTTAACATAGTCATTGACTACTATATAACCTGTTTCACTGATCCACCACTCTATTTCTTAGCCAGTACCAAGTAGTTTTGATGACTGCTGCTGTATAATACAATTTAAGATCCGGCAGGGCTAGGCCACGTTCCCTTGCATTTATTTTCATTAATTCTTTTGATGTTCTGGACCTTTTGCTCTTCCAGATGAATTTTGTTATTTTTTCTAGCTCTGTAAAATAGGTTTTGGTAGTTTGATTGGTGTGGCATTGAATAAATTAATTTAGGTAGAATTATCATTTTTATTATATTAGCTCAGCCTACCCATACAGAACTGATATTTTTCCTCTTGTATGAGTAGAAAGCTTGCTCTGTAGTACCATGAGGTTGGGCAGGAAACGTGAATGCCCAAAGCTTCTCCTCTACTTGGCCTACCACTGTCATTCCTTTGAATTTACTTTTCCCAGTTATTTATACTTATTTTCTTAGGTTTACACTTCATGTAATGGTGGTCTACATATATTCTGTCTGAGGAGGTCTGGACATGCTCCAGAGCCTTAGTACATAAGTTTTTTAATTTAAAATTTTACTTTTATGCTAAAAAGCAATTATTTTTTCTTTTCCATTCTCTCTCCTTCATTGAACAAAAAAAAGTAAAGCTTTCATAACATATACATATAGTCCAACATATCCATATGGTCATATCCAAAAATGTAAATCTCATTCTGTATTTTATATCCACCAACTCTCCAGAAAGAGATAGGTAGAATGCTAATCTTTTCTGGAATCATAGTTTGCCTAGGACAGTAAACAAAGGAATTGTCAATCTCTCTGAGTATAGACAACCCCCACACTTTGACTTCCCCATAAAGAGGAAAGGTCCAGACAAAAACAGAGGCTCAGGCAGTCTTTCTCCTTTGCAACACAGTCTCTGTACTATTAGGAAATTGATATTCCTAAATTATAGGTCATACCATGTCATTTTCTTCTAGGTCTTCCATAGCTTTTTGACTGATTTTGGGATTAAAATACTAACTTCTCTTACTAAAGGCCACCACAGTGTGACTCTGGCTTATCTCTACAAACTGAAAACATTTTGCCTACACAACAGGAGGTGGGAAAATGCCCCAGAATCAAAAGGGGCTGGAAGACAGCAGCAGCTCCAGATACTGAGCCTGCTGGGACACTTGTGGTTGATGACAGAGGTGCACTGGAACAATGAATGTATTTGTAAGTAGGAATTTTTAGATCACTCCCAACTATTTCATGCAGAAAAGACAAGGTGATTTATTCTCTTCTAGATTTGGTCGAGTGGCTGCAGAACCAACTTGTGGCCTAGAGCCCAAGCTTGAACCTCCATAAATTGGCTCCTATTGGACTTTGTACTCATCTGGCTAGAATTATCAGCAGACTATTGGGGTTCAGGGAGGCAGGCTGAAATCTTAGACTTTTTCTTGCTGCTATAAAAAAACTTAAGTATCATAATTCAGTAATCACGGGTGATTCCAAATTTTTTCATCATTCAAAAAATATTTTTAACATTCTTTTAAAAGTTTTGAGTTCTAAATTCCCTCTCACTCCATCCTCTCCCATATTCATTGAAAAGGCAAGCATTATATAATCATACATGTGAAATCATGCAAAACAAACTTGTATATTAGCCATGTCTCAAAAAAGTAATAAAAATAAAATGAAAACATAATACCTCAATTTACACTGAGTTCATCAGTTCTCTCTCTGGAGTTGGATAGCAATTTTCTTCATGAGTCCTCTGGAATTGTCTTAGATCATCTTGATCAAAGTACCTAAATCTTTCACAGTTGGTCGTCATTACACTATTGCTGTTATTGTGTCCAATAAACTCCTGGTTCCCATTCACTTCACCTGGCATCAATTCATATAGGTCTTTTCTGAAACCATCCCCTTGGTCAATTCTTATGTTATTATTGGGATTCAATTATGCCTGATTTTGTGACCCTGTTAAAGGAGTTTTCTTGGCAAAGATACTGGAGCCATTTTGCCACTTCCTTCTCCGGTGGATTAAAGAAGAGGTGGAGTGACTTGCTGAGGGTCACACAAATAAGTGTCTGAGGTCATATTTAAATTCAAGTCTTCCTGACTCTAGGAGCAGTGCTCTCCACTGAGTCATCCAGCTTCCATCTGTCATTTTTTATAGCAAAATAGTATTACATTACAACCGTAAACCATAACGTGTTCAACTATTCAACAACTGATGAGCATTCCCTTAATTTCCAATTCTTTACCACCAGCACAAAAAAAAGCTGCTTTGAGTATTTTTGTACACATGGGTCCTTTTCCTTTTTCTCTGATTTCTTTGGAATATACACCTAATAATGGTGCTGTTGAATCGAAGGGTATGCATGGTTTTATAGCCCTTGAGCATAGTTCCAAATTATTCTGAGAAATGGCTGGCTCAGTTATGAACTGCTCATTCACGTCTATTTTTCCACACCCTCTAGAATCTTTCATTTTTCTCTTCTGTCATGTTAGCCAGTGTAATAGATGTGAGGTCGTAACTCAGAGTTGTTTTCATTTCTCTCTTCTGTCATGCTAGCCAGTGTAATAGATGTGAGGTCGTAACTCAGAGTTGTTTTCATTTGCATTTCACTAAGTAGTGATTTATATAATTTTTTCACATGATGATTGATGTGATTTCTTCTGAAAACTCCCTGTTCATTTCCTTTAAACGCAATGAGAATCTCATTCATCTATCCCTATATGTCAATAATTAGGCATATGGCTACCTTAACAGAGTAATATTTACTCCTGCTATTTACCTGCACTTCACTGAATTTCTTTACTTTGACATTAAGATCATGGGGCAGAAATCATATTGAATTAACATCTACCACATGCTCTTGCAATGCTTTGTTTTAATTAATGTGATTCCAAATCTTTATGATTCACAGTGGGTGTAATAATGATGTGAGCAGTACCAGAAACATCAGAACACAGCTTATATGGTACCATCCTCAAGCACAGTCAACAATTATTTATCACACATCAGGCTCATCTGATAGCCAAGAGTTGTACATATGCCTCTTCTATAACATCTGCCTATTAAATAACATTTAATACAATGTCTCCCAATACCACTCTCCACTCAGTATCCTCTGATTCAACCAGCATAACTTCTCCCTCCCTAAATGCTCATAGGAGGATAACACAATCTTTGCCCCCTTAGAGGCCTCTTCTGAGAGGAGGGATATTTCCTTTTCCCATGAAGGCTAAATAAGGACTCTGAACTTCATCTAGAGACTCAGAATCAGTCTAGTCAGTTAAGGGATCTTCTCATACTCCTTACATTTATAAAGAATCTCTTCAGTATGAATTTTCTGATGCACATTAAGATGTGCCTTCCTCCTAAAGGCCTTCCTATAGATAGAACATTCATAATGTTTCTCTCTAGTATGAATTCTCTGATGTTGAATGAGATCTCAGTTTCAACAGAAGGCCTTTTCACACTATTAATATTCAGAAAGAATCATTCCAGTATAAACTAACTCTCTCATGCACAGTAAAATGTCCTTTTAATCTATAGACTTTCCCTATGGGCCTACAGTACATTCATAAGGTTTCTCTCCTGTATGAATTCTTTGATTTGGAAAAAGTTCTGAGTTGTAGAGACATGCCTTCCCATACTCTTTACATTCATAAAGAATCTTTCTGGTATGAATTCTCTGATGCACAGTAAGATGTGCCTTCCTCCTGAAGGATCTCCCACATTTGCTAAAATCATAAGGTTTCTCTCCAGTATGAATTCTTTGATGTCAAATAAGTTCTGAGTTATGATAGAAGGCCTTCCCACACTCCTTACATTCATGAAGAATCTTTCCAGTATGAACCTTCTAATGCACAGTAAGATGTGCCTTCCACTTAAAGCTCGTCCCACATACACTACATACATAATGTTTCTCTCCAGGATGAATTCTTTGATGTTGAATAAGATTTGAGTTGCTGAGGAAAGCTTTCCCACAATCCTTACATTTATAAAGAATCTCTCCAGTATTAATTCTCTGCTGTAGATTAAGTTGTGGCTTCATCTTGAAAATCTTTTCATGTGCGCTACACTCATAACATTTCTCTTCAGCATTAATTCTTTGATGATTAATAAGATCTGAATTGCAATGAAACACCTTTCCATACTTCTTACATTCATCAAAAATCTTTTGAGGATGAATTCTCTGATGCAGAGTAAGTGATCTCTTATCCCTGAAAGTCTTTTCACATTCACTATCTTGGTAAGGTTTCTCTCCAGTATGAATTCTCTGCTGTACAGTAAGATATTCCTTCTTCTTGAAGATCTTTCCACATTCATTGCGTTTATATGGTTTCTCTCCAGGATAAATTCTCTGATACATAATAAGATTTGCATTCTGCAGAAGGTCTTCCCACATACTGTATATTCATAAGGTTTCTCTCCAGTATAAATTCTTTGATGTTGAATGAGAGCGCTGTAATGGAAGGCCTTCCCACACTTCTTACATTTATGAAGAATCTCTAGATTATGAATCCTCTGATGGACATAAAGTTATGTCCTCTGTCTAAAAGACTTTCCACATTCTTTACATTTATGAGGTATTTCTCCATTGTGAATTCTTTGATGCTGAATAAGATCTGAGTTGTGATGGAAGACTTTCTCACACTCCTTATATTCATAAAGAATCTCTCCAGAATGAATTTTTTGATGTACAGTAAGATATTCCTTCTTCCTGAAGTCTTTTACACATTCACTACACTGATAAAGTTTCTCTGCAAGATGAATTCTTTGATTGCGAATTAGTTCTGAGTTGTAGAAGAAAGCCTTTTCCTGCTCCTTATATTCATAAAGAATCTCTTCAGAATGAATTCTTTGATGCATAGTAAGGTATTCCTTTATCCTGCAGGCCTCCCCACATTTACTACACTCATAAAGTTTCTCTCCAGCGTGAATTCTCTGATGTAAAGAAAGTTGTAACTTTCTCTTGAAAGTTTTTCCACTTTCATAACATTCATAAGGTTAGTCTTTCAGTATAATTTTTTTGATGTTTAATAAGATTTGAGTCTTGATGGAAGATCTTCCCACACTCCTTATGTTCATAAAGAATATTGCCAGTATAAATTCTCTGATACACAGTAAGTTGTGTCTTAGTCCTCAAGGCTAACCACTAGATTCATAAGGTTTCTCTCCAGGAAATTCTCTGCTCTCTGAAAGGAAGAATAAAGAGCCAATTAACCCTGCCTTTTATTCCCTTTTCCTAGATTTTTACTTGCTCACAGGTTTTAGAGCTATAATCTTGAGTTCCAACTAGAAAGAACTAGTCTCACTGGCTTTTCACTAAGGATCACAGCTTATCTTATGTAAGAGCATGATGACTGAAAGTTAACATGTGTAAATGAATTGATTTAGGATGAAATTACCTGGAATATGAATAGTCCTTACTCTGTTGTTAACAGTTGACATTTGAATGCAATAAGAAAATGAAAAACTATCCATAAAAAGTAGATGGCTTTGAGAGCTTGCAAATGTGTCCTTACCCCCTGACATAAAACTAGGAAGGGAAAAGACTGAACAGAAAGAAAAAGAATACTTAATGAATTTAAAGTGAGGAGAGATAGAGACATGAACTAAAAAGATTAAAAAAGAAATTTGAGGAAAGGCAGTCATATCAGACAATTGTTTCCATAAATTTTTTCTAAAATCCAACATACCTACTTTGTTAGGAATTAATTCAAATTTGTGAGAATAAGAGCCAATTGCAGAAATGTAAATGATCAAAATATAAAGGTATTTTTCACAAGACACTGATTACCTGAAAAATTATTCAAACTTTGGCAATCAAAGAAATAAAGATCAAAACAATTTGTAGGTATCACTAAATAGCCATCTGGGTAACAAAGATATTTTAATGATAAATTTTGGCAGTTTTATTGAAAAAAGTACTCATTAAGCTGCTGCTCCTATTTTTTCTGAAAAGCAACATAGCAATTTAAGCTAGAGCTACAAGACTGTTTATACCCTTTGACCCAATTATTCCACTACTATGTCAGCATCCTCAAAATATTATTGAAAGAAAACAAAGATCTCTCTTTAAAATATCCACTGTAGGTTTTTGTGAAATAGCTAAATACTGAAAACCTGTAAGTCCAACGTTGGGGTTATGACTAAACAAGTCCTGTTATAAGAAGAAAATATTGTGTCTTTATAAAAATAATTTCAAAGCATAAAGAAAAACAGTATGATATATAAAATGATAGAACAAAGGGGAATTACATTATAATTAAATATTTTTAAAAGAAACAACAGCAAAGCAATACTCATTAGAAAAAAGAAAATATTGAAGGGTATGTAGAAGCAAAATGGGTATATTATTAATATTTTAAGTAATATGCTTATTTTAAGAGGAAAGATAAATATATGGGGGTGAGGCAGGAGAATACTTGCTTAAGATAAGATAATCTTCAATGAACAGAAGAGAAATATGAATCCTGTACTGAGGCACCAACTTTCTTTGAGTGTGTAGGTACATGTGAGTAAAGAGATGCAAAAAAAGTAAAAAGAAAACCCCAACTTTTTGAGTTAAAAAACGACCTTTTAAAGTACCTCTTCTCAAAAGGCTTGAGAAGCTTTAATAAGACCACCTTATTCAACATTACAAAAACTTTGAGATAAAATGAGCAACAGAGCTGAATTTTGCAATGACTCCTCTGTATGGTTTTCATGTAGTCACCTGGGCAGTTGCTTCTTGGAAAATCTGCCTCTGATATCCAAGATACTTTTTATCTTTCCAACTGGAAGATCACATCTGGTTTAGAAACTGCAAATCCTGTTCATGGAAAATGAAAAAGGAGGGGTGGAGGCAAAGTGGTGGAGTAGACGGATGGACTTGCAGAAGCTTTCCCCCCACAGCCCATAAAATACCCATAAAAAATGACTAAGCAAATTCTAGAGCAGCAGAAGCCACAAAACGACAGAGTGAAGGAGATTTCCAGCTCAAGACAACCTGGAAGGCAAACAGGAAAGGTCTATCATACTGGGCTTCGAGCAGAGCATAGCCCACAGAGTGCAGCCCAGCCTTTGCTGTGCTGTGCAGCATGAACAGGACTGGAGCAGGCTTCAGAGTGCTGAATCCCAGGCAGCATCTGCAGTTCCCAGATTCATCAACCCACAAATGTCAAAGACAGCTTCAAAGATCAGTGAGAAATCTCTTTCACCTGGGTGAGAAGGGAGCAAGGCCCTGCCATAGCCCCAGCCCCAGGGGGCCCCAGCTGACTGCAGCATCCATTTTTGGAGCCCTCGGCCTAAAGACCCTGGAGGAATTGAGCCACTGATCTGGATCTCAGCCCTGAGTGGTGGTCCTGGGGTGAGAAGGAGCACTGGTTGGTGGAGCTTGTGGAAGCTCTGGAGAGGGAATTCTATTCGCAGATTCTGGGCAGAAAAGCTTGTGGTTGCTCCCAGACTAGAGCACAGGCCAAGAGAGGAGTAAACTCCTTTCCCTTGATTGTGCCACCTTGGAGGAACTGAGAACTTACAGGTCCCTAGCCCTCCACTTGACAAAAGACTCAAAAGTCAAGTAATTGCCTGGGAAAATGCCCAAAAAAGGGAAAAAAATAAGACTATAGAAGGTTACTTTTGTGGTGAACAGGTATTTTCTTCCATCCTTTTGAATAAGGAAGAACAATGCATACCATCAGAGGAAGACATAGAAGTCAAGGTTTCTGCATCAAAAACCTCCAAAATAAATGTGCAATGGTCTCAGGCCATGGAAGAACTCAAAAAGGATGGTGAAAATCAAATAAGAGAGGAGGAGAAAAAATTGGGAAGAGAAATGTGAGTGATGCAAGAAAGTCATGAAAAGTGAGTCAACAGTTTGCTAAAGGAGACCCCCAAAAATGCGGAAGAAATTAAGACCTTTAAAAATAGACTAACTCCAATTGGCAAAAGAGGTCCAAAAATCCAATGAGGAGAAGAATACTTTAAAAAGCAGAATTAGCCAAATGATAAAGGAGGTTCAAAAGTTCACTGAAGAAAACAGTTCTTTAAAAATTAGAATGGAGCAGGTGGAAGCTAATGACTTTATGAGAAACTGAGAAATGACAAAACAAAACTAAAAGAATGAAAAAATAGAATACAATATAAAATATCTCATTGGAAAAACAACTGACCTGGAAAATAGATCTAGGAGACAATTTAAAAATTATTGGGCTACCTGAAATGCATGATCAAAAAAAGAGCCTAGATATCATCTTTCATGAAATTATCAAGGAAAACTGCCCTGATATTCTAGAACCAGGGGGTAAAAGAAATATTGAAATAATTCACTGATCACCGCCTGAAAGAGATCTGAAAAGAAAAACTCCTAACAATATTGTAGCCAAATTCTAGAGTTCCCAGATCAAGGAGAAAATACTGCAAGCAGCCAGTAAGAAACAATTTGAGTATTGTGGAAATACAATCAGGATAGTGCAACATCTAGAAGCTTCTATATTAAGGGATCAAAGGGCTTGGAATATGATATTCCAGAAGTCAAGGGAACTAGGATTAAAATCAAGAATCACCTACCTAGGAAAACTGAATATAATACTTCAGGAGAAAAATGGTCATTCAATGAAATAGAGGACTTTCAAGCATTCTTGATGAAAAGACCAGAGCTGAATAGAAAATTTGACTTTCAAACACAAGAATCAAGAGTAGCATGTAAAGGTAAACAGGAAAGAGAAATCCTAAGGGACTTACTAAAGTTGAACTGTTTACATTCCTACATAAAAAGATAATATTTGTAACTCCTGAAGCTTTTCTCAGTATTTGGGTACTTGGAGGGATTACACACACACGCACACACACACACACACACACGCACACACACACACACACACACACACACACACACACACACACACACATACATACATACCAAAGGCACAGGTTTAGTTGAATAGGAAGGGATGATATCTAAAAAAATAAAATTAAGGTGGAGAGAGGAGTATATTGGGAGGAGAAAGGGAGAAATGGAATGGGGCAAATTATCTGTCATAAAACAAAAGTTTTTTAAATGGAGGGGAAAAGGGGGGAGATAAGATAGAAAACGTGAAACTTACTCTCATCACATTTGGTTTAAGGAGGGAACAACATGCGCACTCAATTTGGTATGAAAATCTATCTTACATTACAAGAGAGTAGGAGAGAAGGGGATAAGTGGGGTGGGGGATGATAGAAGGGAGGGCAAATTGGAGGAGAGAGTAATTAGAAGTAAACACTTTAGGGGAGGGACAAGGTTAAAAGAGAGAATAGAATAAATAGGGGGCAGGATAGGATGGAGAGAAATATATCAGTCTTTCACAACTATTATGGAAGTCTTTTGCAAATATATATGTGTGTGTATATATATATATATATATATAGCCTGTATTGAATTTCTTGCCCTCTCAGTGGGGATGGGTGGGGAGAGAGGAAGGAAGAGAAGTTGGAACTCATAGTTTTAAGAACGAATGTTGAGAATTGTTTTTACATGCAACTGGGAAATAAGAAATACAGGTAATGGGGTATAGAATTCTACCTTGCCCTAGAAGAAAAAAGAGAAGATGGGGATAAGGGAAGGGAGAGGTGTGATAGAACGGAGGGCAGATTGGGGAAAGGGGTAATCAGAATGCACGGTGTTGTGGGGTGGAGAGAATGGAGAGACTGGGAGAAAATTTGGAACTCAAAATCTTGTAGAAATGTATGTTGAAAATGAAAAATAAATAAATTTAAAAAATGAAAAGCTCTTAGGGACAGTCACCTCAAAATTCCATTATAGAACAGACAGCTGAAATATTCTTCCCAACTTTTTTGTAAAAAGGTACAGAAATAAGGGTGCAGAGTATATCCTAAACCATCAAAGGTGCTATGTTAGCTGATTTTGTCTGAAATGAAGGTGGGCTCAACGGGTTGCTTGGAGATAGAGGTAGCGATTTTGTTTGTTTTTGGTGAAGGAGGAGGGAAGGAGAACTTGACATTAAAAAAAAGCATCCATGAGACTTAATAAAAGAATTCAAAACTAGTTCAAGTTCTCTTTTTTATTACAGAGTACTTTATTGAAAAGATATTTAGATATGTTACAAAGAGAACAACAATAATAATATATCAGTTCATATCTACAGTATTTTCTGGTTTTAAAAATGTTTCCCACATAACCGTTCTTTATGAGTATTATTATCTGCTTTTTACAGATTAGAAAAGCAAGGGTGAGATAGATGAAATGACTTACCCAGTGTCACACAGCTAAATCTTTAGAGCTAGAATTCAAACCCCAATCCTCTGACTCCAAATCCAGTATTGTTTTCAAAATATCATTTCTCTTAGATATATGTATAAATGCATGTATTTAATATATAAAATAGTATACAAATTTTTTAAAATGAGGCTGTCTAGTATAATTGATAGAATGCTAGGATTACAGTCAAGACCTGGTTCAAATTCTTGCTACCGAAACTTACTAACTGTAATTGTTGCTGTTTGTTGTTGTTCATCCTTCATTCTTCTTTTTCTTCCAAATTTATTAGTTTATTTGTTTTCAGTTTTCAACAATCACTTCCATAAGTACCAAATTTTCTCCCCCTCTCTCCCCACTCCCCACTTCCCAAGATGACATGCAATCTTATATGGGCTCTACACATACATTCCTATTAAACATATTTTCACACTAGTCATGTTGTATAGAAGAATTATAACAAATGGGAGAAACCATGAGAAAAACAACACAAAACAAAATATAACAAAATAGAAAATAGTGTGCTTCATTCTGAGTTCCAACTCTATAGTTGTTTCTCTGGATGTGGATGGCATTTTCCATCATGAGTCCTTTGGAAATGTTTTAGGTTCTTGCAATGCTGTAAAGGGCTAAGTTTATCAGATACAGTCCTCGAATACTCTGGCGTTTACTGTGTATAGTATTCTCCTGGTTCGTTCACATAAGTCTTTCCAGGTTTTTCTGAAGTTCTCCTGTTTGTCATTTCTTATAGCACAATGGCATTCCATGACATTCGTATACCACAACTTGTCCACCATTCCCTAATTGATGAACATCCCCTCGATTTCCAGCTTTTTACCACCACAAAAAGAGCTGCTATAAATATTTTTGTACATGTGGGTCTTTTTTTTTTTTTTTTTTACCATTTTTATGATCTCTTTGGGGTACAGTCCTAGAAGAGAATGTATTTCTGGATCAAAGGATAGGCATATTTTTATAGCTCTTTTGGTATAATTCCAAATTGCTCTCCAGAATGTTGGATCAGTTCACTGCTCCACCAACAATGAATTAGTGTCTCAACTCTCCCACATCTTCTCCAACATTTATCATTTTCCTTTTTTGTCATGTTAGCCAATCTGATAGGTGTGATGTGGTACCTCAGAGCTGTTTTGATTTGCATCTCTAACCAATAGTGATTTAGAGCATTTTTTATATTACTATAGATAGCTTTAATTTCTTCCTCTGAAAACTGCCTGTTCATATCCTTTGACCATTTGGGGAGGAAATTTTTTACAACAAATCTTTCCAATAAAGGTCCCATTTCTCAAATATATAGAGAATTGCATCAAATTTATAAGACTACAAGTCATTCCTCACATGAACTGATGCTGAGTGAAGTGAGCATAACCAGGAGCACATTGTACAACAATATTGTATTATCAACTATGATGGACTTAGCTCTTCTTAGCAATATAAGGATCCAAGATAATTCCAAAAGACTCATGATGGAAAATGCTATCTATATCAAGAGAAAGAACTATGGACTCTGGATGCAGATCGAAGTATTTAATTTTCACTTTTTTCCCCCTGTGGCTTTTCCTTTTTGTTCTGTTTCTTTCATAGCATGACTAATGTGGAAATATTTTTAACATTATTGCACATGTATACCCTACATCAAATTGCTTACATCTTGGGAAGAGAAAAAGGGAGAAAAATTTAGAACTCAAAATCTTATAAAAATAAATGTTAAAAATTATCTTTACATGTAATTAAAAATACCATTAAGAGAAAAATAAAGAAATTATGTGTTAATTATGAATTTGCAAAAGCTAATATCAGTTTCATTTTTAATACAGAAACAGTTTCTATTGAAAAATTAAAAAAATACAAGTCATCCTCCAACTGATAAATGATCAAGAGATGTTACCAGGCAGTTTTAATGCAAAGAAATCAAAGCTATCTATAGTCATGAAAAAATGCTCTAAATCACTATTAAAACAACTCTGATACTCTACCTCACACCTATCAGATTGACTAATATTACAGAAAAAGGAAATTTTATATGTTGCAGAGGATGTGGGAAAACTGGAACTGCATTGTTGATGGAAATGTGAACTGATCCAACCATTCTGCAGAGCAATTAGGAACTATGTCCAAAGGGCTATGAAACTGCATACCCTTTGATCCAGTAATATTATAATACTGCTACTATGTCAGTATCCCAAAGAGATTTTTAAAAAAGGAAAAAGATCTATTTGCATAAAAAATATTTTTAGCTCTTTTTGTGGTGGCAAAGAATTGGAAATTGAGGAGATGTCATCACTGGCTGAACAAGTTCTGTTGTATGATTGTAATGGAGTATTATGCTATGATAATGAGAAGTGTGGTTTTAGAAAAACACTTGTGAAGACATGAATTTATGCAAAGTTAAGTGAGTAGAATGAGGAGAACCTTATATGTAGTAAAATTCATATTATAAGCATGATTATCAATTAGGGAATGGCTGAACAGTTGTGGTATATGATTGTAATGGAATATTATTGTGCTATAAGAAATGACAAACAGATTTCAGAAAAACCTGGACTTCCATGAACTGATACAGAGTGAAGCGAGCAGAACCAGAAGAACATGGAATACATAGTAACAGTAATATTGTGCAATGAAGAACTGTGAATGACTTAGCTGTTCTCAGTAATATAATGATCCAAAACAATCTCAAATGACTCATGGTGAAAAATGTTATCTGCCTCCAGAAAAATAACTGGAATCTAAATACAGACTCAAACATAACTTTTCACTTTCTTGTCTTTAATATTTTTTGGTTCAGTGCTTCTCCTATAAAATGACAGATATGGAAATGTTTTATATGATTGCACACATATAACCTATATGAGATTGCTTAGCTTCTCAGGAAGGGGAAAGGAGAGGAAGGGAAGGATAAAATCTGGAACTCAATATTGCTTTTATATGTCATTGGGGAAAAATAAAGTATTTTTTTTTAAATAAGCGAACAACAAAAATAACCTGACCACGAAAAGCTAATATGGGTACAGGGAAGCTCAAGACAAAAGCAAAAGGCAATGATGTGAAAATATCTATAAGCAAAGCCTCAAAGGAAAAATGCAGATTGGATATAAGCCTAACAAGAATTCCTAGAAGAGGTAAATATTTTTTTAAAAGAACCACAACAGATTTTTTTAATAGTCACAAATAGTTCCTTATTGAGATCCCTAATTCTAGTACTTTTTTGACCTTGGATTTTCTTGGTGGTGCTGTATGATCTCTGGAGAGTCCAAAATTCTGCCTTTCATTAAGCACTATTGATTAAACATGTTTTTGTTTTACTCTTGGGTTTTACTTATTCTTCCTTCTCTTTTTAGGATCTCCTTAAATGGTTTACCTGCTTGAGTACTGGCCTTCTGCTGACTTTTTCTCCATCTTTTTGATGTTTATACTTTTTTCTCCATATTGTCCCATCACTTAATCTCTACTCACTTATAGCATGAAGACCCTTCTCTCACTAGTGCAGACTCTAGAGGTTTATTCATGATAATGCTTTAGCCTCCTTGTTTTGGGGGATATGGAAGTGATACACCCTTTTCCTTACCCTGAATAAACTCTTCAGTGACTAACTTGGTCCCAGCTGGTTTCTCATTCCCCTCTACGTCAAGCCCAATGGGTGACCTCCAGCATTTAGCACAATGCCTGACATATTATAGCTGCTTAATAAATGTCAGTTGACTGATTTACCCTGGTGTGTGCTTCTGAGTTGTCTTAGATACCAAGCTAAGATTTTCCTATGGCTCATGTGTGCAGTTTAGTTGCATTTAGTGAAAGCTCTGAACATTAAAGTTCATCAGCATTCCTAGAATGTTTCCCTCCCTTAATAATTCTATCTACTTAGCTTTTGGAATCATCTGTAATTTTCCTGTCATTAGCATATAATTACTTCCTTTTGAGTCTTGAGATTGAGGACATATGCCAAAAATGACTAATTTACCATCTTTCGGATCACACAAAATTGGTCTATGAATGTTAACTTTGTTGTTATGTGGATCCCTGCTTGTAAGATACATCATTTTTTGGGGAAAAAAGAAACTCAATCTTTACCATTCATAAGCAAAATCAGCTAATATCCCACTTCCCCCAATGTAAATGTGGAGATGCAGACTGAACTATTACAAGCAAATTCTCAATGTCAGCAAATCCTATATTACCCTGAAATTTCCACGTTACAATTCCGCATAGCTCCCAGTCCTACCTTAGTTGTAGAATGTGGAATATGAATGCCAAGATAGCATGGACTCTGGTAGAGACAGGGATCAATCAATAATTACCAATAAATATTTATTAAGCACTTAGTATATGCTAGACATTGAAACTAATAAAGGGGTACAAATATAAAAAAGACAGTTCTTAACCGTATAGAGGAAGACAAAACAGAAAGAAGCGGAAAAACAAGAGTTTGTAGGGAAGGTACCCTATGTAGGCACATGACAGAGATTTGGGGTGAAGGTACCCTACGTAGGGACATGATAGAGAATTCACAAAGGAGCGCAACCAGTAAGAAATGCAGCAATGTTTGAGCCGGCTCTCTCTTTAAACGGAAGGACTGGAATTCAGGGTGCTGCTTTCCAATCAGAGAGGGGGAATCCCAAAAGGGATAATGAGATGATCTCAATGAGCTTCCTGGGGCATGATGGGATGAGGGGCTTCCAGCTGACCCCAGTGCAGAGCAGAGATCAGTGGCTTCTCTTCCCTGGGAGATCCCAGATGAAGCAGCTGAAACTGCCCACAGAGATTGGTGTACCAAGATGGAGCACTATGGGAGGGGCGTGACCTCATGACTGCCAGTAGCAGACTGCAACATCTTCAAATTCCAAACTGCTGATTATGAGGAAAAAAGTCTGTCCCAGATCCACTCAACCAGCTTTTTCCTTATTTGCTTTCAACCCCGCCCCCCCCCCCCCCCCAAAAAAAAAAAACAACAGAGCAAGCTCTTCCTTGGTTTTTCCAGTCGTTAGCTTTCATCCCCGGGACCTCTTCCGCCTGCCCGGTGCCCACTGAAGTCCTGGCTCTCCGAACAGCCCTCACCTTCATCTCCTCTGGCATCCTCTGAAGCTCTAGGCTGAGCCCGGGACAACCCCGCTTCCCTTCGTGGCCTCATCATTTAGCCCAGCACACAGGAAGCATTCGGTCACAGCTTGCTGACTGTTGCCGGCGGGCTGCCCGAGGGAACCCGCGGGAATGGACTAGATTCTGAGGAGCCCAACCTCCAGTCATGAGACCCCATAATTCGGGCAGGCAGCGGGAGGAGCGGAGGAGGGCGCCAAGCCAGGAGGAAGCAAGGTAGGAGCGCATTCCAGACAGAGGTGCTGGAGTTAGACATGCGCAGAAGATACAGTAGCATCCAGACTACATTTCCCAGAGGTTTAGGGGGAAGGATGGGCCTTCTCTCTTGCGTCACTTCCGTCTCGCCCTCTTCCAGGCTTTCTCGTAGCCGTTCCCCCTTCTCAGTCCGTAATCGACTTGTGACGGGGTGAGCAGGAGCTGAAAGAGGGGCCAGACCTATCTGAAGGCCGGTTGTTCGGGTGTGGCGGTTCCGGAGCACCGAGGGGAACCTAGTGGAGGAGCGCCCACCAGAGGGCGACTGAAGCCTTCCAGGCGCTTTCTGGGGCCTGCAGGCGGCGCATGCGCAGAGGTGGATGGGGGTGGGTGGGTTGGGGTGGAGGGAAGGTGGACTTTGGGGGTGGAACCAGATTCAAATACATCTTCAAACACACCCTCGCCATGTGATCCTTGGGCGAGGCCTGACTCTCCAGGCCTCTCCTTCCTCTATTGCAAAGGGGCTGAAGTTTTGGTATTCGTCTGGTCTTTGGTCTAGACCTCGCTGACGCCTCACTTCCTTTTCCCAGCATCCCCCTCGTCCTTCAGAACCCTTCCTGGGTACCCCCTCTCCCGGGAAGCCTTCGCAGATGCTGGGCACGATCTGTGCTGTCCCAAAAGTATCATCCTTTTGTCCGTTCTCCGGTTTTGTCCCTACAGAGATAGTGTGCGCCCCGCCCCCCTGCAGAGAAGTGACCGTTTCCTTTGAGGCCCCTCCCCTCCCCCAGGGCAGAAGTGGGGCTTCCTAGTCTTTGAGCTGGGCAGACCCAGCGGGGCCCCTCCTTCTCATTGTTCTCCTTCCCTCCCCAGCCCCGCCCGGTGCGGCCTCTGCCCCGCCCCCTGGGGAGGAGCCTGGAGGAAGAGGGATGGCCCCGGTGCTGAGAGCCAGGCCGGGACAGGTGAGTGCCACGTGCTGCTTTGCTGAAACTCCTTCTCATGGAATATGCCCTAACCCTAGAAATTGTGGCCATCGGCAAATCGTGTACTTAGAGTTAAAAGGTACCATAGAGATCTTCCCCACCCAACAAAAAGTTACATGTACTTTCTTTTTCAAACATTTAAAATGTTTGATTTCCAAATTCTTTCCCTACTTCTAGCCCCTCCCTCAGCCATTGAGAAGGCAAGCAACCAGATACCCATTATGCTTGCGATGTCATGCAAAACATTTCCACGTTAGTCATGTTAAAAAAAAAAAAGCAAAAATGTGCTTTAAAGTATACTTAATTATCAATTCTCTCTTCATGATACCATATGAGTCCTTTGGAATTTTCATGGATCATTGTATAGATCAGAGAAGCTAAACCTTTCACAGCTGATCTTTGTTACAGTATTGCTGTTATTATAGGTACAATGTTGACCTGGTTCTGCTCACTTCACTTTGCCTCAGTTTGTGCAAGTCTTTCCAGGTTTTTCTGAAATCAACCTCTTCTTCATTTCTTAGTGCACAATAGTATTCCATCACAGTCATAAGTCACATCTTATTCAGTCATTCCCCAGCTGATGGACATCCATTCAAGTTCCAATTTTTATCACTATAAAAAACTTCTGTAAATATTTTTATACATTTAGGTCCTTTCCTGTTTTCTTTTATCTCTTTGGGATCTAGACCTAAGGGAGAGATTGCTAGATCAAAGAGTATGTAAAGTTTCATAGTCTTTTGAGCATAACTCCAAATTGTTCTTCAGAATAACTGGATCAGTTCACAACTCCACCAACATTTTTCCACATCTCTTCCAGCATTTACATTTTCTTTTTCTGTCATGTTAGCCAATGTGATAGGTGTGAAGTGGTATCTCTGAGTTGTTTTAATTTGCATTCTTCTAATTATTACTGATTTAGAGCAGTTTTTGATATGATTGTTGATAGCTTTAGTTTCTTCTGAAAAGCACCTATTCATATGCTTTGATCATTTTTCACTTGGGGAATGGTTCTTATTTTTATAAATTTGGCTCAGTTCTCGTTATATTTTAGAAGTGAGGCTAGTATCGGATAAACTTGCTGCTGCTGTCATAACTTCCACCATCTCCAAGGCCCACAGCTAATGTTACTGCCCTGTGTACTCAAGGCCAGCCCCCAACCCAGTGTCACAAGCCACTTCTGATTCCCTAAGTAGTCTTGGGCTGAAAAAAGATCTCATAGTGATCTTTTGTTGGCGGTGCCATTCCAGAATTTGATTTGATGTATTATTTTAAAGTTTTTAGGAGAGAAATATTGGGAAAACTTGAGAAATCTCCCTCTACTCTGCCGTCTTTGCTCTGCCTCACACTTTGTATATGTTTTATATTTATAATGCCATACGTGTGCATTTTGTTTCCACCTAAAGAATGTAGACTCCTAGAACTTAGGAAATGTTTTATTTTCCTTTATGACCCCTATACCTAGCATAGTACCCTACACACAGTGGTGGGCACTTAATAAATTCTTGTAGATTACTAAAGAGCAAGCTAAGGCTCTCTGACAGTGGAAGTGATGGAGCAGTGTGAGTCAGAGTCAAGATCCACACAGAGTAAGAGCACCAAGATTTCCTCACAGGTATATAAACCTCAAATCATATCAACCTGTCCATGACTGTGACTCAGAAATCAAGCCCTCTATTACCCAACACAGTCCTCCTAATTGACATTCTTCACATGAAATGCTTCCTGAGTGCCTAGTGCCTTCACCCAACTTTTACATATTCATATCATCAAACATATCTTGATTTAGGTTTTAAAAACATTTTCCTTGAAAAAACTGATAGGTGTTAATAACACCATTTAACAAATAAGGAAACTGAGGTTTAGGGAAAGGAAGCAACTTTGCAGTGATCATATATTGAATGTATTAGAGCCAGGAATCCAGAACTTTGACAAATAACATGAGCCTGCCCCCCGTTTCTCACCTTCTAATCCAACACCAGAGGGGACTAAGACTGCTGGTTGAATTGACATGTCATTACTACAGGGAAGTAGGGGCAGCTAGGTGGTGCAGTGGATAGAGCACCAGTGTAGGAATCAGGAGGACCTGAGTTCAAATCTTACCTCAGACACTTGATACTCACTAGCTGTGTGACCTTGGGCAAGTCACTTAACCTCAGTTGCCTCATCCTGGGTCATCTCTAGTCATCCTGATGAATATCTGGTCACTGGATTCAGATGGCTCTGGAGGAGAAGTGAGGCTTGTGACCTGTATAGCCCTCCCTCACTGAAAACAAAGTCAAGTGCAAGTCATGTCATTATTTCTGATGGTATGGTCTTCTTTGGCAACCAAGGAAAATCACACAGGGAAGTCAAGATTAAGTTTCCAGGAGGATCCTTAGAGGCCTTAAGTGTTAAGAGAAGGAAGGATATAAAAACCTTGTAATGGTCTCTATTATTTTCGTTTGTATCACTTGGTTCTCCTTGGGCTAGTTTCAATGTTGTGGGAAGAATCGAACTGTAGTCTAGAGTTTGTGTTTAAAGTCTTTTAGTCTTTACTCAGAATACAAGCAATTTCACTTTGAGGCACCAGTTGATTCACAGAGATCCTTCTGTCATTTTGCAGGGATCCGATTACAAACAAATTGTATCTGGTATTAAAAGCATACAATAAAGAGGAAAACCAAGCTCAGTTGGGCAATTTTGGAAGCTATTACTAATATCATAAAAAAAACCAAAACAACAAATCATTGCCTACAAGGGGAGAGATGGACAGAGGAAACTTCTTAGCTATGATATTTTACCAGCTTACAACCTTGTGAAAAACTTGATGAACAGTTTGGAATAATCAGGGCGTAATACATACTTCTTCAAATTCTTTCATTATGATGGTAACCTTCAGATTTATTTGTTTACTTTGGGGTTCCCTGGGGGTTTAGATTTATATCTTGCTCTTTTATGCTTTCCAAAATATTTGTAGTCATTAGTTTCAGGATTTTAGCCTGATCCTTGTAGTCAGTGTTTTGTTCCTTAGACATTCACAGAATCATTATTGGGAATCATCATTTTATCAGATATTGCATAAGTGTAGAATTCTTTGTGTTTAAGTTCTTATGTAAGGGATGAAACAAATGAAAAGAGCAAGAAAAACACTTCTCTTGGAGTGACAGCGAGAGCCAAATGGTATGAGTGATGGGAGGCATTGCGAAGATTGTCATAAGAACAAAGCCTATTATGTCTGTGGTGGTGCAGAAAGAGGTTACTTGGGAAACACTGATGCATACTACTCTAGGTCATAGCTATTTTGGAACCTGGTCTGAGTTTCTAGTTATTAATTAAATAATATGTAGGAGATGATAATGATTAAGAAAGTAGTCTGTGAGTGTATCAGTAACCAAAGCAACAAGTCACATGATTCTGTCGAGAGATGCACAAAAAACTTTTGAGCAAAGCAGCACTCATTCCTATTGAAAACACTTGAAAGCATAGGAATAAGTGAAGCTTTTTTGAAAAGGGTAAGTGGTATCTAATTAACACTAAGAACATGGGGATAGACTTGAAGTTTTGCCATTAAGATCAGCTATGAAGCAAGGATGGCCATTATCATCACTATTACTTAATATTGTACTAGAAATATTAAAGAAAAAGAAGTTTAAGGAATAGAAATAAGCAGTGAGGAAGCAAATCTTTGCCAGTGATGTGATGGTATACTTCAGTTACTCTAGAGAATCAAATAAAAAAATTAGTTGACGCAATGAAGAACTTTAGCAAAGCTGCAGGATATAAAATAAACCCACATAAATCATCAACATTTCTATACACTACCAGCAAAATCTAGCAGGAAAAGATAAGAGAGTAGTGAGCACCATGTTTACTACATGGATCAGATGATGGTGATAAGGAAGCATCCTGTAGGAAGGCTAAACAAATAAAGTCTCCCTTGATTTTAGTTTTCTCTTTGAAGAATGATTATCTTTGAGCTGGTAATTATTGCCTCAAAATTTTCAACAGGAAGTGGATACCAAAAGTAAAAGGAGACAGGATCCAGCTGTTTTGATGGGAGTGTGTAATGGCTTTGTGTAGGAAATTCATATATTCCTGAAAGATCTTGGAGAATGGAGGGGGTGCTATAGGACCAGAAAAGGGGATATATGCCAGGTTTCAAAAAATAGGGTAGATTCTGGAAAACCTAGACCAGTGACTGAATTCTGGTACATTCCTAGAGTATATTGCTAAATGAGTGGTTAGGGAACAATTAGAAAATGCTGTTTTGTTTTGTTTTTTTTCTGTAATGTTTTTTGCTGTTTCACCTGTAATTTCTGAAAAAGTCTCTCTTACACAGTCCAAATTTCACCCTGCTTTATACCAAAGAAATATTTATACAAAAATGTCCATTTGGTGACTCTCCCTGATAATTCATACAATATTCTCCTGTGGTGGTCTCCATCTTCTCTGCTATGGAAAGTTGTAATATTTTTTGAATTACTTGAAGTTCAGCATCTTTTCTATTTTATTAAAAAATTATGTTTTTATAGAATATTTTAATATATTTTGTAGTTCTGTTGGCTCTGCTTATTTCACATGGCATCAATTAATATGCATATTTCACTACTCAGAATTCCTTATATTTGTCATTTCTTATTGAATAATAGTCCATTGTATTCATATGCCATTTTTTCTAGCCATTCTAGCCATTCTTTATTAATGAGAATTCAATTTGTTGCTGGTTCATTGCTACCCCAAAGAGTGCTCTTATAAATGTTTTTGTGTATAAATTTAGTTGTGCCCTTGTTTTGATTATAGAGAAAAGATATGGCAACATAATACAGTGAAAAGAGCTCTGGATTTGAAGTTAGGAAGACCTGATCTCAAATGTAGATTTGCTGTTTACTCCCCTTTTGACCTTGAGCAAGTTACTTTGCCTCTCTGGGCCTCACTTCCCTAATTTGTAAAATGAAAAAGTTGAACTCTAAAGTCTCATCTAGCTCTAAGTATATGAATTAGAAAGTAATGATCTTTTAACACCATTTTCAGCTATAAAAATTTTTTCTTGTATTGTTGTAGACAGGAGATAGTAAGTAGTCCCTTGTGTTCATCCTTTGCTCTCATGGCTCTAAGAACACTGAACACAATTGTGTTCATTTCATAGCACCACATTTTAAGAAGCACTATGATTGAAAGAAAAGAGGAGGGTGACTACCTTAATGGTGAAGAGACCAAGCTGGTTGATGGAAGGACCTGGGACTGTTCAGCCTGGAAGAGAAGGCTTAGGGTCACATAATAACTGTCTCCAACTATATAATTTTCAAGGAGGTAGTCATATCACTTTTTCAGCTCAGGGCAGAAGTAGGAGCCATGGGTGTACATTTTAAAAAAAACAAAGTTTAAATTAATGTCATTGGATCCATTCACAACAATAAGCATTTATTAAACTCCGACTATTTGCCAGGCATTGTGCCAAGTGCTGAGGAAATAAGGGAAAAATAGCTCCTGCTCTCATAAAGCTTGCAGTCTAATGGGAGAATTCTTAAGTGTCTTCTATGCACCAGGCACTATACCGAGTTGCAAATATTTAAATGAAGCTTTCTCTATTGTCAGTGAGCTTACATTAGAACTTCAAAACAGAACGGTGAGGATTCTGGAAAGATGGCAGAGTAGGTCAGAAAATTCCAAGCTTTCAAGATTTCCCCCCACAAAAGTGATAAAATAGTGCCTCAGGCAAACACAGAGCAGTAAAAATAAATAAAAGTAGGGCAGAACACGGGTTCTCTTGGGACAACTGGAGAAGATCTGAAGAAAAATCCCAGGATGAGGTTTAGTCCCTGTGAAGAATAAACACCTCCAGGGTAGGATCTGCTTAAAGAACAAGTGGCAAACCCTGGAATTACCTGGGTTGGGAGGCTGCCTCAGCCCTACCCATAGGAACATTTATCCCTGGGACAGTGAGGAGAGTTGGGCATCCGAGCTGGAGTAGATCGAAGGAACCTCTGCTGATAAGGAACAATAATGGGCACTTACAGGGAGGTTGGAGGTCTTGCTTTCAATTCCAGGCCAGAGGATCTGGAATGAATGAGAATTTGAGGCCAAAGGCACCATCTCCCATACCCTAGGACTAGAGGCAATTACAAAAACTAAGCTACTGCAAGTTTTTTTTTTTTTTAAATGCACAGGCAAAGGAGAAGGAATCCAATGATAGAGTTACTATGGGAATAGAGAAGATCAAGGTTTGCCTTCAAAAGAGGATACTGAAGCAAAGAAACTCTTTTCTACCTCAAAGAGGAATATCACATGGTCACCTGCCCAAAAAGAATTCATAGAAGAACTTAAAAAAGACTTTAAAACTCAAATAAGAGAGATTGAGGAAAAACTTTAAAAAAAACCAAAACAATCCAGGAAAAACAAGATTATGAAAAGGAAGTCAACGAATTAGAAAAGGAGATCTAGAATCTTAAGGAAGAAAATGACTCCTCGAAAATCATAATTGGTCAAGGGGAAGCCAGCAAAGTTATAAGAAATCAAGAAATAATAAGACAAAATATAAAGAATGAAAAAATAGAAGAGAATGTGAAACAGCTCAATAAAAACAACTGATCTAGAGAGCAGATCAAAATGAAAAAACATAAGAATAATCACACTACCTGTAAGCTATGATAAAAAAAGAATCTTGATATAATAATAATGTGCACATTAATATATACATATAATAATACAAAAATAATTGATGAAAATTGTCCTGAACAATTGGAACAAGAGGGGAAAGTAGAAATAGAAAAAATCCACCTATCACAACCTGGAAGAGATCCTATGAAGAAAACCCATAGAAATATTATAGTAAAATTCTGAAACGTCTAGCTCAAGGATAAAATATTAGGAGCAACAAGAAAAAATATGGGCTTGTTACAATTAGAAACAGACAAGACCTAACAGTGGCAACACTAAAAGACCACAAATTTTGGAACACTATATAATGAAGAGCAAAACAGCTGGGGTTCTGGCTGAAAACATATCCAGCAAAAGTAAGCATAAATCCTGAATGAAAAAAAGAATATTTAATGAATTCTTAGATTTTTCAGGACTTTATTTAATAAAAAACTGAATTTAATAGAAATTTTGACATATAAGGGCCAAGAGAAATGAAAGTTACATACCAAAGACTAATTACAAGGGAATCAGTAAGGACAGACTGTTTACCTTTTATGTATGTAAAATGTAAAACATATGTCTAAGATTGTCATTTGTAATTGAGTAGTTTGTAAGAAAGATTGAGGTAGACATGAGTATGATATGACTTTAGAAAGTAAAGTCATTTAGGAAAAGCTGAAAAGAGTACTTATCTTATACAAAGGAGGTGATGCAAGAAGAACAGATACAGAGGAATTAGATGAGGGAGAGGAGGGCTGTTCTGGAAAACTACTTTCATTGGGAATGAGTTCAAGAAGGAACAATACATACATATCTAGAATAGCGTAAAAGTCTTCTAAATTCAGAAGAAAATAAAACACTAAGAGGATGAAGGGAGGGATTAAGGGATCTCTGGAGTGAAGGGTGAGGGAATATATTAAAAGGGGGTATAGAAGGTGTCAGCCATTACTAAGTTCGTTCTTAGAAAGACAAACAAAATTGGGTTGTTTGTGTGTGTTTATTTCTCTCAAGGCTTGTGGAACATGCATATAGAGATATGCATGGGAGCTCATGGTAAGACAACGAACCCAAGGATGAGCAGACAAGAGACCTTATATCTTCAGAGCAATTCCCTCTCACCCCTCCCTCCTTTCTTGGCTCAAGATGCCTATGTCAGCCAAAATTATAGTTAACCATGATATGAGAAAGGAATTTCTTAATTGGAAAGGTTGTAAATACAATAAGATCAGAGAATGTCAAGGTGTCAATTGAAATTATAGATCCAGGATATCTGTATTTCTTTTACGATTAACATGACATAATATAAGAAAACATAAAAAAATCCTGTTATTTAAGATAGCGTCTGGTTCAAGGTGCCTTGTCCTTGGTAGTCATAAACAGAAGAATGCTCCTGGTCAACTTCATCCGGCCTTGTACTTGCTGACACAAGAATGGGCATTTTGAGTTCACTCAGAGAGCAAAGCCTGTATGTTATGCCAGAACATGCAAAATATTATTGTAGATTAAGCTCAGAGTAGGCCACAGCAACTCACCTGATCAGCCAATCCATGTTTTAGGCCTTTCTCAGGTCTTGGGGGTTCAGAATGGTTTGAGGAGGGGTCTACAAAGGTTGTTTAGATTAATGGAAATGGTATGGTAAGGCAGGGATTCCTGGAGGGCAGCGAGGGGGGGGTCAGTTAAGTAGTAGGAGGGCAAAGTATCAGGTGGAGAAGTAAAGTAGAGGAGTCAGAAGGAATGGGAAATAAGAGATATGCACAAACATAAAAACAGATCAAGAGTAGAATTTGTCAGAGAAAGTATATGTCTATGTATTGTCTACCTAGATGTTTGGTTAAAAAAGGCAAACAGGCTAAATGCATGTTGTTTATTCCCTTAAAGCTAGTGGCTGCATGATCATGGAGCCAGAAAAACTTCTGACTGACTTACTGAAATGACCAGGCTTAAATCTATTTTAGGACAATCCAAGGATGTCTGTGTCCCTCAGATTTATGGTTTCCATATGTGGTTAACTATAGCATGCAAAAGGAATTTCTTAATTGCACAGGTTGTAAATACAATAAAATAACAGAGTTGGCAAAGTTTCAGTTGAAATTATGGACCCAAGATATGTGTTTCTTTTACCATTAACATGCCATAATATAGTATATGTCCACAAAATGTTAAAATATGGAAAAAGTCCCATTATTCAAGATAGTATTTAGGGTTAAAAGTCTAGTAAGTAATGCTAAGTCAGTCCCATCTGGCTTTGTTGACCTAGGAAGAGGTATTCTCTGAGTTTACTTCAGAGAACAAAGAGACTGTTAGGTCCAGGCTGTTCTTAATTCAAGCTCTGGCCCTTATTAAAGTCCAAAATTTATATTAAATGATTATCAGTATGTATATATGTGTATGTTTTATATATCTATATCTATATCCACGCTTAATTGTAGCCTGGAGGGTAGGAAGAAGGGGGAAAAAGAACAAAGTAAAAAGTGCACAACAGAGAACAAAAGAAAACTTACAAGGAAGCAAAGAAAAAATGGAAAGCTCTCAACATGTAGTATTTATTATATAGACTTTCCTGAAATGGAAATTTATTGCTATATATTTTGAATCCTCTCTTTTGTTCTATTGTACACATGACATGTTTAAAATTTTTTTTGTTTCAATATTTAACTTTCTAATCGTTCTTTTTCTTTTCTCTCTTGTGTATTTGTTTTAGTATTTAAGCCTAAAATAAAAAAAAATTAAAAAAACCCAGCTCTACCTGGATAAGCACCAATATTTTTGGTGTTTCAGGAATCAGTGACATTCAAGGATGTGGCTGTGGAATTCTCATGGGAGGAGTGGGTACAATTGAACCCGTCTCAGAAAAAATTGTACAGGGATGTGATGCTGGAGAACTATGGGAACTTGGTTTCTTTGGGTAAGAACAGCTACCCCTTTGGAGTGTTGATACATGCTATGGGGACTTTCAGTATTTTAACAGTTTACTCTTTGGCATACTAAAGGAAGGTATTCCTAATCCTTTTGTTGCCAAGAGACAGAGTACTTGTGCTACCTGTTTCCAGGAAAAAGATCTTTGCTTGTTATTCTTGAGAGTGAATCTTCCTCTCTCTGTTGCTTCAAATCTACAATTTTCTGTTTAACCTCAACATAAGTATCATCTAAGCAAGGAGTGAGTCAGATGAACTAATTTTCCTAAGTCCTATTGTGTAACCCATACCCTCATAATATAGAATATCATTCAGTGGTCCTTTGTAACTATCTTTGGGATCTTCCTAGCCTGTCTACTTTTTTTTTTCCCAAAGAGAACTTGAACTACTTTTTAATTCTTTTATTGTTTCATGGATGCTTTTTTTAAAAGTCATTTTTTGTCCCCTTTCTTATACCGTATGCCATCTGAAAAAACCCCAAGCCCTGCCTTTCCCTTCAGACAGCCCATTGAGCCCCCCGGATGAAAAAAAAATGAGACAAAATTAACTAACTTAACCAGTGCCCTTGATACATTCTATTTATTCCCCTGCCTTTTATTAGGAGTTTGAAAGAGTATGGTGGAATTCTGAAATAATTGTTTCTAGCACTTTTTCATTTTCAACTAACAGGATTTCCAGTTTCTAAACCAGATGTGATCTACCAATTGGAAAGAAAGGAAGCATCTTGGATACCAGAGGCAGATATTCCAAGAAGCAGCTGTACAGGTGACTACATAAAAATCAAGTAGACAGGTCACTGCAAAATACAGCTCTGTTGGTCATTTTAGGTCAAAGCTTTTATAAAGTGTAGAACAAAGTGTTTTTATTAAAACTTCTCAGACCTATTGAGAGAAGCTGAGATTTTAAAACTTCATTTTTTAACTCAAGAAGTTACTTCTTTATACATCTCTTTACTCACATGTACCTCCACTCTCAAAGAATGTTGTTGCCTCAGAACAGGGTATGTATTTTTCTTATGTTCGTTGAAAATTGTCTTATCTTAAACAGGCTTTCTCCTACCTCATTTCCATCAATTCATTCTCCCTTTTTAAATAAACATATTACTTAAGATATTAATAATATGCCCTTTTCACTTCTGAGTCTCCTGATGTTTTCTTCTGTCTTGTTTTTATGATTACATTGTTTTGCTCCTGTTCCTTTTAAAAATAGTTAATCATAACGTAATTCGCCTTTCTTCAGTCTACCATTTTATATGTCATTCTGTTTTCCTTCATGCTTTCAAATTATATTCATATAGTAATATGTTCACTTGACAGGACTTGTTTAGCCACAAACCCATTTGTGAACTTATAGGTTTTCAGTATTTTGCTATTTCACAAAAACCTACTGTGAATTTTAAAAAGAAAGATCTTTGTTTACTTTCAACAACATTTTGAGAATGTTGACCTAGTAGTGGGATCACTGGGTCAAAGGATATGAAGTTTTAGAGATCTAGATTAAATTCCTGTGTTGATTTTCAGAAAATATGACAATACAGCTTAGTAAGTATGTATTTCTACATAACTCCCAAATTTGGTATCATTTTAAAATATCTTTGCTAATCTGATAGCTGTTTGGTGATACCTCCAAATTGCTTTCATTTTTACTTTTCTGATTACCAGAGTTTGAGTCGTGTTTCTGGTAACTATTAATTGTTTGTCTTGTTAAAAATGTCTGTATGTCTTGATCATTTACATTTTTGGAATTGAATCCTAGTCTTACAAATTTCATTCCTTACAAATTCATTCAATTTCTAACAAAATAGATATGTTGGATTTTTAGAAAAAATTTATGGCAACAGTCATCTAATATTACCTCCTTTCCTCATATTTCTTTATTCTATTTATTTCATGTTTCTTCCTCACTCCAAACTCCTTAATTCTCCTTTTTTTTTTGAAAAAAACATCTTTTTTCTTTCTATTTTCATCTACTTTTTATGAATAATCTTTCATTTCCTTATTCCAAATGTCAGTCATTTACAGTAGAGTAAGAACTTAGTCATCTTCCAGGTAATTTCATCCTGTCAATTAATTTGCATATGTTAACTTTGGGTCCATATACTTTCACAAGATAAACTGATCCTTAGTAAAAGATCAGTGAGAGTTTTCTCAGGTGGGAAGGCAAGAGAATAGCTCTAAAACCTTTGAGCTGCCAGGAACCTTGGGAAAAGGGAAAGGGGCAGAAAGGCAGTTAATTAACTCTTTATTCTTCCTTTCAGAGAGCAAAGAATTTAATGGAAAGAAACCTTATGTGTGTAGTGAATGTGGAAAAGCCTTCAGAAGGAGGGCACATCTTACAGTGCATCAAAGAATTCATACTGGAGACATTCTTTATGAATGTAAGGAGTGTGGTAAGGCTTTCCACTACAATTCAGCACTTATTCTACATCAAAGAATTCATACTGGAGAGAAACCTTATGAATGTACTGAATGTGAGAAGGCTTTCAGGAGTAAGACACAACTTACTGTGCATCAGAGAATTCATACTGGAGAGATTCTTAATGAATGTAAGGAGTGTGGGAAGACTTTTCACTACAACTCAGAACTTATTCGACATCAAAGAATTCATACAGGAGAGAAACCTTATGAATGTACTGTATGTGGGAAGGCCTTCAGGAGGAAGCCACATCTTACTGTGCATCAGAGAATTCATACTGGGGAGAAACCTTATGGATGTAGTGAATGTGGGAAGGCCTTCAAGAGGAAGGCACAACTTACTGTGCATCAGAAAATTCATACTGGAGAGATGCTTTTTGAATGTAAGGAGTGTGGAAAGGCTTTCCACTACAATTCAGCACTTATTCTTCATCAAAGAATTCATACTGGAGAGAAACCTTATGAATGTACTGTATGTGGAAAGGCCTTCAGGATGAAGGCACGTCTTACTGTGCATCAGAGAATTCATACTGGAGAGATTCTTTATGAATGTAAGGAGTGTGGGAAGGCTTTCCACTACAACTCAGAACTTATTCCACATCAAAGAATTCATACAGGAGAAAAACCTTATGAATGTATTGTGTGTGGAAAGGCCTTCCGCCGGACTGTAGATCTTACTCAACATCAGAACATTCATACTGGAGAGAGACCTTATGAATGTAGTGAATGTGGGAAGACCTTCACACTGAAGAAGTATCTTGTTCAGCATCAGCGAATTCATTCTGGATAGGAACCTTATGAGTATAATGTATATGGGAAGGCCTTTAAACTGAGAACACTACTTAATTTCCATCAGAATTCTTCCTGGAGAGATTCTTCATGAATATAAGGAGTATGGATAGGCCTTCCATCACAATTCAGATCTTATTAGACATCAAAGAATTCATACCGGAAAGAAGTCTTATGAATTTAGTGAATGTGGGAAGGCCTTCATGAGGATAGTATATCTTACCTGCATCAGAGGATTCATACTGGAGAGAAACGTTATGAATGTAGTGAATGTAGACCTTTAGACTGGGAACAGAACTTCCTCAGCATCAGAGCATTCATTCTGGAGAGTAGTCTTATGAATGTGAGAGGATGTTCAGATTGAGGACTCAGTTTACTCAACACCATGGAATTCAGGTAGTTTCTTCTGTTTACACCATACCTGCATCTGGGCTCCCAGGCTAGCAACCCTTGGAGGTCACCAACAAAACAGGACTTTGGTACAGTGGGGTCTGGTGGCAGCCCTGGAAACAAAAGTATCTACTGTGGTAGCAGCCTTACTCAAGTCATGACTTCTCTCCAGGAAGAAAGCAGGAAATGGCAGATGGGGAGTTCTTGCTTCTCCACAATGAGATGGTGACCAGCATCTACAAGTTGACAGAATGAGGGGAGGTGGAAAATGGAAGCTACATTAATAAGCTGGAGAACCTAGGTTTTAGAGTGGGAAAAGGCTTGATAGAAAAGTTTACAAAGGACACTCCAGGGTTCAAGAATGAATTAGATATACTGAAGTTCATTTGCAAGATTATAGGGACCAGTGTCTCCAAGAAACAAATTGATAATCAAAGGACAAATCATTAGAGTATCTATGTGCTTCAGTGCAACAAATATTGACTCTTGACTCACATGTCTTTAGGAAAACAGTATTTTGATCATGCATCTAGGTATTTACATTTACATGTGGCTTAATCAAAGATAGCTTATCAAATTTGGGGATAAAAAGTATTGTGACAGTGGAAGTGTCAGCAATTTCAGCTTGTAAATTTCAAGTGAAGATACAGATGACATAGCATGTACTCAAATGCTTCCACAATGTAAGGAGATCAAATTATTGATGTATAAATTTTTTTGAATAGTAACTTTTGACTTACTGGTAGTGTCATAAGTTTCTATGATACATTGATTCATGTAAGCTATATGTTAATTTATTTTATGATGTAATATGGACTGTCAAATAAGATTACCATATTATAATATAGATATCATCTGATGGAATAGGAGAGTATCAAAGAAAATTTTACTGAGACTCTGTACTGTAGCTCTATTACAGTACCAAATATAACATTTCATCAAAAAAAAAATTTTAAGCACAGCAACCAAGTAACATTTCTTTGTGCTGCTTCACAGGTTCATGATAATATTTATTTGACATTAAAAAGGAGGGCAAAACCAAAGTCTTACTGAATTAGCAGGGAAGAAAAAGTTAAATCATTTGTACCTAATTTTTTTCAGGTTCAGAAAAAAAAGACTAAGTGGATTTTTAAAGTTGGAGGTATATGTTAATATGAACTTAAATGATATTAGAAATGACACTGGAATAAAGTTTGTTCCTAGTAAAAACAATTTTCATATTTTTATAAAGAGGCTTTGTATTTAATTTTGGTTATAGGGCTACAAAACCTGGGAGTGGAAGAGGATTTCTGAATTCAGCAGGGGTGGAAAGAAAGGAGGTAACTGAAAAAAATCAAATGAAAGAAATTAAGTTGATGGATTGGGTATTAGGTTAGATAAATGGTCAAAGGACTGTATTTCTAAAAAATACATGAGACAAATCAGGATGACTCTTCACATACAAAGTCAAATGTCAGTCAGTTTCAATACATTTAGACCCCAGGGTAAGAACTCATATTTTGGGGTATCTCTCAGGAGTTGATGGAAGAAGCCATAGGATCATAGTTTTAGAGGTAGAAGGATCCTCCAAAGCTCATTATGGATTCCAGTTTTGGGTTATTATCCTTTCAATACCACCTCTGCCTTCCTTTCTCCTATGGCTTTCTCCTTGTCCATCTTCTAGTATTTTGTGTGTTGTATTTAGAGTTCCCCTGGACACTTTACTCAGTATTATTCAAAGTCATCTTTCTTGCTTTTCCCCATAAGAGTTTTGTTTCATTGGGATGTTTCTGTGGTTAGCTGAGTGACCAGCCAACAGGTAGCTTGTTTCCCTGGTGACCCCCTTATCAACATTTTCCTGGAAGCCCCGCAGCCCTTTGCAGGTAGTATGACCCTGCCTTAGTAGCCATATAGCCCCAAACACATGATTCCACTGTTTCTATCTCTATCATGTTTATCCTTCCCTGATTTTAGTTGTGTGTGTATCACAGACGAAAAGGCAAAGATCTTGTGAACTATGAAAAGTACAAACCAGAGATACAATAAGTAGAATCCTTAGCAGGGTTTCTCAGGAACTGTGATAACCCTGAGGAATGGCCTACGTGACTCAGACAAGCCATGAATGAACAAAGAAGCCAAGAAAATATGTTTTGCAAAGAAAGGAGTAGTTAATCTATCAATTATGCTGCATCTAGTAGTGACCTTGATTCAGTCAATTTGTCTCTCCTAGACACCAAAGTGGTGGAAGAGAGTGACTCCCAATTTCAGAGGGTTCCATACTTTTAGTCTTACTTTCAGTGCTCAGTAACTCTTCACTTTTAAACATAATAGAGGTTAATTGGATAATTTATGTTGAAGAATTATCAATGGATTAGTTGATATGGGAATAATTAGTGGTTAGTTTTATTCTGGAGAGCATGCTGGATGGGTGTTCATAATCTATTGTACTAATGAGGCACTCTCAAGCCCTTCAGGATTACCCCTAGAACTTTGAGGGGAATAGTAGTCCAGCTCTGATGACCTGACCTGCAGGTGGGTTTAGAGTTGGGAGAATAACTTTACTGCATATGTTTATCATGTTGAATTAGCTTGTCCTAAATGTTTAACAAAATTTATCTTTAAAAAGTTGTATTGTTTTCATTGTTCCTATTACATATAAAATTCTGTTGCTTTAAAAAAAATTACTTCCAAGGAAATCACTTGCTAAGGTCCACTATGACCAAAGCATTTTATGAAAACTGAATGGTACTGCCTGCAGCCAGAGCTTTATAGTTTTCTAGCTTTAGTTTTTTTCAGATGTAGCCCTTATTTTGAAGTAATTGGAATGCTTGAATCCACTTCAATCAATAAAGTTTTACAGTTCCATTTAACCTCAGTCACAACATCTACACCAATGTCTGTGTTCTTCCATGCCAATCTGAAATTTGAGCCCTTTAGTGAAGACAAAAAAAAACCCAACAAAAAACCATGCTGATTTTGTGATGACATGACTTTCTTGAAGTAAAGGACTAAGGAGGGACTGAACCTTCACTGGAGTTGTTGGATGGGATCATCCCTCTTTCTTTGTATTCCTTTGGAGATTGATTTCACATCCTGCTGTCCTTATTGATAGTTTAGGAGAAGGAGCCAAAGCATCACAGAAAGGAATGGCTTGTATTGAATGGAACTGTGGTCCAGTGGACACATTCTGAATTGGAGTCATGGAACCTGACTTCAAATCCCAGTTCTGTCACTTACTACCTCTGACCTAATGCAAATCACTTAACTTTTCTGCCCTAAAGTTCCCACTTGTAATAAAGGGCTTAATGTTACTGATAAGATTCTGCTTCATTGTGAAGCTTTGATCTTTGGAAATACTCATGCCTAATTCAAGAAATGAATAGACAACTGAATGAATGAGAAAGTCTTTGTTAAGGGCTTACTAAGTGTAAAACATGGAGAAATATTATTAGCTCATGGATAGGCTGAGCCAGTATAATAAAAATGACAATTCTACCTAAATTAATTTACTCATTCAGTGCCATAGCAATCAAACTACAAAAGAATTATTTTATACAGCTAGCAAAAGTAACAACAAAATTCACCTGGAAGAATAAAAGGTCAAGAATATTAATGGAATTAATGGAAAAAATGTGAAGGAAGCCTAGAAGTTTCAGGTCTTTTTTTTTTTTTTTTAAAAGCTGGTACTGTGCCAGACCTAGAGGCCTGTGGGCTACCCGAGTCTTTCTTACCTCACCTCCCGAGGTCTTCGGCTGGCCACGCCGGGTGCACATATGAGAGAAAGGACGTTCCAGAGTCGAACAAGGGTTGAGCTTTATTTCAGGGTCTCGGTTACAAGTGCAGGGGAATTATTCCTTAGGAGGGAAAGAGAATCTCCCAAGGAGGCAAAGATCTTACAATAAGAGATTGGAAGTAGAAGTATAAGTGAGGAGAGAGGGGGAGGGGAGAGAAGAGAGAGGAAAATGGGGAGCCTAGTAAGCTCACACGTGGCCCTCCGCCCAAGAGCTTTTTCGGGCTTTCCTGGACCCACTTAAGCCCTCTGTCGCGTAGTTTACATATCAATATCGAGCCTGTTAGGAGACAACAGGTGTGTCTAATCCGGGACAGCCTCAAGAGCAGGGAGGCTCCACCCATCACGTATCTCCCGGGAAGAGGCGGAAATACCCGAGCTAGCCGAGCTAGCTCGGTCTGACCTTCTCGATTCCCTGCTGTTTTCCTGGGGGGCCTCATAAGAACTCTAAGATTTAGAAGCTCCCACCTTTACCCGCCCGAGACCGTCCACACGGAATTGAACTTCCAACCTTCACAGTACTGGATAAGAAATAGATTGTTGGATCAATGGAATAGATTAGGTACACAATATGCAGTAGTAAATTAAATAGTAATTTACTGTTTAATAAGTGCAAAGATCCAAACTTTTACCATTTGCCAAGAATTGCTGGGAAAACTGACAAGCAGTTTGGTAGAAACTAACCACAGATCAACATCTCACACCATATACCACTATAAGGTGAAAATGGATTTAGACATATAGGGTAATAATATAAGTAAATTATAGAAATACAGGAAAATGTACCTTTCATATCTACTGATAAGAGAAGGATTTATGTTCCCAAAAGAGGATTACAGGAAGGAAAAGGAATAATTTTGATTACATGACATTTAAAAAGGCTTGCATAAACAAAACTAATGCAGCCAAAAAGAGAAAGAAAACAGGAAACTAGGGGAAAGTGCTGGGCTTAGAGTCAGGAAGTCCTGAGTCCAAATCTAGTCTTACACACAACCTGTCTTATAAAAAATCAGATTCCTTGACCTCTTTCTGCCTCAGTTTTCTCAACTGTGAAATGGGGATAATATTAACACTGTCCTGCCAGGGATGTTGTGAGGATGATATGAAATAATATTTGTATAGTGCTTACTTAGCACAGTGCCTGGCACATAAAATGTCCTTAATAAATGCTCATTCCCTTTCTTTCTCCCTTTTCTTCCTTCCTTCCTTCCTTCCTTCCTTCCTTCCTTCCTTCCTTCCTTCCTTCCTTCCTTCCTTCCCTTTTTCCTTCCTTCTATCCATCCATCCAGAAAGGATAGAAAGTTTTCTTAATTTCAAGTTCAAATTCCAAATAATCAGCATTATTTTAGAAGTATTTATGTATTGATTAAGTTCTTTGTAGAGGGCTAATACTGATCTACCACATTTCATGCATACTTCTGTGGGGGCTAAAATTGTCCAATCTACAATAAAAGAAACTGAGGCAGAGATCTGAGCCAGTGACACTTTATTAAAGGGAACGTGGTCCCCTTTAATGAGGTGGACCTCATATCTTCCTCACAATCTGAAATGCCACCTTCCTCCAGGGCTTTAGTTCTATAGTGCTTGATACCCATATGATACAGAAGAGGCAAAGTAAACTATAGTCTCATTGATTGATAGACCTGTCTATTGACCTAGAAGAAATTTCAGTTCACATCTATGGTTAATGACCAGTAGAAGATGTCCCAAAACAAGCAGCGCTGATGGCCATTCACTGGTCCCACGTTGGGCAACAGATTTGTTGTCAGTTATGATTCAGGGTTATTCATTGGTCAAGTGCTCATAAGACTGCTGGCCAAATGCCATAGGCCCATCTCCCTAACAAAGGCATGTTAAGGGTGGAAGGATAGTTAAAAATTACTGGGGACTTTCCATGTCACTGAGTCACCTCTTCCACACTGGGTTTGGTCAACGACTCAGCAGAAAGGGTGGAGGTCCTCTAAGTTAGCTTCCTATGGTTAAGGAAGTGAATTCACTAGATTTTGAATAAGTGTATATCAATAGACAAACATAACAATAGTAGTAATTTCCCCTATAGAATCATGATAGCCTGAAAGTTTGGAATAAAATAGAGCTCTAATTAATCATCGATCACATTATCCAGTTGCAGATGCAATCCACCCTTGAGGTCCAAGTGTCCAGATTCCCTCAGTGGGACCGTAGACTTTGAGTGTACTTTGAGCATGTACACTCCTGACCTGAAAACCACCAGCTGTATCTCCAAGGCCATAAATTGAGAAGGAATTCCTTGTGGATTTTTCCAGATTTTCAAGCCAATGGCAATGAATGAAGTCAGCATGTATGGCCTGCATCTATCTGGTCATTCAGTGAATCTTAGAACTCAGAACCCACTGTGTCCCATTTACACGCACTGATCTGTTTAATGATACCACTGATCTGTGATGAAAAGAGATACATTTTTGCTTAGAACACATCCAATGCAGAGTTCTCCCCAGACCACCTTATATATGTTTGCACCACTGATAGAAAATTAATTCCATGAATAAAAGCAGGTGCTGTTTCTTTTTTGTCTATCTCCAGCAGCCGGCCAATGACTGGCATATAGTAAACATTTAATAAGTACTTTTTGATGGTTTAATTGATTGAGATGATTTAATTGGGCACCTGTTATGAGACTAGTGGTTTCTCCTAATTGTTTGTCCCTTTTTAGGCCTTTCTATTCTCAAATAAAACAGCATCAACTCTCTCACAAAGATGTCCTTGTACTCCAAGGGCCTGTAATAATGTCAGGTCAAGCCCTAAATTCCTATCAACCAGGAGTTCTTAATCTGTGGTCTGTGGACTTATTTTAAAACATACTTTCATTTCATTGTATTTCAATATAATTTGTTTCCTTTGTAATTCTGTGTATTTTATATTATATTTATACTATACGTTTAAAAACTTCATACTGAAAGACCTTTACCACACTGGCAAAAGGGTCCATTATCCACAAAAAAAAAAATCCCTGTTCTAGTGAATGTATCATCATTGCATATGATTGCCTACTCTTGGTTTTTAATCAATACTTTTTATGATATTAAAAAAGATCCCTCTATATCTGTATTTGGAAGGGCTTTTTTCTTTGTTAGCATAAATAAGGTCAGTGCTTTTTCAAAAGGTTTTCCTATGTTTGTTAAGATTATCAACTGGTTTGGGATATTTTTCTTTTTAATATGATTAATGATGTTACTTGCTTTCTTATTGTTGAATCATCCTTACCTCCTTGTTATAAATCTAATTTGTTCATAATAAATTTTTTCTTGAATAATTTGCTGTAGTCTGCTTAAAAAGACTATTTAAAATGATCATATTGGTATTCATTAATGATATTAGTTAGTATTCTTTATTTATCCTTCCCTGTTTTAGGAACTAGGACTGTATTTGTCACATTAAAGAAGTCTGATGGAGTATGTTTCTTATCAGTTTTTGAGAATATTTTGTGAAGTATGGATATTAAATATTCAGGAATGTTTTCCCCCACCTTGTGGCTGGGGTAGGGTACCCATCTTGGGGACATAATATTGATAGAATTGGAACCCAGCAGAATAGCTAATGGAAAATGTAAGTGGATACCATATTCCTTCATAGGTTCTTTGTAGTTCATTTGAGTTTCTGTAATACAATGACTTACTCATTCAAAGTTGTTCTTAGAACAATATTTCTTAACTAAATTAATTTAAATATTCAGTGCCATAACAATCAAACTACTAAAAAATTATTTTGTAGAACTAGAAAAAAATAATTACAAAATTCACCTGGAAGAACAAAAGGTCAAGAATATCAAGGGAATTACTGAAAAAAAATGCAAAGGAAGGTGTCCTGACTGTGCCAGATCTAAAATTATTTTGTAAATTGGTCATCATCAAAACTATTTGTTACTAGCTAAAGAGTAGAGTGGTAGGTCAGTGGAATAGATTAGGTACACAAGGTACAGTAGACAATGACTATAGTAATTTGCTATTTGATAAACCCAAAGACTCCAGTTTCTGAGATAAGAACTCAGTATTTGACAAAAACTGCTAGGCATACTAGAATATAGTATGCAGAAACTAGGCATAGACCAACATCTCACACCATATACCTAGATAAGGTCAAAATGGGTACATGGTTTAGACATAAAGGATGATACCATAAACAAATTAGGAGAGCAAGGAATAGTTTACCTGTCAGATCTATGGAGAAGAGAATTTATGACCAAACAGGAGAAAGGAACAGTATGAAATGCAATATGGATAATTTTGATTACATTAAATTAAAAAGGTTTTGCACAAACTAAACCAATGAAACCAAGATTAGAAGGAAAGCAGAAACCTGGGAAACAATTTTTATAGCCAGTGTTTCTGATAAAAATCCTCATTTCTCACATGTGGAGAACTGAGAAAATTCATAAGAATACAAATCATTCCCCAATTGATAAATGATCAAACTGTATGAAGAGAAGTTTTTGAATGAAGAAATTAAAGCTATCTATAGTCATATGAAAAAATATTATAAATCACTATTGATTAGAGAAATGCATATTAAACAACTCTGAGGTACCACCTCACACCTATCAGATTGGCTAATATGGCAGAAAATGAAAATGATAACTATTGGGAGAAGGGGTAGGGTGGAGTTGTGAACTGATACAACCATTCTGGAGAGCAATTTGGAACTATGCCCAAAGGGCTATAAAACTGTGCATACCCTTTGATCTAGCAATACCACTACCAAATCTGTATCCCAAAGAGATCATAAAAAAAGGGAAAAGGGCCAACATGTACAAAAATATTTATAGCAGTTCTTTTTGTGAGGGCAAAGAAACAGAAAGCAAGGGGATGCCCATCCACTGGGGAATGGCTGAACAAGTTGTAGAATATGAATATAATGGAATTCTATTGTGCTATAAGAAATGATGAGCAGGCAGATTTCAGAAAAACCTGGAAAGATTTACATGAACTGATGTTGAGTGAAGTGAGCAGAACCAGGAAAACACTGTACATAGTAAAAGCAATATTGTGTGATAATCAACTATGATACACAGTAATAGTAATTTAAATGGGAAGATCTTTCCCATTCATTAATAGGTCCATGTGACCTGCTTAAATCACATGGAAACCAGTCACATGTGCTGAGAGAAGCTTGCTGAATGGGTAGAACAGGAAGGGTGGAGCAGACCTGGGAGGAAATTGGTGAGAGCAGTTAGGGCAGAGGAGAGAGGGCACAGGCAGGCATAGCTAGTCTTGTGAGTGTTTTTTGAGGGGAAGGCTTGGGAATGACTTGGTCCACTGGAAAGTCTGTTATACTTTGCGATTCAGAACTATGCCAGCATATTCTTAGTCACCATCAGTGCTGTGAATATTGCCTTGGTGATACATAGACTTAGCTCTTCTCAGCAGTACAGTGGTCTAAGATAGTTTGAAGAGACTCTTGATGGAAAATGCTATCCACATAGAGAAAGAACTATGAAGTCTGAATGCAGATTGAAATATACCATTTTCACTTTTGTTGTTTTTTTAGTGTTCTTTTCCCCTTTTGTTCTGATTCTTTTTTCACAACATAACTAATGTGGAAATATGTTTAACATGATCGTGCATATATAACCTATATCAGTTAGCTTGCTGTATTGGGGAGGAAGGTGGAGATGGAAGATGGGAGAAAAATTTGGAACCCAAAATCTTATAAAAATGAGTATTGAAAATTTTCTTTACATGTAATTGGAAAAAATAAATATGATTAAGTGCAAAACAAAAAAGAACAATATTGCTGTTACTGTGTATAATGTTCTCCTGGGTCTGCTCATTTCACTCTTCATTATTTCATGCAAATCTTTCCAGGTTTTTCTAAAATCACCCAGCTCCTCACTGCTTATCACACAGTAGCGTTGCATTACAATCATATACCATAAACATTCCCCAATTGATGGGCACCCCCTTCATTTCCTGTTCTTTGCCATCACAAAGAGGATTGCTATAAATATTTTAGAATATTTATTTTCTAATACTCAATATATGTTATCTAAACATATGTTATTTTCATTTTTTCCCTAATCACCTTGAAAAACAGACCTAATAGTAGTATTGCTGGGTCAAAGGGTACAAGCAGTTTTATAAGTTCTTGGGCATAATTCCAGATTATTCTACAAAATGCTTGTATCAGTTCACAGTTTCATCAGCATTGATTTAATGTCCCAGTTTTTCCACATCTCCTTCAACATTTGTGGCTTTACCTTTCTATCACTTTAGCTGACCTGATAGGTGGAAGACAATATCTCAAAGCTGTTTTAATTTACCCTTCTCTAATCAACAATGATTTGGAGCATTTTTTTCATTTGATTGTATATGACTTGGATTTTTTTGACTCATATTCTTATATGTTTGACAGAGTTCTTTATATATTTGAGATATGAAACTTTTATCTAAGAAACTGTCTATAAAATTTCCCCTCATTTTCTGCTTTCCTTCTAATTCTGGCTAAATTTTTATTTTTATGAAACATTTTAAATTTAATGTTATTGAATTATCCACTTTAGACCTCACAGTGCTCTTTATCTCTTTTTTATTAATAAATCTTTGCCTATTTATAAGTCTGATAGGTTATATGTTTCATGTTTTTCCAGTTTTCTTGTAATATCTCCCTTTATATCTAGGATATATATCTATCTGTAAAGGCAAGTATCCTAGCATACCCAGGATGACCTGCTAGTACAAGTTCTTGTATCTGCTTTTCTAAGGAAAGCAACTCAAAAAGGAGTCAACAATCTTCTTTAATTACATTCACCAACAGAGAAAATACAAGCAGAGAGGGCTTCCTTCTGTTGGACCATAACATACATACATAGTTACCAGAGAAGCACCAACATCTGGGTTTTCAAAGCTGGGGGCCCCTTAGTTGCAACCAAGAGTCTCATCTGACCAAAGGAACATTTGCAATGAGTAAGCCCCAAAGCAAAACCTTACCTCAGAGTATTTATACAGTTTTCAGAGCCCAAGGGCACGACCCCTGACTCAGTGCCTCAGTAGAAATGAACAAAAGGTACTTGAGACCTATTAATTGTTGGGGAAGATCTTTAACTCTAATAATATTACAAAAATTCAGTCATCTTGAATTCTCTTCTCCTCCTAATTCCCCTTTCCTCCTAGTAGTCAAGCCCTTTCAAACAGGCAGTCCTTCAGAGTCAAGTATAGACAATCAGGGACCCAACCCAGGAGTGTCAACTGCTTTTAGAACAAACAAATGGGACAAGACTTCCTAGATTCCACTAAGACATGGTTGTTATTGTTGCTGTGTTCGTCCTTCATTTTTGAAGAAGACCATGACATCAGAGAAATGATAACATGACTTGCACTTGATCTTGTTTTGAGTAAGGGAGGGCTGTGCAAGGTCACCAGCCGCACTTTCTCTTCCTGAGTCATCTGGATCCAGTGACCAGATATTCATCAGGATGACTGGAGATGGCCCAGGATGCAATAGGAGACCTTGGCCTTTTTAGGCTAAGGCCTTTTCAGGTACTCACTTAGAGGGAGGTAATGCTCATTCAGTGAATAGGCTTCTTTAAGAAGTAGTCAGGGAATGGTCCTTTTAATAAGCAAAAGAAAAAAATAACTAAATCAAGCTGGAAGGGAAAGAGAAACAGTTACTATTGATAATAACTCTAAGACAGGAGGGTCCAGAGAACAGCCATTAAGCGGAGCTTGGGCAGGGACCTATGGTTGTCTGATCTATGGGCTTCAGAGTGCACTGGGTTTAAAGTTTAAAGACAAGAAAGAAAGAAAGAGAGAAAGAAAGAAAGAAGAGAGAGAGAAAAGGAGGAAGGAAGAAGGAAGAAAGGAAAGAAGAAAGGGAAAAAGAGAGAAAGACATGGAATAATCTGGAGAAGGTAGACACACTCACCCACAAGTAACATGGAATGGAATACTGAGAATACCATGGCTGAAAAATGACCATCCAATCGTACAGCTTACTTTTTTGACAACTTGTCTGTTGAAGGTACGGAGAAAAGGGGGGTCTTTTGAATATTCTTATTTATTTATTCATTTATCTATCTATACATCTGTTTATCTATCTCTTTATCTACTTTTTTATTCACTCATTCATTTGTTTGTTTATTTATTTATTTAGCAGCAAGTTCTCAAAGGACTTCTGTGTTTAATCTAGGACAGAGCCTGGCACTCAATTACTGCTTATCCTTAATCAATCAGATCACCAGTTCCTGGCTTCTCTGTCATTCACTTCTAACAGGTTTAGGTGACTGTAGCAGTAGGGCTAGAGCATTGAATGTTCAATGGGGGAGATCAGGTGAGAAAAACTTGCCCCAGCTTATCCTTAGCTCCTACTCCTCTGCCTCTCATGTGGCTGCATTTTTTTGCTTCCAGTTATAATGATTGTCTCTGCTGCTTATGAATCTGAGTGGCATGAGGTTTTCTCTTACTCATATAATCTCTTTTCCTCCCTCTCAGACATTAGTATCAGTGGGTTATATATATTGAGTGAGAGGGGAGGAAGTGAGCAGGGTCCTGCCATTGTCCACCATGCATGTCTTCTCTCCATACACAGGTAGAATATTATACAGCTATTATACAACTAAGATAAGTGAAATGTTGCAAAAAGAGATTATGACAATGCCACAACAATTACAGGGGTCAGAAGTCTGCTCTATGTGTCTTCTTTGGGATCCAACAGAAGAAAGGAACCTTGACCAATGACTCCATGCTCCTAAAACATATAGAGACCAAGGCCCACAATCCTCTGCTAGAGTTCTCATGATCCACAAGGTAGTGAAGTTTGTGATTCCCACAAATTGGAATCGAAAAAAGAAAGAAAATAAGTGTTTGATCTTGATAATCATTTAATATTATCTTTTGGACTTTAATAATGGCCAGAGCCTGAATTTATTGACCAGAAGAAGAGTGTGAACCTAATAGCCTCTTTGTAAACTCAGAGAATACCTCTTTCTATGTCAACAACGTCAGATGGGGCTGACTTAAAGGCATTTTTTCTCTGTTTAAGGATGTGACCCTTAGCCCAAAACATTATCTTGAATAATAGGACTTTTTCGGTGTCTTAATATTTTATGCTATGGCATGTTAACATTAAAGAAAACATAGATATCCTGGATCACAATTTCAATGGACACTTTGTCAAATCTTTTATGTTATTGTATTTACAATTTCCTCAGCTGAGAAAATTTCTTCCTCATGGTATAGTTAGACATATGAGGACCACAAATCTGAGAGACACAGACATGTTGAGTTGGAATTTGTCCTAAAACATAGTTAAGCCTTGTCATTCTTTTATCAGTTCCTCAGAACTTTCCTACTGACTCCATGATCATGTATCTGCTAGCTTTAAAGGAATAAACAATATGGATTTACATATCACCTATCCTGTTTCCCTCTTTAACCAAACTTTTAGATCAACAACCTACACTATAGAAAGAACCCTCAAGATAAAAGGCACTTGAAATGACAATGAGAAGATGAAATACTTAGAGACTCAACTCAGTGTTTTCATTCCCAGTCCACATCTGAAGCAAGATAAAATACATGGTAGCACACTCCCTGGCTGTCTGAATGGTTCTTCCTTGGAAGTGACTAAGTCTGAACATGTGTATAGCCAAGGCAATATTCACAGCACTGGTGGTGACTATGAATATGCCAGCATAGCTCTCTATTGCAAAATATAAAAGACTCTCGATATAGAAGGCAGAAGAAAAACATTTATTTAGACACAAGACAGCCAAATCCCATAACCAGAAAGCAAAATTTATCATTGCAACCAAGAAATTAATAAACATGATCATCACAGGGAACAAAGCCATTCCCAAGCCTCTCCCAACTTCTGCCAGGGCTGTCTCACAAGCAAATACTCATGAACCTGAGCCTTGAAGTCCCTGCCTGTCTGTGTCCTTTCTCCTCTGACCCGACAGTACTCACTGACTTCCTTCCAGTTCTCCTCCACTCTTCCTGTTCCTCCTGTTCAGCAAGCTTCTCCCATCACATGTGTCTTAGTCTTCCAGGTGATTTAAGCAAGTCACATGGACCTGTTAATGAATGAGAAAGATCCTTCTATTTAAATTGCTATTACATACGGCCCCAAGTGCTTTCATATTCATTACATAGGTTGGATTTATAAAACCTGATGGGATTTTATATTTGATTCTATAATAGGAAACCACTAGAGAGCTGACATGAACAGATCTCACAAAGAGGAGGATTGGCTTAACAGCTGAGATGGGATGGACTGGATCAGGGACAGACTTCTGGCAGAGAGATCAATCAGAAAGCTTTTACAATAGTTGGGCAGGAGGTGATGAGGGCAGGGACCAGCATTGGGGGCAGCATTGTCAGAAGAGAGAATGTTACAAAGAAGAAATGCCAGGACTTGACTGATGATTAAAGAGTCAGGTGACACCTAGGTTGTAAGCCTGAGTTTGGACCCTACATTGGGCATTACTAATGTATCTTTCTGCAGGAATTTAGACTCCATGAGCATCCATTCCTCATCTGTAAAAATAAAATGAGACTTTCGTATATTAATTCCCAATATTTAATATTGTGGAGATCCAGGCTTTTTTCCTTGTCTTATTTTATTGTTTGAAGCCCAGCCTTTGAAAGATTATACTGACCTAGCCAAAAAATTTCCCCCATCTAGATAATGTTATCTAGATTGAATTCCTGTCCATTGTGTTTCACTCAAGCCAGTGGAGTGGAGGTGGATCCTTTGCTATATCAGAAAAATACAAAGTAGCAGTTGGTTCAAAACCCTGAAGCCCTATTCCTTTCCTCTCATTAATTCTTAGAGGATAGGCCTGCGTATCAACAGGATTGTAACAGGGCTAACAGAAAATAAGCATACAAAACAATATTTTAGGATAGGGCTTGAGCACAAGCACTCCATCATCCCTCCCTTGAACAAATGGGACCTAAAATCTTGGGTAAGGGGCAAAGGTCTCTTCTTCCATAACTATTTCCTGCTGAAATTGGACATAGAGCTGTCCCTGCCCCAAAAGGTCCCATTTGAGAGATCAGTTCTGTAGCTGACATCTGGAGTTTGGTTGATTTCAGGTCCAGAGATGACACATCACTGTAGTGGATAGGGGGTGACATCTGGCTTAAGTGATCAGGCATCTGCAGGTGGAGGGTACTAAGCCTATAGGAAACAAATCTAGCAAACAAGTTTAACAGACAAAAAGCCAAAAAGAAACAAGGAGACAATATCCAGAAGTAGGGTAGATATAGGGTCAGCCATGCTTCTGGAGTCCATGAATCTACTATCATAGCCTCATTCATGGTAGAATACATAAGTTAAGGGTACAATTTGGTAATCATCCTCTTCTGAATAAACAACAGTTATGGTACTAACTTTCCCTGTGCTATAATTTCCATGGTCTTTGGAATGTTGTCTGGTTTACATTTTACCCATATTTTAGCTCCTAATTTTATTCTATGTAGAGAACCTTGAGGGGTTTGAAAGAGCCCTTGATCAAGAGTTCCCCTCCTCCAACGGAGAATAATAGCTGACTTGAAAAGTTAATTGGGACATCGTTCTCAGGTGCACGTCCTTGAATTTGGGTGTTGAAGTTCCAGGAATCAGGGCCCCTGCTATACAGGATAATATTCCAGGAAAAGAGGCCCTGAGGCCCCCCCTTGCTACTAATCACGATCTGTTCTGTTCTCATGCCTCTATCGCTACTCCTATGATTTTTTTACTATATCAGCACCCCGACCCCTCTGATTTGTTGGCTCAGTATGTCTAGAATAAACTCAGCTTGTTCAGACTTCTGTATCCTGCCTGTCTGTTTATTCTCGCTCTGTGAGCCCCATAACCGCCCTGGACCTGCCCTACTGCACTGGCCACAGTAGAACCCAATCCTTCAGTTCCTCTGCTAGTTATTTCAGAGGGTCAGTTTTCACAAGGGGTATTGTTTCACAAGGAATAATAATCACTTGTCCTATTCTATCATTTTTACAAAACTGTATGAGTTCATCAGCTAAATTTTGGAATGTCACAATAATTTCTCTTTGGTAATTAGAATCTATCACTCCAGCCAATACATGTATTCCTCGAGCTGTTAATCCTGATATAGGTAATATCCGTCCAAAATGATTCTTAGGGATTCTCCTACGTATTCCAGTAGAGATTGTTCTTATTTCTTTCATTTCCAACCCAAAGTCCTCTAAGCAATGTAAATAATATCCTGCTGAACCAGGTATCCCTGGACATGGTGCTGGGACATCTGGCCTCACAGTCCAATACTCAATATTTGGGATCTTATGTGTTTGTTGTTTTCTAATTTGCAGATTGGGGTCATCATTCCGGTTAGAGGTGTGCTTCCTCCCAATGGTCTATTATTCAAACTACATAAAGCAATGAACAAATTATCTTTCCAATGTTGATAAGAATTACTAGAATTTAACTTCCTTAACTGTTCTTTCAATAATCCATTCATTCTTTCAATTAACCCAGACGCTTGTGGATCGTATGGAATATGATATATCCATTCTATGTTGTTTGATACACGATATCTCTTAATATCGTTACCTTGGAAATGTGACCCATTGTCACTTTGAATCTGCATTGGGGTTCCATAATATAGACTTAAGATATCTAAAGTTGTACAGGTGTTTTTCTGGGTCACATTCTTATAGGAAAAAGCCACTAGTATACCTGAATAAATGTCAACACAAGTACATATAAATTTGCATCCTTTATATTGGGGAAGGGGTCCAATATAATCTATTTGCCAAATTTGGGCTGGTACTTTTCCCCTTGCTATCTCTCCAATGAACAGTTTGTTCCTTTTCCAACTAACATATATAACATTCCTCTGCTACTTGTTTTAAAGATGAACGAGAGGTACTAATACCTAGGTCTTGTGCCCACTGATGTGTGGCCTAGACTGCTAAATGGCCAGTCATTTGATGGACCCATTTTGCCAGTACCAGATCATCAGTTGGTGTCAGAATAGGGACAATATGTTGAGTAGCAATCTTTGCTAGTAGATCAGCAAATGCACTGTACTCATGTTCTGGCATGGTGAGGGCCATGTGAGCATCTACATGAAAAACTGACAAATTAAACCAAAGACATATTCCATATATCCTGTCATAATTCTTTGCCCCAGACTTGTTTGCTATGAATTTCCCAGTTTTGATTTTTCCACATGGGCATACACGTAGCTAACCCATTAGCTATCGCCCATGAATTAGTGAATATATGACACTGTCCTCCTTGTTCTGTTTTGCTAGCTTGATGTACTGCCATAAAGTCAGCATATTGACTACTTCCACCAATCCCAAAACTTTCCAAAGTCCACCTAGTACATGGATTATAGGTTACCTCTTTCCAATGTCTTTTGTGGCCCAAATATTTTTTTTTTGTGCTTATGTGTATATGTTCTGTTTTCTTTCTTTCTTTCTTTTTTTTATTTAATTTATTTAACTTTTAACATTCATTTTCACAAAATTTTGGGTTCCAAATTTTCTCCCCTTTTGTCCCCTCCCCCCACCCCAAAACACCGAGCATTCTAATTGCCCCTCTCTGCCAATCTGCCCTCCCTCCCTCCCCACCCCTTCCCTTTGGAAGGCAAGCAATTCAATATAGGCCAAATCTGTGTAGTTTTGCAAATGACTTCCATAATAGTAGTGTTGTGTAAGAACTAATTATATTTCCCTCCATCCTATCCTGCCCCCCATCGCTTCTATTCTCTCTTTTGATCCTGTCCCTCCCCATGAGTGTTGACCTCAAATTGCTCCCTCCTCCCCATGCCCTCCCTTCCATCATCCCCCCCACCCTGCTTATCCCATTATCCTCCACTTTCCTGTATTGTAAGATAGGTTTTCATACCAAAATGAGTGTGCATTTTATTCCTTCCTTTAGTGGAATGTGATGAGAGTAAACTTCATGTTTTTCTCTCACCTCCCCTCTTTATCCCTCCACTAATAAGTCTTTTGCTTGCCTCTTTTATGAGAGATAATTTGCCCCATTCCATTTCTCCCTTTCTCCTCCCAATATATTTCTCTCTCACTGCTTGATTTCATTTTTTTAAAGATATGATCGCATCCTCTTCAATTTACTCTGTGCACTCTGTCTCTATGTGTGTGTGCGTGTGCGTGTGCATGTGTGTGTGTGTAATCCCACCCAGTACCCAGATACTGAAAAGTTTCAAGAGTTACAAATATTGTCTTTCCATGTAGGAATGTAAACAGTTCAACTTTAGTAAAGTCCCTTATGACTTCTCTTTGCTATTTACTTTTTCATGCTTCTCTTCATTCTTGTGTTTGAAAGTCAAATTTTCTTTTCAGCTCTGGTCTTTTCATCAAGAATGCTTGAAAGTCCTCTATTTCATTGAAAGACCAATTTTTCCCCTGAAGTATTATACTCAGTTTTGCTGGGTAGGTGATTCTTGGTTTTAGTCCTAATTCCTTTGACTTCTGGAATATCCTATTCCACGCCCTTCGATCCCTTAATGTAGAAGCTGCTAGATCTTGTGTTATCCTGATTGTATTTCCACAATACTTGAATTGTTTCTTTCTAGCTGCTTGCAATATTTTCTCGTTGACCTGGGAACTCTGGAATTTGGCCACAATATTCCTAGGAGTTTCTCTTTTTGGATCTCTTTCAGGCAGTGATTGTTGGATTCCTTGAATACTTATTTTGCCCTCTGGTTCTAGAATCTCAGGGGAGTTTTCCTTGATAATTTCATGAAAGATGATGTCTAGGCTCTTTTTTTGATCATGGCTTTCAGGTAGGCCCATAATTTTTAAATTGTCTCTCCTGGATCTATTCTCCAGGTCAGTTGTTTTTCCAATGAGATATTTCACATTATCTTCCATTTTGTCATTCTTTTGGTTTTGTTTTGTGATTTCTTGGTTTCTCATAAAGTCATTAGCCTCCATCTGTTCCATTTTAATTTTGAAAGAACTATTTTCTTCAGTGAGCTTTTGAATCTCCTTTTCCATTTGGCCAATTCTGCTTTTGAAAGCATTCTTCTCCTCATTGGCTTTTTGAACCTCTTTTGCCAATTGAGTTAGCCTATTTTTCAAGGTGTTATTTTCTTCAGCATTTTTTTGGGTCTCCTTTAGCAGGATGTTTACTTGTTTTTCATGCTTTGCTTGCATGTCACTCAATTCTCTTCCCAGTTTTTCCTTCACCTCTCTAACTTGATTTTCAAAATCCTTTTTGAGCTCTTCCATGGCCTGAGCCCATTGGGTGGGCTGGGATACAGAAGCCTTGACTTCTGCGTTTTTCCCTGATGGTAAGCATTGTTCTTCCTCATCAGAAAGGAAGGGAGGAAATGCCTGTTCACCAAGAAAGTAACCTTCTATAGTCTTATTTTTTTTCCCTTTTCTGGGCATTTTCCCCGCCAGCGACTTGACTTCTGAGTTTTCTTTCCACACCCACCACGCCTGCAGATCCGCCCAGCCAGCTCTTGGGGTCTGAGATTCAAATGCTGCTTCCCAGCCTCGGGGTGGGGGTAGGGCTGCTGTTCAGTGAGAGATTAAGTTCAGGTGCTCAGGTCAGGGCAGGGCCGCCTCACGGGCTCCGTTCCCTCAGGGGGTTTATGCAGAGACCTTCAACAATGGATCCAAGCTCCTGCCTGCTTGGGGAGCCCCTGTCTGCTCCCATCTCGGCTGCTGCCTCCCGAGGGGGCCTGAGTTATGGGGGCACCCCATTCCCCTCTCGACCTGCCAAAGAGACCCTCTCACCGACCCTTGTCACCTGTGGGTGGAGGGACCTGCGCGGCTGCTGGAGATTCCATCCCTGAAGCCTGCTCGGATCTGCTCCTTTCAGCACTGCGCCGCCAAGGCAGGGTTGGGCTCTGCTCTGGGTCCGGGGCGCGAGGGACCTTTTGCAAGAGGTTTTCAGGCTCTCTGGAGCAGAAATCTCATCTGCTCTGTTCTGTGGCTTCTGTTGCTCCAGAATTCGCCGGTGGTTCTTTTTTTTACAGGTATTTTATCGGCAGTGGGTTTGGAGGTGGCGTATGTGAGTCTTCCTACTCCGCCATCCTGGCTCCGCCCCCTGTGGCCCAAATATTTTGCTGTCCCATCAGTAAACCATGCATGCTTATTTTGTTCTTCAGTTAATCCATCATATCCCTCCTTCCATTTTACCAAGGACTGTAACAACTGTTGCTTTGGTTCAGAGAGTATATCATTTTCCTCAGTATCTATGTTTGCTGTAAATTCATGTAAAGCAGAAACTTCACTTTGCCTATTTTAGATCTATTATGCTAGCTTCCTGTGCATGTCCAATTCTTTGAGAAGCTGGGGTACTCATTACCCAGGTCATAATTGGGATTCCAGGCCTCAATATTACCTCATGGCCTAAAGTCAGCTGTTCAGTCTCTACCAAAGCCCAATATGCAGCTAACAACTGCTTTACAAAAGGGGTATATCGAGCTCCAGATGAAGGTAGTTTCCTAGACAAAAATCCCAAGGGTACATTTTGGCTTTGTTGTTTTTGCCATAAACTCCAGTTTGTATATTCATCCAGTACAGTCACTTGTAATTCCAGTGGGCCACTTACACGGGCCATAAATCTAGGGCCAACTGTATAGCAGCCTTTGCTTCTTCAAAAGCTTTTTTACACTTTTTTTTTAGTCTACTAAAGTCCCCAATCAAATTCATATTTTTTTCTAGTAATTTTATATAACAGTTTCAAAATTTGTCCTAGATGTGGTATGTGATATTGCCAATATCCAAATAATCCTATAAACTTTTGGGCTTGTTTCTTATTGGTGGGGATAAGAAAATCCTGAATCTTTCGTCAGGCTTGCCGGAGAATCTCTTGCAGCCCCTGATTCCATTGTATACCCCAAAACTTTATGGTCTGAGCTGGCCCTTGAATGTTTGCAGGGTTAATCTCCCACCCTTTGCTTTCATATGCTCAATTAAAAGTGTCAAACTCTTTTCCACTTCTTCTACACTTTTCCCCTATATCATTATATCGTCTATGTAGTGGGTAAGCTGTACACCAGGTAGCTTTAATTCATCCAAATATTCAGTCACAATCCTATGACAAATAGTGAGACTATGTAGATATCCTTGTGGCAAGCATATAAAAGTGTATTGTTAGCCCTGCCAAGTGAAAGCAAATTGGTCCCATTGCTTTGAATCTATTGGGATAGTAAAGTAAGCATTGGCTAAATCAACAACTGTGTACCAAGTCTCATCATATTTCTGGATCTTTTCTGTTAAGGTAATGGTATCTGGAACAGCAGCATAGAAGCGAGGAGTCATCTTATTGAATTGTCTATAATCCACAGTCATTCTTCATGTCCCATCTGACTTTTGTACTGGCCAGACAGGATTATTCCATCAAATAGTTGTAAGGACTAACAATCCTATCTCAACATATTCCTTATAGTATTGGTAATTTCATCTTGTCCACCTGGCACATGATACTGCTTTAATCACTTCAGGAGGTTAAGGTAAAGTAATTAGTTCCATTTTTATTTTACCCACTAAAACTGTAATAATTCCTATCTTCCTTACTGTAAATGGATGTCTTCCCTCAGGTAAATTTAAAGTCATACCTCTCAATATATCTATTCCAATGATATATTCAGGAATGGGTACAATTATCATGATATATTCTTTCTTAGGTAATTTTCTAATTTTCATCATTAGTTTGTCTTGTCTGGCTGATATTTCAGCCCCTCCCAGTCCTGTGATGGTGATTGGAGTTCCATGTTTAAACTTATCAGGGTTTCCATATATAAGGAAGACATCTGACCCAGTACCTATTAATGCCCTAGTTACACTATTTGATCCATTTTTCCAATGTATGGTCAAATTGATATGGGGTCTCTAATCCCATCTGTGTATTTCTTTAATTTGAGCTGGGGCTCAGTCAATTTTCTGTTCTCCCTGAAGGTGTGACAAATTTGGATACAAGGGTTCAGGAGGATCTGTAGGGGCAGTTCTTACTTCTCTATTCCATCTAGTATCAAGCTACTTTTCTTGGTACATTTTGTATAGTTCATTAGTTGGAATACCACCTATGCTTCCAAAATCTACCCCTGATCTTAAAAATGCAGTAAACAATTCTCTCCTTGTCAATTTATTTTGATTTTGAATCTTCTGGCTATTTACTCTTCTCTCTCTAGGAATTTTGTCTTTTCCCCAGTCCCCTAAGTCACTTAACTGTGAAATCTTGTCCAGTACCTCCAAAAGAGGGTGCCCTATTTCCCCAGTTATTAGAGTCAAAACTAAATGCTTGTAAATAGGAGGAACTGTCTTCACTATTACATTCCTATGGTAAACTGCAAAGGGAGTGTCATAGTATGAATCTGCATTTCTGATCATTATGGCAGTCTTCTTTATCTTCTTCTTTAACTTTCTTATATAGTTCCTATATGAATACCAGGGTCTGTCTCCACTACGCCATATAGACTCAGTAAGATACTGCCCACTGCAGCCTTCTACGGTCAAAGCTAACAGATTAGTTGTATTGTTACCTCCTTGCACATTGTAATCTCTAAAGGCTTGCTGTACAAAAAGATTCTAATACCTATAAATTTCAAGCAATCCACACTATCCATAGCAATTCCTCCAGCTCCTTCATCACTGAATCTCACCATCCAAGGTATTAACCATTCTCCCATCCTTTGGGTGAACCAGCTCAAAATATCTGTGACCTCCTGCTGAGTAAAATCCTCAATTATTTCCCTAAACACTGTGTCACCTCCTTGGTTCTCTTGTTTCTTCCTCACTATTGGGCATGCTTCTGCCTGAGAAACTTCTCCCTCTAAAATTATTTAACTTCCTTAAGTCATTTTAGCAACTAGGCCGGGTCTGTACAAAGGTCATATGTACATTTCTTTTGTCAGCCTTCAGTTTTTTTTTTTTTTTTGAGCTAAATGAACAGTCTTTTCAGATCCCTCAACCTGCTCTTTTAAAGGAGAGACCAAAGGCAGAGAATTCCTATGCAAACTGACTAACTCTTTTTCCATCTGAATTTTTACCTTAGGCAGCTTGTCTCTGTTTTTACAAATAATACGGTAACCTGTTAATAAAATCCAGGCTCTCCTATTTATCCCTACTAACTCTTTCCCTGGGCTAATTGGAATTCCTTGCAAACACCTTTCCAAATCTCCAGGTTCCCTCTCCTGTAACCTCGCTTCCTAGTTTTCACAGGGTCCAGTGCTTTTAGCCCATTCCCTGGCTAATGAGGAATACATTAAATCATCCCAACCTGGGATACTAGTTTCTTCCTCTAAATCTTTTCTGCCTTCAAGTAGAGATTTATACCCTGAGATCCTGTTTGTGACACGAAATGTACAGTCAAGGCAATATTCATAGCACTAGTGGTGATTATGAATATGCCAGTATAGCTCTCTATTGCAAAATATAAAAGACTCTCGATATAGAAGACAGAAGAAAAACATTTATTTAGACACCAGAAAGCCAAATCCCATAACCAGAAAGCAAAATTCATCGCAACCAAGAAATTAATAAACATGATCACCAGAGGGAGCAAAGCCATTCCCAAGTCTCCCTCCACTTCTGCCAGGGTTTTCTCACAAGCTAACACTCATGAACTGAGCCTTGCAAGGCATGCCTGCTTGTGCCCTTTCTTCTCTGACCTAGCCATCCTCATTCACTTCCTCCCAGTTCTGCTTCATCCTTTCTGTTCCTCCTATTCAGCAAGCTTCTAGGTGATTTAAGCCAGTCACATGGGCCTATTAATGAATGAGAAAGATTCTTCCATTTTAATTGCTGTTCTGACATGCCATATCCCACAAGAGATGAAAGGCTAAATCTGCACAGCCATGTAAAGGAAAGGAAATGCCTTTGATGTGGAAGACAGAATATGGCACCAAAGAACTGCCTAGATAAAAAGCCCTGGAGGTTTCCCTGCTTGAGGAACTAGTAAACCAGCAGGGGTAAGGACTATCCTCTAAGAATTAGTGAGAGGAAAAGAATAGGGCTTCAGGGTGTTGAACCAACTGCTACTTTGTATTTTTCTGATATAACAAAGGATCTACCTCCACTCCACTGGCTTGAGTGAAACACAAAGGGCAGGAATTCAATCTAGATAACATTATCTAGATGAGGGAAATTTTTTTGGCTAGGTCAGTATAGTCCTTCAAAGGCTGGGCTTCAAACAATAAAATAAGACAAGGAAAAAAGCCTGGATCTCCACAATATTAAATATTGGGAATTAATATAAGAAAGCCTCATTTTATTTTTACAGATGAGGAATGGATGCTCATGGAGTCTAAATTCCTGCAGAAAGATACATTAGTAATGCCCAATGTAGGGTCCAAACTCAGGCTTACAGCCTAGGTGTCACCCACAACACCTGACCCTTTAATCATCAGTCAAGTCCTGGCATTTCTTCTTTGTAACATTCTCTCTTCTGACAATGCTGCCCCCAGTGCTGGTCCCTGCCCTCATCACCTCCTGCCCAAATATTGTAAAAGCCTTCTGATTGATCTCTCTGCCAGAAGTCTGTCCCTGATCCAGTCCATCCCATCTCAGCTGTTAAGCCAATCCTCCTCTGTGTGAGATCTGTTCATGTCAGCTCTCTAGTGGTTTCCTATTATAGAATCAAATATAAAATCCCATCAGGTTTTATAAATCCTTCCTCACCTGGCTACCTCCTACCTTTCCATTCTTTCTGCATCATTTTAACACACAATCTATCTCCTGACTCCACGCATTTCTACGAGTTGTCCCACATTGCTGGAACTCTCTGATTCCCCTTCCTCATCTCACAGTTTTCTTCAGGTCCCACCTAAAATCTCATCTCCATTTAGCAAAACATTTTTCCCCACTCCAGCTTCCCAGGGTTCTTGTGAGGACTGGATGAGATAGTCACTGTAAAGTACTTTTAACAATGCCTGGAACACAGGAAGCTCCTGGTAAATGTTAGCTCTTTAATTCATCCCATCTACCGAAGGACTGGCATATGCCAAGCGCAGCTAAACGAACATCCTCACTTCTCTCCTGGTTTTTCCTGAGTCTGTCTCCCTGACAGAGGAAACAGACACAAAGTGGGCACGGCCAGCTCCACCTTCTCCTCCGTGATCCTCGTCCCACGGACCCCACACAGGGCCTGTCCTTTCTCCGATCCTCGGCTTTTCCCCAACATCGCTTCCTAAAAACACAGCCCAGGCCACCGCAAAGCCTTCCCTGTCCCTGCGGTCCCAGCGGGAGGCCGGCGCCGTCTTGACCTCTGCTGCTGCCCCGGGCGCTCACGTGTCCAGCTCCTCAGGCCCGGGAGGCCCCAGGGGCTTAGTTAGCGCTCCGGGCCTTCAGCCCCCAGCTCGAGGTTTCCTTCCTGGAGCCGCCGCTTCCGTTCGGGGCTAAGTCACTTCCTCTGGGAAGATGGCAACGTAGAAGAAACAATTCCTTAGAGACGGGACCTGTTGGGACTGGCAGCAGGAGTGGGAGAGACCCTGGGACGGACTGGACTTGGAGGGGGCCCAGGGGCCCTTCAAAGTCTGGGACCGCACTCCTGGTGACTCTCCGTGGGCTCTGGGGCTGTGAAGACCGCGTACGACTTAAGGAGAGCAAGGAACCGCGGTGTTCTAAAGTGGGCAGGGTCGGTAGGGGCGGGGCAGGCAGGGGGCGGGGCAGGCAGGGAGGCAGGTCCCCATTCTAGACCGGGGGCGGGGCCGAGACACAGGCATGCGCAGAGGGAGCGTCAGCCTCCAGACTACGATTCCCAGAAGGCTGTGCTCGCTTCGGGGGCGTTTCACTAGCCCTAGGGCTACAGGATGGGACTTCCGTCTTGCATGGCATTTCCGTCTCGCTTTCTGTCCGCCAGTTCCGTGTTTTCTGGTGGCAGTTTCTCATCCTCTGTTCTGAGGTGAAGTGTGACGGGTAACGGGCAGCCGAGAGTGGGGTCAGGCCCAGGCGGAGGCTGGTTGTGGTAGGGCAGGGTCGGGGGGGCGCGTCCCGCGGAGCTGGTTTGGGGAGGCCACGGAGAAACGGAGGGGCGTCCACCAAAAGAGGCAGGAAGCCCTGGAGGCCTTCCAGGGGTGTGGAGGTGTCCCGTGTCCCGTGCGGGGTGGGGGGGGAGGATCACGCAGAGGTGGGGTCTGGGGGTGGGTTCGAATCCTCCTTCAGACACTGTCTCATCCCGGGACCCTGGTCAGGTCCTGCCTCCCCAAGCCCCTGTCCTTCCCCTGTGCCCAGGGTCCCAGGGCAGGTGCTCCCGGTGTGTGTCCGTCTGTTCTTTGGTCCGTTCTTCTCTGTGACCTCCTCTTCTCCACCCCGCCTCCTCTGGGGCCCCCCTACTGAGAGGGTCACTTGTCTGTTATCTAGTTTTTGTCCCTAAAGAGATATTGGGTGTCATCTCCCCCTCCCCCTCAGGAACGAAAAGATTATTTCTTTTTGTCCGGCCCCACCTTCCCTCTCTGACGCTCCCCCCAAGCTCCCCAAGGAGAAGGGGGGATTCGTGATCCCTGAGCAGGGCAGACCCCCCAGCGTGGCCCCTCCTCAGGGTTCTCCTTTCCTCCCCAGCCCTGCCTGGTGTGGCCTCTGCCCCGCCCCCGTGGGGAGGAGCCTGGAGGAAGAGGGATGGCCCCGGTGCTGACAGCCAGGTCCGGACAGGTGAGTGCTGCCTCTGCTCTCCTGACACACAGTCTGAGGACACAGATCGTGGGATATGGTTCTTTCTCCTGTGCTGTAACCCTAAAAATTGTGGGCATCAATGTATTTAGAGCTGTGTGACACCATAGACCCCAGTTATCCTCTCCACATAAAAAAGACCTTACTTTGTGGAGTTTTTTGAGATTTTGAGTTCCAAATTCATTCCCTCTCTCCAATCATTCCCTCCACCCATTGAGAAGGTAAACAATAGTATACACATTTTGGATGTGAAGTAGTGAAGAACATTTCCATACTGGCCCTGGTCCAAAAAGAAATGCAAAAATTGAAACAAGAATATGCTTCATTCTGCACTCATAGTTTATCAATTCACTCTTCATTTTTTCTAATTAGCCATTTGTCATTTTCATGCCTCATTGTATCCATCAGAGTAGCTACATCTTTCTCAGTTGATCGTTATTGCTGCCACTGTGCCTAGTCTCCTAGTTCTTCTCACTCTTCCCATTTATTGAATTTACTTATAATTTGTGGAATAAGACAAGCATTTCCATAGCATAGTGTGATAGAAAAGATAAATTGCATGTGGAATTGCAAATCAGTTGTGTACAGCTTGCTGTTTCTTGTAAATACAGTAGAACCTTGGTTCCTCGGTTTATGAATTTAATTCATTCCAAGATTCTGTTCGTCATAGGATTTGTTCACATTCCAAAGTGAATTTTCCCATAGGAAATAATGTAAAGTTGGATGATTGGTACCACATCCCCAAAAATATTCATATAAAATAATTATTTATAATTTTAAGTAAGTTTTTGTCCCTAACACACCTGAAATACAATAGTAATGATTAGTACACAATATAAACTGAAAATAAATTAACTTGCACTTTCCTTTTAAAAAGAGTTATGGCTGGCATGAGGGAGATGAGAGGGAGGAGGAGGAGGAGGAGGAAGGGTTATTGCTTGGATGGAGAATCTCTTATGAGAACATCAGGGATTTCAATGTCAGAAGTATTCTTTCTTACGCTACTTTCACTAAAAGTAAGACCAACACTACTGCCTTCACTTGTTTTTTGTTTTTTAGAGTCATTTTCATGTTTTGACTTACTGATTTTTTGTTCTTTACATTTGCTTCTGACTAGAAAGCACTTATTTTTGACGTGTTTTTTTAAATTTTATTTGTTTTCAGTTTTCGGCAATCACTTCCATAAGTTTTAAATTTTCTCTTCTTCCCTCCCTCTCCCTCCCTCAGATGACATGCAGTCTTATATGGGTTCAAAAAAAAAAACATTGCCCTAGTTGAGCATCATTCCTTTGTGAGCCATTCAAGTGCAAACATGATGTTTGTACTGTGAATTTTTGTTCATCCTGCAAGACAGATTTTGCAAAAAATTTTTCCTTGTACAATGAAGCATAAGTAAATCAAGTACTTGTAAACTGAGATTCTACTGTATATGATTAAATTATCATGTAAATTTCTTTTTCTCCCCCCATCCTTTCCAACCCTAGAGTTGGCTACCATTAGATACACGTGTGTGTGTGTGTGTGTGTGTGTGTGTGTGTGTGTAACTCATCCTATCCATAATTCTATCAGTTCTTTCTGGGAGAGGAATTCTTAAGTGCCTGCTATATACCAGACACTATATTGGGAACAAATAAATAAATGAAACACTCCTTTGTGTCAAGTGAAAGATGAAATGACTGAGGGAACAATGGTTCAGTCTTTTGGGCACGTCAGTTTATTAAGCAATGCATGACACTTGCATAGCAAACTGAGATCAGGCCCATTCCTCAACTTAGGGCTGGATCCTGAATATAGGGGGAGATGTATTTTTATACATCAAAAATAATCAAACCAAACCAATTAATTAAAAGCAAATAATACAGTATTAGGTAATCTGATTTCTAATTAGAGGAAAGATTGGGTACTTTCCATGTTGGTAGTGAGGGGATACAACAGGTTTAGTTCCCAGGATTTAGAGAACAAGGTTTCCCACTCCCCCCAAGTGTCTTTATGCAATGAACGGAACGTGGAAACAATAACTAATTGTTCAGCATGGAGCCAATTTTCAGAGAAGACAGGTTTCTTGAGATGTAGAATTGTGAGAAAACCCCCTACATCAATCTTTTTAGATCTCACTGGTTTTCTGGTCAGCATAACATAGGTCCCTGGTTAGGGGTCTCTAAACAACAGGTAGAGGTGGTCTTGTTTCTCAGCTATGCAGGCCTAGGTTCAAAAAATGCAATAAAGTTTTCTCCCAATTCTGAAATTGAAAACATTTTTTTCACAAGACACAAGTTGGACTGGACCTGTAATTGAGCAGAAAAAGAACTGAGCTACCTCCAGAATTGAGTCACAAAATGAAGTCAGTATGGTTGACTCAATCGCCTCAGTACCCTCTACCAATAACTGACCTTATGCCCTCAGTTTCCTCACCCTACTGGCAAGCAGTTTACATTTGAACTTCATAACAGTTAGAACTATAGTTGGGTAAGCATAAATCTTTTTCCTATTTCAGGAACCAGTGACATTTAAGGATGTGGCTGTGGAATTCACCTGGGAGGAGTGGGTATATTTGAATCCATCTCAGAAAAAGTTGTTCAGGGATGTGATGCTGGAGAACTATAGGAACTTGGTGTCTTTGGGTAAGAAAAACTAACCCTTTGGAGTCTTAATATGTACTGTGATAACTTTCAAGATTTTAAGTTATTTTTTGGCATACAAAAGGAAACTATTCCTAACCATTTTGTAGCCAAGGTACAGATTTCGTGTGTTACCTGTTTCCAGGCAAAAGGTCTTTGCTTAGTATACCTGGAAATTGACTTCTTGATTTGTTGTCATTCTTGAGAATGCATCTTCCCCTCTCTGTTGCTTCACATCAAGATTTTCTTTCTAATCCCAAAGTAGGTTTCATCATATATAGTGTTCCCACTGTTGAAACAGGGAGAATGAGTCATATGAACTATTTTTTCCTAAGTCCTACTCAGTAATCCATTGTACATAAATATAGAATGTCTCTCAGTAGTCCTTTGTACTATTCTTGAGGTGTCTTCCTAGCATACCTACTTTTTTCCCCAAAGAGGGTTTGAACTTGTTTTGAATATTATTAAGTTTTGTGAATGCTTTCTAAAAAAATGTAATTTCTCTGAAAGAAAAAGAAAAAAACCTTACTTCTCTCTCAACCAACCCATTGAGACCTTCATGGTTGAAAAAAAAATTCAGACTAATCACGTGTTACAAGATGGAAGGAGTATTTCATTTGTCTGTTTTATGATGGAACTCTGAGATGACTGCCTAGCACTTTTTCATTTTCAACTAACAGGATTTGCAGTTTCCAAACCAGATGTGATCTACCAGTTGGAAAGAAACGAAGCATCTTGGATGCCAGAGGCAGATATTCCCAGAAGCAGCTGTCCAGGTGACTATATAAAAACCGAGCAGATGGGTCGTTGCAAAATATTGACCTCTTGGTCATTTTAAGTCAGATCTCCTCTAAGATGTTTAACACTGTGGTCTAGCAAAGCTCAGGCATGTTAAGAGTAGCTGAGATTCCAAAACTTCATTTTTTTTTTTTTGCCCCAAGAAGTTACTTTTCTTATGTATCTCTTTACTAAAATGTACCTCCACTCTCAAAGAATGTTTTTGCCTAAGTATAGGGCAGTTATTTCTCTTCTGTTCACTAAAGCTTGTCTTGAGCAGGCATTCTCCTGCCTCACTTGCATGAATTCATTCTCTCTTTTAAAATAAACACATTACTTAAGATATTAAGTAATTGTAGTCTTTTTGCTTTTAAGTTCTCTTGTGATAATTTCTTCTGTTTTGTTTTTATAATTATGTTGCATTGCTGCTACTTTTAAAAATATTTAATCCTAACCTAATGCCCCTTTCTTCTGTCAATCTACTTATGTGTTATCCTGTTTTTCTTTAAGTTTTAAAATTTATCTTTATAGAGACACATTATTCTGTTCATATGACAGAACTTGCATAGCCATAACCCCATTATTGGACCTGTAGATTGTCATTATTTTGCTCTTTCAAAAAAGTTGTGAAAATTTTACTGGGAGTGCATTGTTTGCTTTCAGTAACATATTGAGGATGCAGACATAGTAGTGGGGATATTGGGTCAAAGTATTAAATTTTATAGCCCTTGCTGAAATTCTTATCTTTTCAGAAAAATGGCAGCAGCTTAATAAGTAGCTATTTCAGCATGATTGCCAAAATTTTTAATTTTAAAGTGGCTTTGCTAATTATATGACAATTCATTGATGCCTCCAAATTGTTTTTACTTTTTTCTTTAAATATCAGAGTTTGAAGTAATTATTAATTAATTTCTCTTGTCAAAAACATCTGTATGACTTACTTTTATAAATTTCAATCAGTTCCTTACAAAGTAGATACCTTGTATTTTTAGAGGAAATTTATGGCAACAGTTATCATATTTCCCCCCTCATACTTCTTCTTCATTCTGTTTGCCTCATGTGTCTATTTCTCCTCCTCACTTTAAATTCAATTCTCCATTTTCTTTCTGTTCAGTCTTTTCCTTTCCTATTTTCACCTCAGATGGTAAGGATACAATGGTAAGTTCTCAGTCATTTTTTTTCCAGTATAGTCTTACTCCATTCAAAAGTCAGCCAGTGAAAGTAGAGTTAGGGTTCATTCATCCCTCCAGGTAATTTCATCCTAAGTCAGTTCATTTACATACATTTCTTTTGAGTCATCATACTTTCACATTAGCTAAATTGATCCTTAGTGAAAGAATAGTGAGACTAGTCATCTCAAGGGAGAAGGCAAGAGAATAGCTCTAAAACCTTTGAGCAACTAAGAATGTTGGGAGGGCTAAAAAGACAGGGTTCATCAGCTCTTTATTCTTCCTTTCAGAGAGCAGAGAATTTCCTGGAGATCAACCTCTTGAATGTAGTCAATGTGGAAAGGCCTTCAGGGGTAATGACTATCTTGCTGTGTGGCAGAAAATTCATTCTGGAGAGAAGCTTTATAAATGTAGTGAATGTAGGAAGGCCTTCTGGAAGAAGTCACATCATACTGAGTATAAGAGACTTCATACTGGAGAGAAACGTTATCAATGTACTGAATGTGGGAAGGTCTTCAGGAGTAAGAAACAACTTACAGTGCATCAGAGAATTCATACTGGAGAGAAACCTTATGAATGTAGTAAATGTGGTAAAGGCTTTAGGAGTAAGTCAGTGCTTACTGAGCACCAGATCATACATACTGGAGAGAAACCTTTTGAATGTAGTGAATGTGGAAAGGCCTTCAGGATAAAGAAACAACTTACAGAACATCAGAGCATTCATACTGGAGAGAAACCTTTTGAATGTAGTGAATGTGGAAAGGCCTTTAGGATTAAGAAACAACTTACAGAGCATCAGAAAATTCATGCTGGAGACATTCTCTATAAATGTAAGGAGTGTGGGAAGCCTTTTCTGTTCAAGTCAAAACTTGTTCACCATCAAAGAATTCATTCACAAGAGAGGCCTTATGAATGTAGTGAATGTGGGAAGGCCTTCAGGAGTAAGTCAGAGCTTACTGCTCATAAGAGAATTCATACTCGGGAAAAACCTTTTGAATGTAGTGAATGTGGAAAGGCCTTCAGGAGTAAAGAACAACTTATGGTGCATCTGAAAGTTCATACTGGAGAGAAACCTTTTGAATGTAGTGAATGTGGGAAGGCCTTCATTTATAAGTCAACTCTTACGTTGCATCACAGAATTCATACTGGGGAGAAACCTTATGAATGTAGTGAATGTGGAAAGACCTTCAGGATTAAGGAACAACTTAAAGTTCATGTGAGAGTTCATACTGGAGAGAAACCTTTTGAATGTCATGAATGTGGGAAGGCCTACAAGAGAAAGTCAGAGCTTACTGTTCATCAGAGAATTCATACTGGGGAGAAACCTTATGTATGTAGTGAATGTGGAAAGACCTTCAGGAGTAAGGAACAACTTAAAGTGCATGTGAGAGTTCATACTGGAGAGAAACCTTTTGAATGTAGTGAATGTGGGAAGGCCTGTAGGAATAACTCGGAGCTTACTGTGCATCAGAGAATTCATACTGGGGAGAAACCTTATGAATGTAATGAATGTGGAAAGGCCTTCATGATAAAGAAGCAACTTACTATGCATTGGCGTATTCATATTGGAGACATTCTTTTTGAATGTAAGGAATGTGGGAAGGCTTTCTCCTACAACTCAGAACTTAATCGACATCAAAGAATTCATACTGGAGAGAAACCTTATCAATGTACTGTATGTGGGAAGGCTTTTGGAAGGAAGGCACATCTTACTAGGCATCAAAGAATTCATACTAGAGAAAAACCATATGAATGGTCATATTTAAACAAAGCAGATGGAGGTGAGAAACAAGTACAGCATCCTAACTCAGAACATATCTAGTAATCATGGATCACACTGTATCTTGAGAAGGTAATCATACCTCTTTTTCTCTTTATCCTTCTTCAATGCCCTGCTTGAGAAAAAAGATGAAGAAATTGTACAGGGTGTTTACAGGAGGAGTTAGGAACATGTATTTGTTGTTGTGTCCGTAGGTGGATGGACAGAGAATGTGGCATAAATGATTTATCATTGTTACATGTAATTAGAAAAATAAAATACTATTAAGTGGAAAAAAATATAATTAAAAGAAGGGTATGTATTGTTTTTTCCAATTGGCTAACTTTTTCAGTGCATTTTTTCCCTAACTATTCCTCCATCTCCCTTATTTGAGTTTTGAATTCCTTTTAAATTTCTTACAAGAGTTATTTTGGGGTTTGTGACCATTCGATGTTACTCTTTTGGGTAGGAGAGGCTTTTTAAAAATCTCACTCTTTTCTCTGAATATGGACCCAGATCTTCTTTTTATCAAAGTATTTATTTTTGGTTGGGTTCATTTTCTTTGGCTTACTCATTTTAATTTTTAATTTTTTTTAGTTTATTATTTTACTCAAGGTTTAATCCTGAGTTGTGGGTAATGTTGCCCTAGCCCTTACTGTCATTTTTTTGAATTCTGTTGAAGGGCTCAACCTCTGCAACCTCTGGGACTCCTCCATTTAACTACAGTTAGGACGCCTACCCCCTCCTCGTGCCCTACTGCCACAAAAATGTTCTTCCTTCCTGTGGTACTATACTCATTGGGCGTGCAACTGCTTCTCACCTATACCCACAACCCCAGATATCTTCCGATTAGTACAGCTAAACCTAGCTTCTGGAAATACTTGGAAGGGTTTCAATATTTCTGTACTCTCTCATGTTCTGTTACTTAGAAGAAAGAGGTAAGAGTTTATAAGGTGAAATTTCTTAAGTCCTAGTCTGTTTCCGGACAGAGCTGATTTTAGACCTGCTTGTTGACTCAGTGGAATCAGCCTGGAGGTGAGTATGCTTCACTTAGATCAAATTTCAGCCCTTTGAGGTCCTCTCACATTGTCTTAGGAGAATGACTGCTTTACTGCTTTATTTTTCCTTCTCTCCATTTTGTGGCAATTTTTTGTTTGTGGAATAAATCTGGAGAGCCTACTCTGCCATCTTCCAAGAATGTACAATATCAATCTTGAATCTGTATCCACCAAATACTATAGCAGATAATTTTTTTTTACAAAAAAAATTTAAGTGAATTGCAAGTGGAGATAAATAGTAGTACTTTAATAGTCAGCAACTTTAATCTTCCCCTCTTCGAATTAGATCAGTTTAACTGAACAATATGGAAGATGTCAAAGAAGTGAACAGAATTTAAGATAAGCTACGTGATATATAATATCTGGAAAGAATTGAATGGAAATAGAAAGGAATACAGCTTTTCAGCAGCTTATGGAACGTTTACAAAGACTGACCATGTATTAGTGCATAAAAATTTTGTAAAGTTAAAAGCAGAAATATTAAAATTATCCTTTTCAGATCACAGTGCAGTAAAAATTATACTTAATAAGGGACCCCAGAAAGACAGATTAAAGACTAATTGGAAATTAATAAAATCTTATTGAATGAGTGGGTTAAGGAACAAGTCATAGAACCAATTTGATTAAAGAGAGTGATAAAAATGAGACATCAAAATCTATGGAATACAGCAAAAGCAGTAATCAGAGGCAAATGTATATGTTTAAATGTTTACATCAGTGAAATAGAGAAAGAGCAGATCAATGAATTGGATATCAATATCCTAAAAATTAAAGGTGAACTCATACCACACATTATCTTCAATAATGGAACTTCTTTAATCTTGGTATTTTATGGACATAGGTTATATCATATCATATTAATGACAAAAAAATGCCATCTTGGATCTAAAATTTTAATTGTCACTTTAATTCTTCTCCTATCTTATTGTATTTACAACCTATCCAATTGAGAAAATTCCTTTTCTGTATTATAGTTAACATATGGAGACTGTAATTTTAGTTGACATAGACATCCTGAGGAAGGGAGGGAGGGGTGAGAGGGAGTTGCTCTGAAGATATAAGGTTTCTTTTGTTTGTCTATCCTTGGGGTCATTGTCTACAATGAACTCTCATGTGTATATCTATATGCATGTTCTGCAAGTTTTGAAAGAAGCACATGCAGCCCAGTTATGTTCATTTTTCTAAGAATTGAGTAATGGTTGACATAACAAAAAATGAAAGCAACATATTACCAATAGATGAATTTTTTTAATAAGCATCAGGTATTTATATTAAGAACTGTAGAAAACATGAATAAATTTGCCTTTCCTCAAAATAATTAATACCATGCCATTTGGAGGCATATATGTATATATGTACCTATGTGTGTGTGTATGGGCACCCACATATCCAAAGACAAGAGTGAGCATTTTATGTAATGGGTATAAATTAGATTCCTCTACAACAAAATCATGGGTGAAAATTCATGTTGCAACATCTATTTGACATATTGGTAGAAATCATAACTATAGAAATAAGACAAGAAAAAGAAATAGAATGAATAAACAGAGGTTAAGAAGAAACAAAATGATTGCTTTTTGCAGATGATGGGATGATGTACTTAAACACCCTGGAGAGACAGCTAAAAGTTAATTGAAATAATTATTAATTTTAGCAATATTACACATTCACACAAAGCATGAGCATTTCTATATCACACCAAACCCAGCAAGAAGAGATAGGAAACAAAATTGCTTTTGCAAAAACTATAGAATATATGAAATATTTGAGACTTTATCTGCTAATATATACATAAGAACTTTATAAGTAAAACTATAAACCATTGTTAAAAGAAATAAAGGCAAACATAAATAAGTGGGAAAATATTATTTGGTTGTGGGTAGGATGAGCCCTTATTATCAAAATGATAGCACTATTTTCTTTTTCAGTGCCATATCATTCAAACTACCAAAGGGTTATTTTATAAAATGAGAGAAAATATTGACAAAATTTTGATGGAAGAAGAAAAGTCAAGAATCTCAGGAAAGAAAGGAAAAAAAAAGGGACACAAGGGAAGGTTAGCAGTGCCAAATCTCAAGCTATACCATAAAGCAATATTTTTCAAAATAATATGTTCCCTGCTTAAAAAAAAAAAAAAGATCATTCAGGGGAACATTAAGAATCCAACCCACAGACAGAACTAGTAGCCTAGTATTCAGTGAGCACAAAGACCCAAGTTAGTGGGATAAAGACTCAATATCTGATAAACATTGCTAGCTACACAGTAGAGCAATATGAAAGAAATAAGCTTTAGATCAAAACCTCAAACCTTATACAAAACTATGCTCCAAATCTGTGTGTGATCTAGATATAAAAGATAACATTATAAACACATTAGAGAACCTGGGAAAACTTACCCTTAAAATATATAGATAAGAGAAAAACTCAGATCAAACAAGGGTTAGGAAGAATCACAGATGTCAAAATGGTAAATTTAAAAGTTTTGTACCAAATAAGGGATAGACAGAATCACAGATGTCAAAATGGGTAATTTTGATTAAAATTAAAAAGTTTCGTAAAACATTTACTAAAACTTAGATTAAAAGAAACATTGATGGAGGTGGTGGTGTTGGGGCATAGCAGGTATCTTTGTAGCCAGTTTCTCTAATAAAAATTTGACATTCAACATACATAAAGAACTGATTCATTCCCCAATTTGTAAGCGTCATGAGAATATGAACATCAGTTTCACAAGGGAATAATCCACTCTAAATATAGCCATGTGAAGCAATGCTCCAAATTATTGCTATCTGAAGGATGAAAATTCAAACAGTTGTAAGGCTCCATCTCACAACCATCAGACTAGCAATGATGATGAAAAACAACATAAAAAAATTGAGGGGCGTATAAGAAAAAAGGCATATGCATGAACTATTGGAGGAGCTGTAAATGGATCCAATCATTGTAAAAAGAAATTTTGAAAATATCTCCCCAAAGTTACTAAACAGTACATGCTTTTTGGCTCAGATATCCCACTACGAGGCCTATATCCTAAGGAGATCAGAAAAGGAAGGAAAAGTACTAAAGATTTTTTTTTAATAGCATTGCTTTTTGTGACAGCAAACAAGCCCATCCCCCGCCAAGAGCCCAGAAATTCCAGGGTTGTACACCATTTGGGGAATGACTGAACGAATGGCAGGATGTGTATATTATGGACTACTTTTGTGTTATAAGAAATGAGGAAATAGATGATTTGTAAGATATATGGAAGGATTTGTATGAACTAATGCAGAGTAAAATGAGCAGAGCCAGGGAAACAAGTATAAATTAATAATACTGTAAAAAGAAACAACTTTTAAAGCTGTAAGAATTCTTTTTCTTTTTTTGACTTTTAAAGTTTATTCATTCTTCTTTAAAATATCTGAGCATTCATTGGTGTATCTCCTTTCTCCATTTAGCTTTAATATATGTGAGTTGTTATATTCTCTCCCTCCCAAATTCATCACCTTATGTTCAAACTCTGGTAAGAGGCATTGGTATGTTAATGTAGGTGAATATTCAAGGGGGAAGGCAGATTCAAACTCATTTTCCTCTCTGAATAGTTTTGCTTTTTTTTTTTTTAATCTGGTAACAGGATGTTTCAGGGCAGTGTGACCCCCCGATCTACTTTCTTTTATTTTTTTTTTTTAATTTTTATTTATTTATTTATTTTTATTTTTAATTTTTTTGCTCACCACACCTGCCCCCCACTACCCCCCTCCCTCCCCACTACTGCATACAATTCTGTATAGGTTCTACATATACTTTCCTATTGAGTATATTTTCACTATAGTCGTGCTATGTAGTCTGACTAAAATAAATGAAAGAAATCATGTAACAAATCAAAACATGATACACAAAAACATACACAAACACAAACATGATCTGCTACATTTTGCGAATGACTTCCATATTTCTTTCTCTGAGTGTGGAAGGCATTTTGCCACCATTGGGATTTTTTTTTTTTAAGAAGTTCTTGCGTTATTACGAAATTCCAAGTCTACCAGAAAAAACTCTCACACACTGTGGTCGTTGCTGTGCACAAAGTTCTCCTGGTTCTGCTCCTTTCACTCAGCATCAGGTCATATAAGTCCTTCCAGGCCTCTCTGAAGTCTTCTTGTTCATCATATCTTATGGCACAATAGTACTCCATTACATTCATATACCATAATTTATTCAGCCATTCCCCATTTGATGGACATCCCCTTGACTTCCAGTTTTTGGCAACTACAAAAAGTGCTGCTATAAATATTTTTGTACATGTGGGACTCTTTCCCATTTTTATGATCTCTTGGGGATATAGTCCTAGTAGCGATATTGCTGGGTCAAAGGGTATGCACATTTTTGTAGCCCTTTGGGCATAGTTCCAAATTGCTCTCCAGAATGGTTGGATGCGCTCGCAGCTCCACCAACAATGAATTAGTGTTCCAACTCTCCCACATCCTCTCCAGCATTTATCATTTTCTTGTTCTGTCATGTTTGCCAATCTTATAGGTGTGATGTGGTACCTCAGAGTTGTTTTGATTTGCATCTCTCTAATCAACAGTGATTTAGAGCATTTTTTCATATGATTATAGATATCTTTAATTTTTTCTTCCGAAAATTGCCTGTTCATATCCTTTGACCATTTATCAATTGGGGAATGACTTGTATGATTATACATTTGAGTCAGTTCTCTATATATTCTAGAAATGAGGCCTTTATCCCCGAGCTTAGCTGTAAAAATTCTTTCCCAATTTACTACATCCCTCCGGATTTTGGTTGCATTGGGTTTGGTTGTGCAAAAACTTCTCAGTTTAATGTAATCAAAGTTATCCATTTTGCATTTCATAATGCTTTCTATCTCTCCTTTAGTAAAGAATTCTTCCCTTCTCCATAGATCTGATAAATACACTATTCCTTGCTTCTCCAGTTTATTCATGGTATCAATCTTTATACCTAAATCATGTACCCATTTGGACTTTATTCTTGTGTACGGTGTCAGATATGGGTCTATGCCTAATTTCCACCACACTGTTATCCAGTTTTCCCAGCAATTTTTGTCAAACAATGAGTTCTTATCCCAGAACCTGGGGTCCTTGGGTTTATCAAACAGAAGGTTGCTATATTCCTTGCCTACTACATCTTGAGTGCCAAGTCTATTCCACTTGTCTACCTCTCTGTTTCTTAGCCAATACCAAGTGGTTTTGATAATTGCTGCTTTATAGTAGAGTTTGAGGTCTGGTAGCGCTAGGCCACCTTCCCAAGCATTTCTTTTCATTAGTCCCTTTGATATTCTGGACCTTTTGTTTTTCCAAATGAATTTTGATATTATTTTATCCAGCTCTAGAAAATAATTGTCTGATAGTTTAATTGGTATGGCACTAAATAAGTAAATTAATTTAGGTAGAATTGTCATTTTTATTATATTAGCACAGCCTACCCATGAGCAACTAATGTTTTTCCACTTACTTAAATCTGACTTTATTTGTGCAAAAAGTGTCTTGTAATTGTGTTCATATAATCCCTGAGTTTGTTTTGGCAAGTACACTCCTAAGTATTTTACTGTCTACCCTAGCTTTAAATGGGATTTCTATTTCTATCTCTTGCTGTTGGACTTTGTTGCTAATATATAGGAATGCAGAAGATTTGTGTGGGTTTATTTTGTAACCTGCAACTTTGCCAAAGTTGTTTATTATTTCAAGTAATTTTTTACTTGAATCTCTGGGATTCTCTAAGTAGATCATCATATCATCTGCAAAGACTGATAACTTAGTTTCTTCTTTGGCTATTCTTATTCCTTCAATATCTTTATCTTGTCTAATTGCTACAGCTAACATTTCTAGTACCATATTGAATAATAGTGGTGATAATGGACATCCTTGTTTCACCCCTGATCTTATTGGGAATGCATCTAGCTTATCCCCATTGCATATAATGCTTGCTGAAGGTTTTAGATAGATACTGCTTATAATTTTATGGAAAGTTCCCTTTATTCCTATGTTCTCCAGTGTTTTTAGTAGGAATGGGTGTTGTATTTTGTCAAAAGCTTTTTCTGCATCTATTGAGATAATCATGTGGTTTTTGTTAGCTTTGCTGTTGATGTGATCGATAATGCTAATAGTTTTCCTAATATTGAACCAGCCCTGTAATCCTGGTATGAATCCTACCTGATCATAATGTATTAATCTTGTGATAAGATGCTGTATTCGTTTTGCTAAAATCTTATTTAAAATTTTTGCATCTATATTCATTAGGGAAATTGGTCTATAATTTTCTTTCTCTGTTTTGTCTCTTCCTGGTTTGGTTATCAAAACCATATTTGTATCATAGAAAGAATTTGGGAGGACTCCTTCTTCCCCAATTTTCAAAAATAGTCTATATAGTGTTGGAATTAACTGTTCTTTAAATGTTTGATAGAATTCACGTGTGAATCCATCTGGCCCTGGAGATTTTTTCCTAGGGAGTTCATTGATGGCTTGTTCAATTTCTTTTTCTGAGATGGGGTTGTTTAAGTATTCAACTTCCTCTTCTGTTAATCTGGGCAATTTGTATTTTTTGAAATATTCGTCCATCTCGTTTAGATTATCGAATTTGTGGGCATAAAGTTGGGCAAAGTAGTTTCTAATTATTGTTTTAATTTCCTCCTCATTGGTGGTGAGTTCTCCCCTTTCATTTTTAATATTAGTAATTTGATTTTCTTCTTTCTTTTTTTTAATGAGATTGACCAAAGGTTTATCAATTTTATTAGTTTTTTCATAAAACCAACTATTGGTTTTATTTATTAATTCAATAGTTTTCTTAATTTCAATTTTATTAATCTCTCCTTTGGTTTTCAGTATTTCTAATTTGGTATTTACTTGGGGATTTTCAATTTGTTCTTTTTCTAGCTTTTTCAACTGCAAGCCCAAGTCATTGATCTCCTCTTTCTCTATTTTATTTATGTAAGCATTCAAAGATATAAAACTTCCCCTAATAACTGCTTTTGCAGTATCCCATAAGATTTGGTATGTTGTCTCACTATTGTCATTCTCTTGAATGAAATTGTTGATTGTTTCTATGATTTCTTCTTTAGAATTAGATTATTTAGTTTCCAATTGATTTTTGGTTTATCTTTCCATGGCCTTTTATTACATGTAATTTTTAATGCATTATGATCTGAGAAGGATGCATTGGTTATCTCTACCTTTCTGCACTGGATTGTGAGATTTTTATGTCCTAGTACATGGTCAATTTTTGTAAATGTTCCATGTACCGCTGAGAAAAAGGTATATTCCTTTCTATTCCCATTTAATTTTCTCCAAAGACCTATCATATCTACCTTATCCAGAGTTTTATTTACCTCCTTAACCTCTTTCTTGTTTATTTTGAGGTTAGATTTATTGAGTTCAGAGAGGGGGAGGTTGAGGTCCCCCACTAGTATAGTTTTGCTGTCAATTTCTTCCTTCAACTCCCCCAACCTCTCCTCTAAGAATCTGGATGCTATACCACTTGGAGCATACATGTTTAGTAATGATATTGCTTCATTGTCTATGGTGCCTTTTAGCAGGATATAGTTTCCATCCTTATCCCTTTTGATTAGATCTATTTCTGTTTTTGCTTTGTCTGAGATTAGGATTGCTACTCCTGCCTTTCTTACATGAACTGAAGCACAATCTGCTCCATCCTTTGACCTTTATCCTATGTGTATCCCCCCGTTTCAAATGTGTTTCTTGTAAGCAGCATACTGTTGGATTATGGCTTTTAATCCATTCTGGTATCTGTCTCCGTTTTATGGGACAGTTCATTCCATTCACATTCACAGTTATGATTACAATCTGTGTATTTCCCTCCATCCTCTTTCCCACCATTTGTGCTTTTAGCTCTCCCGTCTCCCTTCCCCTCCTCAATAGTATTCACTTTTCTCCCCCTCCTCCTGCAGCCTTCCCCTCCTTCTTTTAGCCCCCCCTCCCTTTTACTCCCCTTTACTCTTGTTGCTTCTTCCCTCCCTTTTAGCCTCCCTCCCCTTTCTTCCCCCTTCCCCTCCTACTACCTTATAGAGCTAGTTAGGGTTATGTACTTAAGATTATTGTTCCCTCCTTTAAACAAATCAGATGAGAGTACCTCTCAAACAATGCTCATCTCCCTCCCCTCCTTCCCTCTACTATAGTTTTGTACTTCTTCCTGTGATGTAATTTGCCATTTTCTGCTTCCTCCTTTTCACACCTCCTATTACAATCCCTTCTCATACTTAAATCGTATTTTTGACATGACATCATTTACTTTATACCTGTTCCCTCTACGTATATCCCTTTTATCATAATAGCTGCACAGTTCTCAAGATTAACAGGTATCATCTTCCCTTATAGGGAGGTAAACAGTTTGCCCTAATTGAGTAGCAAGTTTTTGTTTTTGTTTTTTCCCCCCTGTTTACCTTTTTATGATTCTCTTGAGACCTGCATTTGAAGATCAAATTGTCTATTGAGTTCTGGTGTTTTGGTCAGGAAGCTCTGGAAATCCCTTATTTCGTTGAATGACTTTCTCCTTGCCTGAAATGTTATGCTGAACTTTGCTGGGTAGTTGATCCTTGGTTGAAGTCCCAACTCCTTTGCCTTACGGAATATTGGGTTCCAATTCTTTCGATCTTTTAATGTAGAAGCTGCAAGGTCCTGTGTGATCCTGACTGTATGTCCTTGATATTTGAATTGTTTCTTTCTGGCTGCTTGTAGTATTTTCTCCTTTACTTGATAGCTCTGGAATTTGGCAACGATATTTCTTGGGGTTTTGAGTTTGGCATCCCTTTCGGGAGGGGAACGGTGGATTCTTTCGATGACTATTTTGCCCTCTGAGTCTAGTACTTCTGGGCAGTTTTCCTTGATGATTTCCTGGAAGATATTGTCCAGACTCTTTTCTTCATCATGGGTTTCTGGCAGGCCAATAATTCTTAAATTTTCTCTCCTGGATCTATTTTCCAGGTCAGTTGTTTTTCTAATTAAATATTTTACATTTTCTTCTATCTTTTCATTCTTTAGATTTTGTTTGACTGATTCTTGTTGCCTCATTGAGTCATTAGTTTCTACTTGCCCAGTTCTAATCTTCATCGTATTGTTTTCTTCAGTTAACTTTTGCATCTCCTTTTCCATCTGACCAATTTTTCCCTTTAAGGAGCTATTTTCTCCATTTAATTTTTGTACTTCTTTTTCCATTCGACCAATTTTCCCAGTTAGGTTTTGTGTTTCCTTTTCCATTTGATCAATTTTCCCAATTAGGTTTTGGGTTTCCTTTTCTGTTTGATTAACTCTTCCTTTTAGGGAATTATTTTCTCCAGTTAATTTTTGAAGTTCCTTTTCCATTTGTTCAATTTTCCTTTTCAAAGTGATGTTCTCATCAGTGAATTCTTTTTTTATAATTTTAAAATCATTGGCCAGTTTTTCTTCTATTTCCTTCTTCAGCTGTTCCAGGTAATCTAGTTGTGCTTGCGAGAAATTCATAGTCCCTTCTGAAGTTTCAGATGGAAGTACAGTCTCAGCTCTGACCTCTTTGGTGTTTGTGTTTTGGTCCTTATCCCCATAGAAAGATTCTATGTTTTTTTCTCCCTTCTGCTTTTTCCGATTCATGATGTTGGCTGAGTGTTGTAGCTTCTGGTTCTTTCAGTCAGAAGGTACAGAACTTTGTGTTGAGCTGATGTGTGAAGAAGCTAAAAGCAGGTTTTTGTTTTTTGTTTCCCAGATCAACCCTGGGGTTAGCTTGTTAGGTGTGTGGGAGGAGTGGTCTGGTCACAGGAGATCTCCTCAGCTGACCTGAGGCAAAGGCAAGGTCAGGGGATGTTGATCCCAGCTTCCCTATTGTCTTCCCTTTTCCCCTGGAGGGCTAAGGCACGCCTAGATGCTAATGCGTGTTCCCACCCCTCCTGGGACTCCTCTCCCGGGGCTGAGGCTTGCCTGGGTCTCAGTGCGAATTTTCTTTGCCCTGGGTCCTCTGTCCTTCCGGATTGCCTCCGCCACAGTAGGAAGAATCCCCCTTTGCTATTTTCCTAGCATCTGGTGTTATGAGACTATTTGCCCCCTTCTGCTCTTCCCGCTGATCCAGGATTTTTCTGGGGAAATATTTTATGGTTCTTTCACGGTCATCAGGGGGGAGGAGAGAGCATTTACTAATCACTCCACCATCCTGGCTCCCGGCAGTTCAAGTAGGTGACTTACCGAAGTTTAGTCTTGAGGCTGAAGGTTTCAAGGGCTGCTGCGCTGATATCTGGTGCTCAGCGGCTCTCAGCGGCTCGGTTTGGCTTGTCTCCTGCTCCGCTGGTTTCGCCCGCCACTCTTGGGCTTCTCAGGTCCCTTCCACCCCGCTGTGCTGACCACGCTGCGCTGTGCGCTGGGGGCTCACCCCCGCGGAACAGATCCTTCCCATGGACCTTCCAGTCTAACCTGGGCTCCGAATCCGTCAAAGTCTGTCACCCACTGGATTCCGCACCTCCAAAGTTTGGTCAGATTCTCCTTTCAGAGGTATCCAGAGGAATTTGTCCAGGAGCTTAGGTGAGTCGTTGCTTTCACTCCGCCATCTTGGCTCCGCCCCCCAGCTGTAAGAATTCTAATCAAGTGAATGACCATAATTCCAGAGGACTGATGATGAGACAATGCTATGGATCTGAAAGAAAAAAAAAACAGATTTTGCCTAATAAAAAAAAGAATTCCATTGAGGGGCCATTGAGACCAAAGTCCTCATTTTGTAAATGAGGAAACTGAAGTTAGAGAGATGGAATGTCTTGCCCAGAATCACAAGGCTACTGAGTTTCTGAGGTGACATTTGAAAATGGGCCTTCCTTATTCAAAGTCCAATACTGTATGAATTATACTGTACTGACTCAGATGTAGCACCAAATTGCTGGGGATGGAAGCTCAATTCCATGTGGACAGTCTCAGGCGGGTAAAGGTGGGAACTTCTAAATCTTAGAGTTCTCATGAGGCCCCCCATAAAACACCAGGGAATCGAGGAGTGAGACCGAGCAATCTCGTGTATTTCCGCCTCTTCCCGTGAGAAACGTGATGGGAGGAGCATCCCCCTCGAGACTGTCCCGGATCTGGGCACACCTATTGTTATCTAACAGGCACAGTATTCAGGTGCAAACTATGCGGCCGGAGAGCTTAATTAGGATCAGGAAAGCCTGAAAGCTCTCTCTTAGTGCGGAGGGGCCCTGACAGGACAGAAGGCTCCGTTTTTCCTCTCTTCGCTCTCCCCTCCCCCTCTCTCCCCACTTACACTTCTGCTTCCAATCTCTTATCGTAAGATCTTTGCCTCCTTGGGAGATTTTCTCTCTCCCTCCTAAGGAAGAATTCCCCCTGCACTTGTAACCAAGACCCTGAATAAAGCCTAACCCTTGTTCGACTCCAGAAAGTCTCTTCTCTCATACGTTTATCCGGTTTGGCCAGCCGAAGACCTGCGATAGAGGTAAGATAAGACTCGGGTAGCCCTCAGGCCTCTAGGCCTGGCACCAAATATTCCCAGGCAGTCTCTCCTCTATGTGTTATCTAAGCCTGACCTTGCTTAGCTTCTGAGATGATGTAAGGTCAGACACCTTCAAGTAGGTATATCTACATGTTTAGGACACACTCAGGATGGTAGGAGCATAAATGAAAGATATCTACAGGAAAGTGATTTGAATCCAGGAGTGCAAAGCACAGTGGATTAGCATCTATCACCTTAACCCTCTTCCATGTTATCCCAGTCTTCCTTGTCATCTAGAACATGTAAGTTGGCATAGTTCACTTCTCCAGGTATTCCCCTCACTCAAGATCAGAGGATTTAGAATGGCTCACAATGATGATGCCTTCCAAACCATTCATTTTACAAATGAAGAAACTGAAACCAGAGATGTATATTGACAGGGCCAAGATCACATACTTAATTCCTCTTTATGGTTTATTAGTTTCTGTTTATAATCAAAAGAAGGTCCTTTCCCTGTGTATGCTCCCTGTCAACAAATAGAGAGTTATATGACCAGACCTAGCCCAGCTGGAGTTAATTCTACCACCATCTGGCAAATTACATAGAATTTAGTGGGGGTGGGGGAGTGAGGATGGTGATGTTGTCCTTGGGGAAAAGTGGTCATGTGTTTTAGGCATGTTGGCATAGTGAATAGAGCATCATATCTGGAGTCAAGAAAGTTTGTGTTCAAATCCAGCCTTAGACACTTGCACTAGCTATGTTACCTTGGGCAAGTCACTTATTCTCTAGCCCAGCTTCCTCATCTATAAAATGGAAATGATAATAGCATGTATCCTAGGTTGTTGTGTGGATAAAATGAGATATTAATTGTAGAACGCTTAGGACAGTGCCTGGTACATACTAGGTGCCATATCCTTGTTAGTTATTATTATTTTTCTTTGTTTATTAGATTGTGGTTCATTCGGACCAAACAGAATGTTCCTGTACATCTTTTTTTTTTTTTTTTTTTTTTTTACCTGGTGTGGGGGTATATTGATAATAAAGAGAAAAGGGAATCTGGGCTTTCTAATGACATAATAATTTTTGTGTGTACCTATGATTTCACCATCTGCTGTTCTGTTTTGTTTGGTTTTTAATCTCCAAAATGAGCATAACCATAGAACCTTCTACGCAAATGTGATCGTATATTTAAAACTTTTAGCAGTTTTGGGCACATAATAGGAGCTATAAAAATGCTTGTTTCCTCCTTGCCCATATTGTTTCCCAGAAATATTGGATTAATCTGAGGCTCTTGCAACAGAGGATTAGTGTACCTGGCTTCCCACAGCTGATTCAACACTCAGATTTTTACATCTTTTAGCATCTTTGTTAATTTTAAGGATGATAGTTTCCTATGATAGGTTCCAAGGACAAGTTTGGCAGGGTAACTTTAGGACCAGATGAGATCCAATTCAAGAATGATCTAATTGAAAAGATCCAGAGTGGGCCTTCTTCCATTCTGGACCATGTATCTCTGACATCTGTTGAAAGTGAAGGGAGAACATGATTGGAAAGGGGAATGATTCTATTTCCTTGGCCATCAGAGGGAGACATACCCTTGAAAGTTATTGGATCACTCTGTTCTACCAGGACACAATGACTGATTCAGGTGGGAATTCTGAATTTTCCTTGTTCCCCATTGTCATGTCTAGATTCTCTCTTTACCTTCATCACTCAGTAACCTCTTTTACTTTGAAATTCAATGAATCCATATTTACCACCCAATCAAAAATCTGTTAGTTTTTGTGTCTCCACCTCCAGGGTACTCTCCACAATTCCTCAATCAATTCATCAACTGGCTCAATCTTTTTTTGTTCTACAACTCCTGCACTCACACCAGAAGACTTGAACATTCATAGTCACACAACATATACCTCAAACAAACTGAGTCCTAGGAAAGACCTCAGCTTAAAAAGGCCAAAGTATTCCACTGCATCTGGGACCATCTACATTCATCCTGATCTATATCTTGCCACTGGACCCAGAGATGATTCAGGAGGAGAAAGTGAGTCTGGGAACTTTGCCCATCCCTGCCTCACTTAAATCCAATTCACTCCTTCCTGATATTATAGTCTTCTTGGAGAATGAAGGATAAAACAACAACTCCCTCTAAAATTCTTACCTCGTTCCACAACTTACTTATTTCCCATGAAATTATCCTCCATTTCACCTCAGGAACACACAGATGATCATGCCTTCAACATTGTCAACTTTCACCAATGCAATTCTTCCATGGTCGTAACCTCTGAAATATGCCTATCTGATCACAATTTATTATTATTATATCCCTTTCTTTCTTGTAATCTTAAATCCCATTTTTCATCCTTACCATGACCTACAAGTACTTGACCACTTGTTTATTTCCTAGGCTATATCCCATGCTATGGCTACACCTCTTTGTGAATGAATTCAATCTACACTGCTCTCTTCTCTTTGAATGCCTTAATCCCTTTTCCTATCAGTGATCTTGCCTTACCAAGCCTCATCCTTGGATTATTACTTCCATTTTCCTTCCTACCCAAATGCTCTAGAACAAAGCTAGACTGGATCATGGTTTTGTTTTTTTTTGTTTTTTTTTTTTCTTTACAAATTCTCTTCCACCATATCTCCATCACCAGAGAGGCTTTTTATTGTTCCTCAGACTTCTAAGACAACAGTCTCTCAGCTCAGAACCTTGCTTCATACATCACAGAAAAAATTGAGGCCATTGATTGAAATCTTTGCCTTCTCACACTTTCTTAATTCACACATTCTGTCACTTTTTCCAACTTCACTCCTGTCTCATATAAAGAAGTGGCTCTTCTCCTGGCTAGTGCAAACCTTTCTCCATGTACAAGTTATTCCTTCCATGCTGTCTTCTCCAGTACATGGCTTCCTCTATCATCCCCACTCTCACTTACCTTCAGTCTTTTTCTATTCACATCTAATTCCTTATTGCCTACAAACATACTCATTTTTCCTTTATCCAAAAAGAAATCCCTTGACATATTCATCCCCATGAGCTGTTATCACACATATGTCCTCCCTTTTGTGGTGAAATTCCTTGAGAAGGACATCTCTGATAGCTGCCTCTACTTCCTTTTCTCTCAATCTCTCCTTAACTCTCTATAGTAGAGCTTCCAATCACATTATTCAATTTAAACTAAGCTCTCCAAAGATACTAGGTATCTCCTAATAGCCAGATCTGATGGTCTTTTCTTAATTTCATCCTTGCTGAGTTTTGCAAACTTTATCACTGTTGATAAAGAGGAGTTTTGTGACAGTACTCCCTCTTCGTTCTCCTTCTAGTTATCTAACTATTCCAAAAATTCATTTGCTGGATTTTCATCAACACTTGCTATATTTTGGTCCCCTACCTCCTCGTCCCTGTTCCCTTCTTCCTCCATACTATTTCATTTGGTGATCATTGGACACTGGATGTCCTATAGACATTTTAAACTGAACAGTTCCAAAACTGAAATTTCAGTCTTCCCCCATTCCAACCTCTCCCCTCTTTCTGGTTTCTTTACTACTGTTCAGGGGGCCACCATCCTCCCAGTCACCCAGGCTTGAAACCTAGATATGTTACCTTTGTCTCTTTGGTCTCTCCCATCCCCTATATCCAATCTGTTGTGAAAACCCGTTGATTTTACCTTCTTAATATCTCTCATAATTGTTGTAAGGACCAGATGAGATAATCATTATAAAGTACTGAGGAAGCAGTTTCATTGAAGACCCTTACTCTATTCAATCAGAATCAATCAATTTTATATGATTTTAAGCTCTGTATATTTGTGCCCAGAGCTGTGAGCTGCAGATGTTAAGATCACTTGCATAATCATGAAAAACTTGCTGGAGGTCTTCCACCTTTGTTTTTCTTTGTCATGGTGACCAAACCCAGTGTAGCAGAGGTGACTCAACTACATGGAAAGTTCCCCAAAATTATTTTTGTATCTCAGGGCCATTCTCTTTTGTCCAGTATGAGTACGTGACCATCTTATGAAAACCTTATCACCACCTAGTCAATGGAGATATCCCTTGCTTTGCCCAACCTGTGACCCTGCCAATATAATGTTTTGCATATTTTAGCCTATAAGCCATATGTCACCAATGAAATTATTCTGTACCTGGCATAACTGTTCTTGAATGTTTCCATACCCAATTCTATAAAAATCAGGCCCTGGAAGGAGGCATCTCAGATTGTGAGGAAACTCTGAAGTCCACTTCATTAGAGGGGACCATGGACCCTTTAATAAAATGCCATTGACTCAGAACTCTGCCTCAGTTTCTCTTATTTTAGGTTGGATAATTTTTATCCCCACAGTACTTAGCACAGTGCAAAGAATATAGTAAACTGCCTGTAAGTGCTAGCTTTTATTTTTATTAGTCCATCTAGGCCCAATGCTTTACGTTCTCTCTATACTGCTAAATGCTCTCAATATCTTATGATTTATCTTGAGTCAGTCTCCCTGACAGAGAAAATCAAAGGAAAGTAAGAATGGAGTGATTCTGCCTTCACTGTCTTGTCAGTTATCATCATCCCACAGATCCCAAACAGGGGCCCTGACCCTTCTTAGATTCTCAACCTTTCTGCAACATCACTTCTGAGAAGTGAATTATGAATTTTATAATTGATATACGCATAACGAACATACTAATATATATACGATATACTTATATACATATATATATATATATACACTAATAATTTAGATTTCTCAGAAATGCCTCTTTTGTGAGTCATAGCTCATGACGTATCTCAACATGATCAATCAAACCTTGACAATACCAGGCTGTGTACCTGAAGAAAAGCAAATCAAAGATTTGTCACAGAACTGTGGTGTTGTGCCCTAGGGAAGGAGGTCACAACCTCCAAAGACTCAAGAACTGTTCTATTGTCAGGTCTGTAAATTTCTCCTGGGAAATCACTAAACCATTGTTTGTAATCCACCTTCCCCGTTCCCACTTGTGATTTATGTATATAATCTCTGTCCTCACTTCAGTAAGGTGGAATTGTATCAGGATTCCTGATTTACAAATACATTCCTCCTAATGAAACAAAGTAATTAAACAGCGCCCTGATTACTGGCTCTTTGTCTCTGGACTGCTGTTTCGTTTTCTTAGTTTCAAGACTGGCTCAGTAAAATTCTATCCCCAGAAGTTTTTAAGGGGTGGATGCAGGGTGAAGCCTTGAGCTTGGCAGTACCAGGGAGAAGGGACAGGTGCTACCAGATCTTTCCCAGGGTCCCAACTCACCTTGATGGGCAAGTTCAACACCCCACTCTTGCTCCACTCTTCTGGGCTCAGCCTTCATTCAAGCCCACCTTTCCTTGTGAGGAATATTCTTGGGCCTTTTCTTGGCTTGGATTACTCTGGTAAGGACTGTTTGCACACAGGTTTGGCTTTTGTGTGTGTCTTTTCTCTTATAATACACGGGCATCTGTGGCCAGCAGTCTTTCTCTTCTCTTCTCTTTTATACATACATGTCTGAGCCTATGGACTGTAGGTTCTATTTCTGCATGCAGTAAATTTTATTGGTGTAAGAATTGCTTGCAAGGTTGATTTTGTGTGTGGTAAAACTGGCTGAAATGAACATTTTAATTGTACAGTTGGTTAGAGTTGTGAAATGTTTACTTCTGTAATTCTAGTGAACGTGTGGAACATTTGTACCTGTGTACTTGTATTTTATGTGTTTGTGTTGTTATGTTCCTTTGTTATATCCTCTTATAGTGTGTGTACTTGTTAGTTATGTGGTATTGTTAACTTTGGGTACTCACCTGTAAAATGGGACAGATGTGTGGTAAAGGTATGGTGGAAGGTACTGTAGTTCCTACTAACATACCCCAAGAAATCTCTTTCAAATGTATAAGAAATATAGCCCTGACTCTCCCTCACACAGCCAGGATTGGGTTGATTTAACTAGTGATGACACTAAATTTTGCTGACCCCATTGGGATGCTTTGATAAAACCAAATTAGAATATTCAAGGCTGAAACTGATGAATAAGGAAACAATCTCTTGAGTGGAACAGCTATGACAAATGGTACTCAGAGGCAAGGGAAAAAAAACCATGGATCTAAATTAGAATCAGTGAAAGAGAGGATTAAATTATGTGAAAACCTTCTCCTTAACAATGCCTAAACTACCTAGCTACCTAAAATATATCCACCTTTACCAAAAGACTTCACCAGCACCCCAGTTTCTATGTTCCCTTTCAAAGTGCAAGACTGAGTTCTCCCAGCTTGATCAGGACCTGTGGTTCCAAGCCCTGGGAGCATGGAGAACTCCAGGATTTTGCCAAAGAGTATTCTATCCCAGGAGGGATTCTATAGGCTTTGTTGTATTCATACTCATTCTGTATCAACCCATGATTGTCTCAGTCAGGAAAGGGGAGACTAGAAGTTGGTGCCAGAAAGTACCCCAGAAAAACTGAGGGGCCCTTCCAGCAATCTCAGTCACTCATCAGGACTAGCTGGGGAGAGCTGGCAGGAGGGATAGCAAAAAGAGGGGGTGTACAGACCATGCCCATTATCCCCAAGACTCCTGCTGGAGATATCTCTTTGTTCATACAGAGGCAAGAAGTGCCTGCAGTAGTTGACACTGATGACACACTCAGTTTTAAAACGCTCTGCCTTCTCCCCTCCCCTCCGTAAGGTTGAAGAGAGTACATCAGTTGCAGGGATTGCTAAAATGACCATTGTAGCCCATATCTCAGAAACACTTTCCCTTTTTATAGGAGGAATCAGCACTTTTCACCCTTTTGCCCCAGTCTCTGAGGCCCCTAGTCACTTACTAGGACAGACCACTATTTTATTTGACCCAGGTGGGACCATTCCTTGTGTCTTTTATCCCTGACACCTTCCTTAAACCCTTCCCACCATCCAGCTCTCAACCAAGTTCCCTCCAGCTTGTGGGCTTCGTATGGCTTCGTATGTTACTGATATTGAGTTGGTTATCAATGTCCCACCTATTGTCATGCAGTTAGTTCTTCCATTTCATCTATTTGCCTCTGAGGAAAGAGAGAATGTAATTGGTGTAAGCACCTTCAATCCTGCTATTTATCTACCTGAGATGGAAAGTGAAGATGAGACTTTATCATGTAACTTTGGGATACTGTGGAAACATCAGAACTTCCTCACTTCCTCAGGACAACCATTATAGATAAGAAACAGTTTACTGCTTCACCAGGCCATAGCAGTATTTAAAATTCCAGGGCACAGCCAAGAAAACAACATTTATGACCGTGGAAATGACTTGGTTGACAAAGCAGTGAAAACTGCAGCTTTAACTCTAAATTTTTGACATGCAGTCTCCCATAAGCATGGCCTTACTATATCCATCTTGTCCTGAAAGCCTATCTGAGCCTCCTAGCCTAACAAAAGAAGAAATAGCCATTGCCAGAAAAGAATGCTTATCATAAACCAGGAAAAGCTTCAAAAGGAGAGATGTGAACTTGATAGGACTATGGGACTATGGGTCAGGAGTTTTAACAGAGCTGTTTTCACTGCCTATGAGATGTGTCCCATGTACCCCAAATAAAGCCTCTGAAGCCAGCTCATGGGCAATAACCTTTCCCAGATGCGCCCTTTGAAACCTGGCAGATTGACTTCATTCACTTGCTACTGACCCTTGGTAAATGCTATCATGCAGTATTCTGCATGATGACAAAAATTAATCTCCCTCAAACTGCTTGCCTTGTCAAGGAGTGGGAAGTAAAGAAAAGGAATTGGTTTTTTTTTTTTTCATAAAACCAGCTCTTAGTTTTATTTATTAGTTCAATAGTTTTCTTGATTTCAATTTTATTAATCTTTCCTTTGTTTTTCAAAATTTCTAATTTGGTATTTATTTGGCGATTTTAAATTTGTTCTTTTTCTAGGTTTTTTAATTGCCTGCCCAATTCATTGAACTCCTTTTTCTCTATTTATTCATTTAGAGATAAAAAATTTCCCCTAAGAACTACTTTCATTGCATACCATAAGTTTTGCATGTTGTCTCATTATTGTCATTCTCTTAGATGAAGTTATTATTTCTATGATTTGTTGTTTGACCCTCTCATTCTTTAAGATTAGATTATTTAGTTTCCAATTAATTTTTAATCTGTCTTTCCATGGTCTTTTATTCTATGTAATTTATACTGCATCATGATCTGAAAAGGATGCATTTAATATTCTGCCTTTTTGCATTAGATTATGAGGTTTTTATGCCCTAATACATGGCCAGTTTTTGTGTAGGTGCCATGTACTGCAGAGAAAAAGGCATATTCCTTTCTATACCCATTCTATTTTATCCAGAGGTCTACCATATCTAGCTTTTATAAAATTCTGTTCACCTCCTTGATTTCTTTCTTGTTTATTTTGTGGTTAAATTTATCTAGTTCTGAGAGGGGGAGGTTGAGGTTCCCTACTAGGATAGTTTTACTATCTATTTCTTCCTATAACTCCCTTAACTTCTCCTGTAAGAACGTAAATGCAGTACAATTTGGTGCATATATGTTTAGTAATGATATTACTTCATTATCTATGGTGTGTGTATTCTTCCTTCATTGCGGAAGAAAACCATGCCATCAGAAAATGATGACATGATATGCACTTGATTTTGTTTTGAATGAGGGAGGGCTGTGAATGTCACCAGCCTCACTTCTCCTCCAGAGCCATCTGAATCTAGTGACCCAGATATTCAGGATGACTGGAGATGACCCAGGATGAGGTGGCAATTGGGGTTAAGTGACTTGCCCAAGGTCACATAGCTAGTGAATGTCAAGTGCCTGAGGTGAAATTTGAACTCAGGTCCTGCTGACTCCTGCACTGGTGCTCTATCCACTGCACCACCTAGCTGCCTCTATTGTCTATGGTACCTTTTAGCAGGATATAGTTTCCTTCCTTATCTCTTTTAATTAGATTTATTGTTGTTTGTGCTTTTTCTGAGATCAGAAATGCTACTCCAGCCTTTTACCTTTACTCTGTGCGTATCTCTCTGCTTCAAATATATCTTTTTTTTTTTTTTGATAATTTTGTCCCATTTTTCCAGCCTATTTTGAGTTTGAACTTTATGTTTGAGTTGGGTTCTACTCACTGCTGGGTGGGGGCAGGGGAGAGAGAGTAATGGGATAATGAATTTGGTCTTCAGATTTTTATGTTCTACTACTTTCTGAGCTAGGTCAGGGGTAGGGGAGGGGGGACTGCAAGTTTTTGGTGCTTACAAGATAATATGATGCAGGGAAGGGTTGGATCGTTGCCCTCTTGCTCTTTGCTCTGGCCCTTTCTTAGAGAAATTTCCTGCTCCCTTGCTACTACACATGCTCCTCTCCACCTTTGAAATGCAAATCACAATGGGCTAATGGGAGATGAAACTGCCACATAGCACTAGTCCTGGACCCTGTGCCAGCACAGGACATTCCTGGGATGTTTCTGATCAGCTATTCAGCCCCCTTACCTTCCCATAGTGCTAGGCTGCTCCCCACTGCTGGGATTATGGGCTATGTGTTGGACTGCTGACCCACTGATATCCCATTGTCTTGAGCCTTCTTTTTCTAAGTTGCCCTGGTCTGCCAAAAATGACTTGCTGTGATTTATTCTTGACTTTCCCACTCTGAATTTGGTTTGGTGGGTTTTTAAAAGTCTTCAGTAGGTGTGTTGGGAGAGCAAAAATGTGATCTTCATTCTGTAATTTTGGCTCCACCCTATGTTTTCAGTTTGAAAATATTCTTCCTTCATTATATGCATAAAGTTTTTCTCTAGTATGAATTCTCAGTATAGAGTAAGGTTTGCCCCCTAGTTGGAAGGCCTTCTCATATTCATTATATTCCTCACATTTTTCTGCATTTTTGATATTGAATAAGTTCTGAGCTGTAATAGATGGCCTTTTCATAATCATTCCATGCATAAAGATCTTTCCAGTTAAGTTGAGTCTTACTCTTAAAGGCCTTCCCACATTTATTATATATTCTTAAGGTTGTCTCTCATATGTATTCTCTGTTGTGGAGGAACTTCTGACCTCAGGCAGAAGATCTTTCTACATACATTACATTCAAATATTTTTTCTCCAGTATGAATTCTCTAATGCCCAGTAAGAACTGACTTCCTTGGGAAAACCTTCACACACTTCACATTCCAAAAATTTCTTTCCAGTATGACTTCTCTGATGTCAAATAAGTCCTGATTTACACTGAAAAGTCTTTCCAGATTCCTAACATTCATAAAGTTTCTCTCCAGTATGGACTCTGTAGATCACACTAAGAGGTATCTTCTTCTCAAAGGCCTTGCCATGTTCACTACATTCATAAGGTTTTTCTCCAATCTGAATTCTCTGATGTACAGTAAGTCGTGGGTTCATCCTGGAGCCCTATTAACATTCACTATATTCATAAGGTTTCTCTCCAGTATAAATTCTTTGATGTTGACTATGTTCCCCATTGTAGAGAAAACCCTTCACATGCTACTTAACATTCATGAAGAATCTCTCCAGTATGAATTCTCTGATGCACAGTTAAGATATTCCTTCATCCTAAAGGCCTTCCCACATTCACTACATTCATAAGGTTCCTCCCCAGTATGAATTCTTCAATGTTGAATCAACTTTGAATTGTGGTAGGAAACTTTCCCTCATACATTACATGCCTAAGATTTCTCTCTAGTATGAATTCTCTGAAGTGTAGTAAGATTTAGATTTTCCCAAAGGTCTTTCTGCATTCACTACATTCATAAGGTTTGTCTCCAGGAAATTATTTACACTCTGCAAGGAAGAATAAAGACTTGATTGACCCTACATTTTCTTTCCTTTCCCAAGGTTCCTAGTTACACAAAGATTTTATGTCTACTGTCATGCTGTGCCACTTGAGAAGGTTAGTCTCACTAGTCTTTCACTAAGGATCACAGTTTGTCTCATGTGAAAGTATAATGACTCAAAGTGAATATGTATAAATTAATAGACTTAAGATGAAATTACCTGGAGGGATGAATAAGTTGTTACTCTGCTGTAAATAGATGACATTTGAATGAAGCGAAAGACAATCCAAAAAAAGTAAATGACTGGCAACTTACAAATATACCCGTTCTACCTGAGATGAAAATAGGATGAGAAACAACTGAACAGAAAGAAAAAGGAGAATCAATGAGTTTAGAATGAGGAGGAAAGATAGACAGATATCAAGTAAGAAAAACAAAGAAGACATAGGAGAAAAAGGGGGCTTGTATCAGATAATTATTGCAATGAATTTCTGCTAAAACTTCAACATGTCTAATTCCACAGTTAAAAGATCAAAACATGCAGGCATTTTTCATTAGAGAAATTAGTAATAGTTACCTGAAACATTATTCAAATTTTGGTTATCAAAGAAATCACAATGAAACATCTTGGAGGTATCACCAAATAGTGATCAAAGTAACAATGGTCCTTTAAAATGATAAATTTTAACAGTTGAATTAAACTAGGTACTATTGAGCTGCTGCTACCATTTTTCTTAAAGGCAATATAGCAATTTAAGCTGGAGTTACAAAATTGTTCATATCTTTGACAGAGTGGTCCCAGTCTTAGGTCTTCATTCTCAAAATGTTCTTTTTTAATGTTTATTTACTCATTTTTAGTTTTCAACATTCATTTTCACAAAATTATGAGTCCAAATTTTCTCCCCATCTCTCCCCTCCCCCATCCCAGAACGTTGTGCATTCTGATTACCCCTTCCCCCAATCTACCCTCTGTTCTATCACACCCCTCCCTTCTCTTATCCCCAAGTTCTCTCTTTTCTTGTAGGGCAAGAGAGATTTCTATACCCCATTGCCTCTATTTCTTATTTCCAGGTTACATGCAAAAACAGTTCTCAACCTCTATTCCGAAAACTTTGAGTTCCAACTTCTCTCCCTTCCTCTCCCCGCCCCCCCCATCCCTACTGAGAAGGCAAGCATATCAATATAGGCTACATATGTGTGGTTTTGCAGAAGACTTCCATAACAGTCATGTTGTGTAAGACTGTATTTCCCTCCATCCTATCCTGCCCTCCATTTATTCTATTCTCTCCTTTGACCTTGTCCCTCCCCCAAAGTGTTTACTTCTAGTTACTCTGTCCTCCCATTTGCTCTTCCCTCTGTCATCCCCTCACCCCACTTATCCCCTTCTCCCCTACTTTCCTGTAGTGGAAGACAGATTTTCATACCAAGTGGAGTGTGCATGTTATTCCCTTCTTAAGTCAAATATAATGAGAGTAAGCTTCACTTTTGCCCCTCTCACCTCCCCCCTTTCCCCTGCTTTGACAAAGCTTTTATCTTGCCTTTTTTATGAGAGATAATCTGCCCTGTTCCATTTCTCCCTTTCTCCTCCCAATATATTACTCTTACCCCTTGATTTTATTTTTTTTATATCATCTCTTCCTATTCAAGTGACCCTGTCCTCTCTGTCTATATGTGTGTGTGTGTGTGTGTGTGTATAATTCCTCCAACTACCCAAATGCTGACAAAAGTTTCAAGAGTTACAAATATTATCTTTCCATATAGAAATGTAAACAGTTCAACTTTAATAAGACTCTTATGATTTCTCTTTCCTGTTTACCTTTTTATGTTTCTCTTGATTCTTGAGTTTGAAAGTCAGATTTTCTATTCAGCTCCAGTGTTTTCATGAAGAATGCTTGGAAGTCCTCTATTTCACTGAATGACCATTTTTCCTCCTTGGTAGGTAATTCTTGATTTTAATCCTAGTTCCTTTGACTTCTGGAATATCATATTCCAAACCCTTGGATCCCTTAATATAGAAACTGCTATATCTTGTGTTATCCTGATTGTATTTCCACAATACTCGAATTGTTTCTTTCTAGTTGCTTGCAATATTTTCTCCTAGACCTGGCAACTCTGAAATTTGACTACAGTATTCCTAGGAGTTTCTCTTTTTGGATCTCTTTTATGAGATGACTGGTGGATTCTTTCAATATTTATTTTACCTTTCAGTTCTAGGATATCGGGGCAGTTTTTCTTAATAATTTCATGAAAGAAGCAGCATGAAAGGAGCATGAAAGATGAGGTCTAGGCTTTTTTTTGGATCATGTCTTTCAGGTAGTCCCATAATTTTTAAATTGTCTCTCCTGGATATATTTTCTAGGTCAGTTGTTTTTCCAATGAGATATTTCACATTATCTTCAATTTTTGTCTTTCTTTTGGTTTGGTTTTGTAATTTCTTGGCTTCTCATAAAGCCATTAGCTTCCATCTGCTCTATTCTAATTTTTAAAGAACTATTTTCTTCAGTGAGCTTTTGAACCTCCTTTTCCATTTGGCTAATTCTGCTTTTTCTTCTCCTCATTGGCTTTTTGGGCCTCTTTTTGCCAATCTGAGTTAGCCTATCTTTAAAGATGTTATTTTCTTCAGCATTTTTTTGGGGTCTCCTTTAGCAAGCTGTTGACTCATATTTCATGATTTTCTTGCATTTCTCTCATTTCTCTTCCTAATTTTTCCTCCACTTCTCTTGCTTGATTTTCAAAATCCTTTTTAAGCTCTTTCATGGCCTGAGACCATTGCATATTTATTTTGGAGGTTTTAAATGCAGAAGCCTTTACTTTTAAGTCTTCTTCTGATGGTGTGCATTGTATCTCCTCATCCAAAAGAATGAAAGAAAATACCTGTTCACCAAGAAAGTAGCTTTCTATAGTTTTATTTTTATTTCTTTTTTTGGGCATTTTCCCAGCCAATTACTTGACTTTTGAGTCCTTTGTAAAGAGACACTTGTACTCTGGGGACCTGTAAGTTCTCAGTTCCTCCAAGGTGGCACAATCAAGGGAGAGGAGTTTACTCTTCTCCTGGCCTGTGCTCTTATCTGTGAGCAACCACAAGCACTCTGTTCTGCCTAGGATCTGTGAGTACAATTCCCTCTCCACAACTGCCTCCAGCTCCACCATGCCTGCCCTGTTCCTCAACCCAGAAAAGCCACTCATGGCATCTGTGGCTCAATTCCCCCAGGGGTTTTAGACTGAGTGCTCCAAAAATGGATGCTGCCACTGCAGTGGCTGCTGCTGGTGGGGCCAGACCCCATTCCCTTTCTCACTGACCTTTGAAGTTGTTTTTGACGTTTGTGGCTTGAGCAGTCTGGGACTGACAGATGCTCTCAGGGATTCTGCCCCCTGAAGCCTGTTCCAATCCTGTCCCTGCTGCACTGTGGCCAAAGCCAGGCTCTGCTCCACTGTGTGCCTGGTGCCATAGACCTTTCTTGTCAGCCTTCCATTGCAGGCTATCTTGGGCTGAAAATCTCTTTCACTCTGTCGTTTTGTGGCTTCTGCTGCTCTAGAATTTGTTTAGAGTCATTTATTATTATTATTATTATTATTTTATTTGTTTTTGGTGCTCTTCAATCACTTCCATATAACTTAGATTTTTTCCCTTTCCCTCCCCCCTCTCACCCTGAGATGGAATACAATTTTATATATTGTACACATACGTTCCTATTAAATACATTTTCACGTTAGTCATGTTGCATAGAAGAACTAAAATGAATGGGAGAAATCATAAAACAAACCAAAATGTAATACAAAAGAAAATGATTTTGCTACATTTTGTGATCAAATTCCATAGTTCTTCTCTGGATGCATAAGGTATTTTGCTTTAAGAGATCATTGGGAAATCTTTTAGTCCTTGCATTGCAATGAAGTTCTAAGTCTACCAGAAAAAATCCTCACACACTGTGGTTGTTGCTGCGTATAAAGCTTTCCTGGTTCTGCTCCTTTTGTTCAGCATTAGTTCATATAAATCTTTTCAGGCCTCTCTGAAGTCTTTCTGTTCATCATTTCTTATAGCATAATAATATTCCATTACATTCATATACCACAATTTATTCAACCATTCCCCAATTGATGGGCATCCACTTGATTTCCAGTTTTTGGCCACCACAAGGAGTGTTGTAATGCATATTTTTGTACATATGGGACCTTTCCCATTTTTATGATGGGATATAGTCCTAAAAGTGGTATTGCTGGGTCAACGGGTATACACATTTTTGTAACCCTTTGGGCTTAGTTCCAAATTGCTCTTCAGAATGGTTGGATCAGCTCATAGCACTACCAAAAATGAATTAGTGTTCCAACTCTCCCACATCTTCTCCAACATTTATCATCATCCTGTTCTGTCATGTTAGCCAATCTGATAGGTGTGATGTAGTATCTCAGAGTTGTTTTGATTTGCATCTCTCTAATCAACAGTGATTTAGAGCACTTTTTTCGTATGACTATAGGTAACTTTGATTTCTTCCTCTGAAAACTGCCTGTTCATATCCCTTGACCATTTATCAATTGAAGAATGAATTCTATTCTTGTACATTTCACTCAGTTCTCTCTACATTTTTAATTAGTTTTATTATTTTATTTGTTTTCAGTGTTCTACAATCACTTCCATATAACTTAGAGTTTTTCCCCTTCCTCCCTCTCCTTCCTCCCTGCCTCTCCTCTCCCACCCTGAGATGGCATTCAGTTTTATAAAGGTTCTATACATACCTTCATATTAAATTCATGTGGGACCCTTTCCCATTTTTATGATCTCTTAGGGGTACAGTCCTGCAAGCAAGTTCTTATCCCAGAAGCTGGGATCCTTGGGTTTATCAAACAGTAGATTGCTATATTCATTGACTACTCTGTCTTGGATACCTAACCTATTCCACTGGTCTACCCTTCTGTTTCTTAGCCAGTACCAAGTGGTTTTGATAATTGCTGCTTTATAATACAATTTGAGATCTGGTAGAGCTATGCCACCTTTCCTTGAATTTCTTTTTATTAGTTTCCTTGGTATTCTGAACCTTTTGCTCTTCCAGATGAATTTTGATATTATTTTTTCTAGCTTTACAAAATAATTATCTGATAGTTTGATTGGAATGGCACTGAATAAGTAAATTAATTTATGTAGAATTGTCATCCTTATTACATTGTCTTGGCCCATCCACGAGCAACCGATGTTTTCCCACTTACTTAGATCTGACTTTATTTGTGTGAAAAGTGTTTTGAAATTGTGTTCAGATAGTCCCTGGGTTCATTTTGGCAAGGAGACTCCCAAATATTTTGTAGTGTCTACTTTAGCTTTAAATGGAATTTCTCTTTCTGTCTCTTGCTAGACAATTTTTATAGTTATTTTGTGGGCTATGGAGGGGAGCTTCTACAGGTCCGTGCTCCACTCCCCTCTCAAAATGTTCTTAAAAGATAACAAACAATCCTCTCTAAAATTTTCGCAGCAGTTTTTTGTGAAATAGCAACGTACTGAAAACATATAGGTCCATAGATGGAGTTATGGCTAAATGAGTCCTATCATAGAAACACATCATTGTGCCTTTATAAGCATAACTTCAAACATAAAAACAGGATGACATATAAAATGTAGACTAAAGAAAAGAAAATCAAATTATGATTAAATATTTTTAAAAGTCACAGTAGCAAAGAGGCATAATGATGAAAACAACACAAAAGAAAGTGTCAGAAGGGGCCTTAGAAAAAAGAAGGGCATGTTGTTAATATTTTAAATAATGTTCTTGTTTTAAAAAGAAGAATGAGTAGTGAGGCAGAGTGCCTTTTTAAAGACATTCTTTAAGAACCGAAGTACATTTGAATAAAGAGATACATAAAAAAGTAAGTTCTCAAGTTAAAAAAAGAATTTTAAAATGTCATCTCTTCTCAAGAGCCCTGAGAAGCTTTCATAAAACAAACTTGTTCAATATTTTATGAGTTTTGACCTAAAATGACAAACAACTGTATTTTACCATGACCCATTTCCTTACTTTTGATATGATTACCTGGACAGCTGCTTCTTGTAATATCTGACTCTGGTATCCAAGATGCTTTCTTTCCAACTGGTAAATCATACCTAGTTTGTAAGCTGGAAATCCTGTTAGTTGAAAACAAAAAGATGCTAAGGATAGTTATCTCAAAATTCCATCATTGAACAGACAGATGAAATCCTCCTAACTCTTAGTTTATTGGTTGGTTGTTGTCTTTCCTCTTCAAAGATGGCCAAAATAACATCACCATGATAAAGTGAAATTTCAGTGTGTCCCACTGTGACTGATCAGACCAATATGAGCTCAGAATGCTCTACGACAGGTTGGGCACAGATAGTTCATGTGAATATTTGGGGAGGATATCCCAAATTTGTGCATCCTGCGTTTACTTTGTATTGTCTCGATTCTGCTTTGCTCAAAGAGCACAGCACCCTTTCTGAGGTGGGCATGCCATTCTGAGTGATGCTGTGCCAGTGTCTCTTATGTTACACAGTCAAATCCAAAGTTATTGAGAAAGACCTTGAGAGTGTCCTTGTATCACTTCCTCTGGCCACCATGTGATTGCCTGCCCCATGCGAGTTCTCCATAAAATAGTCTTTTTGGCAAGCATATATTTTGCATTCGAACAATGTGGTCAGCCCATCAGAGTTGTGCTCTCTGAAGCATAGTTTGAATACTTGGAAGTTCAGCTCCAACAAGGACTTAAGTGTCTGGTACCTTATCCTGCCAGGGGATCCTCAGAATCTTCCTAAGACATTTCAAGTGGAAGTGATTCAGTTTCCTGGCATGGTGCTGGTAGACTGTCCATGTTTCACAAGCAAATAACAATGAGGTCAACACAGTGGCTCTGTAGACCTTCAGTTTGGCAGTCAGTCTAATACCTCTTTTCTCCCAAACTTTTATTCGGAGCCTCCTAAACACTGAGGTAGCTCTGGCAATGCATGCATGAAACTCCTTGTCAATGAGTACATCCCTGGAAAGTACACTACCAAGGTAAGTGAACTTATCCACAGCAGTCAAAACTCCATTTGTTGTAACTGATGGTTCCATGTATGAATGGTGTGGTGGTGGCTAATGGAGCACCTGTGTTTCCTTGGTGTTAATTATTAGGCCAAAATTAGTGCAGGCAGCAGAGAATTGATCCAAACTTTGTTGCATCTGAGCTTCAGAGGCTGCACTGAGGGAACCATCATCTGCAAACAAAATATCATGCACCAACACTCCCTCCAGTTTGGTCTTGGCTTGTAGGCTTTTCAAATTGATGAACTTACCATCAGTATGGTAGTTGACCTTGATACCGTGTTCATCCTCATTGAAGCCATTTGTCAACATGGCTGAAAACATCATGTTAAAAAGCATGGGAGCAAGCACACAGCCCTATTTTACCTGGGCGAGCATGCCATCATGAAATTGATGTACAATACTGATGAACTTCCCCAGGCAACCAAATTTTGACATAATTTTCCATAAGCCCTCATGACTACCAGTGTCAAAGGCCTTGGTCAAATCTATAAACATTGTATACAGACCTCTATTCTACTCCTGGCATTTCTCTTGGAGTTGTTTGGCAGTAAACTCCATATTGATTGTTCCATGATCCTTTCTGAAGCCATATTGGTTCTCAGGTATATGATCATCTCCCAGGAGAAGGATCAGCCTATTAAGAATTTTGCCAGTAATGACTAAGAGAGCGATCCCCCTGTGATTATTGCAGGACAATCTATTCCCTTTACCTTTATAGACAGAAACAATGGAGGCCTCCTTGAACTCCTGGAGGATAACCTCCTCTTGCCATTTAACCTGGAAAATTTCTGTCAGTTTTTTTTATAAACAGTGGTCCCCCTACCTTATAAATCTTAGCTGGAATAGAATTAATGTCAACAAATTAGAGCTCTTCTTCTCTGAACATGAATAGTTTGTTGCTAACTTGGAGAGAAAGTTGAGCCAACACACAGTTGGCAGCAGTGGAGCAGAAATGGAGTGGGCAGCTTTCAGAGATTTGATGTACAGCACTGCATTTGCTCATTTGCATCAGAACACTCACAAACTTCAAGACTAGTTTGATGAGATGATGGGGAAATTCAGAAGCTGCTAAATGAAAAACGAGAACTTCACAGGATACACCAGCAGGATAGTTCATCCACCTCTAAGAAGGCAGCATTTAATTCCATCAGAAGGAAAGTACAAGAAAAGCTTAGAGAGATGCAGGATTCCTGGCTCAGTAAGAAGGCAGATGAAATTCAGTTTTATGCTTATAGTAACAATCCAAAGCACTTTTATAATTCCCTGAAAGCTATTTATGGATCAAAGACCTGTGATGCATCACAACCTCTCAGTGCTGATGGAACCATATTGATTACTGATAAGGACATGATCCTAGACAGATGGGCCAAACACTTCTATAGTGTTTTCAACAGATCATCATCAATCAAAGCTGAGGCCATTGACTGTTAACCTCAAGTTGAAGTCAATCCCTCCTTAGCAACTCTTAGTAGACAGGTGAGGAAATAAGAGTGCAGAACTGATATTATACCATGAAAGGCACTTGCCTGTGTTAGCTGATTTTTTCTGAGATTTTTTTCAGCCATGAAATGAATGCTTGAATTTCATTTCATTCAGTGGGTTCAATGGTTTGGTCAGTGGGACAAGCAGAGTTTGTTTAAGGTGAACAGAATGATGGAGAACTTGCATAAAATAAAACATTCAAAAAACCTAATAAAAAGAATCCTAAATTGGTTCAAGCTCTTTTTGGGGAAAAATATAGGCATACTAGTAAGACCTCAAGGATATTACAAAGGAACATGGAAGGATATTTTATATTATGAGTTACAGAGATAGACTTGGGAAAAATACCTCATTTTAGCCACTCCCAGCTTAGACAATGAGAATACATTGTACATGATGAAACATACACTGTGGTTTAACAGAAAGTCTTGGATTTGAAGCAAAAGAGAGAGGAAAATACATTCTCAAAGATAATAAATTAAGAAGTAAAGTACCAAGCTTACCAGGGGAAGGGAACTAGAGTTAAGAGGTATTGGGAAAGGCTTCCCATAAAATACGGAACCTTAATTATGACTTAGTGGAAATCAGCAAGTAGAAATGAGGGAGGGCATTGCAGCCCTGAGGAACACCCAGAGAAAATGTCTAGAGTCAACAGATAAAGTGTATTGTTAGTGGGTCATTCAGGAGGTCAGTGTCACTGGATTGAAAAGTATGTATTGGGGAGTAAAGGAGGAAACGTAGTGAGGTGCTAGGTCGTGAAAGGTTTTGGATGCTGAATAAAAAATACTTGGTTTTGATTCTGGAAGCCAAAGGGAACCCCTAGAATTTATTGAGTAAGAAGGATGACAGAGTCAGCCCTGAGCTTTAGGGAGAGTCACTCTGTTAACTGAAAGGAGGATGGATGAATGGGGAGAGAATGGAGGTAGGCAGCCCTCAGCACTTATTGATACAATCCAAGCTTGAGGTGATGAGGACTGCACCAGAGAGGTGGCAGTGTCAGAGGAGAGGAGGGGGCACTTTCAAGCGATGCTGCAAAGGGGAAATTGATGGGTTTTAACAACAGACTAGATGTGGGGTAGGGGAAGTCAGGGAGAGATAGTGAGTAGCCCAGGATAACTCCTAGCTTAGAGCCTGAGGGACTTCAAAGAGAGTTGTTGCCCTCTACAGGACTGGAAAAATAGGGGAGGGGAGAATGGTGAGGGGAAAGAGTGCAAGTTCTGTTCTGGACATGTTGAGTTTGAGATGTCTACTGGATGTCCAATTTGTGATGTCTGAAAAATACCAGATTGGAGGTTAGAAAGATAGGAGCAGGAAAGGTAGGCTTGTGAATTGTCAAAGTAGTAATTGTAATTAAATCCATGAGAGCTGAGGATCTCTCTAAGTGAAATAGGAATAAAGGGAGAAGAGAAGAGGGGTCAGGACAGAACTCTGAGGGACACCTATAGTTGAAGCACATAATCTGGATAAGGATTTGACAGAGAAAAGTCTGACCAGTAGAATAAGCAATGCAATGATATCTTCACAGGACCTAGGATGGAGTGTGTTACCCACCTCCTGGCAGATAATGGATGGATACAAGGTACAGAGACGTAGATTTCAGGGTATAACTACTGTGTGGATTCATTTGTTTGACTATATTTCTTAGAAGGTTGTTGTTTTTTTCTTTCATTCTCTCACTTTTAATTGATGGGGAATAGGGAGAAAGGCCAGAGGTAAATGAGGTTAACAATAGTAGTGAAAAAATGGGTAGTTATCATTTACAAAATAGATTGAAGAGAATAGAAGGCACTTTAAAAGGGAGCACAGAAAGCAGGACATAATAGAAAGTGAAATGTATGACTTGTTACATGCTTCTCTTCAAGCCAAGGTGTATGAAATTGAGATTCATAGTTTCATATAGAACACATTTTTTTAAACTTCTGTAGGTGTGTATAGAGTGGTCTTTTTTATGTTTAAATTTAGAATTCTTGGTCCTGTGCAGATGAGACAGAGCACTTCAATTCCTTTGAAATCTTCCTTTGTCAACCAGGCCTCCTTGGAATATTGAACACTTTATATATTTAAATCACATTTCTCTTAACTCCCTATCAACTTATCCTGAAATTCCTACTTGATTCTTTCCTTGCATTTAGGCAGTGTCTGTATGTGAGAGGTAGCAAGAGGGATATGTGATTTTTTTTTCCAAAACAAGTATACAATTATTGAAAAAATATGATCGCTTATTTTGATTTTAAAAAATTTGTTTTTACTTTTTTGCATTGAACTTTTTATATTAATTTTCAAACATATCCCAGATTATTTTACTATTTAGGGAGACCCCTCTTAAAACACAAACTGAAAAACAGGGGGGGGTCAGTGTTTTGACTTTTTTTCAATAAAAAGGTAGATTTAGCAATGAATTCCATATTATGACTACTTTATTTTGACTTGAATTTTTTATATATTTTTTTTCCCTCAATTTACATATATGTCTCAGCCTCCTCCTGTATTCAGTGGAGCATAGCAAATACTAAAAAATAAAATGTACATGTGAACAGTTAAGTAAATCCCAGCTGTAAACCAAAACAATATAAAACGAGGGGAGGAAGGTTCAATTTTTCAACTCTTCTTCCAGGTCCAGCTTGGTCATTCCAGTGATGGAGCTTTCAGTTTTGTTGTGATGTTTTCTTCTCATTTACATCACTGTAGCCCTTATATGTCTTGTTTTCCTCATGGTTCTTAGAAAAGTCAGCGGAGAGGTACATGCCAGGAAGAACAAATAGAAACAAGGAATTATGAAGACTAGGTAGACTAAAGTAGATCATGCAAAATATCAGCCCAAAAATTATGGCAGGGGGCAAGAGAATGGGACAAGTGTTGGATGATCCATGTGCTCCACTGTGTGCTGGGGTTGTCCAGAAAAGTGAAGAAGGGCCCCATTGGTTTGGGGGCAGTGAACTCAGGAATGACATGACAAAAGGGGCACCATTGCATGAGCATGCATGGCTGAGTTGACATCTACACAGCTGGAAGGACCACGCTCCAGAGTGTTGGGCAGACAGCAATGTTCTCATGGAATTCTGCCTTAGTGAAATCACAACTAAACAGAATCAAAGGAAATGAATGCACAGAGTAGCCTTGCCTGAAATGTGTGTCTCTGTCCTTTGTGTCCATCCCTTCTCTGTCAAGATGTGTGGAACCCACTTCCTTGTAGGTCCTAGGGTGTTCTAGTCTTGCCCTGATGAGAATACCTCTGGAATAATTCTTTCCCTCCTGGGTGCCCCATTTTAGAATGGATTCAAACAGACTAGAATCCAGACAGATGAAGGCATGCAGGATGGAGAAAGGAACAGAGGTCAAGAGAAGGAAGATTGCATGAAGGAAAGAGGTATGCTTAGCTTGGGGGAAGACCACCATGGGGAGATGTAAGGACTGCCTTCAGGCATCCACAGGGCTGTTCCAAGTAAGGGAGTGTGACTTTTTCTGACTGGATCCAGAAAGAAGAGCAAAGGGTGGAAGGAGTAGAGAGGCAGGCTTTTGACGTAAACAAAGAGCAGACTCCCTGGCAATGAGAAACATGTAAAAATGTACTTGATGATCCATTCCTGGAGCTGGTAATGACAATAACAGTGAACATTTCAGTAGTACCTACTAAGGGCAACGCACAGTGCTAAGCACTTTACCATGATTATCTCACTGGATCCTCACAGCAATCCTAGGAATAGGTGCTATTTTGATTCCCATTTTTCAGATGAGAAAATGAAGGCAAGCACAAGTTAAGTGACTTGTCCAGCCTGATGTAGCTAGGAAGTGTATGAGACTGCATCTGAACTCAGGTATTCTTGATAACATGCCTGGTTATGCCCACTGTACCACCTAGCTCCCTAGGCAGCTAGGTTTCCCTGCCCTGGAGGTCTATAAACAAAGGCTATAAGAACACTTATTGAAGATTTTTGGAAAGGGGACTCTTTGTCAGCTATGGTGTAGGCAAACCCACCTTTGGGGTATCATCTAGTCATTTAGATTATATCACTCCATGCTGCTTGGCTGGGAAAGAAATTCAAGTCAGAACTCGTCACAGCCACAACATCTTCCTTTGAGACCTAGAAACCTCTCTCTCAGGCAGCCCAGACAAGCTGGTCCTGATATAGCTGTGGGAAAAGAGAAAGCCCTGGGCAGTGATGCCTTCCTTAGCAGCTTCCTGGGCAGGTTTTTGTTCAGAGCTGTAGCACTGTGTGAGGCCAACTACTGCCCTGCTGACAGTAGTAGACTGCGACACCCTCAGCCTCCACATCGCTGATTGTGAGGGAGATATCTGGCCCAGAACCACTTCCAGTGAACCTCGATGGGACCACAGAATGCAGGGTAGAAGCATCTCAAATGAGGAGCCTAGGCGCCTGGCCTGGTTTCTGTTGGTACCAGTGTAGGTCATTGCTAATGCTCTGAGTGGCTTTGCAGGACATGGTAACTGTCTGTCCTGCAGACACACTCAGGGAGCCTGGAGAGTGGGTTAGACCAATGGCCCCTCTGGCATCTGGAATCAGAAATACAAGATAAATGGTGAGAAATATGCAAGGCCATACTTACATCAGGAGAAATCTCCCTGACAGTGTTCTGAATAAATCTTCCTGTGCTGCCCTCACGATCATGAGTGAAGAGCCCCATCTTCTCTCTGGCCCTCAGAATCCCACACATTCTGAGCTGTGCCCAGAGGGACAAAAGCCAGGGCTGTGTCTGCTCTTCCTGGCTCACCTGGGATGCAGAGCAACAGCAAAAAGAGCAGCTGAGCCTGGGCCCCCATCTCAATGTGCCTAAACCCTGAGCTGCTCAGCATCTTCCTCCCCAGCTGCCTTTTTGTAGCTGTTTTCAGCAGTAGCTTCAGGGGCTGGAAGTGAGCCATGCAAAACAGGTCAGGGAGGGAGGCTGGTACCCAAAGAACAGGCCAGAGGTCTGGCCCCTTCAATAGCCCAGAGCCCTGAGCTGTGTGAGTGCAGCATTGCCCTTCTGGGACCCTGGGTTGAGGGTGTCCCAGTGGTGTTAGATCCTGTCCTGTCCCTATGAGCCCTGAAAACCTCAAAGGTGCCAACCAGGCTCAGGACCAGTCTGGGACCTGCCTGGAAGTGATTCACATATATGTCCAGTGACTGCAGCAGGGTTCCCCTCCACTCTATCCTGAAGCACCTGTCCATCACTCAGGATTGTTATTTCACTCCCCCCTAGTTCACAGTGCTTGCCATGAGCTTCTGATTATCAGGCAGACATTTGTAGGCATTAGAGTCAGTACAACAGAAGGGAGTCATTTCCTACTATTTATGTAAATATCACTGTATCTTTTGCTTCACCTGCCCAATTTCCATGGTTACTCAAGAAAGTTCCTGCTACCAAAGTCCTTGGAAATGGCAAGTGCTTCAGCCTCAGGTGCTGAGGTAATTTGATTAGAAGAAATTACATTAATGAAGAGGAATAAACATTCCTTTGCTGCTGCACCCTGAGGATTATGAGGCCTTTCCATCCACCTCACAACTTCAACCTCCACTGTAGTATATCTCCCCATATTGCAATGTGGGCTCCTGGAGATCAGGTAACATGGTACAGGTTCCATTGGGTCTCCAGCTCTGAGAACAGTGTTTCTTCCATCACTAATGCCTAACCAGTATTATTTTTGATTTGATTCTATATTCATTTATGACAAGTTCCCTCTAGAAAGACAAGCTTTGGATGGGCCCTTATACACTAGAGAAAAGTCAGTTTTCCTACTTGTTGACTCTATACTGATGATCTGTGATCAATGAGATATGAAGTCCCTTGAAAACAGAGCAACCACAGAATGCTTTAAAACGCTTGGAGGTAGGGCTGCTAGGTGGCACAGATGTCAGTTCACCATCTCTGGGGTCAGGAGGGCCAGAGGTCAAATGTAGCCCCATTTAACAGCTGTATAACCCTGGGTAAGTCACTTTACCCTGACTGCCTCCAAATTTCTTTTAAATCCCCTAAGGTCACATGATTCACATTATAGAACTTGATGTACAAGTTAAGGGAAACTTCTTTCATGTAGACTGTAATGGTCCCCATCAGTCAGCAGCCTCTTCTCAGACACTAGTCCAGGGCTCCCCAGGGCATTAGAGTTTTCCACATCACTGCTCCTTTCTCCTGCCCCTCAGTGGTTTCCTGTTGCCTGGTAATGGCTGCACCTGGTAAATGTCCAGTAATTGGCTCCCATTGCTCCTCCCCATCCTTGTGTCCTGTCTCTGTTCCCCCTGCACAGTTCAATAGCTGTCCTCAGCTCACAGGAAATGACAGGCCTTTTGTCACAGACAGACCCTGGCCCCTGAGGCCAACTGTCTTGTCCTCCTCAGCCTCCAATTGGCAGTTTTCTCTTTTGTTCCAGGATCAGATCTATCACTCTCTTGGGATATTGGGAAGAATAGTGAGGATACATTTACAGATTCGGAATGTACTCCCAGACAAGATTTTTTTCCCTGATTTTGAAACCAAGGCTCACTAAAGATGCCTAGGTGATACACTGGATGGGGTATTGGACCTGTAATCAGAAATGCCTGAATTCACATCCACTCTCAAATCCTTACTGGTTGTGAAATCCTGGACAAGTCACTTTTCCTCTGTCTATTTCAGTTTCTTCATCTCTATATTGGGGATAAAAATGGCACTTAAGTCCAGATGTGTGGAGGAAAATCATTAACATGTTTAAAAACACTTTGTAAACTTTAACTTTCAAATCCTAACCCACTCCTCTAACCAAGCAGTTGCTGGCATCCTAGGAATTACTCTCCATTTTCATTTCACAAGAATAGGCTGGGCATTTTATAGAGGGGAATTTCAAAGAACACCATAAGAAAGAAAAACTGCAGTTCTGAACTATCTACATCCCACCAAGGTCTACGCACGTCACAGGACCTGCCTCAGTTGCCTTCATGGCCATTGGAACAAATTGTTCTCATCCACCCATTCTACAAGTCTTCACATGCTTGGGGTAGACACCCCCTAACTCATCCATGGATTTCAGTCCCCTTTCTTACCCTCAAGCTGGTTTAAACCATCTGCTAAAACCATTCACTCTGGTGTGATCACTGAGCATGCTACAACTTCTTGGGGCCACAGGTGAGAATTGGGTGGAACAGGTGGACACCAGGAAGGAAAGCAGCCCCAAATGGGGCTTGGCAGAGATTAGACCAGAGGTACTAGTCTTCCCTGAACACACCCTACACCACAAACACAATAGAACACGAAAGGCAGAAGGACCATTTTCTTCACTCTTCTCCCAGGTCAAGTTTGGTCATTCCAGTGATGTGGCATTCAGTTTTGTTGTGATGTTTTCAAAGCAGATCTTTTAGGTCTTGATTTCTCTATGGAGCTCAAAGAAGTCAATGGAGAGGAATATGACAGGGAAGAACAAATGGAAGAAAGGATTTAATAAGAAGGGGTAGATTACAGTAGATCATGCAAAATGTCAGCTCAAAAACCAGCAGGTGGCAAGAGAAAGGGACAAGTGTTGGAGGATCCATATGCTCCACTGTGTGCTGATGATGTCCGGAAAAGTGAAGACGGGTCCCCTTGGTTTGGGGGAGTCCTTGCAGTGAACATAGGAAGAACCTGACAAAGAGACATCATTGCATGGGCATGCATGGAGGAGTTGACATTTACACAGCTGGAAGAACCAGCCTCCAGAGTGTTGGACAGACTGCAATGCTTTCATGGTATTCTGCCTTAGTGAAACCACAAGCAATCATAGTCCAAGAAAATAAATCTACAGAGTAACTATGCCTGAAATGTTTGTCTCTGTACTTGGTGTTCGTACCTTCTCTGTTAAGAGGTGGGGAACCCACTTCCTTATAGGTGCCAGGGTGTTCTAGTCTTGCCCTGGTGAGGGCGCATCTGGAATAATGCTTTCCCTCCTGGGTGCCCCATTTTAGAATGGACTCAGATAGACTAGTGTCTAGCCAGAGGAAGTCAAGCAAAACGCTGAAAGGACCAGAGGCCAAGGAAAGGAAGGCTGCCTGAAGGAAAGAGGGATGCTTAGCTTGGGGGAGGGCCACCATGGGGACATGTAAGAACTGCCTGGCAGCTTCCCAAGTTCCATTACAAGGAAGGGGGTATGAATTGTTATTCCTGATACCAAAACACAGAAAGAAGAGCAAAGAGTGGAAGGTACAGAGAGGCAGCCTTTAGAAGTAAAATGAGAATAGACTCCCTGGCAATGAGAGCCATATAAAAGCATACTTGATGATCCATCACTGGAGATGGTAAGAGTAATAACAGTGAACATTTTTATAGTGTTTACTAAGGGCCAGGCACAGTGCTAAGCACTTTACCATGATTATCTCACTGGATCCTCACAGCAAAACTAGGGGTAGGTGCTACTATCATTCCCATTTGACAGATGAGAAAATTAAGGTAGAGGTTAAATGATGTGCCCAATATGAAACAGCAAGAAAGTGTCTGAGGTTTGATTAGAACTCATGTCTTCCTGTGAATATACCAGGCTCTGTCCACTGCACCACTTAGCTCCCTAGCCAGCTAGTCCTGCTGCCCTAGAGGTCTTCAAGCAACAGCTATAAGAACACTTGGTGAGGATTTGTAAAGGCAACTCTTGGTCATCTGTGGGTTAGAGAAATCCACCTTTGGGGTGTCATCTAATTATTTTGATTGTGTCACTCCATGATTCTTGTCTGGGAAAGAAATCTAGATCAGAACTGGTCACAACCACATCTCCTTCCTCTGAGACCTGGAACCCTCCCCCTGAGGCAGCCCTGACAAGCTGCCTCTGACCCAGCTGTGAGGGAAAAAGGCCCTGGGCAGTGATGCCTCCCTTAGCAGCTGCCTGGGCAGGTTTTTGTTCAGCGCTGTAGCACTGTGGGAGGCCAATTATTGCTCTGATGACAGCAGTAGACTGCAAGATCCTCAGCCTCCACATTGCTGATTTTGAGGAAGAAATCTGTCCCAGACCCACTGCCACTGAACCTCGATGGGATCCCAGAGGGCCGGGTGGAAGCATATTGAATGAGGAGCCTAGGAGCCTGGCCTGGTTTCTGTTGGTACCAGTGTAAGTTGATGCCAATGCTCTGAGTGGCTTTGCAAGACATGGTAACTGTCTCTCCTGTAGGCACAGACAGGGAGGCTGGAGACTGGGTTAGAACAATGGCCCCTCTGGCATCTGGAATCAGAAACACAAGATAAATTGTGAGATAAACGTAAGTCTATATTCATAGCAGAAGAAATCTCGTTGACAGTGCTGGGAATTAAACCTTCTTGTGCTGCCCTCATGATCATGAGTGAAGAGCCCCATCTTCTCTCTGACCCTCAGAATCCCACACATACTGAGCTGTGCCCAGAGGGACAAAAGGCAGGGCTGGCTCTGCTCTTCCTGGCTCACCTGGGATCCAGAGCAACAGCAAAAAGAGCAGCTGAGCCTGGGCCCCCATCTCCATGTGCCTGAACCCTGAGCTGCTCAGCATCTTCCTCCCCAGGTGCCTTTTTGTAGCTGTTCTCAGCAGTAGCTTCAGGGGCTGGGAGTGAGTCATGCAAAACAGGTCAGGGAGGGAGGCTGGTGCCCAAAGGACAGGCCCCAGTGATCTGGCCCCTTGGATAGCCCAAAGCCTTGAGCTGTGTGAGTGCACCATTGCCCTTCTGAGACCCTGGGATGAGGGTGTCCCATTGGTGTTAGATCCTACCCAGTCCCTACGAGCCCTGAAAACCTCAAGGTGCTAAGAAAGCTCAGGACCAAACTGGGACCCTCCTGGACATGATTCACATATATGTATAGTGCCTGCAACAGAGTTACCCTTCACTGTAGCCTGAAGCACTTGCCCATCTCTCATGATTCTTCTTCCACTCCCCACTACTTCACAGTGATTACCATGACTACCTGATCATCAGGGAGGAATTTGTAGGCATTCCACTCACTACAACAGAATGGAGTGATTTCCTAGTGTTTATGTAAATAGTCTTGGATTTTTTTCTCCCATCTGCATAATTATCATGGTTACTGAAGCAAGTTCCTGCTACTAAAGTCCTTGGAAATGGCAAGTGGTTCAGTCTCAGAAGTTAATATGGTTTGATTATAAGGAATTACATTAATGAAAATGAATTATCACTTTGCTGCTGTACCCTGAGGACAATGAGACCTTTCTGTCTACCTTGCAGCTGAAATCTCCTCTATGAGACATCTCCCTATATTGCAGCATGGGCTCCTAGAGATCAGGGATCATCTTGCAGCTTCACTTGGGTCCCCAGCCCTTAGCACAATGTTTTGTACATAACAAGTGCCTTATCAGCTTTTTCAAAATTTATTAATTGATTCATTAATGAAAAGTGCCGTATAAGGAGACGAGTTTTGAATGTGTCCCTATACACTAGGGAAAACTTATTTGTCTTTCTCATTGACTCTACACTGTCTAAGAACTTTGGAATATGTTTTCCCATGCAAACAGAGCAGTCATGGGATCCTTTAAAAGCCCCTTGGTGGGGCTGCTGGCTGGTGCAGTGGGTAGAACACTGGCCTTGGGTCAAAAAGACCTGACTTCAAATGTGACTTCAGCTGTTTACTAGCTGTGTGACCCTGGGCACTTTACCCTGACTGCCTCCAAAAATTAAAACCAAACCAAACCAAAAACCCTAACGTCATACGATTCACGGCCTAGAGTTTGACATACAAGTTAAGGGAGACTTCTCTCCCCTAGACCATAATGTTGCTCATCAGTCAGCAGCCCTGTGCCCAGAGACTTGGCGAGGCCTCCCCAGGGCATCAGAGCTTCTCTGCATCCCTGCTCCTTTCTCCTGCTCCCTCGTGGCTGGTAATGACTGGGTCCAAAAACTGTCCAGTATTTATCCCATGTTGCTCCTCAGCATCTTTGTGTCCTGTCTCTGTTCCCCTCCATCTCTCCTGCACAGACTAATAGCTGAGGCCTTTTCTCACAGACAGACCCTGGCCTCAGGGTCCAACAGTGCTCTCCTCAAGCCTCCAGCTGACAATTTTTTTCTTTCACTCCAGGATCAGATCTAATGCTGTACTGGGATATTATGAAGAATAATGAAGATGCTTTTACAGATTAAAAATGCACCCCAGACAAGAACATTGCAATGATTTTGAAACCAAGGCTGCCTAGAGATGACTAGGTGATGCAGTGAATGGGGCACTGCACCTGTAATCAGGAAGGCATGAATTAGAAAATCCAGCCTCAAACACTCAGTGGTTGTGAAACCCTTTGGAGAAGTCACTTTTCCTCTGTCTATTTCAGCTTCCTCATCTTTATATTGGGGATAAAAATCGCACGTACCTCCCACTATGGATATGTAGATGAAAAGAGTTAATATGTTTAAAACATTTTTCAAACTTCAAAGCAGTATAGAAATGCTAGTGTTGTTATTATTTCTGAAAAAGTACACATGGAACAATAAACTGCATACAATGAATTTTATTTATTTTGACTTCAAATGATTCTATGGTTTTCTTTACTTTTTTCATCATATTTACTTGTAAATATGTACTGATCACTTCATAGTTCAACAAGACTTCTTGTCATAATGATTTTAAAAAGAAAAGTGAAAAAACTGTTGAGCCAAACCAAAAAGTACACACTTTGGACATTATATGTAATATGTCATGAGGCAGTAAAGAAACATTGTTCTCCAAGACTAGAGAACTTGGAAGGTTGATAATAAAAAGTATCCAGTATAATGTGAATAAATGTTTTACAAATAGCTTTTTAAAAATTAGCAGGCACACTTCACATTTAGTCTTCATTACTGACATGTTTTCATCATTTTCTTAGGTCTAGACAATCAACAAACAATAAATAAACAGATATTTCGCTGATATCTGAGCTGTAAATGTTCCCCCTGAACATTTCACAAGCAGTGCGTGAGCTGAGCCCTGAATATACTTTGAGTTCCTTTTGTTCTTAGGAGACATTGCCCAGCCTCCTTTTGTCCTCAAGTCTGCCTACTCTCCTATCCGCCTCCCCTGGCTGGTGCCCCAGGAATGACTCTCCACTTCTGTTTCACAACAATAGGCTGGCTACAATTTTTATGCCTCTCTATCCCAATACTCTCTGAGCCTCTGCCCATCATCCTCAGGACTTATTGGATGGCAAGTCCACAAGAAGCATTTATCAAGTGCTTCCTATGGGCCAGGCACCATGTTACATGCTGGTGATGCTAAAACAAGTAATAAGGGCCTGCCTCCTTTCCAGAAGCTTACTTTCTAATGTGGGGAAAGCAACATATAAAAGAAAGCTGGAAAGTGAAAGAGGGGTGGAGGAGGACTTAAAGGTTAAAAAAATTCAGTGTTTGTAAGGCGGATTTCAATTATTCTTTCTTAGAGTTTCGTCCCAAGAACCCAGGACCATAACAATCTCTACCACCCATGTGTTACATAATAGTTCCAAGGCTCATGACTTGTAAACACCTCCACCATGCTTACATAGCATTATGTAATGATAAATAATATAGACATTTGTGCTTAAATTGTAAATATCTACTGCCACTGTGCAGTGAGATATAGGGGTGAGGTAATGTAAAATTGTGAGTCTAATGTTAACAAAATGCCTTTTTTTTCTTTTGCCCTATAAATCCAAAGGGCACTGGTCAATGAGTGGCGATTTTGGATAATGAATAGCAGAATGCATGTTCCTCAGTTAGTCCCCGCTGAAGCTTGAGGGGATTTAGGGGACAGCACAAGCTGTGCCTGTCTCGACCTCATCAAGACATAGAGGTTGTTTCCCCACCTTCTTACCTGTTCCTGCAAGAAGGGCAGTTAGGGGATCCTGTAGGAGTTGATGCTCCCCTTATCAGGAACCCATGGAAGAGAATAGACTAGAATAAAGTCAGCTTTTTTAAGTCTGAAGCTGTCTGCCTGTCTTTCTGGCTGCCCAGATGAAGAGTGAACCTTTGCTAAAACACCTGCTAGCAGCCCTCCCTCCAGTGTTTCCACCTGTCTCACATTTGGTGTAGTTAGTGTGACCTGTGTGCTCATCTGTTAGAGGCCAGAGTACAAAAACTCCTGTGCCTCCTGTGTAACATGAAGATTGCAGCCTGGAGAGTAATGAAGGCCTGACAGACCTGGGTGCCTTGCTGTTTGGTGGAGGTTCTAAGAGGAGCCATCCAATGAGAGGAAGAGGCCTTCTGGGGCAGTAGCTAATTCCAGTGTGTAAATGCCAGGGCTGGAGTGAGTTTTCAGGAGGAAGAGGTTTCTGGGGCATGGGAGGGAAAGTCTGGAGTCACTTCTGGAGAGTCCTTAACGTTCCTGAAAGCATCCTCATGAGGACTGGTGCTCAGATTCTGGTGAAAGGAAAGGCTCATGGGAATAATGTGAATCTTACTCAAGGTGGGAACAAAGAGTCAGTATGGAACTGCTAAGGGGAAAGAAGACAGTTCCAGGCCATCCCCCCAGTTCATCTTTTAAGCATAACTAGTACCCCTGCCTTTGTTCCTAGCTGCAAAGAACAAGCCCCAGCTGGGAGAGCTAAGCACCAGGGAGGTTTTTGTTCTGGTTTGTAGCACTGTGAGAGGCCTCTGACTGTCCTCCTGACAGTAATAGACTGCAGCATCCTCAGCCTCCACTCTGCTGATTGTCAAGGTAAAATCTGTCTCAGAACCACTGCCACTGAATCGAGCAGGGACTCCAGCAGGTAGGTTGGTAGAATGATAAATCAGGAGCTTTGGAGCTTCCCCTGGCTTCTGTTGGTGCCAGTCTAATTCATTACCAACACTTGAAGTGGTCTTACAATTAATGGTGACTCTCTCTCCTGGAGACACTGACAAATCTGGAGACTGAGTCAGCACAATAGCTCCCCTAGAACCTGGAATAAAGAAAAGGAAGAGAGAACATCATTCATATGATTTCATTTTCCTTGATTCTCAACTCAAAATGAGCAAACAGAGGTGAATAGGGTAAATTTTCTTCCTCTCTCTTTACCTCCCATAGACACATTCCAGACATGGCCAATGAGCCGTGTGGCATAGGCAGGATCTCTCACCTGAGATCCAGAGCAAAAGACATAAGAGGATCTGAGCCTGAGACCCCATCTTCTGCACGAGCCTTGGATGCTGTTGAACAGAGACTTAACCATGGACTGGCATTTATCTGGGTCTAAGCAACTGGTCCTGTCCCTGGGGAGACATGCAAATCAAGAGATGTAGGGAGGGGAAAGAAGAAAGGCAGAAAGATCAGGGGACTTTTTCTTTAAACCCTCAGGAATATCAATAGTTTGAACTCATGGAAGAAATTATAATCCTGTCTTTTCCCCAAAACAGTCTGGTCAAGTTCATGTTACCTGAAAGCTGCATATTGACTTAGTTTTAAGCAACATTATCAATGTTTTATTGTAATTTTCATGAATTATATTTTTATAATATAATCATGTTATATAACATTTTATGATGCAATTATATGAAAGTATATTTTATAATGCATTTACATAATTACATCTCAATTACATTTTAATCTTGTTTGAGATTCACAGTTCCTTGTTTGACACTTCTGCCCTAAACAACTTTTCTTTACTTCTCTGGGTGCTAAACATAGACAGTCACTGGTAGAGGAAAGGGCATTGGATATCAAATTAGAAGATGTAACTTCATATCCTGACTCTGTTCCTGCCTGCCTGTGTGACCTTGCAATAGTTATTACAGTTGTCTGAACCTTAGATGAACAGAATCACAGAGTCTGAGTATCCAAAGGGTCCTCAGTAGTTGTCTTGTCTCCTACATACATACAGTATTTCTCCCAATAATATATCTGGCAAGTGGTCATCCAATCTCTGGTGGATGACTTACAAAGGAGGTCATCCTTCTCAGTACCTCAATCCACTTTGGGATGACTCTCGACTATTGAGAAATTTATTTATTTTTTGGTTTCTGGTATCAAGATACAATAGGCTTCTTTGCAACTTCATTTCTTTGTTCCTTATTCTACACTCTGGACCGAACAAAATGAATCTAATTCTTCTTCCACATGATATCCCTTCAGATACTTCAAGCTACCATGATATCCCCCCAAGATACAAAAATCCCTTCTTCTCCAGATGAGATGTGTTCAATTCCTTCAACTGATCCACATATGAAATAGACTCAAGTTCTTTCACCACAAATGCTTAAAGTAGGGCAGTTTATTGAGTGCTGACTCTGCACCAGGCCTTTGCCTCTGATACTTTAGTTTATCAATGACTCAAACTGAATATAACATTCCAGATGAGATCTGAAGAGGATCTTCACCTCTTTAGGGGAATTAACACCTTCCCATTGCTGACAGGTGACTTCTTTTTTATAAAAATTTGTATTGGGGGGAGGAGCCAAGATGGAGGAGTAGAAAGACACACATATGCTAGCTCTGAAACCCACAGCCTATAAAATACCTGTAAAGAGCTCCCAACAAATTCGGGAGCAGCAGAAGCCACAGAATAACTGAGTGGAGGAGATTTCTGTTCCAGAGAGCCCAGAAAACAGATACCAAAGGTCCATTGTGCCCTGGACCTGGAGCAGAGCCCAGCCCTGCCTTGGCTGCATGGCACTGAGAGGAGCACATCTGAGCAGGATTTGGGGACAGAATCTCCAGTGGCCGTGCAGGTCTCTCCACCCACAGGTGCCAAAGGTCGGTGAGGGGGTCTCTTTGGCTGGTCGAGAGGGGAGTGTGGTGTCCCCATAACTCAGGCACCCTCAGGAGGCAGCAGCGGAGGTGGTAGCAGACCAGGCCTTCCAGAGCAGGCAGGAGCTGTTATCCATTCTTGAAGGTCTCCTGGTAAACCCCCTGAGGGAACTGAGCCCCATGTGGCAGGAATGGCAGCCCTGCCCTGACCTGAGCACCTGAACTTAATTTCACACTGAATAGCAGCCCTGTCCCCACCCAAAGCCCCGAGGCTGGGAAGCAGCATTTGAATCTCAGCACCAAGTGCTGGCTGGAGGGATCTGGAGGCATGGTGGGGGTGGACAGGACACTCAGAAGTCAAGTCACTTGCTGGGGAAATGTCCAGAAAAGGGAAAAAAAATAGGAGCATAGAAGGCTACATTCTTTGTGAACAGGTATCTCCTCCCTTCCTTTCAGATGAGGAAGAACAAGGCTTACCATCAGGGAAAGACACAGAAGTCAAGGCTTCTGTATCCCAAACATCCAGAATAAATATTCCATGGGCTCAGGCTCTTTCCTTTAGAGCCTTCCAAACACTGAGTTATCTCTGACAATGCATGCATCAACCTCATTATTACTGTGTACATTCCTGAAAAGTACACCACTGAGATAAGTGAACTTATATGCCACATTAAAAACTTCTCCATTTGTTGTAACTGATGGTTCCAGGTAGGATTGATGTAGTGGTGGCTGATGGAGCGTCTGTGTTTTTTTGGTGTTAATTGTTAGGCCAAAATTAGTGCAAATAGCAGAGAATCGATCCATACCTTGTTTCATCTCAGAATCAGAGGCTGCACTGAATGCACAATCACATGTAAATGGAAAATAATGCACTAACACTCTCTTCACTTTAGTACTGGCTTATAGCCTTTTCAAGATGAAGGATTTGCCATCAGTGTGGTAGCTGATCTTGATGCCATTTTCATTCTCAATGAACATTTGATAATATGGCTGAAAATATCATGCTAAAAAGCATGAGAGCAAACACAGAGCCTTGTTTCACTCCATTGGTGAGTGGGAAGGCACGAGAACATTGTCTACTATCCAGAACCTGGGCAAGCATGCCATCATGAAATTGACATGCAATGCTGATGAACTTCTCTGGGTAACCAAATTTTGACATAATTTTCCATAACCCTTCATGACTAACAGTATCAGTGGCCTTGGCGAGATCTACAGATGTTGTGTACAGACTTCTGCTCTACTCCTGGCATTTCTCCTAGAGTTGTTAGGCAGGAAACACCATATCAACCATTTCTCAGCCCCTTCTGAAGCCATACTGGCTCTGAGGCAGGTGACCATCTTCCAGGTGAAGGATCAGCCTATTAAGGAGGACTCTCTCAAGAACCTTGTCAGCAATGACTAAGAGAGAGACGCCCCCTGTGATTGTCACAGGACAATTTACTTCCTTTACTTTTATAGAAATGAATAGTAGAGGCATCCAAGAACTCCTGCAGGATGGCCTCCTTTTGCCATATAAGCTGAAAAATTTCAGTCAGCTTTTGTATGAGCAATGGCTCCCCTACCTTGTAAATCTGAGCTGGAATAGAATCAGCCCCACATGTTTTGCTGCATGAAAGGAGCCTAATGTGGCTCAAAACCTCTTCTTCAGTTGGAAGTGTAGCTAAGAAGGGATTGACTTCAACCTAATATAAATGATCAATGGCCTCAGCATTAACAGATGATGATGTGTTCAGAACACTATGGAAATGTACAGCCCATCTCTCTAGGATCATATCTTTATCCCTAACCAATGTGATTCCATCAGCACTGAGTAGTTGAGATGCCCCATAGGTCTTTGACCCATAAGTAGCCTTCAGGGCATCACAAAAGTGCTTTGGATTGTTACTATCAGCATAAAACTGAATTTCTTCAGTCTTCTTACAGAGCCAAGAATCCTGCATATCTCTAAGCTTTGTTTCTACCTTTACTTCTGATGGAATGAAATGATACTTTCTTAGAGATGCATGAGCTACCCTGCTGATAAACCCTGTGGAGCTCGTCTTCATTTAGCAGCTTCTGAATTTCCTCATTATCTTCATCAAACCACTCTTGGGGATTGTGAGTGTTTTGACCCAGGTGAGCACAGTCAGTGCTGTACACCAAATCTCTGAAAGCTGCCCACTCCTTTTCTGCTCCATTGTTTTCAACTCTTTCTTTGTTCAGCTGTCCCTTCAAGTTAGTAACAAAATGTTCATATTCAGAGAAGAGGGCTAATATTTTGACATTAATTCTTCTGGTAGTCATTTTGCCTTGGGGATGCCACTTTCATTGAATGTGAATATTTATCTTGGAAAGGATAAGTCTGTGATCAGTCCAGCACTCTGCAACACACATTGCCTTTGTCACTCTCACATCTTTTCTGTCTCTTCTTACAATCACATAGTCTCTTAGAAGCCAATATTTGTTGTAAGGATGCATTCATGAAGTTCTATTGCATTTAACTAAAAGAAAAACAGTGTTAGTGATAAGAAGGTCATGAGATGTACAAGTCTTCAATAGTAAGTGGCCATTACTGTTGCTGTTTCCAACAACTCCCTGCCAAGTCTGGTAGTCTGACCCTACTCTAGCATTAAAGTCATCCATAATTCTCTGCTTGTTACCCTTCAGCACATTGATGATAATTGTCTCTAGGTCTTCATAAAATTTTTCTTTTTCCTTATCAGGGTTCATCATGGTGGGACCATAGGCACTGATGATGGCAGTGTTAACCTTTCCTGCAAGTGGCAATCACATTGTCAATTCCATTGTGATGAGCCTGTGATTCACTCTTTTTGGCAGGCATGCATGCTTTTTGACTAGATTAGTTTTGATTGCAAAGTCTATGTCAGCTTCTCAGCCTTCCCTTTCACTGTAACCATTCCAGAAAAATGTGTATCCAGCTCCAGTTTCAGTGAGCTGGCCTTCATATGCCAATCTTCTTTCACTCAGGGCTGCTATTTGGATGTGATATCTGCTGATTTATCTTACAACAAGAGCTGTTTGTCTTCAGGACTACTGGATTTTGTGCTATCTCTAAGTGTGTGCACATTTCATGTGTGGATGGTGAGTTCAATCATCTTTGCAGACATGTTTGTACATTTTTTTGTGTGTTTCTACCATAGTAATGGTTTAGCCCATCTGCCAAAATAGTTACCTGTGGTGTGGCCACTTCTCATGCCACAGGTGACAGCTGGGTGGAAAAGGTGAACAGTAGAGGTGGAAAGCAAACCTGGAAAGGGCTTGGCAGAGGTCACACCAGAGGTACTAGTCTTCCCTGAAAACACCGTATACCCGCAACACAATATAACACAAAGATCAGAACGTCAATTTTCTCCACTCTTCTCCTAGGCAAGTTTGGTCATTTCAGTGGTGAAGCATTCAGTTTTGTTGCGATGTTTTCACTGCAGTCCTTCTAGGTCTAGATTTCTCTGTGGCACTCAGGGAAGACAACGGAGAGGAATAACAGGGAAGAACAAACAGAAAAAAGGAATTGTTAAGAAGATGTAGACTGAAAGAGATCAAGCAAAATGTCAGCTCAAAAACTATGGCAGAGGGCAAGAGAATGGGACAGCTGTTGGAATGTTCCATGAGTCCTGGTGATGTCCAGAAAAGTGAAGAAGGGCCCCATTTGTTTGGAGGAGTTCTTGTAGTGAACTTAGGAACAATATGCCAATCATAGGTAGAGTTGTCATCTACACAGCTGGAAGGACCAAACTTCAGGGACTGTTGGACACATTGCATTGTCTTCATAGTATTCTGCCTTCGTGATACCACAACTAAACATAGTGAAAGAAAATGAATCCACAGAAGAGCCATGCCTGAAATATATGTCTCTGTACTTTGTGCCCATCCCTTCTCTGTCAAAGGGTGGGGAACCCACTTTCTTATAAGTTCCATGTTGTTCTAGTCTTGAATAATGCTTTCCCTCCTGGATACCCCATTTTAGAATGGAATTTGTCTGGAGTCCAGCCAGAGGAAGGCAGGTAGGATGAGGAAAGGACCAGAGACCAAGAGAAGGAACATTGTGTGAAAGAAACAGGCATGCTTAGCATGGAGGAAAGTCACCATGGAGACATGTAAGGACTGCCCTCAGGCATCCAAAGGTCTGTTCCAAGGAAGACAGTCATGACTTATTCTGCCTGATACCAAACCGCAGAAAGAGGAGCAAAGAGTGGAAGGTGGAGACATGAGGGCTTTAGACATGAAGTAAGAAGAGACTCCCTGTCAGCAAGAACCATGTAAAAGTGTAATTGATGATCCATCTCTAGAGGTGGTAATAATAATAATAGTGAACATTTCTATAGTGCTTACAAAGTGTCAGGCACAGTGCTAAGCACTTTAATATCATTATCTCACTGGATCCTCACTGTAAAACTAGGAGTTGGTGCTATTACTGTTCCCATTTTCCAGATGAGAAAACTAAGGCAAACAGAGGTTAAGTGATATGCCCAGCATGAAACAGCTAAGAAGTATCTGAGGTTTCATTTGAACTCATGTCTTCCTGAGAATAGCCAGGCTCTATACACTGCATCACCTAGCCCCCTAGGCAACTAGGCCCATTCTCTGGAGGTCTTCAAGCAAAGTTATAAGAACACTTGGTAAGGATTTGGAAAGGGCACTCTTGCTCAACTGTAATTTATAGAAACCCATCTTTGGGGCATTATCTAATGATTTAGATTGTGTCACTCCATGCTTCTTGACTAGGAAGGAAATCCAGATCAGAACTGGTCACAGCCACAGCATCATCCTCTGAGACCTAGAGGCCTTCCTTCAGACAACAGTGACAAGCTGCCCTCACCCAGTCATGAGGGGAAAAGGCCCTGGGCAGTGATGCCTCCCTTAGCAGCTTCCTGGGCAGGTTTTTGTTCAGCACTGTAGCACTGTGGGAGGCCAGTTATAGCTCTGCTGACAGTAGTAGACAGCAACATCCTCAGCCTCTACTTTGCTGATTTTGAGGGAGAAATCTGTCCCAGAACCACTGCCACTGAACCGTGATGGGATCCCAGAGGGCCGAGTGGAAGCATATTGAATTAGGAGCCTAGGAGCCTGGCCTGGTTTCTGTTGGTACCAGTGTAGGTAATTGCTAATGCTCTGAGTGGCCTTGCAGGACATGGTAAATGTCTCTCCTGCAGACACAGACAGGGAGGCTGGAGACTGGGTTAGAACAATGGCCCCTCTGGCATCTGGAATCAGAAATACAAGATAAATCATGAGAAATATGCAAGTCCATACTTACAGCAGGGGAAATCTCTCTGACACTGCTGGGAGTAAACCTTCCTGTGCTGCCCCCATGATCATGAGTGAAGAGCCCCATCTTCTCTCTGGCCCTCAGAATCCCACACATTCTGAGCTGTGCCCAGAGGGACAAAAGGCAGGGCTGTCTCTGCTCTTCCTGGCTCACCTGGGATCCAGAGCAACAGCAAAAAGAGCAGCTGAGCCTGGGCCCCCATCTCCATGTGCCTGAACCCTGAGCTGCTCAGCATCTTCCTCCCCAGCTGCCTTTTTGTAGCTGTTCTCAGCAGTAGCTTCAGGGGCTGGAAGTGAGCCATGCAAAACAGGTCAGGGAGGGAGGATGGTGCCCAAAGGACAGGCCCCAGTGTTATGGCCCAGATCCTTGAGCTGTGTGAGTGCACCATTGCCTTTCTGGGACCCTGGGATGAGGGTGTCCTAGTGATGTTAGATCCTGTCCTGTCCCTATGAGCCCTGAAAACCTCAAAGGTGCCAAGAAGGTTCAGGACCAGACTGGGACCTGCCTGGAAGTGATTCACATGTATGGCCAGTGCCTGCAACAGGGTTCCCCTCCACTCTAGCCTGAAGCACCTGTCCAACACTCAGGATTGTTATTTCACTCCCCACTAGTTCACAGTGATCGCTATGAGCTTCTGATCATCGGTCAGACATTTGTAGGCATTAGAGTCAGTACAACAGAAGGGAGTCATTTCCTAGTATTTCTGTAAATATCACTGTATCTTTTCCCTCATCTGCCCAATTTCCATGGTTACTGAAGGAAGTTACTACTACCAAAGTCCTTGGAAATGGCAAATAGTTCAGCCTCAGGTACTGAGGTAAATTAATTAGAAGAAATTACATTAAGAAAGAGGTGCTGTTGCACCCTGAGGATTATGAGGCCTTTCCATCCACCTCACAGCTGCAATCTCCATTATGGGCCATCTCCCTGTAGAGCACCATGGGCTACTGGAGAATATGCGACATGATACAGTTTCACTTGGGTCTCCAGCTCTTAGAACAGTGTTTCTTCCATCACTAATGGGCAACCAGTATTATTTTTGATTCATGGCTGTTTTATTTTAAGAAAAGTTCCCTCTAGGAAGATAAGCTTTGGATGGGCCCCTAAGTACTAGAGAAAACTGACTTTTCTCTGTTCTTGATTCTACACAAATGATTTCGGAACAGTGAAATGTGAATTTCAATGCAAACGTAGTTGGTAAAAAATGCTTTAAAAAGCATGGAGTTGGAGGAGCCCAGTGGTATAGATGATAAATCACTATCTTTGGAGACAGGAGAACCCGAATTCCAATGTAGCCTTATTTAGTAGCTGTGTGACCCTGGGCAAGTCATTTTACCCCGACTACCTCTAATTTCTTTTTAATCCACTACAGTCACACAATTCCCAATACATAATTTGAAATACAAATTAAGGGAAACTTCTCTCATGTAGACTGTAATGTTCCCCATCAGTCACCAGCCTGTCCCCAGAGACTCGTCCAGGGCTCCCCAGGGCATTAGAGCGTCTCTTCATCACTGCTCCTGTCTCCTGACCCCTCAATGGCTCCCTGGTAATGGCTGGGCCCAGTAAATGTCCAGTAATTGTTCCCCATTGGTCCTCTTCATCCTTGTGTCTTGTCTCTGGCTCCCCTACACAGTCCAATATCTCCCCTCAGATCACAGGAAGTGATAGGCCTTTTCTCACAAACAGATCTTGGGTCAACTGTCCTTTCCTCTTCAGCCTGGCAGTTTTCTCTTTTGCTCTAAGATCAGATCTTGGGATATTGGGAAGAGTAGTGCGGATACATTTACAGATTAAGCATGTGCACCCAGACAAGATTTTGTCCATGATTTTGAAGCCAAGGGTGACTAGAGATGACTAGGTGGAGCAGTGGATAGGATACTGGCCCTGTAATAAGGAAGGCCTGCATTCCAATCCAATCTCAAACCCTTACTCGTTGTGAAACCCTGAACAAGTCACTTTTCTTCCATTTCACCTTTCTCATGTTGGGGATAAAAATGGCACCTAACTCTTGGTGTGGATGTGTGGAGGCAGAGTTAATATATTAAAAAACACTTTTTAAAATTTAACTTTAAACTTCAGACCCTCTCCTCCAGTCAGGTAGCTGCCAGCATCCCAGGGACAACTCTCCATTTTTATTTCACAAGAATGGGCTGGGCATTTTATAGAGAGGCCTGTGGAAAGAACATCATAGTAGATCAACTGCAGTTAATCTACTCACTACTATTTTGGAGATTAAACTGTAGAGAAATTCTTGGCAACAAGAAATCCCTCCAAACTGAATCAAGATAGAATAAGCTACTTGTTGTCTTCAATTAAAACATGGAAATCACCTTAAATGCAGGAAAATATGCAGATCAGGAATAAGGAATGGAAATTTCAAGAATTGTAGAGTACACAGAATCCTGATATTTTCTTTGAAAAAAGATGGAGAAGGTGCTGAACATGATAAGCACCAAATAAATTCACAAAAATAAGATATTGATCTCATTTTCCAGAGATAGGGAATTATTCATTACTGATGAAAAGCTCATTTCCATATCAATCCCCTGTACTGTCTGTCTACTTATTTGTTTGTGCAGACAAGAAAGGTGAGACGTACATTTAAAACAATTCCTTCATGACATTTTCAAACAAGTTATTGTCACTGAATAATCAGATGGATAAAGTGACAGAGACATCTACAATGATTTCCTATGAATATTCACCCTATGAAACTCAATTGTCGTATAAAGAATATGAAAAGAGATTAAACAGTGCTCTCAAACTGGGGAAATAAATGTCTAATTTACAGTCCAAGTGGACAAAGATGGAAATCAAGGGTAAAAACAGTTTGGATTATGAGTTGATTTACAACATTTTCTGAAGAAGATTTATAAGCAGTATCAACTCATTGATGATAATGGTGATGCTGGTGATGGTGATGAAGAAAGTGTGAGGAGGAGATTAAGGGAAAAATCCAACTCAGAACGTAATTTGTGAATGTCCAGAGGCATTTTAGGAATAATAGTAGATGAAGAGAAGGAGGAAGAAGAGGAGGAATTAGATTTCAGCTTCATTTTAGAAATGAAAAAACTGACTAGATGAGAAAATTTCCCAAATGTCTAGTAAGTGGCTAGGGTCCCCCCCACGCCACATTTTCCACTGCCCTACCCTGGAGATGGAATGCAATGTATAGGCCATTCCACGTAGAAGAGTTTGACTACAACTTAGAATTCATAAAGGAGGGTAATGTACAATATTCCTTGACAGAATCAGATTGTCCAAAACCAAAGAAATGAATCCTCCATGTGAGTAGTGGGGGATGGGTATGGAGAAAGGGAGAATACTTATTTTTTAAAAACAGATCTTTATATACATCTTTGGTTTCTATAACTCTTAAGCTCTTGGCTACCCTCTCTGTTACACTGGTATGATTGAGATGCCAAGAGAAACTGAGAAAGGCCATAGCACATGAGATTGACCTGAGGAGATGAACTTCTGTGAAGACAGCACAAGAGGAGTAGGGGAAGATTAATCAGTTCATAAATCAGGTATCATTGGATAAGCACCTACTGTGTGGTAGGAGCTGTGCTAAGCACAGTAGGTTCAAAAGGAGGCTAATGCCCTATTGTCCTCAAAGAACTTCAGTCAAACCCAGTGTGTTGATTCTTTCTCCTTTAGCATTCAGGCAGGCTCTGCGTTTGGTCTAGGAGGAGTGAGGGAAGTTATTTTTTCCCCAAAAGGCTATATAACTACTTATATATTCTATGTGACTATTTTGTTCATTTTGGTTTTTAAATATTTTTATTTTTATATTAAGCTTTTAATATTAATTTACAAACACATCCAATCCTGTTCTTCTACTCAATAAGACCCTTTCTGAAATAAAAGATTAAAAAAAGAAATATGGGACACTGTTTCAAATTTGACTTTCTTTTCAACCAAGAGAATCCATCAATATGGATCCATTCATCAATTCCATATTATGACGAATTTTACTTTTGACTTAATTTTTTATATCATTTCTTTTTACATGTTTACAAAGTTATCTCTGGTTGTTCCTGTACTCAAAGGAGTACAAGAAATGTTAAAAAAAATTAAAAGTAGGTGGGAACAGTTCAAGAACTCAACACAATATAGTTAGTTGGTTGGTGGTGTCCTTTGGTCTTGAAGAGGACAGAAATGACATCACTGTATTAGAGTCATATTTCAATGTGTCCGACTGTGGCTGATCAGACTAATAAGAGCTTGAAATGCTCTATCACAGGTTGGGGGAAATAATCCATGTGAACATTTGGGGTGGATTCTCTAAATCTGCACATCCTGCATTTGCTCTGGGCTGTTTCAATTCTGCTTAGATCATAGAGCATAGCACTTTTTCTGATGAGGGCATGCCATGCTGAGCTGTGCTGTGCCAGTGTCTCCCATGTCACATAATCAATTCCACAGTTCTTGAGAGAGATGTTGAGACTGTTTCTTTATCACTTCTTCTGACTACCATGTGATCACTTGCCCTGTGTGTGTTCTCCATAAAATAGTCTTTTTGTCAAGTGTACATTTTGCATTTGATCAATGTGGCCAGCCCATCAGAGTTGTGCTCTTTGATGCAGAGTTATAGTAATGACTTCAGTGTCTGGTACCTTATCCTGCCAGATGATCTTCAGAATCTTCCTGAGATAATTCAAATGGAAGCGATTCCATTTCCTGGCATGACGCTGGTATACGGTCCAGGTTTCACAGGCATATAACTCGGCACAATGGCTCTGTAGACCTTCAGTTTGGTAGTCAGTCTAATACCTCTTCTCTCCCAAACTTTTCTTCAGAGTCTCCCAAACACTGAGTTAGCTCTGACAATGTGTGCATCAACCTCATTGTCAATGTAAATGTACACTACCAAGGTAAGGGAACTTATCCACAGCATTCAAAACTTCTCCATTTGAAGCAACTGATGTTTCCAGGTAGGCATGGCGTAGTGGTGGCTGATGGGACATCTCTGTTTACTTGGTGTTAATTATTAGACCAAAATTAGTGCAAATAGTAGAGAATTGATCCATACTTTGTTGTATCTCAGCCTCAGAGATTGCATGGAATGAATAATCATATGAAAACAGAAAATCACACACTAACATTCCCTCCACTTCAGTCTTGGCTTGTAGTCTTTTCAAATTGAAGAATTTACCATCAGTGTGGTAGCTGACCTTGATGCCATGATCATCCTCATTGAAAGCATTTGACAACATGGCTGAAAACATCATGCTCAAAAGCATGGGGGAAGCACAGGGCCTTGTTTCACTCCAGTGGTGACTGGGAAGGCACAAGAGCATTGTCTACTATCCAGAACCTGCACGAGCATGCCATCATGAAATTGACATAGAATGCTGATGAATTTCTATGTGCAAAAAAATTTTTACGTAATTTTCCACAAGCCTTCGTGACTACCAGTATCAGTGGCCTTGGTCAGATCTACAAACATTATGTACAGACCTGTGCTCTGGTCCTGGTATTTCTCCTGAAGTTGTAGGGCAGCAAACGCCACATCGACTCTTCCTTGGCCTTTTCTGAAGCCATAATGGCTCTCAGGTAGATGACCATCTTCCAGGTGAAGGATCAGCCTATCAAGGAGGACTCTAGCAAGAACCTTGTCAGCAATGACTGAGAGAGAGACACCCCCTGTGATTGTCACAGGACAATTTATTTCCTTTACCTTTATAGAACTGGATAATAGAAGCATTCCTGAACTCCTGAGTGATAGCCTCCTCTTGCCATGTAACCTGGAAAATTTCAGTCAGCTTTTGTATAAGCAATGGTCCCACTACCTTGTACATGTCAACTGGGAAAGAATCAGCACCAGGTGCTTTGCTGCAACAATGCAGCTCATTAGGACTCAAAAACCTCTTCTTCAGTTTGAAGTTCAGCTAAGGAGGGATTGACCTAAACTTGATTTAAATGATCAATGTCCTCAGCATTGACTGTTGAGAACGCAATGGAAGTGTTCAGCCCATCTCTCCAGCATCATATCTTTATCACTAATCAGTATGACACCATCAGCACTGAGTAGTTGAGTTGGCCCTTAGGTCTTTGGCCCATAAATAGCATTCAGGGAATCACAAAAGTTCTTTGGAATGTTACTATGAGCATAAAACCAAATTTCATCAACCTTCTTACTGAGCCAGGAATATTGCATATCTTCATGCCTTGTTTCTACTTTACTTTTGATGAAATCAAATGCTGTCTTCTTTGAGATGGATGAACTACCGTGCTGAAAAATCCTGAGGAATTCTCTTTTTTCATTTAGCAGCTTCTGAATTTCCCCATCATTTTCATCAAACCACTCTTGGGGTTTGTGTGTGTTCTGACCCACGTGAGCACTGGCAATGGTGTACACCAAATCTCTGAAAGCTGTCCACTCCTTTTCTGCTCCACTGTTGCCAACAGTGTCTTGGCTCACCTATCCCCCCAAGCCGGTGACAAAATGTTCCCATTCACAGAAGATCTCTAAGTTTTTGACATTGATTCTTCTGGGAGACATTTAGCCTTGGACATACCAGTTTTGTTAAATGTGAACATTTATCTTGGAAAGGATGTCTACGATCAGTCCAGTACTCCACACCACACATTGCCTCTGTCACTCTCACATCTTTTCTGTCTCTTCTCCTTACAATTACATAGTCTATTTGATGCCAGTGTTTGCTGTGAGGGTGCATCCATGAAACTCTATTGCATTTAACTAAATGAAAGATGATGATAAGAAGGTGATGAGAAAGTCATGAGATACACAAGTCTTCAATAGTGACCATTACTCTTTCAGTTCACAAAAACTCCCTGGAAGTAATGGTAGTCTGAGCCTACTCTAGCATTAAAGTCACCCAGAATTATATGCTTGACCCTTTCAGCACATTGATGATATGTATCTCTAGGTCTTCACAAAACTTTTCTTTGTCCTCATCAGGATTGATCCTGGTGGGTCCATAGGACCTGATGAAGGTGGGGTTACACTTTCCTGCAAGTGGCAACAGCATTGTCACGAGCCTGTTATCCACTCCTTTTACCAGGCATACAAGCTTGTCAACTAGATTAGTTTTATCACAAGGCGTATGCCAGCTTCTCGGGACTCCCCTTCACTGTGACCAGGTCACAAAAATATGCATCCAACTCCAACTTCAGTAAGCTGACCTTCATTTGCCAACCTTGTTTCACTCACGGCTGGTATTTGGATGTGATATCTACTGAGTTCTCTTACAACAAGAGCTGACTGTCTTTCAGGTCTACTGGATTTTGTGTTATCTGTAATTGTGTGCACATTCCATGTGACATTGCTGAGTCCAATCACCTTTGCAGGCATTTTTTAACAGTTTTTTTGCCTGTGTGTGTTTCTGCCACAGAGCATGATTATCCCCTTTCCTTGGTAATCAGGCCAGCAGTGGGTAAACAGATGATGCCCTTTCCTCACATCAGAAGGTGAGCAGTGGGATCCTTAAAAAGCTGCTCAGACACCCAGGGAGCTGCTGACTCCCACTGTTTCTTCCAATGAAAAACGACCCTATGGACTGGACCAACTGTGGGCAGGATTGTGACATAAGTCCCAGTGCATCCACATTTGCTGCTTCAACACTTGCCTGTTGCCATAGGATATTGAAATAGCTGTAATGTTAGCATAGTATAGATGATGGCTTTTGATTCATGCACAAATTGGATTAAAGTGAAGTAGAGTTGCAGAAAGTCATCAGCTTCACTCTCTCCTCTGAAGTTATCACAGTCTGGTGGCAGGACGAAAAGCAAGATGGTAGGTGATGACACAAGACACAATGGATGATCTTGGTGTGTTCCATGTCTAACCCAGCTCTTAGCACTGCACAGCACCTGGCTCAGTTGCCTCCATGGTCATTGGAAGAAGCTGTTTCCATCCACCCATTCTACCAGGGGAAGTCTCCTTATGCTTGGAGGAGACACTCCACTTACTCATTAATGGATTTGAGTCAACTTGGTTACCCTCAACCTGGTTTAGGCCATCTGCCGAAACAGTTTACTATGGTGTGGCCACTTCTCAAGTCACAGGTATCTGCCAAAACTGTTTACTGTGGTATGGCCACTTCTCAAGTGACAGGTGAGAGCTAGGTGGACAAGGTGCTCACCAGAGGTGGAAAACAGCCCTCAGAAGGGCTTGGCAGAGATCACATTAGAACACCTAAATGCACCCTACACTTTGAACACAATATAACAGAAAGGACAGAAAGTCCAATTTTCCATTCTTCTCTCAAGTCCAATTTGGCCATTCCAGTGATGAAGCATTCACTTTTGGTGTGATGTAGTTACAGCAGTTCTTATAGGTCTAGATTTCTCTGTGGTGCTCAGGGAAGTCAATGGAGAGGAATAACAGAGAAGAAGAAAGAGAAAAAATGATTTATTAAGAAGGCATAGACTAAAATAGATCATGCAAAATGTCAGTTCAAGAACTCTGGCAGGGGGTAAGAGAATGGAACAAGTCTTGCACAATTCATATGCTCTATTGTGTCCTGGTGACGTCCAGAAAAGTGAAGAAGGGCCCCATCGGTTTGGGGAGTTCTTTCAGTGAACTTAGGAACAACATGACAGAGGGGGCATCATTGTATGGGCAGAGTGGTCATCTACACAACTGGAAGGATGACACTCCAGGGACTGTTGGACAGACTGCAGTGACTTCATGGTATTCTGCCTTAGTGAAACCACAACTAAACATGGTCAAAGCAAATGAATCCATGCCTGATTCATTTGCCATGCCTGAAATGTATATCTCTCTACTTTGTGCTCTTCCTTTCTCTGTCAAGTGCTGGGGAACCCACTTCCTCATAGGTTCCTGGGTGTTCCATTCTTACCCTGGTGAGAGCACCTCTGAAATAAGACTTTCCCTCCTGGGTACCTGATTTTAGAATGGAATTAAACTGGTGTCAAGCCAGAGGAAGGCAGGCAGACAGGATGGGGAAAGGACCAGCAAGAAACAGAAGGAAGGTTCCCTGAAGGAAACAGTGATGCTTAGCATGGAGGAAGTCCACCATGGGAACATGTAGGGACTGCCCTCAGACATCCAAAGTTCTGTTCCAAGTTAGACAGTTATGACTTGTTCTGCCTGATACCAAACTGCAGGAAGAGGAGCAAAGCGTGGAAGGTGGAGAGATGCAGGCCTTAGACATCAATTAAGAACAGTCTCCCTATCAGCAAAAACAAAAGTGTAATTGATGATCCATCACTAAAAGTGGTAGTTATAATAATCATGAAAATTTCTGTGGTGCTTACAAAGTGTCAGGCACAATGCTATGCACTTTACTATCATTATCTCACTGGATTCTCACCGTAAAACTAGGAGTTGGTGCTATTACTGTTCCCATTTTCCAGATGAGAAAACTAAGGCAAACAGAGGTTAAGTGATTTTCCCAGCATGAAACAGCTAGGAAGTATCTGAGGTTTGATTTGAACTCATGTCTTCCTAAGCAAATGCCAGGCTCTATACACTGCATCACCCAGCTCCCTAGGCAACTAGTCCCCCTCTCTGGAGGTCTTCAAGCAAGGTTATAAGAACACTTGGTGAGGATTTGGAAAGGGGACTCTTGGTCAGCTATAAGTTAGAGAAACCCATCTTTGGGGTGTTATGTAATGATTAAGATTGCATCACTCCATGCTTTTTACTAGGACAGAAATCCAGATCAGAAGTGGTCACAGCCACAGCATCATCCTCTGAGACCTAGAAGCCTCCCTTCAGACAGCCCTGACAAGCTGCCTTCACCCAGTCGTGAGGGAAAAAGGTCCTGGGCAGTGATGCCTCCCTTAGCAGCTTCCTGGGTAGGTTTTTGTTCAGCACTGTAACACTGTGGGAGGCAAGTAATTGCTCTGGTGACAGTAGTAGACTACAGCATCCTCAGCCTCCACATTGCTGATTTTGAGGGAGAAATCTGTCCCAGAGCCACTGCCACTGAACCGTGATGGGATCCCAGAGGGCCGAGTGGAAGCATCTTTAATGAGGAGCCTAGGAGCCTGGCCTGGTTTCTGTTGGTACCAGTGTAGGTAATTGCTAATGCTCTGACTGGCCCTGCAGGACATGGTAACTGTCTCTCCTGCAGACACAGGCAGAGAGGCTGGAGACTGGGTTAGACCAACGGCCCCTCTGGCATCTGAAATCAGAAATACAAGATAAATCGTGAGAAATATGCAAGTCCATACTTACAGCAGGAGAAATCTCCCTGACAGTGTTGTGAATAAACCTTCCTGTGCTGCCCTCATGATCATGAGTGAAGAGCCCCATTTTCTCTCTGACCCTCAGAATCCCACACATTCTGAGCTGTGCCCAAAGGGAAAAAAGGCAGGGCTGTCTCTGCTCTTCCTGGCTCACCTGGGATCCAGAGCAACAGCAAAAAGAGCAACTGAGCCTGGGCCCCCATCTCCATGTGCCTGAACCCTGAGTTGCTCAGCTTCTTCCTCCCCAGCTGCCTTTTTGTAGCTGTTCTCAGCAATATCTTCAGGGGCTGGAAGTGAGCCATGCAAAACAGGTCAGGGAGGGAGGCTGGTGCCCCAAAACAGGCCATTGAGATCTGGCCCCTTGGAGAATCCAGAGTCCTGAGCTGTGTGAGTGCACCATTGCCCTTTTGGGACCCTAGGATGAGGGTGTCCTAGTGGTGTTAGATTCTGTCCTGTCCCTACAAGCCCTGAAAACCTCAAAGGTGCCAAGCAGGCTCAGGACCAGACTGGGACCCACCTGTAAGTGATTCACATGTATGGCCAGTGACTGCAACAGGGTTCCCCTCCACTCTATCCTGAAGCACCTGTCCATCACTCAGGATTATTATTTCTCTCCCCCCTAGTTCACAGTGAGTGCTATGAGCATCTGATCATCAGGCAGACATTTGTAGGCATTAGAGTCAGTACAACAGAAGGGAGTCATTTCCTAGTATTTCTGTAAATATCACTGTATCTTTTCCCTCATCTGCCGAATTGCCATGGTTACTGAAGGAAGAGCCATTCAGGATGATAATGAGCACAGTCTCAAAGAACAGTTTCCCAGAAGGTCTATCCCAATCTTGTCAACCCCGCTCCACCCTGGCCTTCAACACAGGTCTACTGGAGTTTCTGTTATCTCTAAGTGTGTGCATATTCCATGGGACAATGGTGAGCCCAATCATCTTTGTAGGCATTTTTTTACAGTTTTTTTGCATGTGCGTGTTTCTACCACCAAGGGTGATTCTCCTCCTGCCATAGTAATCAGGCCAGCAGGGGGTAAGCAGATGATTTTTAGGGCATCATTTCTAGCCTTTTCCTCACACCAGAAAGTGAGCAGTGGGATCCTTAAAAGGCTGCTCAGACACCCAGAGAGCTGCTGAATCGCACTGTTTCTTCCAAGGAAAAATGACCCTATGGACTGGACCACCTGTGTGAAGGATTGTGACAAAGGTCCCAGTGTAGCCACACTTGCTGCTTCAACACTTGCCTGTTGCCACAGGATATTGACAGAGCTATGACGGTAACATGGTAAGGATGATGGCTTTTGATTCATGCATAAATGTGATTAAAGTGAGGTAGAGTTGCAGAAAGTCATCAGCTTCACTCTCTCTTCTGAAGTCATCACAGTCTGGTGGCAGGATGAAAACCAAGATGGTAGGTGATGATGCAAGACACAGAGGATGATCTTGGTGTGTTCCATGCCTAACCCAGCTCTTAGCACTCCACAGCACCTGGTTCAGTTGCCTTCATGGTCATTGGAACAAACTGTTTCCATCCACCCATTCTACCAGCGGAAGTCTTCTTATGCTTGGAGTAGATACCCCACTTACTCATTAATGGATTTGAGTCAACTTGGTTACCCTCAGCATGGTTTAGGCCAATTGCCGAAACAATTTACTGTTGTGTGGCCACTTCTCAAGTGACAAGTGAGAGCTGGGTAGAAAAGGTGGTCACCAGAGGTGGAAAGGAGCACTCAAAAGGGCTTGGGAGAGATCACTATAAAACACCTAAATGTACCCTACACTTTGAACACAATATAACAGAAAGGACAGAAAGTCCAATTTTCCATTCTTCTCCCAAGTCCAATTTGTACATTCCAGTGATGAAGCATTCAATTTTGTGATGATGTTTTCATAGCAGTTCTTATACATCTAGATTTCTCTGTGGTGCTCAGGGAAGTGAATGGAGAGGAATAACAGGGAGGAAGAAAGAGAAAAAAGGATTTATTAAGAAGGGATAGAGTAAAAGAGATCATGCAAAATGTCAGTTCAAAAACTCTGGCAGGGGGCAAGAGAATGGAACAAGTCTTGGACGATGCATATGCTCCACTGTGTCATAATGATGTCCAGAAAAGTGAAGAAGGGCCTCACTGGTTTCGGGGAGTCCTGGCAGTGAACTTAGGAATAACATGACAGAGGAGGCATCATTGCATGGGCAGAGTTGTCATCTACCCAGCTGGAAGGACCAGACTCCTGTGACTGTTCGACAGACTGCAGTGACTTCATAGTATTCGGCCTTAGTGAAACCACAACTAAACATGGTCAAAGAAAATGAATCCACAGAATAGCCATGCCTGAAATGTGTTTCTCTCTACTTTGTGCTCATCCCATCTCTGTCAAGTGCTGGGGAACCCACTTCCTCATAGGTCCCTGGGTGTTCCATTCTTGCCCTGGTGAGAGGATCTCTGAAATAATACTTTCCCTCCTGAGTACCTGATTTTAGAATGGAATTAGGCTGGTGTCAAGCCAGAGGAAAGCAGGCAGACAGGATGGGGAAAGGACCAGAGACCAAGAGAAGTAAGGTTCTCTGAAGGAAACAGTGATGCTTAACATGGAGGAAAGCCACCATGGAGACATGTAAGGACTGTCCTCAGGCATCCAAAAGTCTGTTCCAAGGAAGACAATTATGACTTGTTCTGCCTGATATCAAACCCCAGAAAGAGGAGCAAGATGGAGAGATGCAGGCTTTAGACATCAAGTAAGATCAAACTCCCTGTCAGCAAGAACCATGTAAAAGTGTAATTGATGATCCATCACTAGAGGTGGTAATAATAATAATCATGAACATTTTTATAGTGCTTACAAACTGTCAGGCACAGTGCTAAGCACGTTAGTATCATTATCTCACTGGATCCTCACTGTAAAACTAGGAGTTGGTGCTATTACTGTTCCCATTTTCCAGATGAGAAAACTAAGGGAAACAGAGGTTAAGTGATATGCCTGGCATGAAACAGCTAGGAAGTATCTGAGATTCGATTTGAACTCATGTCTTCCTGAGAATATGCCAGGCTCCATACAGTGCATCACTTACCCCCCTAGACAGCTAGGCCCATTCTCTGGAGGTCTTCAAGCAAGGTTATAAGAACATTTGGTGAGGATTTGGAAAGGGCACTCTTGGTCTACTGTAATTTAGAAAAACCCATCTTTGGGGCATTATCTAATGACTAAGACTGTGTCACTCCATGCTTCTTGACTAGGAAGGAAATCCAGATCATAACTGTTCACAGCCAGAGGATCATCCTGTGAGACCTCGAAGCCTCCCTTCAGACAGCCCTGACAAGGTGCCCGCACCCAGTTGTGAGGGAAAAAGGCCCTGGGCAGTGATGCCTCCCTTAGCAGCTGCCTGGGTTGGTTTTTGTTCAGCACTGTAACACTGTGAGAGGCCAGCTATAGTCCTGCTGACAGTAGTAGACTGCAGCATCCTCAGCCTCCACTCTGCTGATTGTCAAGGTAAAATCTGTCCCAGACCCACTGCCACTGAATCGAGCAGGGACTCCAGCATGTAGGTTGGTGGAATGATAAATCAGGAGCTTTGGAGCCTCCCCTGGCTTTTGTTGGTAAAAGTTTAATTCAATACCAACACTTGAACTGGTCTTACAATTAATGGTGACTCTCTCTCCTGGAGACACTGACAAATCTGGAGACTGAGTCAGCACAATAGCTCCCCTAGAACCTGGAATAAAGAAACAGAAGAGAGAACATCATTCATATGATTTCATCGTCCTAGATTCTCAACTCAAAATGAGCAAACAGAGATGAGTAAGCTAGATTTTCTTCCTCTCTCTTAACCTCCCATAGACACATTCCAGACATGGCCAATGAGCAGGTTGGCATAGGAAGGATCTCTCACCTGAGATCCAGAGCAAAAGACACCAGAGGATCTGAGCCTGAGACCTCATCTTCTACACTAGCCTTGGATACTGTTGAACAGAGACTTTACCATGGACTGACATTTATCTGGGTCTAAGCAACTTGTCCTGTCCCTGGGGAGACATGCAAATCAAGAGATGTAGGGAGGGGAAAGAAGAAAGGCAGAAAGATCAGGAGACTTTTTCTTTAAAGCCTCAGGAATATCAATAGTTTGAACTCATGGAAGAAATTATAATCCTGTCTTTTCCCCAAAACAGTCTGGTCAAGTTCATGTTACCTGAAGGCTTCATATTGACTTAGTTTTAAAACAACGTTATGAATGTTTTATTGCAATTTTCATAAATTATATTTTTATAATATAATCTTGTTATATAACATTTTATGATGCAATTATATGAAAGTATATTTTATAATGTATTTACATAATTACATCTCAATTACATTTTAATCTTGTTTGAGATTCACAGTTTCTTGTTTGACACTTCTGCCCTAAACAACTTTTATTTCTCTGGGTGAGAACTGTTTACATTCCTACGTGGAAGGACAATATTTGTAACTCTTGAAACTTTTCAGTATCTGGGTAGTTGGTGGGATTACATACATATACACACACACAAACACGTGTGCACACATGCACACACATAGACAGAGAGCTCAGAGTGAATGGAATACGATGGGATCATATCTTTAAAAAAATGAAATTAAGTTGTGAGAGAGAAATATATTGGGAGGAGAAAGGGAGAAATGGAATGGGGCAAATTATCTCTCGTGAAAGAGATAGGCAAAAGCCTTTTTAGTGGAGGGAAAAAGAGGAGAGATGAGAGAAAAACATGAAGTTTACTCCCATCACACTTGACTCAAGGAAGGAACAAAATACACACTCATTTTGGTATGAAAACCTATCTTACAATACAGGAAAGTGGGCGAGAAGGGGATAAGCAGGGTGGGGGGAATGATGGAAGGGAGGGCAATGGGAGGAGGGAGCAATCTGAAGTCAACACTCTTGGGGAGGGACAGGATCGAAAGAGAGAATAGAAGCAATGGGGGGCAGGATAGGATGGAGGGAAATATAGTTAGTCTTACATAACATGACTATTATGGAAGTCATTTGTAAAACTACACAGATATGGCCTATATTGAATTGCTTGCCTTCCCAAAGGGAATGAGTGGGGAGGGAGGGATGAAGAGAAGTTGCAAGTCAAAGTTATAGGAACAACTTTTGAGTACTTTTCTTCCTACTAGGAAATAAGAAATACAGGTAAATGGGGTATAGAAAGTTATCTGGCCCTACAGGACAAAAGAGAAGATGGGGACAAGGGAAGGGAGGGATGATAGAAGAGAGGGCAGATTGGTGATAGGGGTAATCAGAATGCTCAGTGTTTTGGGGTAGGGGTGGGGGACAAATCGGGAGAAAATTTGGAACTCAAAATTTTGTGAAAATGAATGTTAAAAGTTAAATAAATAAATTAAAAATAAATAAATAAAAATTTGTATAGTGCTTTTATTCACTGTTTTATTTTCCCTCAGTTAGATGCAAAAACAGTTTTTAGTTTTCATTATTAAAATTGGAGTTCCAAATTCTCTCCCTTCCTTCTTCCCCATTCCTCCTATCCCCCACTGAGAAGGCAAGCAATTTGATATAGGTTATACATGTATAGTCATACAAGACATGTTCATAGTAGTTATGCTGTGAAATAAAACAGACAAAAAGTTCAAGAAAAATAAAGTCAAAACACTATACTTGAATTTGTATTCAAACATCATCAGTTCTTTCTCTGGGGTTGGATAGCATTTTTCCTCATAAGTCCTTCAGAGTTGTCTTGGATCATTGCATTGCTGAGAAAAGTGTATTCATTCACAGCTGATCATCTTATAATATTGCTGTTACATTGTACATAGGACATTTCACTTTGCATCAGCTCAGGAAAGTCTTTTCATGTTTTTCTGACAGCATCCCGCTTACCATTTCTTATAGTACAATAGTATTCCATCATAATCACATACCACAGCTTGTTCAGCTGTTCCTCAATTGATGGGCATCCCCTCAATTTCAAATACTTTGCCCCCAGAAAAGAGCTGCTATAAATATTTTTGTATATATAGGTCTCTTGTTTTTATCTCTTTCAGGACATAGACTTAGCAGTGGTATTGCTAGGTCAAATGGTATGCATGGTTTTATAGTCCTTTGGGCGTAGTTCCAAATTGCTCTACAGAGTGATTGGATCAGTTCACAACTCCTCCAACAGTGCATTAAAATCTCATTTTTCCCGCATCCCCTCCAACATTTGCTGATTATCTTTTCTGTCCTATTAGCCAATCTAATAGGTATAAAGTAGTACTTCAGAATTGTTTTAATTTGCATTTCTCAAATCAATAGTAAGTAAGAGTATTTTTTCACACAGGGATAGATAGCTTTGGTTACTTCATCTGAAAACTGATCATAGTTTTGGTCATTTATCAATTGGAGAATGGTTCTTTTTTTTTTTTTTTTTTTATAAATTTGAGTCAGTTCTCTATATGTTTGAGAAATGAGGCCTCTATTAGAGAAACTTGCTTCAAAATTTGTTTCATAGTTACTATTGCTAGTTATATTTTCCTCCTTTCTATCTTCCCCCCATTTATTCTATTTTCACATTCCTTTCACCTTGTCCCTCCTCAAACGTGTTTTGCTTCTATCCCCTCCCTCAAGCTGCCCCCCTTCAATTATCCCCCACCTCTTTTATCCCCTTCCCATTCTACTTTCCTGCAGGGTAAGATACATTTCTATACCCAACTGAGTGTCTATGTTATTCCCTCTTTGAACCAATTCTGATGAAAGTAAAGTTCACTCACTCCCCCTCACCTCCACCCTCTTCACCTCCAGTGTAAAAGCTTTTTCTTGCCTCTTGTACATGAAATAATTTACCCCACTCAACCTCTCTCTTTCCCTTTATCCCAGTACATTTCTCTTTCTCAGTCCTTATTTTATTTTTTAAATATCATCCCTTTATATTCAACTCACACTCATGCCTTCTGTCTATATATACTCTTTCTAACTACCCCAATAATAAGAAAGGTCTAATGAATGAATTACAAATATCATCTTCCCATGTTAGAATGTCAACAATTTAAACTTATTACGTCCCTCCTGATTTTCCTTTCCTGTTTACCTTTTTATGCTTCTCTTGAGTCCTGTTTTTGAAAGTCAAAATTTCTGGCCTTTTCATCAAGAATGCTTGGAGGTCCTCTATCTCATTGAATGTTCATTCCCACCCTCCACTCCCAAAATGATTATAGTCAGTTTTTCTAGACAGGTAATTCTTGGTTGTAATCCTAGCTCCGTTGAGCTATGGAATGTCATTATTCCAAGCCCTCTGATCTTTTAACATAGAAGCTGCTAAATCTTGTGTTATCCTGACTGTGGCTCCATGATATTGTAATCATTTCTTTCTGGTTACTTGCAATATTTTCAACTTGACCTGGGAACTCTGGAGTTTGGCTATAATATTTCTGGGAGTTTTACAGTTTGAGATCTCTTTCAGGAGGCAATCAGTGGATTCTTTCAAATTCTATTTTACCTTCTAGTTCTAAAACATCAGGGCAGTTTTACTGGATAATTTCTTGAAAGATTATGTCTAGGTTCTTTTTTTCATTATGGCTTTTGTGTTCTCAAGTAATTCTAAAATTATCTCTCTTGGATTTATTTTTGAGGTCAGTATTTTTCAATGAGATATTTCACATTGTTTTCTATTTTTTCATTCTTCTGGTTTTTAAAAATTGTTTCTTGATTCCTAATAAAGACATTAGATTCCATTTGCTTCATTCTAGTTCTTAAGGAATGATTTTTGTTCACTGAATTTTTGAATCTCCTTTTCCATTTGGCCAAGTCTGCTTTTTAAGGCATTCTTCTCTTCATTGACTTTTTGGACCTCTGTTACCATTTGGCCTAGTTTGTTTTTCAGGTATTGTTTTCTTCAGTATTTCTTTAGTATCCCAGAACCAGAAAGCAAAATCCATCATAGAAACCAAGAATTCAATACAGGTTATCACCACAGGGGGCAAAGCCATTCCCAAGCCTCCCCACTCCCTGATGGGACCTTCCCATAAACAAACAAACAAACACTCAGGAGCCTAAACTAAGCCTGTCTGCCTGTGTCCTTCCCAGTTCTGACTAGCCTGACTAACTTTCTCCCAGCTCTGCTCCACCCTTCCTGTTCCACCCGTTCAGCGAGCTCCTCCCATCACATGTGACTTAAGCTTCCATGTGATCCAGAAGGTCAGATGGACTTATTAATGAATGGGAAATATTTGCTCATTACATTACCATTACAAATATGTTGCTTACAAGAAACACATTTGAAACAGGAGGATACACACAGGGTAAAGGTAAAGGACTAGAGAAGAATATATCATGCTTCAGCTGAGGCAGAGGTAGCAATCCTAATCTCAGACAAAGCAAAAGCAAAAATAGATCTAATCAAAAGAGATAAGGAAGGAAACTATGTCCTATAAAAGGCACCATAGACAATGAAGTAACATCATTACTAAACATATATGCACCAAGTGGTACAGCATCCAGATTCTTAGAGAAGTTAAGGGAGTTACAGGAAGAAATAGAAAGCAAAAACTATAGTAGTAGGGGTCCTCAACCTGCTCCTCTCTGAACTTGATAAATCTAACCTTAAAAAAAAAAACAAGAAAGAAGTTAAGGAGATAAATAGAATTCTAGAAAAGGTAGATATGATAGACCTTGGTAGAAAACTGAATGGGGATAGAAAGGAATATATTTTTTCTCAGTGGTACATGGTACACGCACAAAAATTGATGATGTGTTAGGGCATAAAATCCTCACAATCCAGTGCAGAAATAGTTACTATATCCTTTTCAAATCATGATGCAACAAAAATTATATCTAATAAAGGGCCAAGGAAAGATAGACCAAAAACTAATTGGAAACTAAATAATCTAATCCTAAAGAATGAGTGGGTCAAACAATAAATCATAGAAGCAATCAGTAACTTCATTCAAGAGAATGCCAATAATGAGACAATCTACCAAAACTCATGGGATGCAGCAAAAGCAGTTCTGAGGGGAAATTTTATATTTCTGAAAGGTTACAAAGAATGAAATAGAGATCAGTGAATTGGGCATGCAAATGAAAAAGCTTGAAAAATAACAAATTGAAAATCCCCAATTAAATACCAAATTAGAAAAACTGAAAACCAAAGGAGAAATTAAGAAAAGTGAAATTAAGAAAACTATTGAACTAATAAAACTAAGAGCCACTTTTATGAAAAAACCAACAAAATTGATAAACCTTTCGTTAATTTCATTACAAAAAAGAATAAAACCAAATTACCAGTATCAAAAATGGAAAAAGTGAATTCACCTAGAACAAAGAGGAAATTAAAACAATAATTAGACATTCTTTTTTCGAACTATATGCCTATAAATTTGACGATCTTAGGGAAATGGATGAATATTTACAAAAATATAAACTGCCCAGATTAACAGAAGAGTAAGTAAAATATTTAAATAACTCCATCTCAGAAAAAGAAATTGAACAAGCCCTCCAGAACTCCCTAGGAAAAAAATCTGCAGGGGCAGATGGCTTTACAAGCAAATTCTATCAAATATTTAAAGAACTGTGAATTCCAATACTACATAGACTATTTAGAAATATTGGTGAAGAAGGAGTCCCACTAAATTCTCTTTATGATACAAATATGTTTCTCATGCCTGAATCAGGAGCCCAAAGAAAGAAAAAAATTATAGACCAATTTCCCGAATGAATAAAGAAGCAAAAATTTTAAATATGATATTAGCAAAAAGATTACTGCAACTTATGATGAAAATAATACACTTTGATCAAGGAGGATTTCTATTAGGAAAAGAGGCCTGGTTCAGTATTAGGAAAACTATCAAGATAATTGATCATATCAACAACAAAACTAACAGAAACCATATGATTATCTCAATAGATGCAGAAAAAGCTTTTGACAAGATACAACACCCATTCCTATTGAAAACACTGGAGAGCATAGGAATAAACTGAGCCCTCCTTAAAATAATAAATAGCATCTAGCTAAAACCATCAGTAAGCATTATATATAATGGAGATAAGCTAGATGCACTTCCAATAAAATAGGGGGTGAAACAAGGATGTCCATTATCACCACTACTGTTCAATATGATACTAGAAACATTAGTTTAGCAATAAGAGAAGAAAAGGAAATATAAGGAATTAGAACAGGTGATGAAGAATCTAAGCTATCACTCTTTACAGACAATATGATGATATACTTAGAGAATCCTAGAGAATCAAGTAAAATACTACTTGAAATAATAAACAACTTTAGCAAAGCTGCAGAATAAATGATCTGCATACATCATCTGCATTTCTATATATTACTAACAAAGCCCAGCAACAAGAGATAGAAAGAGAAATTCCATTTAAAGTCACTGTAAACACTATAAAATATTTGGGAATCTATCTGCCAAAACAAACCCAGGGATTATATGAACATAATTGCAAAACCCTTTTCACACAAATTCAGATCTAAGTAAGTGGAAAAATATCAGTTGCTCATGGGTAGGCCAAGTTCCTACAATAAAAATGAGAATTCTACCTAAATTAATTTACTTATTCAGTGCCATATTAATCAAACTACCAAAAAATCATTTTTAGAGCTAGAAAAAAAATATCAAAATTTATCTGGAAGCACAAAATTTTCAGAATATCAAGGGAGTTAATGAAAAGAAATGCTAGGGAAGGTGACCTAGTCATACCAGATCTTAAATTAATCATAAAGCAACAATCATCAAAACCACTTGATACTGCCTAAGAAGTAGAGGAGTAGGGGGCAGAGCCAAGATGTTGGAGCAGAAAGACACACATACGCTAGCTCTTCCCCCACAGCCCATATAATACCTGTAAAAAATGACTCTCAACAAATTCTGGAGCATTAGAAGTCACAGAACAACAGAGCGAAAGAGATTTCCAGCCAGGGGTAACCTGGAAGGCCAACAGGAAAGGTCGATCCCACGGGACACTGAGCAGAGCCAAGTGGAGCCCAGCCCTGGCCATGTGACATCAGGAGGAACAGGACTGGAACAGACCTCGGGGGCAGAATTCCTAGCAGGGAAGGTCTCAGATCCCTCAACCCACAAGTGCCAAAGAAAGCCTCAAAGATCAGTAAGAGGGATTTCCCAACTGGACAAGAGGAGAGCAAGGTGCCACCCAGCACTGGCCCCAGGCATCAACAGCAGTAGTAATGGAGGCAGCAGGGGTGGCAGCAGCAGGGGGTGTCGATTTGTGATGCACTCGTCCAAAAGCCCCTGGGGGAACTGAGTAGTTGATCTGAACCTCAGCTCTGAGTGGCAGCTCCGCCCCCATCTAAAGCCCCTGGGGGAATTGAGCAACTGATCTACATCTCAGTCCAGAGCACGGTCCTGGGGGAGGAAGAGCACTAGGACCCTCCTCTTGACAAAGGATTCAGAAGTCAAGTAACTGACTGGGAAATATGCCCAAAAAAGAGGAAAAAAATAAGACCATAGAAGGTTATTTCTTGGTAAACAGATATGTCTTTCCCTCCTTCTGGATGAGGAAGAGCAACGCATACTGTCAGAGTCAAGGCTTCTGCATCCAGTACCTCCAAAATGAATACATAATAGGCTCAGGTCATGGAAGAGCTTGAAAAGTGAGTCAGCAGCTTGGTAAAGGAGACCCAAAAAATATTGAGGAAAATAACACCTTTAAAAATAGGCTAAGTCAATTGGAAAAAGAGTTCCAAAAAGTCAATGAGGAGAAGAAGACTTTAAAAAGCAGAATGAGCCAAATGGAAAAGGAGGTTCAAAAGCTCACTGAAGAAAATAGTTCTTGAAATATAAGAATGGAGTTCAGGGACAGCAAATGACTTTATGATAAACCAAAAAGTTACAAAACAAAACCAAAGGAATGAAGAATTAGAAGATAATGTGAAATATCCCACTAGAAAAACAACTGACCTGGAAAATAGAACCAGGACAGACAATTTAAAAATTATGGGACTACTTGAAAGCCATGATCAAAAAAGAACCTAGACATTACCTTTCGTGAAATTACCAAGGAAAACTGCCCTTACATTCCAGAGCCAGAGGGCAAAATAAATATTGAAAGAATCCACGAATCACTTCCTGAAAGAGACCCAAGGAGAGAAACTCCTAAGAATATTGTGGTCAAATTTCAGAGTTCCCAGATCAAGGAGAAAATACTGCAAGCAGCTAGAAAGAAACAATTTGAGTACTGTGCAAGTACAATCAGGATAACGCAGGATCTGGCAGCTTCAACATTGAGGGATCGAAGGGCTTGGAATAGGATACTCCAGAAGTCAAAGGAACTGGGATTAAAACCAAGAATCACCTACCCAGCAAAACTGAGTATAATATTTAAAGGGAATAAATGGCCATTCAATAATGTAGAGAACTTTGAAGCATTCATATTGATGAAAAGACCAGAACTGTATAGAAAATTTGACTTTCAAACACAAGACTCAAGAGAAACTTAAAAAGGTATACAGGAAAGAGAAATCATAAAAGACTTTCTAAAGCTGAAATGTTTACATTCCTACATGGAAAGAAAATATTTATAGCCCTTGAATCTTTTCCCAGTATTTGGGTAGGTGGAAGGATTGTATACACACACACGCACACACATGCACACACACACAGAGACATACACATGTATAGACAGAGAGTACATCTTGTGTTGAATCAGAAGAGATGATATACACACAAAAAAATAAAATAAAAAGTAAGGGATGAGGGAGGAAAATACTGGGAGGAGAAAGGGAGAAATTGAATGGGGCAGGCTATAACTCACAAAAGAGGTAAGAAAAATCTTATTCAATGGAGGAGAAAAGGGAAATGGAGAGAGGGGGAAAGTGAAGTTTACCCTCTTCACCTATGGCTTAAGGAGGGAATAACATGCTCACTCAATGTGGTATGAAAATCCATTTTACACTACAGGAAAGTTGGGGAGAGGGGGACAAGTGAGGTGAGGGGAATGATAGAAGGGAGGACAAATGGGGAAAGGGAATAACTAGAAGTAAATACTTTTGGGAAAGGACAAGGTCAAATGAGAGGAAGAATAAATGGAGAAGCAGGATAGGATGGAGGGAAATATAGTTAGTCTTACACAACATGACGATTATGGAAATCTTTTGCAAAATGACACATATATAGCCTGTAATGAATTGCTTGCCTTCTGTATGGGGATAGGTGGGGAGGGAGGAAGAGAGAGAAGCTGGAATTCAAAGTATTAGAAATGAATGTTGAGAATTGTTATTGCATATAACTGGGAAATAAAAAATACAGGGAATGGGGTATAGAAACCTATCTTGCCCTACAAGAAAAGTTAGAAGATAGGGATAATGGAAGGGTGGGGTGTGATAGAAGGGAGGGCACATTGAGGGAAGGGGTAATCAGAATGAAAGGTGTAAGGGTTGGGGGAGGGGAAAGATGGGGAGAAAAATTGGAACTCAAAATGTTGTGGAAATGCATGTCGAAATCTGAAAATAAATAAATAAAACTATAAAAAAAAATAGAGGAGTAAATCACTGGAATAAGCTAGGTACACAAGACATAGTAGTCCATGACTCTAGCAGTCTACTGTTTGATGAGCCCAAGGACACCAGTTTCTCATTTCAGAACTCACTGTTTGACAAAAACTGCTGGGATAAATGGAAAATGGCATGACAGAAACTGGGCATAGACTAGCATCTGACCCTGTATACCAGAATAAAGTTTAGATGGGTATGCAATCTAGGTATAAAAACTGATAGTATAAAAAAATTAGGGGAACAAGGAATAGTTTATTTGTCAGGTTTATGAAGAAGGGAAGATTTATGACCAAACAAGAGATAAAGAACATTATGAAGTGTAAAATGGATAATTTTGATTACATTAAACTGAACAGGTTTTGCACAAGCAAAGCCAATGCCACCAAGATTAGGAGGGAACCAGAAAACTGGGAAAGAATTTTTTCAACTAGTGTCTGTGATAAGACCTCATTTCTAAAATATGTAGTGAATTGAGTCACATTTATGAATACAAGTCATTCCTCAACAGATACATGGTCAAAGGATATGAACAGGCAGTTTTCAGAGGAAGAAATTAAAGCTATCTATAATCATATGAAAAAATGCTCTAAATTACTATTGATTAGAGAGACGCAAATCAAAACAACTCTGAGGTACCACATTACACCTATCACATTGGCTAACATGACAAAACAGAAAAATATCAAATATTGGAGAAGATATGGGAGTGTTGGAACACTAATTCATTGTTGCTGGATCTATAAGTTGACCCTGCCATTCTGGAGAGCAATCTGGAATTATGCCCAAAGGGCTATAAAAATATTCATACCCTTTGACCCAGCAAAATCACTTCTAGGGCTACATCCCAAGAAGATCATAAATATGGGGAAAAGACTCACATGTACAAAAATATTTATAGCAGCTCTCTTTGTGGGGGCCAAGAACTGGAAATCAAGGGAATGCCCATCAACTGGGGAATGGCTGAACAAATTGTGGTATATGAATGTAATGGTATACGATTGTGCTATAAAAAAATGATGAACAGTCAGACTTCATAAAAACCTGGAAAGACTTATACGAACTGATTCTAAGTGAAGTGAGCAGAACCAGCAAAACATTATACACAGCAACAGACACAGTGTCCAAGGACTGTATCTGACAGACTTAGCCTTTCATAGCAATGCAAGGACCTAAAACATTTCTAAAGGACTCATGATGCAAAATGCCATTCACATTCAGAGAAAGAACTATGCAGTCAGAATTCAGAATGAAGCAGGCTATTTTCTCTTTTATTATGTTGTATTTTGTTTTTCTCATGGTTTCTCTCATTCATCTTAATTCTTTTATGCAACATGACTAATGTGAAAATGTGTTTAATGAAAATGTATGTCTAGAACCCATATAAGATTGCATGCCATCTTGGGGAGGGAGGAAAATGGGAGGGGGAGAAAATTTAAAAGCTATGAAAGTGATTGTTGACAACAAATAATTTATTATTTAAAAGATAAAATAAAAATTTCTACCTTTAAAAAATATAAGAATGCATGTGTACAGCCCATTTAAGATTATACGCCATCTTGGGGAGGGAGGTAGCGGAGAAAGGGGAGAAAATTTAAAATTTATGAAAGTGATTGTTGAAAACTGAAAACAAATAAATAATTAAAAAGATAAATAAAATTTCTACCTTTAAAAAAATGTAAAAATGCATGTGTAGAGCCCACATAAGACTGCATGCCATCTTGGGGAGGGACGGAAAGGGAAAGGGAGAAAATTTAAAACTTATGGAAGTGGTTGTTGAAAATTGAAAACAAATAAATTAATAAATCTGGGGAAAAATAACTACTGTAAAAAAATAAAGTCAGGCTTTGCTTCCAGAGTGGAGGGTGGACTGTCCCAAGCTTCAGGGATTTTGTGCAGCTATTTTCAGAGATATTTCTAGGGACCTGTAAGTTTTCCAAGGTGGTATAATCTAAGAAGAGCTGTTTACTACTCTCCTGGCCTATGCTCTGATCTGTGAACAACCACAAGACTTCTTCTGCCCTATTCTGAGAATAGGTCCCACTTCACTGATGCCAGAACTTCTGCTATGCTAGTGCTCCTCCTCACCCTGGGACTGCCACCTAGAACTATCACCTGGCTCTGAGTATGGGCAAAGCAGCAGAGTCTTGCTTCAGTGCTGGCAAAGAGTCCTCTGTAATCTCCTTCTGACCAATTGCTCAGCCCCCTTACTGTCTGTGGACTGAGATGTTGATACCAGTGATTCATTCACTTCTTAGACCTGCTCCAGGGTTTCTGTGCCTAGGGCTGTGCTGGCACAGCCTGTATTAGAGTATGGCCCTCTCTCATACTAGTCAGACAAACCTTTCCTGTTGACCTTGCAAGTTGTCTTGGGCTGGAAATTTGTTTCATTGCATCTTTTGTAGGTTCTGCTGCTCTAGAAATTGTTTAGAATAATTTTTAAAGGTATTTAGAGGGCTTTGGGGGAGAGTTGAAGCAAGTCTTTGCCTTTATTCTGCCACGTTGGCTCTGCTAATCTGGAGACTTCTCTTAAGATAGCCCAAAATTACATTTTTAAATAATTTTTAACCTCCAGACCACATATCTAATTATAATGAACTTTTTGTTCATAGGAAATCACATTTTTAAAAAACAACTGCTATCTAATTGTGACCCCTCTTACTTTATATTGGGGTTATCCTTTGTGCTCAAAGAGGACCAAAATGACACCACTGTATTGGAGTCAAGATATAGTGTGTTCTGCTGTTGCTGATCAGATCAACATGGGCTCAGGAGGCTCTATCACAGATCAGGCATAAATAGTCCATATGCACATTTGCAGTGGAGATGTCTCTAAATTTGTGCATCTCACATTTTTTGAGCTATTGAATTTTTCTTTGATAATAAAGCACAGAACCTTCTTTGATGTGGACCCAGCATTTCCCATGGTCCTGTGCCAGTGTCTCCTGTGTCTCACAATCGATTGCAAAATTCTTGACAGTGATCTTAAGAGTGTCTTTGTATTACTTCTTCTTGCCTCTGTGGAAGCTCTTTCTTTGTGTGAGTTCTCTAAAAAATAGTCTTACAGGCAAATATACTTTTGGCATTCCAACAATGTGGCAAACTTATTGGAGTGGCACTCTCTACAGCAGAGTTTGAATGCTTTGCAGTTCAGCAAGAAAAAGAATCTCATCATCCAATACCTTGTCTTTCCAGGTAATCTTCAGAATCCTCCTAAAACAATTCAAATGGAAGAGATTCATTTTCGTGGTATGGTGCTGGTATACTGTCCAGTTTCCCCAGGCATACAGCTATGATGTCCCTCAATGGTTCTGTAGACCTTCAGTTTGGCAGGCAGCCTAATACCTCTTCTCTCCTTCAGAGCCTCCCAAACACTGAGTAGCTCTGGCAATGCATACATCAACCTCATCATCTATGTGTGCATCCCTGGAAAGTATGCTGCCAAAATAAGCGACCTTATCCACAACATTCAGAATCTCTATATTTGCTGTAACAAAAGTTTTCATAGATGGATGCTGTGGTGCTGACTGGTGGAGAATCTCTGTTTTCTTGGTGTTTTCAGTCCAAAATTAACACAAGCAGCAGAGAATATTGCCATACTCTTGCTTCTCAGCCTCAGAGGCTGCATTGAGTGCACAGTCATCTGGGAACAAAAAGCCATGCACCAACTCTCCCTCCCCTTTAGTCTTGATTTGTAGCTTTATCAAGTTAAATAATTTGCCATCAGTGCAGTAGCTGACTGATGCCATTTTCATAATTGTCAAAAGTGTCTGAAAACACAGCTGAAAATATACTAAAAAGTATGGGAGCAAGCACACAGCCTAGCTTCCAATCATTGGTGACTTGAAAAGTACCGAACATCATCTGTTATCCAGAACTCACCTGAGCATGACATCATGGTGTCCTTTACCAGTGAAGTTCTCTGGGCAGTCAAATTTGTCCATGCTTTTCCTCAGGCCTGCACAACTGACAGTATCAAAGCCTTGGTCATATTGGCAAACTTCGTATACAGACCTCTTATATGATCCTGGCATATCTCCAGGAGCGGTTGGGTAGAAAACACCATAATAACCATTCCTTGACCCTTTCTGAAACCCCACTGTCTCTCTGGTAGATGACCAACTTCCAGGTGAAGGAGGACTTTGGTGAAAATCTTGCTGGCAATACCCAAGAGAGAAATCCCCCTGTGATAATCACAGGACAACCTATTTCATTTTCCTTCTTAGACATGGACAAAGGAAGCATAGTTGAACTCCTTGGGGATAACCTCCTCATGCCACATAACCTGGAGGATAGCAATTAGCTTTTGTATGAACAGTAGAAAATCTGGCTTGTAAACCTCATCTGGAATAGAATCAGCATGAGAGAGGACTAATGGCATTCAAAACCTCTTCTTCAGGTGGAAATTTGTCTAGAGAGGGATTGAGTTCTACCTGAAGTAAATGGTAAATGCTTTCAGCATTGTTTGATGACAGTCTGTTGAGAACACTGCACATGTTCAGCCCACCTCTCTAGGTTCATGTCCTTATCACTAATGATGCTGACTCCATCAGCACAGAATAGGTGAGATGCCCTTTAGGTCTTTAGCTCATTTTAAAAGCTCTTTGGACCATTACTAGCAGTGTATAACTGAATTTCATGTGCCCTCTAACTGATTCAAGTGTCCTGCCTCTTCCTAAGTTTTGCTTACACTTTACTTTTGATGGGCTTAAATGTTTCCTTCTAAGAGACAGATGAACTTCTGGTCAGTTCTGTGGAGTATTATTGTTGAACCAATTTTGATATTTATGGGTATTCTGGCCCAGATGAGTAAATGTGGTCTTGTACACCAAATGTCTGAAAGCTACTCATTCCTTTTCTATTGCACTATTGCCAACAGTGTATTGGCTCAGCTTTCCCTCCAAATTAGCCACAAAAAACTCTTGCATAGAGAAGTACTTTAATCTGCTGATATTAAGTCTTCTGGCAGTCTTGCTGCCACCACTTTTATTGAATGTAAATGTTTAGGTCAGAGAGGATAAGTCTATGATCAGTTCAGCACTCTGCATCCCACATACGACCTTTGTTACACTCACATCCTGTCCCTTCTCTGTACAATGACATATTCCATTAAATGCCTTTCCTTGAAGCAAGGGTACATACATAAAGTTTTACTGCAACCTTATAATATATTTGAAAGCTATAAAGGTTCTCATTAACACAATTATTAACCATGATTCCAAGAGATGAATGATGAAGTATGTGTTCCATCTTCTGACAGAAGAAGAATTAGTTGCATAATGAGGCATAAGTTTTTGGATATGAACAATATGAGAAACTGTTTTACTTGTTACAAGGGTTTTGTTTTCCTCTTTTTCTCTAGCGATGAGGATGTGCGAGAGAGAAAATCAATTTTTATTCATTGAAAAAGCACAGTTTAATTTTAAATATGTTAAATCTAAGTTGTTGGTCAATTTCCTGTTCATTCACATTGATTTCTTCAGACAAATACAGTTTTTCTTCCTTATTAAAATTATTTCCTTTTGTCACCTCAGGATTTCATGTTAAGCATCCCCCTTGCCTCCCAGGATCACTTCTCCTGTAGAAATTTAGTTGATGGTATCCTAGCTATCTATCTGAACCCTTCAAAATATGTTTTCTTCAAATCAGACTATGCCCATATATCAGGTATGTGTCAAGATATATCCAGATTTCCTCTCCTACTTTATTCTTTCAAGGAGGAACATTTCCCTTCTGTATAGATTTCCCATCATTTTCACCCTTCTCTGTTAGGGAGAATTAGACCTACAATGTGATTTCCCCCTTTAGGCTCCTCCACACTTTGAAAGACGAAAATTATCACTAAGGCAAGTCATGAAATTATTAGAAGCTCTGCTTTGGACACATAAAGAGACTTTAAGCAGATACCTAGATAACTGAATTGCCCCATCACTGCTATTTCATACCTCTGAACAAAGAATGTGATCTGTTTTTCTACCTCATCTAATGCTTCTTTCTTGACAATACTTATGGGGAAATTCAGAAACTGCTCAACAATAAACAAGAACTCCACAGAGTTGACCAGCAGAATAGTTCATCTGTCTCTAAGAAGGCAGTATTAAAGTTCACCAAAAATTCACCAGATGGTCTATTTTAAGGGCAAAACAGTTTATTGACTTTCACCCTAATACTCTCAGGAGTGCTTCCCCACTCTATTTCCTGGATTACCTCACATGAATGTACCTTCTTAAGATAAAATTTCACTCTATACATGCCTCTTCCCTAACTGTCCTTTTAGTTTTGAGTAATACATAGTAAAATTGTGAGTTTTGTTCCACTAGTACAGTGATAACTGGTATCAAATTTGCTTCCTTTTGATGTATGTGGTTTTTTTCCTTATCTAAACTTGGGTCATTTGTATTTGAAGTCATGAGTTTGCTATTGGCTCCTTTGTTTAAGTATATTCCATCTCTGGTCAGGAAACTGTTATCCTTATATTCTAAGTATTCGTCAAGAAGTTCAAATATTATTCTTAGGCACCATTTTCTTAGTCTGCTGTTTACTTCCCTAATCATTTTTTCTCTTCTGCTTCCTTTGCTTTCAGTGGACAACAGTGAGGAAATGATCCCATGATCTTCAGTTTCTTAGCTAAGTCTCCATACTTGTGAAATGTTTTTGGTTACTTCTAGCAATATCTTTGGTGCATCTATGAATCACTGTAAGTCAGTAGTTATGTTGTTTGATAAGACTTGAGATGGTTTCTGTTATGTCTTGAATATGTGGCTCAGAAAGACAATAAGTAATATTAATGTTATCTATATGATAATTAGCCCATCTCAGTACCTTAGAGTAAGTAATGTTTAAAAACTACTTCTTTTTCTTCCTGAGATGGCTTAATTTATTGATGTCTATGGTTTTAGTATATCTCACTGCTTTAGAGGCCAAAGTTTTTTCTTCTTTAGAGGATATCTTTCCATATCTGTCTCTCCTTATTATCCTAATTTGTGTAATGAAGGCATTGTTGTTAATTCAGTATTAAAGGGTGTACTTAGGAATAAATGTTACCATTCCTGACTCTTGCATGCCTGCACTCTTTCAATTGCTCCTCTTTTCTTTATTTCTTCTTTTATATTTCTCTTTCCACTTTTACTCTCCTTTCATTTTCCAACATCCTAGCAAAGGTGAGTGCTCCCATCTTCTATCAAAGACTCTACATACACACACACACACACCGTTTTTCCAATACAGCTCTGAGTCCATTACCTTTGAGAACATTTTCATTCTCCCTACTAACTTTGGGGCCAGCAAAGTATTCTTTAAATCTCTCTTCATATTCTCTTCCAAGAAGAGAGATCAGTCTATCTGGAAGAGAAAAAACAGCCACTAAGCTGTGGTCAAAATACAAATTTCACCCATTCCATGGTCACTGCATAACTTTCCCTACTGTCTCCAAATATGGGTATTGATAAGTTCAACTCTCACTTTAAGCATTTACAACCAATTATCTTGAGTATTCAACTTCAGCTCCTTAGTTTCGATAACTACATATCCACACACTTCCTCCCTTATTTCTTTATTGTGGAAGCTCCCACTAATTTTAAAATTACTCAGTGCTGCTTGTTTATATTCGCTTCTGGCCAGTGGGAGAAGGGCTGAAGGGCAGGGAGTGAGAAAGAAAAATCAACTTAGCCTATCACGATAATGTTTTGTGTTCTGGCTTGCTTGAATTTCCTGTGCTCTTTATTAATAAGCCATATGACCATTAAGAATGAATTTGAAGGATTATTGACTAAAAAAATGAAGTGAGCCCATCAAAAGGGGACTTGGGAAGCTGAGGAAAAATTTCACATTTGTGTAATTTGGGGGTATGTTCATGTAATACTGATAAACTTAACTGAAATTACCTGAATCATTGAGGAAGAGCTGGTGTGGACAAAGGAATAAAATGACTATTAATGTGTATTTAGAGCAACATCTGGTGGCCACATCATATACTACACCTCCTCATATGGTTAACTGTTGATAGAACAATGATAACATACTAGTAGATAGTAGAGATAGGAGTGGTTATTTTTGGAACTGAACAATATGAGAAACTCTTTGTTATAAGGGTTTTATTATCCTTTTCGCCCAGTGATGAGAATGTGAGGAGAGAAAAATAATTTTTGTTCATTGAAAATAGACAATTTAATTTTAAATGTGTTAAATAGATTTTAATATATTGATATATTAAATATGCTATATTTAATATGTAAGTATATTTTATTCTAATATATTCATAAACTAATTATGTGAATATATTTAAAATATATTTGGATTCAAATATACTGCATCCTTCAGTACTTCATCTAGCACTCAACTACATCTTCATTATGTAAATTAGCATCATAATTATAGAACTGTAAGGAAGCTCAGAGTCATCTTGATCCAAGCCTTCATCTGATACTGTTCACCACCTTCTTCCTACTGAAATCTCACTCCTCCCTTGATGTTCCTTACTCTCCTTTCTCTTTGGCTTCTCCTTTTCAAACCCTTTTCTTGGATCATTATCTATGCCGTACCCTCTGGCACAGGCAAACCCCTAAGTCCTCCTGGGAACTCTTTTTTTCTTAATATTCTCTGTCAATAGTCTCATCAACTCTTATAGGTTCTATTTTTATTTCTATGCAAATTGATTCCCAAATCTACATTTCTAACCTTCATCTCCTTCTCTGTTTTGAACCTCAATCCAATATTAACACCTGTCTTTAGCATCTTCTGGAAATCCTATAAGTAAATAAAACACATCAGATTTAAGATGAAGATCATTATCCTTTATACTAAATTCACCCTTCATAATTTTCCTGTTTCCTTGACTTGCATCACTAAGCTTCCTATCACATAAGTCCATAACATGCGAGTAATACTCAACCTTTCCCTCATCTTCTCCTCCCATATTCAATACATAACTGGGTCTTATTATTTCTACCTAAATTATGTATCTCACAACCATTCATTTCCCCCCACTCACACGGTGGCCATGCTAGTTCAAGCCCACATCATTATTCTCCTTGTCTATTACAAGAGACTCCTAATTGGTCTACCTTCTACAGGCCTCTCTCTTATCCAATCCATCCTCTGGCAGAGCTACCATAGTGATAGACTTACAAAATAGGTCTGCCCAGATCACTTTCCTGCTCAAAAACTTTCAATAGCTCTTGTTGCTTCTAGGTTAAAAGATAAACTTCTATGGCATTTAACTATGCAGACTGAACTCAGTTCCCAATTACCTTTCCCTTCCTCATTGCACAGAAATAAGCAGTAAAGCAAGATTTCAGATATAAATATATTTGACTATTCAGGAACTTTAAATCATTTCACTCCAAATTCTCTTCTGAGATTTGAAAACTCCTCCCTTCCTGAACGCTGTTTTACAGCTGAATAAGAAATACAACCTCCTGTGTCCATGTCTTTACATGCAGGCTGTCCTACAAGCCTGGAAAGGTCTCCCTTCTTACATCCACCTTTAGCCTTCCCCAATGAACCACCCATAGCCTTAAGATTCAAATACATAGTTCTAAACCTTTCATAAAAAACATTTCCAAATGCCCAAGTAAAGCAAGCTTCAAGATGGTTAAAACGTAGTTGGACAAAGTAAAAGCCAGCAGTCCTCAAGGTGGTTCGTTCCCTGTGCCCTCAGAAGCTCCCCTCCAACATCTTAATAACTAGTTTTATATTCTTCTTGACCAAAGAGTCCAGAGCTGGCTCCTGGATTAATTCACCTTAAGGGAATATTGCTACAAACTGTCCCAGGTCTACACCACAGCTTGTTTACTCCCAAGTCCAGATGTTTCTGGGGTTAACTCATGCCTCCTGTTCCTCCAATGTCCTATCCAACAACATTCTACCCTAGTTTTCATAGTTATGGTCATGAATGTCAGTTGCAATGGAGAACAGTCTACCATCTCATGCTTACATTAAGCCAAGGGGAACTACAAAAAAATGCAAAAAAGGGCAGAGAACAGCCCTACTTTTGTTGCTGGACCACTCAACTGACTAGGACTCGTTACTTTTGGTGTCTTCTGATGGACAGAGCCTGCTAACCATTGACTGGGCTCCAAACTAGGCTGCTTCTGGTCCACTCAGATTCAGTATCCTATATCCTATAGTTGTTTCCAGGGCCAGAGCTGTCAGTTGTTCCCATTACTGCTCTTAAACTGATTAGGACCTGAAAATAACTAGGGTGAAACTATCCTTGTCACTGTCTGATGCAAATGCTTTCAGAGTAGTCACTTATAGGATGGTCATCACTGACAAGACCACACTCTCAGTGCCACCAGGGCTGTGGGTAGGGAAGGGAATAAGTATTTATTAAGAACCCACTGTGTGCCAGGTATTGGACTAAGTGCTTTACAAATACCTCCTCATTTGATCATTACAAAAGCCTTGAGAGATAGGATGGATGCTGGGATGCCACTGTTTTCCTATGATAGTGCTGCTGTCACTCTTAATTCAAAAGTCCAGATCTGTGAAGGGGGCAGGTGACAATGTCAGACATCATCACGCTGGACGTGACATTTCTGGCATTGCTCCTCATTGAGGTTATTTAATCCCATACATGATTATGAACTGCAGAGACAATATTTTCGCACTGATTTGAACTCATTACTAATATTGTTTTATATTTTTGTTTCTTTTCATTTGTTTTAAATTCCTTCCCAATTTTGGGGATTATTGTGAAATTGCTTTAATGGTGAGAGATTCCCCAGAAATTTTTAGGAAGTTGTCACCAATGTGTGGAATGTAGTGGGAGCTTGGCTGTACTGCTGAGATGATTACTATTGTAGCTATGTAGCCACAACTCACTGTCTTGGATTTTCCTGGCTATGAACTGCCTTTAAGATGCTTCCTTTAGCTCCTGAATAATGAAGGGGTATTATGTTTCATAGCATTTTTATTCTTGCACAATGTGTTTTAAAACTTCAATTATTAAAGTAACTTTGACTTAAAATATTCCTTAAAAATAGTCTTTATCACTTTGAACATAACTTTCAACTCAAGATGCAAAAGGAAAAATGTAATTTAGCATAAAATATAAAAAATTAAAATCCAGAAATAGAATTCCAAATCAATATTAAAGCTCTTATCATGTAAATATATTAAATAATTAAGCAATGCTGCAATAATTCCACTTACTAGAAACTGGCAACCTATACCACATGTTTGATCTTATTCCGTTGTCTATGGTGTGTGTGTGTGTGTGTGTGTGATTCCTTCATTGCTGAAGAAGACCATGCCATCAGAAAATGATGACATGACATGCACTTGACTTTGTTTTGAATGAGGGAGGGCTGTGCGGGCCACCAACCTCACTTCTCCTTCAGAGCCATCTGAATTCAGTGACCCAGATATTCATCAGGATGACTAGAGATGACCCAGGATGAGGCAATTGGGGTTAAGTGACTTGCCCAAGGTCACATAGCTAGTGAGTGTCAAGTGTCTGAGGTGAGATTTGAACTCAGGTCCTCCTGACTCCTGCACTGGTGCTCTATCCACTGCACCACCTAGCTGCCTCTATTGTCTATGGTACCTTTTAGCAGGATGTAGTTTCCTTCCTTATCTCTTTTAATTAGATTTATTGTTATTTGTTCTTTTTCTGAGATCAGACATGCTACTCCAGCCTTTTACCTTTACTCTGTGTATATCTCCCTGCTTCAAATATATCTTTTTTTTTTTTTGTTGGTAAATTTCTCCCATTTTTCCAGCCTATTTTGAGTTTGAACTTTATGTTTGAGTTGGCTTATACTCACTGCTGGGTGGGGGCAGGGGAGAGAGAGTGATGTGGGTAATGAATTTGGTCTTCAGATTTTTATGTTCTACTACTTTCTGAGCTAGGTCAAGGGTAGGGGAGGGGGGAACTGCAAGTTTTTGGTGCTTCCAAGACGATATGATGCAGGGAAGGGTTGGATCGTTGCCCTCTTGCTCTTTGCTCTGGCCCTTTCCTAGAGAGAGTTCCTGCTCCCTTGCTACTACAAATGCTCCTCTCCACCTTTGAAATGCAAATCACAATGAGCTAATGGGAGATGAAACTGCCACATAGCACTAGTCCTGGACCCTGTGCCAGCACAGGACATTCCTGGGATGTTTCTGATCAGCTATTCAGCCCCCTTACCTTCCCATAGTGCTAGGCTGCTCCCCACTGCTGGGATTATGGGCTATGTGTTGGACTGCTGACCCACTGATATCCCATTGTCTTGAGCCTTCTTTTTCTAAGTTGCCCTGGCTGCAAAAAATGACTTGCTGTGATTTATTCTTGACTTTCCCACTCTGAATTTGGTTTGGTGGGTTTTTTAAATTCTACAGTAGGTGTGTTGGGAGAGCAAAAATGCGATCTTCATTCTGTAATTTTGGCTCCACCCTATGTTTTCAGTTTGAAAACATTCTTCCTTCTTTATATGCATAAAGTTTTTCTCTAGTATGAATTCTCATTATAGAGTAAGGTCTGCCCCCCAGTTGGAAGGCCTTCTCATATTGATTATATTCCTCACATTTTTCTGAATTTTTGATATTGAATAAGTTCTGAGCTGTAATAGATGGCCTTTTCATAATCACTCCATGCATAAGGATCTTTCCAGTTAAGTTGAGTCTTACTCTTAAAGGCCTTCCCACATTTATTATATATTCTTAAGGTTGTCTCTCATATGTATTCTCTGTTGTGAAGGAACTTCTGACCTCAGGCAGAAGATCTTTCTACATACATTACATTCAAATATTTTTTCTCCAGTATGAATTCTCTAATGCCCAGTAAGAACTGACTTCCTTGGGAAAATCTTCACACACTTCACATTCCAAAAATTTCTTTCCAGTATGACTTCTCTGATGTCAAATAAGTCCTGATTTGCACTGAAAAGTCTTTCCAGATTCCTAACATTCATAAAGTTTCTCTCCAGTATGGACTCTCTGGATCACAGTAAGAGGTATCTTCTTCCGAAAGGCCTTGCCACATTCACTACATTCATAAGGTTTTTCTCCAATCTGAATTCTCTGATGTACAGTAAGTCGTGGGTTCATCCTGGAGCCCTACTAACATTAACTGAATTCATAAGGTTTCTCTCCAGTATAAATTCTTTGATGTTGACTATGTTCTCCATTGTAGAGAAAACCCTTCACATGCTACTTAACATTCATGAAGAATCTCTCCAGTATGAATTCTCTGATGCACAGTTAAGATATTCCTTCATCCTAAAGGCCTTCCCACATTCACTACATTCATAAGGTTCCTCCCCAGTATGAATTCTTCAATGTTGAATCAACTTTGAATTGTGGTAGGAAACTTTCCCTCATACATCACATGCCTAAGATTTCTCTCTAGTATGAATTCTCTGAAGTATAGTAAGATTTAGATTTTCCAAAGGTCTTTCTGCATTCACTACATTCATAAGGTTTGTCTCCAGTAAATTATTTGCACTCTGCAAGGAATAATAAAGACTTGATTGACCCTACATTTTCTTTCCTTTCCCAAGGTTCCTAGTTACACAAAGATTTTGTGGCTACTCTCTTGCTGTGCCACTTGAGAATTTTAGTCTCACTAGTCTTTCACTAAGGATCACAGTTTGTCTCATGTGAAAGTATAATGACTCAAAGTGAATATGTATAAATTAATAGACTTAAGATGATATTACCTGGAGGGATGAATAAGTCATTACTCTGCTGTAAATAGATGACATTTGAATGAAATGAAAGACAATCCAAAAAAAGTAGATGACTGGGAACTTACAAATATATCTATTCTACCTGAGATGAAAATAGGATGAGAAACAACTGAACAGAAAGAAAAAGGAGAATCAATGAGTTTAGAATGAGGAGGAAAGATAGGCAGAGATATCAAGTAAGAAAAACAAAGAAGACATATGAGAAAAAGGAAGCTTGTATCAGATAATTGTTGAAATAAATTTCTGCTAAAACTTCAACATGTCTAATTCCACAGTTAAAAGATCAAAACATGCAGGTATTTTTCATTAGAGAAATTAGTCATAGTTACCTGAAACATTATTCAAATTTTGGTTATCAAAGAAATCACAATGAAACAACTTGGAGGTGTCACCAAATAGTTGTCAAAGTAACAAAGATCCTTTAAAATGATAACAAATTTTAACAGTTGAATTAAACTAGGTATTATTGAGCTGCTGCTACCATTTTTCTTAAAGGCAATATAGCAATTTAAGCTGGAGTTACAAAATTGTTCATACCTTTGACATAGTGGTCCCACTCTTAGGTCTTCATTCTCAAAATGTTCTTTTTTAATGTTTATTTATTCATTTTCAGTTTTCAACATTCATTTTCACAAAATTATGAGTTCTAAATTTTCTCCCCATCTCTCCCCTCCCCCACCCCAGAACATCGTGCATTCTGATTATGCCTTACCCCAATCTGCTCTCCTTTCTATCATACTCCTCCCTACCTTTATCCCCATCTTCCCTCTTTTCTTGTAGGACAAGATAAGAGTTCTATACTCCATTAGCTGTATTTCTTATTTCCGAGTTGCATGCAAAAGCAATTCTCACCATTCATTCCTTAAACTTTGAGTTTCAACTTCCCTCCCCACCCATTCCCACTGAGAAGGCAAGCAATTCAATATAGGCTATATATGTGTACTTGTGCTAAAGACTTTCATAACAGTCATGTTGTGAAAGACTAGTTTTATTTCTCTGTATCCTAGCCTTCCCCCTATTTATTCTGTTGCCTCTTTAGACCAATAAAATTGTGCAATGATTGACTTCCATAGAGTTAGCTCTTCTCAGCAATGCAATGATCTAAGACAATTTCAAAAGACGTTATAGAAAATGCCATCCATATCCAAGAGAAAGAACTATGGAGTCTAAATGCAGATTAAACCATACTATTCGCACTTTTTGGTTTTTTCTTTCTCGTGGTTTTTCCCTTTTCTGACTAAAGTGGAACTATGTTTAATATGATTGTATATATGTAGACAAATCAGATTGCTTTCCATCTTATGGGGGTGGGGAAGAGGAGGTTTTGGAAAGGAGGGAGGAAAAACTTTGAAATTCGGTCTTATAAAACTGAGTGTTGAAAACTATCTTTACATGTAATTGGAAAATATAAAATGTTTTCAAGTGAAAAATAAAAGATGTTGTTATAGTATTTTGTTCTTAAAACCAGTTCGGACTCATGCTCTTCAGCTTATCCAGAAGGTGCCTTAACTCTTTGGGAGGAGGCCGTGGGTGGGATGACAGATTTCATGGTAAAACTTTGACGATGACTCATGGGTTGGAGGGATTAGCAGATCTAGTGGTCTCTGTACAGTTATCCCACCTTCCAGATATTCAGCTTAGCAGAGATTTCTGTCTGTCCTGAGACATACATAGGACATGACCCTTTGACCCAGCGCTTTCTCCTTTCCAGTTCTTTTTTAAAAAAAAGACCTTCAATCACACCTGAAATCACTGGTTCCTGATGTGATTCCTGACCCTGCTTGACTCTGTGGTTTGTGTCTTCTCAAATGATTAGAGCCAGTTGAAGATGGCCTTCTAAGTCACATTTTTGTGGAACCTTGGATAACTTACTTTACCTATGTAAGATCTTCATCTGTAAAGCAAAAGATCTTTATTAGATGATCCCTAAAGATCTTTTATTGGAAACAAGAACACTGATGGATCACAGGACAGTTAAGTTAAACTTTCCCACTCCCTCAATAGGAACAAGGCCTATTTTGGGAAAAGGAGGTATTATAAAGTAGACCTGGTGCAGTTTGAGTTGTTTTCTCCCAAGTGGATTGATTTGGCACCCACTTAGGGACTCTTTGGAGGATGGAGAATATTAAAAAAAATAACATTAGCAGAGGAACTCTTGACATCCCTAGAAACCTCCTTTTTGATTGCTTTAAATTCTCTTACCTACTGATTGTACCTGCTTTTGCTTTTTTGGACTGAATTCTGCCAGGCATGGAGCATCACTCAACTCTGCCTCGGTTTCTTTAGAAGTATGTAAAATGGGGATAATAACAGCATCTACCTTCCAAGGTTTTTGTGAGGATAAAATGAGATGACCACAGCACTATATAAATGCAAGCTATATTTTTATAAGCAGTTTTAAAATCAAAATATTAAATTAAATATTAATTAAATTAAATATTTTAAATCAAAAGCTTTCAGGCAATGTGCCCTGAGGCTGATGACCACATTTCCTTTATGTTCTGTGGTTTTGGCTCTAATCCAATTTCCTGCTTCACAAGTCTGTCAGATGAAAAAAGGCCTTGTTTGACCCAAAAGGAAGAACTATGGGCAATGAGGAAAAGTTTCCAGGAGGCGAGTTGGGTTTAGTGTCAGAACATACTTCCTCCCTATTACAGATTTGAGAAAAAGGGTGGGCTGTCCATCCCAATGAGGAATTTACCTGATGCTTAGCAGGTTTGTGTATTCTGCCTACTTCCTCTACTGTCACTTGTAAGAAATAGGTATTTCTCTTTTTCTTCTCAAACATGGGGGGAAAGGATAAAAGAAAAATCCCAAACATCAAAGCTATTAACATTTTTAAACCATCATCTCAGAAATGTATCACTGTACTCAAAATGCAGTGACAATGTGCTTCATTCCTGGAACAGGCATGCCAGAGTAGGGCCAAGACCACCTAAAAAAACCCTTCCTGTGAACAAGGCCAGAAGCAAAGATTCTGTCACAGATGGTGGGATGAAGGACAGGAGATGTATTAGCTGAGCCTCACTAGGTAGACAGCCAGAAAGTGCTTTGTTTAGGGTTAGAGCACTGTGGAAGGGACACCATTACTATGCAGACTATTGGTCTGCAGGGTCATCAGACTCCACAGGACTGATAATGAGAGTGTAGTCATTGTCATCATTGCCACTGACCCAGGATGGAACCACAGAGGCACTTGTAATACAGCCGGAGTGGCTGTCCTGGCTTCTTTTGGTATCCATTTAAATAGTGCTTGAACTGGCCTTATACCTGATGGTGACTCTTTCTCCTGGAGACACTGCCAAGGAGGCTGGAGACTGAGTCAGCAGATGGCCCCCAGGTCAAGCTTGGTCATTCCAATGATGGAGCTTTCAGTTTTGTTGTGATGCTTTCTTCTCATTTACATCACTGTAGCCCTTATATGTCTTGTTTTCCTCATGGTTCTTAGAAAAGTCAATCAAGAGGAACATGCCAGGAAGAACAAATAGAAAAAAGGAATTATGAAGAAGAGGTAGACTAAAGTAGAACATGCAAAATATCAGCTGAAAAATTATGGCAGGGGGCAAGAGAATGGGACAAGTGTTGGGTGATCCATGTGCTCCACTGTGTGCTGGGGGTGTCCAGAAAAGTGAAGAAGGGCCCCATTGGTTTGGGGGCAGTGAACTCAGGAATGACATGACAAAGAGGTCATCACTGCATGGGCATGCATGGCTGAGTTGACATCTACACAACTGGAGGGACCAGAGACTGTTGGACAGACTGCATTGGTTTCATGGTACTCTGCCTTAGTGAAACTACAGCTAAATATAGTCAAAGGAAATGAATCCACAGAGTAGCCATGCCTGAAATGTGTGTCTCTGTACTTTGTGTCAAACGCTTCTCTGTCAAGAGGTGGGTAACCCACTTCCTCACAGGTCCAAATGTGTTCTAGTCTTGCCCTGGTGAGGGCACATCTGCAGTAATACTTTCCCTCCTGGGTGCTGCATTTTAGAATGGACTCAGACAGACTGTTCAGACAAATGAAGGCAGTAAGCGTGGGGAAAGGACCAGAAGCCAAGAGAAGGAAGGTTGCCATACTTGTGGGAGGACCACCATGGGGACATGTAAGAACTGCCTTCAGCGATCTAAAGGGCTGTTCCAAGGAAGGTGGTGGGACTTGTTCTACCTGACACCAAACCACACAAAGAGGAGCAAAGAGTGGAAGGTGCAGAGAGGCAGGCTTTAGAAGTAAACTGAGAACAGACTCCCTGGCAATGGGAACCATATAAAAGTGTAATTGATGATCACTGGAGGTGGTAATAGTAATAACAGTGAAGATTTCTATAGTGCTTCCTAAGGGTCAGGCACAGTCCTAAGCACTTTACCATGATTACCTCACTGGCTCCTCACAGCAAACCTAGGAGTTGGTGCTCCTATGGTTTCCATTTTTGAGATAAAAAAACTAAGGCAAAAGGAAGTTAAGTGACTGCCTAGCATGACACACCTAGGACGTGTCTGAGGCTGGATGTGATATCGGTTCTTCCTAATAATATGCCTGTCTCTATCCACTGCCCCAAAAAAAGGAATCCAGGTCAGAGCTCGTCACAACCACAGCATTGTCCTCTGAGATCCAGAACTGTCCCCCTGAGGCAGCCCCAACAAGCTGCCCTTAGCCCATCTGTGGGAAAGGAGAAGGCCCTGGGCACTGATGCCTCCCTTAGCAGCTGCCTGGGCAGGTTTTTGTTCAGAGCTGTAGCACTGTGAGAGGCCAGTTATTGCCCTGCTGGCAATAGTAGACTGCAGTATCCTCAGGTTCCACATTGCTGATTGTGAGGGACAAATTTGTCCCGGAGTGCCAAGCCTAGAGGCCTGTATTGGGCTACCCGAGTCTTTCTTACCTCACCTCCCGAGGTCTTCGGCTGGCCACGCCGGATGCACGTATGAGAGAAAGGACGTTCCAGAGTCAAACAGGGGTTGAGCTTTATTACAGGGTTTCGGTTACAAGTGCAGGGGGTCTTCTTTCTTAGGACGAAGAGGGGGAGATTTCCTAAGAAGGCTAAGCTTAAGGGAATGGAAGTAGAAGTACAAGCGGGGAGAGAGGGGGAGGGGAGAGAGGAAAGAAAAGAAGCGGAGCCCTACTTTTCTCTTTGGCTCCACACGTGCTAAGAGCTTTCTGGCTTCCTCAATCCTACTTAATCTTCAGCCACACAGTTTGCATCTCAATACCATGCTGTTAGGTAACTAGGTGTGCTCCAATCCGGGACGACCTCGAGGGCAGGGAGACTCCACCCATCAGGTATCTCCGGGGGAGAGGCGGAAATACCCGAGCTAGCCGAGCTAGCTCGGTCTGACCTTCTCGAACCCCCGCTGTTCATGGAGGGCCTCGTAAGACTCTAAGATTTAGAAGTCCCACTTTTACCTGCCCGAGACTGTCCACACGGAATTGAGCTTCCAGTCCCAACATATCCCCTTCTTTGTTATGCGCGGAGCGCACCTGGCTCTAGAGCAAACAGTGGCTGGAGGCTGAGTGGATTAGGAAGGCCTTTAGCATATGAGTACCTTACAACAAGACTTCATTCACACAGAAATCTGCAGCTAGCACAACTGACAAAGGGAGGCATCAAATAAAACAAAGATGAAACTAAATGGCTGAGTTACAACAGGGGAAGTGCAATCAACTAAAATCCCAAAGCATATTTTAAGAGAAGCAGCTGGTGTAGGCGCCTTACACGTCACCACTCCCTTAATCTTGCAAATGGATCTATACAGGTGGAAAATTGGTCACCTCCTCCCCACCCAAGTGTCCTGGGTTTGTGATATCAAAGTCCTCATTCAGCTGGCGAAAAAAGGATGCCTAGATGGGAAGCTGTCAGCAGCAGTGTCTGCGGTTGTGATGAGGGCTGCTTCCTCTCTGGGCAGCAAGGTTAAAGCTGTCAGCAGCAGGCTCAGGTGGTGTATGATCCTTCTCCGGGGTCTCTGGGCTCTCCGGGGTCTCCGCCTCCTGAGTCTCCGTCGTCTCCGACCTCGGTTCCCACCTACGGATCCTTCTAATGGGAATCCACGCATCACCTTTTCCTGTGGAGACACAAACATACCCTGGACCCCATATTAGTATCTTATACGGACCTTTCCATTTCCCTGAGGCCATATCCTTTACCATGGCCCATGTGTCTTTATATCCAGCCTGGGTATTACTTTCCTTGCGGGGTTGTCTTGGAAAAGTCACAAAATGTCTCATAGCTGGAGTAGTATGTGAGTTTTTTGAGACAGCTGTATCAAGCTCTGATTGTATTAGGCCTCTTGATCTTAGCTCTGATTGTATTAGGCGACCTTTTCCCCTTCTTTGTTTAGCGAGGATCGCCTTTAAGGTAAAGATGATAAGAATGCATAGTGGCTCTTTACTTAGGTATAGCTGCTGCCAGGTGCTTACAAATGCTTCATTAACATCTGTAAGGAACCTGACTTTCCCAGATTTTTTCTTTATAACAAACACAGGAGCATTCCAGGGTGCTAATTGCTCCTTAACCGATAGTTGTAGTGCCTGGAGTTTTTCTGGAGTCAGAGGCCATTGTGCCACCCAAATCGGGGTGTCTGACTTCCAATTCAAGGGTGGGGACTCCAGTACAACAGCAATGGCCCTTACTAAAAATTTGATAGCTTCATCCCGAGGCGGCTCATAATGTCCCTGCCCCAGATGTTAAAACTAAGTCCTGGAATCACCAACGGCCATACGGTCCCTTGGCGATCCTCTGCCTCCCACTTTACTGGGTGCATTGTCTCTAAGGTATTTTGGCACCCTCCTATTCCCCACACTGGTCTCTGGCTTTCTTTAAGCTTCCAGTGCCTTAAGGGAAGGGCAATAGCTATGGGAAGCTGATCCTGGCCCCTCCCTGTACTTATTTCTTTCTGCCCAGGGGTAAGGCAGGCTCTGGCTAAGCTCTTCCAGTCATTAGGAGTCAGAATGAACTGACCGCTGAGAGTTTCAAGCATGGCTATAACAAAGGGTGAATTAGGGCCATGCTTGGTACAAGCCTCTTTAAGAGTCGCCACTCTCTTCCACTCTATAGGTATGTGGCTCCTCCGAACCCCACCGGGGACACTGGGGTCCGCTATTTCTAACACAGGAAATGTCCCTACATCTTCTCCATTCTCTATAGCCTTTCTTATTCCTTTTTCCAAACTGGACTGTGGCCCTGAACTGTCTGACCAATGGAGCAGGTTATAAGGAGGCGCGGAGGGAAGGCACGGCGTATTCTCCCCTGCCTCGCCTTTCCCATCCTCTAGATGGAGCTCCGAACCTATTTTTTCTCTACACTCCTTAACTTTCTGCTCGCCAGGGTTCTGCTCGCCAAGGTCCTCCCCTCCCCTCTCTCCGCTTCCACTCTTATTCCAATCCCGCCCTGGCCTCTCCGGCCCTTCCTTACAAAATTCTCGGAGGTCGTTTAACTCTATTGTGACCCCCGCCTCCCTGCATTCCCTGTGAAGTTTCTCAGCCCAGACCTCCTGTTCCTCTGGCTTTATTACTGGCAATTGATTCCTCATCCCTGCCCTTTTCCCAGGGGTTTGGGAAGCTTCTCTCCCCTTTCTCTCCTTCCGAATCTAGGATTCGGGACTCGCTTCTTTCACAGCCCCTTCCGGGTGTACCCCAAAAGCACCCAGGATTATCTACGCTCCCAATCCCTGTTGGGACGCCAACTGGCAAGCCTAGAGGCCTGTATTGGGCTACCCGAGTCTTCCTTACCTCACCTCCCGAGGTCTTCGGCTGGCCACGCCGGATGCACATATGAGAGAAAGGACGTTCCAGAGTCAAACAGGGGTTGAGCTTTATTACAGGGTTTCGGTTACAAGTGCAGGGGCTCTTCTTTCTTAGGACGAAGAGGGGGAGATTTCCTAAGAAGGCTAAGCTTAAGGGAATGGAAGTAGAAGTACAAGCGGGGGAGAGAGGGGGAGGGGAGAGAGGAAAGAAAAGAAGCGGAGCCCTACTTTTCTCTTTGGCTCCACACGTGCTAAGAGCTTTCTGGCTTCCTCAATCCTACTTAATCTTCAGCCACACAGTTTGCATCTCAATACCATGCTGTTAGGTAACTAGGTGTGCTCCAATCCGGGACGACCTCGAGGGCAGGGAGACTCCACCCATCAGGTATCTCCGGGGGAGAGGCGGAAATACCCGAGCTAGCCGAGCTAGCTCGGTCTGACCTTCTCGAACCCCCGCTGTTCATGGAGGGCCTCGTAAGACTCTAAGATTTAGAAGTCCCACTTTTACCTGCCCGAGACTGTCCACACGGAATTGAGCTTCCAGTCCCAACACCGGAGCCACTGCCACTAAACATCGATGGGACCCCAGAGTGCAGGGTGGAAGCATATTGAATGAGGAGCCTAGGAGCCTGGGCTGGTTTCTGTTGGTGCCAGTGTTTGCTAATACCCTGACTGACCCTGCAGGACATGGTAACTCTCTCTTGCAGACACAGACAGGGAGGCTGGAGACTGGGTTAGCTCAATGACCCCTCAGGCATCTGGAATCACAAACACAAGATATTTGGTGAGAAAAATGCAAATCCAACTTACACCAGGAAAAATCTGACCATGTTGTGAATTAAACCTTCCCATGCTGCCCTCATGCTCATGAGTGAAGAGCCCCATTTTCTCTCTGACCCTCAGAATTCCACACATTCTGAGTGGTGCCCAGAGGGGCCAAGGCTGCCTTGAGATGGCTATGTGAGGTAGGGTTGTCTTTTCTCTGCTTGTCTCATCTAGGATCCAGGGCAACAGGAGAAAAAGCAGCTGAGCCTGGGCCCCCATCTCCATGTGCCTGAACCCTGAGCTGCCCAGCATTTTCCTCCCCAGCTGCCTTTTTGTAGCTGTTCTCAGCAGTAGCTTCAGGGCTGAGAGTGAGCCATGCAAAACATCTCAGGGAGTGAGGCTTGTGCCCAAATGACAGGTCCCATTGATCTGGCCCCTTGGATACCCCAGAACCTTGAGCTGTGTGAATGCTGCAGTGCCCTTCTGGGATCCTAGAAAGGGAGCACCCCAGTGGTGGTAGAATCTACCCGGTCCCCATGAGGTCTGAAAACCTCACAGGTGCCAAGAAAACTGAGGACCAGACTGAGAGCAGCCTGGAATGATTCACTTATGTGTCCAGTGCCTGCAACAGGGTTCCTTCCCCTCCACTCTAGCCTGAAACACCTGTCCCTCACTCAGGATTCTTCTTCTACTTCCTAGTAGTTCACACTGAGTGCTATGATTGTCTGACTACCAGGGGGAATTTGTTGGCATTAGAGTCAATACAACAGAAGGGAGCCATTTCTTAGTGTTCTTATAATATTGGAGGACTCCCCCCCTCATCTGCACAATCACCACGGCTACTGGAGAAGGTTCCTACTATCAAAATCCTTAGAAATGGAAAATGGTTCAGCCTCAGAAACTGATATGGTTTGATTGAAAAAAATTACATTAATGAAGAGGAATTAACATCCCTTTGCTGCTGTACCCTGAAGATTATGAGGTCTCTCCATTCAAGTTGCAGCTGAAATCTCCACTATGAGACATCTCCCCATACTGCAGTGTGGGCTCCTGGAGATCTGGGGGCATTTTAAAGCTTCACTTGGGTCTCCAGTTCTTTGCACAGTGTTTCATCCTTCACAAATGCCTAATTAGTATTTTTTTTAATTCATTGGTATATTCATTCATCATGGGTCCCTATACACTAGGGAAAACTCATTTATCTTCCTCATTAACTACACAGATGACTTGGAAACACTGGGATATGAGTTTCCAAGCAAATAGAATAGTCAAAGGATCTTTTAGGAAGCCCCTAGGTGGGGATGCTAGGTGGTGCAGTGGATAGAACAGAGACATTGAATTGGGAAGACCTAAATTCAAATGTGACCCCAATCATTTAGTAGCTTTGGGGCTTTTTGATCCTGGGCAAGTTGCTTAACCCTGCCTGCCTCCAAAAATTAAAAAAAAAGCTCCTAAGGTCATATGATTCACAATCTAATGTTTGATATAAAAGTAAAGGGACACTTCTCTCATGTAGATTGTAATGTCCCCCATCAGTCACCAGCCTCTCCCCAGAGACTTGACCAGGGCTCTCTCAGGGCATTAGAGCTTCTCTCCATCACTGCTCCTTTCTCCTACCCATCAGTGGTTTTCTGGTGACTGGTAATAGCTGGACCCAGTAAATGTTCAGTAATTGCCCCCCATTGCTTTTCCCCATTCTTGTGTGCTGTCTCTGTCCCCTCTGCAATAGTTGTCCTCAGCTCACAGGAAATGAGAGGCCTTTTCTCACAGTCAGACCCTGGCCCCTGGGGCCAACTGTCCTCTCCTCCTCAGTCTCCAGCTGACAGTTATTTCTTTTGCTCCAGAATCAGGTTTGTTACTCTGCTGGGTTATTGGAAAGAAGAGTGAGGACACTTTCACAGATTGAGAATGTACTCCCAGACACATTTTTGTTCATGATTTTGAAACCAAGGCTGCCTTGAGATGGCTATGTGATGGGGTACTGGACCTGTAATCAGGAAGGCCTGAATTCAAATCCAGCCTCAAAACACTTCCTGGTTGTGAAACCCTGGACAGGTCGCTTTTCCTCTATTTCAGCTTCCTCATCTCTATATTGGGGATAAAAATGGCGCCTACCTCCTGGTGTGGATGCGTGGAGGAAGAGACTTGATATTTTAAAAACAGTTAAATTTTAAAGCAGCATAGAAATGCCATTATTATTGTTGTATTTGTTATTATTATTTCCCCAAAGGACACATAAAACAATAAACTGCACATGATGAATATTTTATTTATGCTTACTTCTCACAATTGTATTCTTTTCTTTTTCTTTTCAATCATAGTTACCCAGAAATATATTCCTGTCACCTCCTCAGGTCAGGAAAACCTTCCGTGTCATAATGATTTTAAAAAGAAAGGAGAAAAAGCAATCCAATAAGGTTCTAAAGAAGTATTGTGGGGGCAGAGCCAAGATGGAAGAGTGAGAGCAACTACTCACCCAAGCTGTTAGACAAACACCTTCAGATACCTGTAAAAAGAGAATCTGACTGAATTTTGGAGGGACAAAATCCAATTGGAACAGACTGTGGCAGATTCATAGCCCTGGACAGGCTGGAAGGTTGACAGGAGTGATCCGTTCTGCAAGGCAGGAGGAGCACTCAGCACACAGTCCAAAAGCTGTACTAGTGCATCCCTGCCAGGCAGGGCTGAGCAGGAGGCCCCAGGTGGTCTGTGGCAGCAGCTGTACTGCAGAATCTCTCATATATAAGCCCAGGACAGGAGTGCAGTGGAACCAAGCGAGTAAGAGCTGCAGAGTCCCAAGTATCTGATTTTTGTGGGTTTATTTTGTAACCTGCAACATTGTCAAAGCTGTTTATTCTTTCAAGTAGTTTTTTACTTGATTCTCTTGGATTCTGTAAATATATCATCATATCATCTGCAAAGAATGATAACTTAGTTTCTTCTTTGCCTATTCCAATTCCTTCAATTTCTTTTTCTTCTCTTATTGCTACAGCTAACATTTCTAGTACCATATTGAATAACAATGATGATAATGGACATCCTTGCTTCACTCCTGATCTTATTGCCAATGTATCTAGGTTATCTCTATTGCATATAATGCTTGCTGATGATTTTAGTTAGATACTGCTTATTATTTGATGGAAAGTTCCATTATTGCTATACTCTCCAGTGTTTCCAATAGGAATGGGTGTTGTTGTATTTTGTCAAACGCTTTTTCTGCATCTATTGATATAATCATATGGTTTCTGTTAGTTTTGCTGGTGATATGATCAATAATGCTAATAGTTTTCCTAATACTGAACCAGCCCTGCATTCCTGGTATAAATCCTACCTGATTATAATATTCTCATGATAAGTTGCTACATTTTTTTTGCTAACATCATTTACAATTTTTGCATCTATATTGATTAGAGAAATTGGTCTATAATCTTCTGTTTTGGCTCTTCCTGGTTTAGGTATCAGAATCATATTTGTATCATAAAAAGAATTTGGGAGAACTCTTTCTTCCTCACTTTTCTCGAGTAATCTGTATGGTATTGGAATTGACTATTCTTTAAATGTTTGATAGAATTCACTTGTAAATTCATCTGACCCTGGAGATATTTTCCTAGAAAGTTCATTGATGACTTGTTCAATTTTTTTTTGGAGATGCAGTTATTTGAGTATTCAACTTCCTCCATTAATCTGGCAATTTATTTTTGTAATAATCATCCATATTATTTAGATTGTCGAATTTTGGGGCATACACTTGGACAAATAATTTTTAATGATTGTTTTAATTTCCTCCTCTTTGGAGGTTACTTCACTCTTTTCATTTTTGATATTGGTAATTTGGTTTTCTCCTTTTTTTAAATTCAAATTGACCAAAAATTTATCAGTGTTATTGGCTTTTTCATAAAACCAACTCTAGTTTTATTTATTAGTTCAATAGTTTTCTTAATTTCAATTTTATTGATTGCTCCTTTATCAGTATTTCTAATTTGATGTTTACTCAGAGATTTTCAATTTGTTCATTTTCTACCTTTTTCAGCTGTATACCCAATCCATTGATCTCCTTTATTTTATTTATGTAGGCATTCAAAGACATAAAACTTCCCCTAAGAATTCCTTTTGCAGTATCCCACAAGATTTGGTAGGTTGTCTCATTGTTATCATTCTCTTGAATGAAGTTGCTGTTTGTTTCTATGATTTATTGTTTAACCCACTAATTCTTTAGGATTAGATTATTTAGTTTCCAATTAATTTTTGGTTTATCTTTCCATGGTTTTTGATTACATAGAATTTTTATTGCATTATGATCTGAGAAGGGTGCATTCACTATATCTGCCTTTCTGCATTGGATTTTGAGGTTTTTATTTCCCAGCACATGGTCAGTTTTTATGTATATGCCATGTACCACTCAACAAAAGGTATATTCCTTTCTATCCCCATTCAGTTTTCTCCACAGATCTATCATATCTACCTCATCCACAGTTTTATTCACCTCCTTAACTTCTTTCTTGTTTATTTTGACATTAGATTTGTCAAGTTCAGAGAGGGGGAGTCTGAAGTCCCCCACTAGTATAGTTTTGCTGTTTATTTCTTCCTATAACTCCCTTAACTTCTCCTCTAAGAATTTGGATGCTGTAATACTTGGAGCATATATGTTTAGCAATGGTATTACTTCATTGTCTATGGTGCCTTCTAATAGGATAGAGTTTCCTTCCTTATCTCTTTTGATTAGATCTATTTTTCTTTTGCTTTGACTGATTAGGATTGCTACCCCTGCTTTTTTTTACAACAGCTGAAGCACAATATATTCTGCTCCAACCTTTTACCTTTACCCTGTGCATATCCCCCCCATTTCAAATGTGTTTCTTGTAAACAATATATTATTGGATTATGGTTTTTAATCCATTCTGCTATCTGTCTCCATTTTATGGGAGAGTTCATCCCATTCACAGTTGTGATAATTATCTGTGTCTTTCCCTCCATCCCTTTCCCCTTGTTTATGCTTTTAGTTCTCCCTTCTCCCTTCCCCAATAGAGTTTTAATTTTTGACCACCACCTCCCTCAGTCTTCTCTCCCTTCTTTCAGTCCCTTCCATTTTATTCCGCCTTTTCCTTACTCCTTCTTCCCTCCCTTTTTTCCTCCCCTCCCTTTACTTTCCTCTTTTCTCTCCTTCTGCCCATAGAGCTAGTAAGATTTCTATAATTAACTGAGTTTGTTGTTCCCGCCCTGAACCAAATCAGATAAGAGAAAATATCAAACAATGCTCATCTCCCTCCCCTGTTTCTCTCTACCATAGTATGTTTTTGTGCCTCTTCCTGTGGTGTAATTTACCTTTTTCTGGCTCCTCCTTTTCACATCTCCTGTTATAATCCCTTCACTCCCTTAAATTGAAATTTTTATTATCACATCATTTACTTTATACCCACTCTCTCTATTTGTGTATATTGCTTTAATACATCTTGATAAATATGTAATTCTCAAGAATATCAAGTATCACCTTCCCTTATAGAAATGTAAATAGTTTGCCTATATTGAATAACAAGTTTTTTCCCCTGTTGGCCTTTCTATGCCTCTCCAGACTTGTGTTTAAGATTGAATTTTCTATTGATCTCTGGTCTTTTCATCAGGAAGCTCTGGAAATCCCTTATTTCACTGGATATTATGCTCAGTTTTGCTGGGTAATTGATCCTTGGTTGAAGTTCCAGTTCCTTTGCCTTACAGAATATCATATTCCAATCCCTCTGATCATATAATATAGAAGATGCTAGGTCCTGTGTGATCCCGACTGTAGCTCCTCAATATCTGAATTGTTTCTTACTGTCTGCCTGCAGTATTTTCACCTTTACCTGATAGTTCTGGAATTTGACAGTGATATTCCTTCGTGTTTTCAGTTTGAGAACCCTTTCAAGAAGTGAACGGTGGATTCTTTCAATGACTATTGTGCCCTCTTGATCTATGACTTGTGGGCACTTTTTCTTGATGATTTCTTGGAAGGTATTGTCCAGGCTCTTTTATTCTTTGTGATTTTCTGAAAGGCCAATAATTCTTAGAGTTTTGTCTCCTGAATCTGTTTTCCAGGTCAGTTGTTTTTGCAGTTAGATATTTTACATTTTCTCCTATCTTTTCATTCTTTACATTCTGTTTGACTGATTCTTGATGTCTCATAGAGTGATTAGCTTCTACTGTCCCAGTTTTAATTTTTGTCAAATTGTTTTCTTCACTTTACTTTTCCATCTGCTTTTCCATCTATCCAAGTGTTCCTTTTAAGGAGTTATTTTCTCCAGTTAGTTTTTGTACTTTCTTTTCCATTTTTCCAGTTTTCCAAGATAGGTTTTGTGCTTCCTTTTCCATTAGTTCAATTTTCCTTTCAAATTCTTCTGTGATTTCTTTTATTATATTTTTAAAATCACTGGCCAGTTTTTCTTCTACTTCCCTAATATGGCTTTTAAAATCCTTCTTGAGCTCTTCCAAGAATGCTCTTTGGGACTGATACCAGTTCATAGTCCCTTCTGAACTTTAAGATGGAAGTACAGTCTCAATTTCAACCTCTTTAGTATTCCTCTTTTGGTCCTTGAACCCATAAAAATATTTTATGGTTTTATGTTTTCTGGTTTGCTTCTTGCTCATGATGATCACCCTTTTCCTGACTTTTAATGTGAGCCTCATCTTTTCAGTCACAGGATGTCCCACCATTTCTGTGCTTAGAACTTGAGGCTTTGTGTATTGTAGCCTCTGGTACTTTCAGCTACAAGCTAGAATGCTGTAGCTTACCTGGTGCTAAGCTGCTGATGTGCCAAAGCAGAGGTCAGGTGAAGTCTTTCTGAGTTTCCCTGGAGTTGCCCTGGAGTTAGCTGAGTTAAGTGTGGGTGAGGGGTGGTCTCTCCTCAGAAGGCCTTCTGTCTTGAGCATGCACAGGTTCAGTGGTTGATGAAACTCATTTGCACTAATGTCTTCCCTATTCCCCAGGGTGTGCTGAGGCACACTTGGAGTCATGGTGTTGTTGATTATGGCTCCACCCCCTTGGAGCTCAGGGTCTCCTCCTGCTTAGCTGAGTTTGGGCTATCTGGGACAGCTCTGTTCCTGCACTTGTCCCCTTCAGCCACAGCAAGAGGGACCCCCACTTTGTGATTTTCCTGGCCTCATGGGCTAAGAGACTGTTTACCCCTTCGGCTGATCCCACTGTTCCAGAAGTTTTCTTGCACATATATTCTCTGAGTTTTTCAAGGTCAACAAGGGGAGGGGTAGAGTATTTATTGATCAATCTGCCATCTTGGCTACTGGAAATGCAAGTCAAGAATTTGTTTAGAGTCATTTTTTTACAGATTTTTTTTGGGCATTGCTCTAGAAAATCAGTTTTGTTGCTCCACCATCTTGGATCCACCCCCTAAATTTGTTTTTCTTTTCAACCAGGAGGATCCATCCATGTGGCTCCACCCATAAATTCCATAGTATTACTAATTTGACTTTTGGTTACTTAAATTTGACTTAAGTCTTTTTTGTATCATTTTGTATCAATTTACAAATTTCTCTCTGCATATTCCTATACTGAAAAGGATATAAGGAATACTAAAAAATAAACAGTAGTGGGGAACAGCTTGGTAAAACCAACAAGTAAATCAACACAATATAACCCAAAGTGTGGAAGGTCCAGCTTCTCAGCTCTTCTCCCAGGTCCAGCTTGGTCATCCCCGTGATGAAGCATTCAGTTTCGTTGTGATATTTGTGTTTTCATTTCCATCACAGCATTCCTTCTAAATGTTGATATCTCTGTGGCACTCAGAGAAGTCAATGGAGAAGAATGTGGCAGGCAAGAACAAATGGAAATAAAGGATTTATTAAGAAGGGGTAGAATAAAGTAGATCATGCAAAATGTCAGCTCAAAAACTGTAGCAGTTGGCAAGAGAATGGACAACTGTTGGGTGATCCATATGCTCCAATATACCCAAGTGACATGCAGAAAAGTGAAGAAGGGCCCCACTGGTTTGGGGGAAGTCCTTGTAGTGAACTGAGGAAAGGCATGACACAAGGGGCATCATTGCATGGGCATGTATGGCAGAGTTGTCTTCTCCACAATTGGAAGGGCCAGACTCCAGGGAATGTTGCACACACTTCAGTTCTTTCATGGTATTCTGCCTTAGTGAAACTACAACTAAACTAAATTTCAAAGGAAATGAATCCACAGAGTAGCCAGGCCTCAAATGTATGTCTGTATTTTGTGTCTATCACTTCTCTGTCAAGAGGTGGGTAACCCAGTTCTTCACAGGTGCCAGGGTGTTCTAGTCTTGCCTGGATTAGATCACTAATGGAATAATGTTGTCCCTATTGGGTGCCCCATTTTAGAATGGAATTAGGCTGGTGTACAATGAGAGGAAGGCAGGCAGGATGAGTAAAGGATCAGAGATCAAGACAAGGAAGGTTGCCTGAAGAAAACAGGGAGGCTTACTTGGGGGAGGAGCACCATGGGCATATATAGGAACTGTCTTCAGGCTTCCAAAATGCTGTTCCAAGGAAGGTGGTGTAACTTTTTCTGTCTGGAATGAAACCCCAGAAGGAGGAGCAAAGAGTGGAAGGTGCAGAGAGGCAGACTTTAGATGTAATGAAAAACAGACTCCCTGGCAATGAAAACCATGTAAAAGTGTAACTGATGGTCCATTACTGGAGGTGGTGATAATAATAGCAATTAACATTTCTATAGTGCTTACTAGGGGCCAAGCACAATGCTAAGCACTTTAGCATTATTTTCTCACTAGCTCCTCACAGTAAATTTAGCAGTAGGTGTTACCATAATTCCCATTTTACTGATGGGAAAAGTAATGCAGATAGAGGTTCAGTGACTTGCCTAGCATGAGAAAGCTAGGAACTGTCTGAGGATGGATTTGAATTCAGGTTTTCTTAACAATATGCCTGGTTCTATCCACTTCATCACCCAGCTTCCTGGAGCTAGTTCCCCTGCCCTTGAGGTCATCAAGTGATGACTCTGAGAACACTTGCTGGAAGCCAAGATGACAGAGTAAAAGAAGGAACTTGCTTGAGCTCTCCCCCCAAACCTGACCAAATAACTATAGACAATGACTCTAAACAAATTCTGGACCTACAGAAGACACAAACTGACAAAGTGAAGCAAATTTCATGCCTAAGAAAGCCTGGAAAGTCAACCAGAAGTGTTTATCTTGCTAGACTGGAAGTGAAATATAGTCCTGTGTGGGCTGCAACACACAGACAAGGCCTGATCAGGCCTTGAGGGGACTGAATCTGGCAACTGTGGTTGTTTGCAGACTTTGTGACCTCAAAATGGGAAAGTCAGTAGAAAAAAACTGTATGACCTGTGTAGGAGAGCAGCTCCAGGGTGGCAGAGGGGATGGAGGAGGTGGGCAGTGGCAGAGGCAGCAACAGAGGTTGTTTCTGTGGGGGAATCCAGTGGCTGACAGTACACTCCAAACACCCCTCAGAAAAATAGAACTACCTTGACAAAGAGCTAAAAATAAGTCAGGCAATTGACTGGGGAAATTAGCAATAACCAGGAAAATAATCAGAGTATAAAATCTTACTCTGGTGACAAGGAAGATCAAAACATTCAACCTGAAGAAAACAACAAAGTCAAAGCTCCTACCTCCAAAGCCTCCAAGAAAAATAAGAATTGGTCTCAGACCATGGAAGAGGTCAAAAAGTATTTTGGAGATCAAGTAAGAGAAGCAGAGGAACTATTGGGAAAAGAAATGGGTTATGGGAGAAAATAATGAAAAATGCATCTACAACTCACTAACGAGGATGTAAGTAATGCTGAAGAAAATAATGCCTTTAAAAGCAGACTAACGCAAATGGCAAAAGAGATCCAAAAAACCAATGAGGAGAATACCATAAAAAGCATAACTGACCAAATGGAAAAGGTGGTCCAAAAGCTCACTGAAGAAAATAATTCTTTAAAAATTACCATGGCGCAAATGGAAACCAATGACTTTAAGAACAATCAAGAAATTGTAAAGTAAAACCAAGAGAATGAAAAAAAAGACAATGGGAAATGTTTCATTGGAAAAACAGCTAACCTGAAAAACAGATCCAGGAGAGATAATTTAAAAATTATTGGACCACCTGAAAGCAGTGATCAAAAAAAGAGCCTACACACCATCTTTCAAGTAATTTTCATGGAAAACTTCCCTGATATTTTAGAACCAGAGAGTAAAATAGATATTGAAAGGATCCACTGCTCTCTTCCTGAAAGAGATCCCCAAAGGAAAACTCCTAGGAATATTGTAGCCAAACTCCAGAGTTCCCAGGTCAAGAGGAAACTGTTGCAATCAACTAGAAAGGAGCAATTTGAGTACTGTGGAAACACAATCAGGTTACTACAAGATCCAGCAACTTCTACATTAAGGCATTGGAAGGTTTGTGTAATGGCAAGTAAAATAGGATCTTTTATTGTTTTTTTAGTATAATGAAGAAGTATAATGCCTCTATTTGAATGTGACTAAAAACTATCTTTCCCACCCATTATCTGGCCAGTGAAGATTTGGAAGAAAGTCCATGCCTTTTGTTAATGAAGGACTGGTTCCCAAGGGATATGATGCCCTTTGACTCTAAAAAGTGAAGAAAGACTTTGAAGTCAAGGTTTTATTTTGGGGTATTGTTTTTGTAATAAGGTTTGAGAGCCAGATGGGGACTCAGGGAAGCTGCTAAGGAGGCCCTGGCTTTGAGAATCCTGATGTAATGCTTCCCTCTCCAGTAACTATGGTCAGGTAGTTGGGGTCCAACTCTCTGTTGAATCAAGGCAGAGGAAACCATTTCTATTGACTTTTAATTTCTCTGTATATTGTTTAAAGGAGCCCAATGGAACTCCAAACCTCTTCTTCAGTTGGAAGTTCAGCTAAGGAGGGATTGATTTCAGCCTGGTGTAAACGATCAGTGGTCTCAACATTGATCTATAATGGTGTGTTGGGAACACTATGGAAATGTACAGCCCATCTCTCTAGGATCATATCTTTATCACTAATCAATGTGACTCCATCAGTACTGAGTAGTTGAGATGCCCCATAGGTCTTTGGCCCATAAATAGCATTCAGGGAATCATAAAAGCACTTTGGATTGTTACTATCAAGAGAAACTGAATTTCATCTGCCTCCTTAGTGAGATAGGAATATTGCATATCTTCAAGCTTTGTTTCTATTCTACTTTTGAAGAAATCAAATGCTGCCTTCTTTGAGATGAATGTACTACTCTGCTGAAAAACCCTGTGGAGTTCACATTTTTCATTTAGCAGCTTCTGAATTTCCCCATCATTTTCATCAAACCACCTTGGGGTTTGTGAGTGTTCTGACCCAGGTGAGCATAGGCAATGTTCCACACCAAATCTCTGAAAGCTCTCCACTCCTTTTCTGCTCCACTCTTGCCAACTATGTCTTGGCTCAGCTATTTCCCCAAGTTGGTGATGAAATGTTCCCATTCACAGAAGAGCTCTAAGTTTTTGACGTTGATTCTTCTGGTAGACATTTTGCCTTGGGCATACCAGTTTTGTTGAATGTGAACATTTATCTTGGAAAGGATAAGTCTATGATCAGTTCAGTACTGTACACCACACATTGCTTTCATCACTCTCACATCTTTTCTGTCTCTTCTCCTTACAATCATATAGTCTATTTGATGCCAGTGTTTGCTGTGAGGGTGCATCCTTGAAACTCCATTACATTTAACTAAATGAAAGACAATAATAAGAAGGGGATGACAAGGTCAGGAGATGTACAAGTCTTCAGTAGTGACCATAACTGTTTCAGTTTACAACAACTCCCTGGCAATAATGGTATTCTGAGCCTACCCTAGCATTAAAGTCACCCAGAACTATGTTTGTTCTCTTTTTGGCACAGTAAGATATGTTTCTCTAGGGCTTCATAAAATTTTTCTTTATCTTCATCAGGGTTCATCATGGTGGGTCCATAGGCACTGATGATGGTGGGGTTACACTTCCCTGCAAGTGGAAATAGCATTGTTACAAGCCTGTCATTCATTACTTTTGCCAGGCATACAAGCTTGTTAACTAGATTAGTTTTATCTCAAAGCCTATGCTAGCTTCTCGGCACACCCCTTCACTGAGACCAGTTCAGAAAAATGTGTATCCACCTCCAGCTGCAGTAAACTGGCATTCATGTGCCAGCCTTGTTTCACTCAGGGCTGGTATTTGGATGTGATATCTGCTGAGTTCTTACAACAACAGTTGTTTGTCTTTCAGGTCAACTGGATTTTGTGTTATCTCTAAGTGTGTGCACATTCCATGTAACACTGGTGAGTCCAATCATCTTTGTAGACATTTTTTAGCAGTTCTTTTGCATGTGTGTGTTTCTACCACAGTAGGTGATTCCCCCCTTGTCATGGTAATCAGGGCAGCAGTGGGTAAGCAGATGATTTTTAGGGCATCATTTCTAGCCCGTTCCTCACACCAGAAGGTGAGCAGTGGGATCCTTAAAAGGCTGCTCAGACACCCAGGGAGCTGCTGAATCCCGCTGTATCTTCCAATGAAAAACAACCCTATAGACTGGACCACCTGTGTGCAGGATTGTGACACAGGTCCCAGTGTATCCACATTTGCTGCTTCAACAGTTGCCTGTTGCCACAAGACATTGACATAGCTATAATGGTAACATGGTACAGATGATGGCTTTTGATTCATGCATAAATTGGATTAAAGTGAGGTAGAGTTGCAGAAAGTCATCAGTTTCACTCTCTCCTCTGAAGTCATCACAGTCTGGGGCCAGGATGAAAACCAAGATGGTAGGTGATGGCTCAAGGCACAGTGCATGATCTTGGTGTGTTCGATGTCTAATCCAGCTCTTAGCACTACACAACACCTGCCTTCATGGTCATTGGAACAAACTGTTTCCATCCACCCATTCTACCAGGGGAAGTCTTCTTATGCTTGGAGTAGATACTCCACTTACTCATTAATGGATTTGAGTAAACTTGGTTACCCTCAGCCTGGTTTAGGCCATCTGCCTACACAGTTTACTGTTGTGTGGCCACTTCTCAAGTGATGGGTGAGAGCTGGGTAGAAAAGGTGCTCACCAGAGATAAAAAGCAGCCCTCAAAAGGGCTTGGCAGAGATCATTCTAAAACACCTAAATGCGCCCTACACTTTCAACACAATATAACAGAAAGGACAAAAAGTCCAATTTTCCATTCTTCTCCCAAGTCCAATTTGGACATTCCAGTGATGAAGCATTCACTTTTGTTGTGATGTTTTCACAGCAGTTCTAATAGGTCTAGATTTCTCTGTGGTGCTCAGAAATTCAATGGAGAGGAATAACAGGGAAGAAGAAAGAGAAAAAAGGATTTATTAAGAAGGGATAGACTAAAATAGATCATGCAAAATGTCAGTTCACAATTATGGCAGGGGGCAAGAGGATGCAACAAGTCTTGGATGATCCATATGCTCCACTGTGTCCTGGTGATGTCCAGAAAAGTGAAGAAGGGCCCCATTGGTTTGGGGGAGTCCTTGCAGTGAACTTAGGAACAACATGACAGAGAGGGCATCATTGCATGGGCAGAGATGTCATCTACACAGCTGAGAGGACCAGACTCTAGGGATTGTTGGGCAGACTGCAGGGACTTATTGAAACCACAAGTAAACATGGCCAAAGAAATGAATTCATAGAATAGCCATGCCTGAAATCTATATCTCTCTACTTTGTGCTCATCCCTTCTCTGTCAAGTGCTGGGGAACCCACTTCCTCATAGGTCCCTGGGTGTTCCATTCTTGCCCTGGTGAGAGCACCTCTGAAATAGTACTTTCCCTCCTGGGTACCTGATTTTAGAATGGAGTTAGGCTGGTGTCAAGCCAGAGGAAAGCAGGCAGACAGAATGGGGAAAGGACCAGAGACCAAGAAAAGGAAGGTTCCCTGAAGAAAACAGTGACTCTTAGCATGGACGAAAGCCACCTTGGAGACATGTAAGGACTGCCCTCAGGCATCCAAAAGTCTGTTCCAAGGAAGACAATTATGACTTGTTCTTCCTGATACCAAATCCCAGCAAGAGGAGCAAAGAGTGGAAGGTGGAGAGAGGAGGGCTTTAGACATCAACTAAGAACAGAGTCCCTGTCAGCAAGAACCATGTAAAAGTGTAATTGATGATCCATCACTAGAGGTGGTAATAATAAAAATAGTGAACATTTCTATAGTGCTTACAAAGTGTCAGGCACAGAGCTAAGCACTTTACTATCTCACTGGATCCTCACTGTAAAACTAGGAATTGGTACTATTACTGTTCCCATCTTCCAGATGAGAAAACTAAGGCAAACAGAGGTTAAGTGATATGCGCGGCATGAAACAGCTAGGAAGTATCTGAGATTCGATTTGAACTCATGTCTTCCTGAGAATATGCCAGGCCCTATACACTGCATCACCTAGCCCCCTAGACAACTAGGCCCATTCTCTGGAGGTCTTCAAGCAAGGTTATAAGAACACTTGGTGAGGATTTAGAAAGGGGACTCTTGGTCAGCTATGAGTTAGAGAAACCCATCTTTGGGGTGTTATCTAATGATTTAGATTGTGTCATTCCATGCTTCTTGACTAGGACAGAAATCCAGATCAGAACTGGTCACAGCCACAGCATCATCCTCTGAGACCTAGAAGCCTCCCTTCAGACAGCCCTGACAAGCTGCCCTCACCTAGTCATGAGGGAAAAAGGCCCTGGGCAGTGATGCCTCCCTTAGCAGCTTCCTAAGCAGGTTTTTGTTCAGCACTTTAGCACTGTAGGAGGCCGGCTATAGTCCTGCTGGCAGTAGTAGAGAGCAACATCCTCAGCTTCCACATTGCTGATTTTGAGGGAGAAATCTGTCCCAGAGCCATTGCCACTGAACCGTGATGGGATCCCAGAGGGCCGGGTGGAAGCATCTTCAATGAGGAGCCTAGGAGCCTGGCCTGGTTTCTGTTGGTACCAGTGTAGGTAATTAATAACACTCTGACTGACCTTGCAGGACATGGTAACTGTCTGTTCTACAGACACAGCCAGGGAGACTAGAGACTGGGTCAGCTCAATGGCCCCTCTGACATCTGGAATCACAAACACAAGATAAATGGTGAGAAATATGCAAGTCCATATTTACAGCAGGGGAAATCTCTCTGACAGTATTGGAAATTAAACCTTCCTGTGCTGCCCTCATGATCATGAGTTAAGAGCCCCATTTTCTCCCTGACCCTCAGAATCCCACACATTCTGAGCTGTGCCCAGAGGGACAAAAGGCAGGGCTGTCTCTGCTCTTCCTGGCTCACCTGGGATACAGAGCAACAGCAAAAAGAGCAGCTGAGCCAGGGCCCCGATCTCCATGTGCCTGAACCCTGAGCTGCTCAGCATCTTCCTCCCCAGCTGCCTTTTTGTAGCTGCTCTCCCCAGGAGCTTCAGGGGCTGGGAGTGAGTCATGCAAAACAGGTCAGGGAGGGAGGCTGGTGCCCCAAACAGGCCACCGAGGTCTGGCCCCTTGGATAACTCAGAGTCGTGAGCTGTGTGAGTGCAGCATTGCCCTTCTGGGACCCTGGGATGAGGGTGTCCCAGTGGTGTTAGATCCTGTCCTGTCCCTATGAGCCCTGAAAACCTCAAAGGTGCCAAGAAGGCTCAGGACTAGACTGGGACATGCCAGGAAGTGATTCACATATATGTCCAGTGACTGCAACAGGGTTCCCCTCCACTCTAACCTGAAGCACCTGTCCAACACTCAGGATTGTTATTTCACTCCCCACTAGTTCACAGTGATTGCTATGAGCATCTGATCATCAGGCAGACATTTGTAGGCATTAGAGTCAGTACAACAGAAGGGAGTCATTTCCTAGTATTTCTGTAAATATCACTGTATCTTTTCCCTCATCTGCCGAATTGCCATGGTTACTGAAGGAAGTTCCTGCTACCAAAGTCCTTGGAAATGGCAAACAGTTCAGGCTCAGATACTGAGGTAATTTAATTAGAAGAAATTACATTAAGAAAGAGGTGCTGTTGCACCCTGAGGATTATAAGGCCTTTCCATCCACCTCACAGGTGCAATCTCCATTATGGGCCATTTCCCTGTAGAGCACCATGGGCTACTGGAGAATATGCGACATGATACAGTTTCACTTGTGTCTCCAGGTCTTAGCATAGTGTTTCTTCCATCACTAATGGGCCACCAGTATTATTTTTGATTCATGGCTGCTTTATTTTAGGAAAAGTTCCCTCTAGGAAGATAAGTTTGGATGTGCCCCTATGTACTAGAGAAAACTGACTTTTCTCTGTTCTTGACTCTACACAAATGATTTCGGAAAACTGAAATGTGAATTCCAGTGCAAACATAGTAGGTAAAAAATGCTTTAAAAAGCATGGAGTTGGAGGAGCCCAGTGGTATAGATGATAAATCACTATCTTTGGAGACAGAAGAACCCGAATTCCAATGTAGCCTTATTTATTAGCTGTGTGACCCTGGGCAAGTCACTTTACCCCACTGCCTCCAATTTCTTTTTAATCTGCTACAGTCACACAATTCCCAATACACAATTTGAAATACAAATTAAGGGAAACTTCTCTCATGTAGACTGTAATGTTACCCATCAGTCACCAGCCTCTCCCCAGAGACTAGTCCAGGGCTCCCCAGGGCATTAGAGCTTCTCTCCATCACTGCTCCTGTCTCCTGCCCCCTCAATGGCTCCCGGGTAATGTCTGGGCCCAGTAAATGTCCAGTAATTGTTCCCCATTGCTCCTCTCCATCCTTGTGTCTTGTCTCTGGCTCCCCTACATAGTCCAATATCTGTGCTCAGCGCACAGGAAATGAGAGGCCTTTTCTCACAAGCAGATCTTGGGTCAACTGTCCTTTCCTCTTCAGCCTAGCAGTTTTCTCTTTTGCTCTAAGATCAGATCTTGGGATATTGGGAAGAATAGTGAGGATACATTTACAGATTAAGCGTGTTCTCCCAGACAAGATTTTGTCCATGATTTTGAAGCCAAGGGTGACTAGAGATGACTAGGTGGAGCAGTGGATAGGATACTGGCCCTGTAATAAGGAAGGCCTGCATTCCAATCCAATCTCAAACCCTTACTCGTTGTGAAACCCTGGACAAGTCACTTTTCTTCCATTTCACCTTCCTCATATTGGGGATAAAAATGGCACCTAACTCTTGGTGTGGATGTGTGGAGGAAAAGAGTTAATATATTAAAAAACACTTTTTAAAATTTAAATTTAAACTCCTAACTCTCTCCCCCAGTCAGGTAGCTGCCAGCATCCCAGGGATAACTCTCCATTTTTATTTCACAAGAATGGGCTGGGCATTTTATAGAGAGGCCTGTGGAAAGTACCTTATAACAGACCAGTTTATCTACTCACTACTATTTTGGAGATTAAACTGTAGAGAAATTCTTGGCAACAAGAAATCCCTCCACACTGAATCAAGATAGAATAAGCTACTTGTTGTCTTCAATTAAAACATGGGAATCACCTTAAATGCAGGAAAATATGCAGATCAGGAATAAGGAATGGAATTTTCAAGGATTGTAGAGTACACAGAATCCTCATATTTTCTTTGAAAAAAGATGGAGAAGGTGCTGAACATGATAAGCACCAAATAAATTACAAAAATAAGATACTGATCTCATTTTCCAGAGACAGGAAATTATTCATTACTGATGGAAAACTCATTTCAATATCAATTCCCTGTACTGTCTGTCTACTTATTTGTTTGTGCAGATAAGAAAAGGCAGACATACATTTAAAACAATTCCATCATGACATTTTCAAACAAGTTATTGTCACTGAATAAACAGATGGAAAAAGTGACAGAGACATCTACAATGATTTCGTATGAATATTCACCCTATGAAACTCCATTGTCATATAAAGAATATGAAAAGAGACTAAACAGCACTCTCAAACTGGGGAAATAAATGTTTAATTTACAGGCCAAGTGGACAAAGATGGAAATCAAGGGTAAAAACAGTTTGGATTATGAGTTGATTTACAGCATTTTCTGAAGAAGATTTATAAGCAGTATCAACTCATTCATGATAATGGTGATGATGGTGATGGTGTTGATGAAAGAGTGAGGAGCAGATTAAGGGAAAAATCCAACTCAGAACGCAATTTGTCAATGTCCAGAGGCATTTTAGGAATACTAGTAGATGAGGAGAAGGAGGAAGAAGAGGAGGAATTAGATTTCAGCTTCATTTTAGAAATAAAAAAACTGACTAGATGAAAAAATTTCCCAAATGTCTAGTAAGTGGCTAGGGTCCCCCCCCCCACATTTTCCACTGCCCTACCCTGGAGATGGAATGCCATGTATAGGCCATTCCACCTAGAAGAGTTTGACTACAACTTAGAATTCATAAAGGAGAGGAATGTGCAATAGTCCTTGACAGAATCAGATTGTCCAAAACCAAAGAAATGAGTCCTTCACGTGAGTAGTGGGAGATGGGTATGGAGAAAGGGAGAATACTTATTTTTTAAAAACAGATCTTTATATACATCTTTGGTTTCTATAACTCTTAAGTTCTTGGCTACCCTCTGTGTTACACTGGTATGATTGAGATGCGAAGAGAAACTGAGAAAGGCCCTAGAACATGAGATTGACCTGAGGAGAAGAACTTCTGTGAGGACAGGACAAGAGGAGTAGGGGAAGATTAATCAGTTCATAAATCAGGTATCATTGGATAAGCACCTACTGTGTGGTAGGAGCTGTGCTAAGCGCAGTAGGTTCAAAAGAGGCTAATGACCTCTTCTCCTCAAAGAACTTCAGTCAAACCCAGTGTGTTGATTCTTTCTCCTTTAGCATTCAGGCAGGATCTCTGTTTGATCTATGAGGAGTGAGGGAAGTTATTTTTTCCCCAAAAGGGTATATAACTACTTATATATTCTATGTGACTATTTTGTTCATTTTGGTTTTTAAATTTTTTTGTTTTTATATTAAGCTTTTAATATTAATTTACAAACACATCCAATCCTGTTCTTCTACTCAATAAGACCCTTTTGAAATAAAAGATTAAAAAAAGAAAGATGGGACACTGTTTCAAATTTGACTTTCTTTTCAACCAAGAGAATCCATCCATACGGATCCGTTCATCAATTCCATATTATGACAAATTTGACTTTTGACTTAATTTTTTATATCATTTCTTTTTACATGTTTACAAAGTTATGTCTGCTTGTTCCTATACTCAAAGGAGTATAAGAAATGTTAAAAAAAAATTCAAAGTAGGTGGGAACAGTTCAAGAAATCAACACAATACAGTTGGTTGGTGTTGTCCGTTCTTGAAGAGGACAGAAATGACATCACTGTATTAGAGTCATATTTCAATGTATCCAGCTGTGGCTGATCAGACTAATAAGAGCTTGGAATGCTCTATCACAGGTTGGGGAAAATTGTCCATGTGAACATTTGGGGTGGCTTCTCTAAATCTGCACATCCTGCATTTGCTTTGAGCTGTTCCAATTCTGCTTAGATCATAGAGCATAACACCTTTTCTGATGAGGGCATGCCATGCTGAGCTGTGTTGTGCTGTGTCTCCCATGTCACATAATCATTTTCAAAGTTCTTGAGAGAGATGTTGAGAGTGTCTCTGTATCACTTGTTCTGACTACCATGTGATTACTTGCCCTGTCTGTGTTCTCCATAAAACTGTCTTTTCGTCAAGTGTACATTTTTCATTTGAACAATGTGGCCAGCCCATCAGAGTTTTGCTCTCTGAAGTAGAGTTGTAGAAATGACTTCAGCGTCTGGTACCTTATCCTGCCAAATGATCTTCAGAATCTTCCTAAGACAATTCAAACAGAGGAAATTCCTTTTCCTAGCATGACGCTGTTATAAGGTCCAGGTTTCACAGGCATATAACTCAGAACAACAGCTCTGTAGACCTTCAGTTTAGTAGTCAGTCTAATATTCCAGTATCACTCCAGTGGTAACTGGGAAGGCACAAGAGCATTGTCTACTATCCAGAACCTGCACAAGCACGCCATCATGAAATTGAAATACAATGCTGATGAACTTCTATGTGCAATGAAATTTTGATGTAATTTTCCATAAACCTTCATGACTACCAGTATCAGTGACCTTGGTCAGATCTACAAACGTTATGTACAGACCTCTGCTCTGGGCCTGGTATTTCTCCTGAAGTTGTAGGGCAGCAAACACCATATGGACTCTTCCTTGGCCTTTTCTGAAGCCATAATGGCTCTTCACCTTCTAGGTGAAGGATCAGCCTATCAAGAAGGACTGTAGCAAGAAACTTGTCAGCAATGACTGAGAGAGAGACACCCCCTGTGATTGTCACAGGACAATTTATTTCCTTTACCTTTATAGAACTGGATAATAGAAGCATTCCTGAACTCTTGAGTGATAGCCTCCTCTTGCCATGTAACCTGGAAAATTTCAGTCAGCTTTTGGATGAGCAATGGTCCCCCTACCTTGTATATCTCAGCTGGGATAGAATCAGCACCAGGTGCTTTGCTGCAACAATGGAGCTCATGAGGACTTAAAAACCTCTTCTTCAGTTTGAAGTTCAGCTAAGGAGGGATTGACCTAAACTTGATTTAAATGATCAATGTCCTCAGCATTGACTGTTGAGAACGCAATGGAAGTGTTCAGCCCATCTCTCCAGCATCATATCTTTATCACTAATCAGTGTGACACCATCAGCACTGAGTAGTTGAGTTGGCCCTTAGGTCTTTGGCCCATAAATAGCATTCAGGGAATCACAAAAGTTCTTTGGAATGTTACTATGAGCATAAAACCAAATTTCATCAGCCTTCTTACTGAGCCAGGAATATTGCATACCTTCAAGCCTTGTTTCTACTTTACTTTTGATGACATCAAATGCTGCCTTCTTTGAGATGGATGAAGTACCCTGCTGAAAAATCCTGTGGAGTTCTCTTTTTTCATTTAGCAGCTTCTGAATTTCCCCATCATTTTCATCAAACCACTCTTGGGGTTTGTGTGTGTTCTGACCCACGTGAGCACTGGCAATGGTGTACACCAAATCTCTGAAAGCTGTCCACTCTTTTTCTGCTCCACTGTTGCCAAATGTGTCTTGGCTCAGCTATCCCCCTAAGCTGGTGACAAAATATTCCCATTCACAGAAGAGCTCTAAGTTTTTGACATTGATTCTTCTGGTAGACCTTTTGCCTTGGACATGCCACTTTTGTTGAACGTGAACATTTATCTTGGAAAGGATAGGTCTACGATCAGTCCAGTACTCTACATCACACATTGCTTTTGTCACTCTCACATCTTTTCTGTCTCTTCTCCTTACAATCATATAGTCTAATTGATGCCAGTGTTTGCTGTGAGGGTGCATCCTTGAAACTCTATTGCATTTAACTAAATGAAAGATGATGATAAGAAGGTGATGAGAAAGTCATGAGATACACAAGTCTTCAATAGTGACCATTATTTTTTCAGTTTACAACAACTCCCTGGAAGTAATGGTAGTCTGAGCCTACTCTAGCATTAAAGTAACCCAGAATTATTTGCTTGACCCTTTCAGCACATTGATGATATGTATCTCTAGGTCTTCACAAAATTTTTCTTTGTCCTCATCAGGGTTCATCATGGTGGGTCCATAGGGCCTGATGATGGTGGGGTTACACTTTCCTGCAAGTGGAAATAGCATTGTTACAAGCCTGTCATCCACTCCTTTTACCAGGCATACAAGCTTGTCAACTAGATTAGTTTTATCACAAAACATATGCCAGTTTCTCGGGACTCCCCTTCACTGTGACCAGGTCACAAAAATATGCATCCAACTCCAACTTCAGTAAGCTGACCTTCATTTGCCAACCTTGTTTCACTCACGGCTGGTATTTGGATGTGATATCTACTGAGTTCTCTTACAACAAGAGCTGATTGTCTTTCAGGTCTACTGGATTTTGTGTTATCTGTAAGTGTGTGCACATGCCATGTGACATTGCTGAGTCCAATCAACTTTGCAGGCATTTTTTAACAGTTTTTTTGCCTGTGTGTGTTTCTGCCACAGAGCATGATTATCCCCTTTCCTTGGTAATCAGGCCAGCAGTGGGTAAGCAGATGATGCCCTTTCCTCACACCAGAAGGTGAGCAGTGGGATCCTTAAAAGGCTGCTCAGACACCCAGGGAGCTGCTGACACCCACTGTTTCTTCCAATGAAAAACGACCCTTTGGACTGGACCAACTGTGTGCAGGATTGTGACATAGGTCCCAGAGCATCCACATTTGCTGCTTCAACACTTGCCTGTTGCCATAGGATATTGAAATAGCTGTAATGTTAGCATAGTATAGATGATGGCTTTTGATTCATGCACAAATTGGATTAAAGTGAAGTAGAGTTGTAGAAAGTCATCAGCTTCACTCTCTCCTCTGAAGTCATCACAGTCTGGTGGCAGGACGAAAACCAAGATGGTAGGTGATGACACAAGACACAATGGATGATCTTGGTGTGTTCCATGTCTAACCCAGCTCTTAGCACTCCACAGCACCAGGCTCAGTTGCCTCCATGGTCATTGGAAGAAACTGTTTCCATCCACCCATTCTACCAGGGGAAGTCTCCTTATGCTTGGAGGAGACACTCCACTTACTCATTAATGGATTTGAGTCAACTTGGTTACCCTCAACCTGGTTTAGGCCATCTGCCGAAACAGTTTACTATGGGGTGGCCACTTCTCAAGTCACAGGTATCTGCCAAAACTGTTTACTGTGGTATGGCCACTTCTCAAGTGACAGGTGAGAGCTAGGTGGACAAGGTGCTCACCAGAGGTGGAAAACAGCCCTCAGAAGGGCTTGGCAGAGATCACATTAGAACACCTAAATGCACCCTACACTTTGAACACAATATAACAGAAAGGACAGAAAGTCCAATTTTCCATTCTTCTCTCAAGTCCAATTTGGCCATTCCAGTGATGAAGCATTCACTTTTGGTGTGATGTAGTTACAGCAGTTCTTATAGGTCTAGATTTCTCTGTGGTGCTCAGGGAAGTCAATGGAGAGGAATAACAGAGAAGAAGAAAGAAAAAAAAGGATTTATTAAGAAGGCATAGACTAAAATAGATCATGCAAAATGTCAGTTCAAGAACTCTGGCAGGGGGTAAGAGAATGGAACAAGTCTTGGACAATTCATATGCTCTATTGTGTCCTGGTGATGCCCAGAAAAGTGAAGAAGGGCCCCATCGGTTTGGGGAGTTCTTTCAGTGAACTTAGGAACAACATGACAGAGGGGGCATCATTGTATGGGCAGAGTGGTCATCTACACAACTGGAAGGATGACACTCCAGGGACTGTTGGACAGACTGCAATGACTTCATGTTATTCTGCCTTAGTGAAACCACAACTAAACATGGTCAAAGAAAGTGAATCCCCAGAATAGCCATGCCTGAAATCTATATCTCTTGTGATCATCCCTTCTCTGTCAAGTGGTGGGGAACCCACTTCCTCATAGGTCCCTGGGTGTTCCATTCTTGCACTGGTGAGAGCACTTCTGAAATAATACTTTCCCTCCTGGGTACCCGATTTTAGAATGGAGTTAGGCTGATGTCAAGCCAGAGGAAGGTAGACAGACAGGATGGGGAAAGGACCAGACACCAAGAGAATTAAGGTTCCCTGAAGGAAACAGTGATTATTAGCATGGAGGAAAGCCACCATGGGGACATGTAAGGACTGCCCTCAGGCACCCAAAGGTCTGTTCCAAGGAAGATAGTTATAGCTTGTTCTGCCTGATACCAAACCCCAGAAAGAGGAGCAAAGAGTGGAAGGTGGAGAGATGAGGGCTTTAGACAGCAACTAAGGACAGACTCCCTGTCATCAAGAACCATGTAAAAGTGTAATTGATGATCCATCACTAGAGGTGGTAATAATAATCGTAAACATTTCCATAGTGCTTACAAAGGGTCAAGCACTGTGCTAAGCACCTTACTATCATTATTTCACAAGATCCTCACTGTAACATTAAGAGCTGGTGCTGTTACTGTTCCCATTTTCCAGATGAGAAAACTAAGGCAAACAGGGGTTAAGTGATATTCCTGGCATGAAGAAGCTATGAAGAGTCTGAGGTTTGATTTGAACTCATGTCTTCCTGACAATATGCCAGACTCTATATACTGCATCACCTAGGTTGCTAGGCAGCTAGTTCCCTTCTCTGGAGGTCTTCAAGCAAGGGTATAAGAACACTTGGTAAGGATTTCAAAAGGGGACTCTTGGTCAGCTATAAATTAGAGAAACCCATCTTTGAAGTGTTATCTAATGATTTAGATTGTGTCACTCCATGCTTCTTGACTAGGAAGGAAATCCAGAGCAGAACTGGTCACAGGCACAGCATCATCCTGTGAGACCTAGAAGCCTGCCCTCAGACAGCCCTCGCAAGCTGCTGCTCACCCAGCTGTGAGGGGAAAAGGCCCTGGGCAGTGATGCCTCCCTTAGCAGCTGCCTGGGCAGGTTTTTGTTCAGCACTGTAACACTGTGGGAGGCAAACTACTACTCTGCTGACAGTAGTAGACTGCAACATCCTCAGCCTCCACATTGCTGATTTTGAGGGAGAAATCTGTCCCAGAGCCACTGCCACTGAACCTCGATGGGATCCCAGAGGGCCGGGTGGAAGCATATTGAATGAGAAGCCTAGGAGCCTGGCCTGGTTTCTGTTGGTACCAATGTAGGTAATTGCTAATACTCTGACTGGCCTTGCACGACATGGTAACTGTCTGTCCTGCAGACACAGGCAGGGAGGCTGGAGACTGGGTTAGCTCAATGGCCCCTCTGACATCTGGAATCACAAACACAAGATAAATGTTGAGAAATATGCAAGGCCATACTTACAGCAGGAGAATTCTCCCTGAGAGTGATGTGAATAAATCTTCCTGTGCTGCCCTCATGATCATGAGTGAAGAGCCCCATCTTCTCTCTGACCCTCAGAATCCCACACATTCTGAGCTGTGCCCAGAGGGACAAAAGGCAGGGCTGTCTCTGCTCTTCCTGGCTCACCTGGGATCCAGAGCAACAGCAAAAAGAGCAGCTGAGCCTGGGCCCCCATCTCCATGTGCCTGAACCCTGAGCTGCTCAGCATCTTCCTCCCCAGCTGCCTTTTTGTAGCTGCTGTCAGCAGTAGCTTCAGGGGCTGGGAGTGAGCCATGCAAAACAGGTGAGGGAGGGTGGGTGGTGCCCCAAAACAGGCCACTGAGATCTGGCCCCTTGGACAGCCCAGAGCCTTGAGCTGTATGAGTGCAGTGTTGCCCCTCTGAGACCCTGGGATGAGGGTGACCTAGTGGTTCGATCCTGTCCTATCCTTATAAGCCCTGAAAACCTCAAAGTTGCCAAGCAGCCTCAGGACCAAACTGGGACCTGCCTGGAAATGATGCGCATATATGTCCAGTGACTGCAACAGGGTTCCCCTCCACTCTACCCTGAAACTCCTGTCCATCACTCATGATGTTTATTTCACTCCCCACTAGTTCACAGTGTGTGCTATGAGCCTCTGATAATCAGGCAGACATTTGTACACATTAAAATCAGTACAACAGGAGGGAATCATCTCCTAGTATTTATGTAAATATCATTGTATCTTTTCCCTCACTTGCCCAATTTCCACGGTTACTGAAGAAAGATCCTGCTACCAAAGTCGTTGGAAATGGCAAGTAGTTCAGCCTCAGATACTGAGGTAATTTGAATAGAAGAAATAACATTAATGAAGAGGAATGACCATTCCTTTGCTGCTGCACCCTGAGGATTATGAGGCTTTTCCATCCATCTCACAGCTGCAATCCCCACTATGGGCCACCTCCCTGTATTGTACTGTGGGTTCTTGGAGTTCAGGTAACATGACACAGCTTCCCTTGGGTCTCCAGCTCTGAGAACAGTGTTTCTTCCATCACTAATGCCTAATCAGTATTATTTTTGATTTGTTTCTATATTCATTTATGACAAGTTCCCTCTAGGAAGACAAGCTTTGGATGGGCCTGTATACACTAGAGAAAACTCACTTTTCTTACTTGTTGACTCTACACTGATGATCTAGGATCAGTGAGATATGAAGTCCCTTACAAACAGAGCAGCCACAGAATGCTTTAAAAGGCTTGGAGGTAGGGCCGCTAGGTGGAACAGATGTCAGATCAAAATCTCTGGGGTCAGGATGGCCAGAGATCAAATGTAGCCCCATTTAGTAGCTGTATAACCCTGGATAAGTCACTTTACCCTGACTGCCTCCAAATTTTTTTAAAATCCCCTAAGGTCACATGATTCACGTTATAGAACTTGATGTACAAGTTAAAGGAAACTTCTCTCATATAGACTGTAATGGTCCCAATCAGTCAGCAGCCTTTTCTCAGACACTAGTCCAGGGCTCCCCAGGGCATTAGAGTTTTCCACATCACTGCTCCTTTCTCCTGCCCCTCAGTGGTTCCCTGTTGCCTGGTAATGGCTGCACCTGGTAAATGTCCGGTAATTGGCCCCCATTGCTTCTCCCCATCCTTGTGTTCTGTCTCTGTCCCTCCTGCACTGTTCAATAGCTGTCCTCAGCTCACAGGAAATGAGAGGCCTTTTCTCACAGACAGACCCTGGCCCCTGGGGCCAACTGTCTTGTCCTCCTCAGCCTCCAATTGGCAGTTTTCTCTTTTGTTTCAGGATCAGATCTATCACTCTCTTGGGATATTGGGAAGAATAGTGAGGATACATTTACAGATTCAGAATGTACTCCCAGACAAGATTTTTTTCCCTGATTTTGAAACCAAGGCTCACTAAAGATGCCTAGGTGATACACTGGATGGGGTACTGGACCTGTAATCAGAAATGCCTGAATTGACATCCACTCTCAAATCCTTTCTGGTTGTGAAACCCTGGACAAGTCACTTTTCCTCTGTCTATTTCAGTTTCTTCATCTCTATATTGGGGATAAAAATGGCACTTAAGTCCAGATGTGTGGAGGAAAATTAAAAACACTTTGTAAACTTTAACTTTCAACTCCTAACCCTCTCTTCTAACCAGACAGTTGCTGGCATCCCGGGAATTACTCTCCATTTTCATTTCACAAGAATAGGCTGGGCATTTTATAGAGGGGAATTTCAAAGAACACCATAAGAAAGAAAAACTGCAGTTCTGAACTCGCTACGTCCTACTAACGACGACGCACCCCACAGCACCTGCCTCAGTTGCCTTCATGGCCATAGGAACAAATTGTTCTCATCCACCCATTCTACAAGTCTTCACGTGCTTGGGGTAGACACCCCGTAACTCATCCATGGATTTCAGTCCCCTTTCTTACCCTCAAGCTGGTTTAACCAATCTGCTAAATCCATTTACTCTGGTGTGATCACTGAGCATGCTACAACTTCTCGGGGCCACAGGTGAGAGTTGGGGGGAACAGGTGGACACCAGGAAGGAAAGCAGCCCCAAATGGGGCTTGGCAGAGATTAGACCAGAGGTACTAGTCTTCCCTGAACACACCCTACACCACAAACACAATAGAACACGAAAGGCAGAAGGACCATTTTCTTCACTCTTCTCCCAGGTCAAGTTTGGTCATTCCAGTGATGCAGCATTCAGTTTTGTTGTGATGTTTTCAAAGCAGCTCTTTTAGGTCTTGATTTCTCTATGGAGCTCAAAGAAGTCAATGGAGAGGAATATGACAGGGAAGAACAAATGGAAGAAAGGATTTATTAAGAAGGGGTAGATTATAGTAGATCATGCAAAATGTCAGCTCAAAAACTGGCAGGTGGCAAGAGAATGGGACAAGTGTTGGAGGATTCATATGCTCCATAGTGTGCTGATGATGTCCGGAAAAGTGAAGACGAGTCCTCTTCATTTGAGGGAGTCCTTGCAGTGAACGTACGAAGGACCTGACAAAGGGACATCATTGCATGAGCATGCATGATGGAGTTGACATCTACATAGCTGGAAGAACCAGCCTTCAGAGTGTTGGACAGACTGCAGTGCTTTCATGGTATTCTGCCTTAGTGAAACCACAAGCAATCATAGTCCAAGCAAATAAATCTACAGAGTAACTATGCCTGAAATGTTTGTCTGTGTACGTGGTATTCATACCTTCTCTGTCAAGAGGTGGGGAACCCACTTCCTTATAGGTTCCAGGGTGTTCTAGTCTTGTCCTGGTGAGAGTACCTGTGGAATAATGCTTTCTCTTCTGGGTGCCCCATTATAGAATGGACTCAGATAGACTAGTGTCTAGCTAGAGGAAGTCAAGCAGAATGCGGCAAGGACCAGAGGCCAAGGAAAGGAAGGTTGCCTGAAGGAAAAAGGGATGCTTAGCTTGGGGGAGGGCCACCATGGGGACATGTAAGAACTGCCTGGCTGCTTCCCAAGCTCCATTACAAGGAAGGGGGTGTGAATTGTTGTTCCTGATACCAAAACACAGAAAGAAGAGCAAAGAGTGGAAGGTACAGAGAGGCAGCCTTTAGAAGTAAAATGAGAATAGACTCCCTGGCAATGAGAGCCATGTAAAAGCATACTTGATGATCCATCACTGGAGATGGTAAGAGTAATAACAGTGAACATTTTTATAGTGTTTACTAAGGGCCAGGCACAGTGCTAAGCACTTTACCATGATTATCTCACTGGATCCTCACAGCAAAACTAGGAGTAGGTGCTACTATTTTACAGATGAGAAAATGAAGGTAGAGGTTAAATGATGTGCCCAATATGAAACAGCAAGAAAGTGTCTGAGGTTTGATTAGAACTCATGTCTTCCTGTGGATATACCAGGCTCTGTCCACTGCACCACTTAGCTCCCTAGCCAGCTAGTCCTGCTGCCCTAGGGGTCTTCAAACAACAGCTATAAGAACACTTGGTGAGGATTTGTAAAGGCAACTCTTGGTCAGCTGCGAGTTAGAGAAATCCACCTTTAGGGTGTCATCTAATTATTTAGATTGTGTCACTTCATGATTCTTGTCTGGGAAAGAAATCCAGATCAGAACTGGTCACAACCACATCTCCTTCCTCTGAGACCTGGAGCCCTCCCCCTGAGGCAGCCCTGACAAGCTGCCCCTGACCCAGCTGTGAGGGAAAAAGGCCCTGGGCAGTGACGCCTCCCTCAGCAGCTGCCTGCAGGTTTTGGTTTAGAGCTGTAGTGCTGTGAGAGGCCAACTATTCCACTGCTGACAGTAATAGACTGCAGCATCCTCAGCCTCCACATTGCTGATTTTGAAGGAGAAATCTGTCCCAGAGCCACTGCCACTGAACCTCAATGGGCCCCAGAGTGCACGGTGGAAGCGTATTGAATGAGGAGCCTAGGAGCTTGGCCTGGTTTCTGATGGTACCAGTGTCAGTTATTGCTAATGCTCTGACTGGCCCTGCAGGACATGGTAACTGTCTCTCCTGCAGACACAGACAAGGAGGCTGGAGACTGGGTTAGACCAATGGCCCCTCTGGCATCTGGAATCACAAACACAAGATAAATGGTGAGAAATATGCAAGTCCATACTTACAGCAAGGGAAATCTCCCTGACAGTGTTGGGAATTAACCCTTCCTGTGCTGGCCTCATGATCATGAGTGAAGAGCCCCATCTTCTCTCTGACCCTCAGAATCCCACACATTCTGAGCTGTGCCCAGAGGGACAAAAGGCAGGGCTGTCTCTGCTCTTCCTGGCTCACCTGGGATACAGAGCAACAGCAAAAAGAGCAGCTGAGCCAGGGCCCCCATCTCCATGTGCCTGAACCCTGAGCTGCTCAGCATCTTCCTCCCCAGCTGCCTTTTTGTAGCTGCTCTCCCCAGGAGCTTCAGGGGCTGGGAGTGAGTGATGCAAAACAGGTCAGGAAGGGAGGCTAGTGCCCAAAGGACAGGCCCCAATGATCTGGCCCCTTGAATAGCCCAGAGCCCTGAGCTATGTGAGTGCACCATTGCCCTTCTGAGACCCTGGGATGAGGGTGTCCCATTGGTGTTAGATCTTACCCTGTCCCTATGAGCCCTGAAAACCTCAAGGTGCTAAGAAAGCTCAGGACCAAACTGGGACCCTCCTGGATATGATTCACATATATGAATAGTGCCTGCAACAGGGTTACCCTTCACTCTAGCCTGAAGCACTTGCCCATCTCTCATGATTCTTCTTCCACTCGCCACTAGTTCACAGTGATTACCATGACTACCTGTTCATCAGGGAGGAATTTGTAGGCATTCCAGTCAGTACAACAGAATGGAGTGATTTCCTAGTGTTTATGTAAATAGTCTTGGATTTTTTTCTCCCATCTGCATAATTATCATGGTTACTGAAGCAAGTTCCTGCTACTAAAGTTCTTGGAAATGGCAAGTGGTTCAGTCTCAGAAGTTAATATGGTTGGATTATAAGGAATTACATTAATGAAAATGAATTATCACTTTGCTGCTGTACCCTGAGGACCATGAGGCCTTTCTATCTACCTTGCAGCTGAAATCTCCTCTATGAGACATCTCCCTACATTGCAACATGGGCTCCTAGTGATCAGGCATCATCTTACAGCTTCACTTGGGTCCCCAGCCCTTAGCACAGTGTTTTGTACGTAACAAGTGCCTAATGAGCTTTTTCAAAATTTATTAATTTATTCATTAATGAAAAGTGCCCTGTAAGGAGAGGAGTTTTGAATGTGTCCCTATATGCTTAGGAAAACTTATTTATCTTTCTCATTGACTCTACACTGTCTAGGAACTTTGGCATATGTATTCCCATGCCAACAAAGCAGCCATGGGATCCTTTAAAAGCAGCTTGGTGGGGCTGCTGGCTGGTGCAGTGGCCTTGGGTGAAGAAGACCTGACTTCAAATGTGACTTCAGCTGTTTACTAGCTGTGTGACCCTGGGCACTTTACCCTGACTGCCTCCAAAAATTAAAACCAAACTAAACCAAAAACCCTAAGGTCATATGATTCTCAGCCTAGAGTATGTCCTACAAGTTAAGGGAGATTTTCTCCCCTGGACCATAATGTTGCTCATCAGTCAGCAGCCCTGTGCCCAGAGACTTGGTGAGGCCTCCCCAGGGCATCAGAGCTTCTCTACATCCCTGCTTCTTTCTATTGCTCCCTGGTGGCTGGTAATGACTGGGTCCAATAACTGTCCAGTATCTATGCCATGTTGCTCCTCAGCATCCTTGTGTTCTGTCTCTGTTTCCCCCCATCCCTCCTGCACAGACCAATAGCTGAGGCCTTTTCTCACAGACAGACCCTGGCTGCTGGGGTCAACAGTCCTCTCCTCAAGCCTCCAGCTGACAATTTTTTTCTTTCAGTCCAGGATCAGATCTATTGCTGTACTGGGATAATATGAAGAATAGTGAAGATGCTTTTACAGATTAAAAATGCACCCCAGACAAGAACATTTCAATGATTTTGACACCGAGGCTGCCTAGAGATGACTAGGTGATTCAGTGAATGCGGCACTGCACCTGTAATCAGGAAGGCATGAATTAGAAAATCCAGCCTCCAACACTCAGTGGTTGTGAAACCTTTGGAGAAGTCACTTTTCCTCTGTCTATTTCACCTTCCTCATCTCTATACTGGGGATAAAAATTGCACCTACCTCCCAATATGGATATATAGATGAAAAGAGTTAATATGTTTAAAACATTTTGCAAACTTTAAAGCAGTATAGAAATGCTAGTGTTGTTATTATTTCTGAAAAAGTACACATTGAACAATAAACTGCATATAATGAATTTTTGTTTATTTTGACTTTAAATGATTCTATGGTTTTCTTTACTTTTTAAATCATACTTACTTATAAATATGTACTGATCACTTCATAGTTCAACAAGACTTTTTGTCATAATGATTTTAAAAAGAAAAGTGAAAAAACTGTTGAGCCAAACCAAAAGGTACACACTTTGGACATTATAAGTAATATGACATGAGGCAGTAAAGAAACATTGTTCCCCAAGACTAGAGAACTTGGAAGGTTGATAATAAAAATTATCCAGTGCTCGGGTTGGAAGCTCAATTCCATGTGGACAGTCTCGGGCGGGTAAAGGTGGGAACTTCTGAATCTTAGAGTTCTCACGAGGCCCCCCATGAAAACGGCTGGGAATCGAGGTGAACCGAGCTATCTCGTGTATTTCCGCCTCTTCCCGTGAGATACGTGATGGGTGGAGCATCCCCCCGCTCTGGAGGCTGTCCCTGATTGGAGCACACCTGTTGTTACCTAACAGGCTCGGTATTGACGTGTAAACTACGCGACGGGAGAGCTTAAGTAGGGTCAGGAAAGCCTGAAAGTTCTCTTGGGCGGAGGGGCCACGTGTGAGGACCCAAGGCTCTGCATTTCCTCTCTCTTCTCTCCCCTCCCCCTCTCTCCCCACTTACACTTCTACTTCCAATCTCTTATTGTAAGATCTTTGCCTCCTTGGGAGATCTTTCTCTCTCCCTCCTAAGGAAGAATTCCCTGCACTTGTAACCGAGACCCTGAAATAAAGCTCAACCCTTGTTCGACTCTGGAACATCCTTTCTCTCATTCGAGCATCTGGCTTGGCCAGCCGAAGACCTCCGATAGAGGTAAGATAAGACTCGGGTAGCCCACAGGCCTCTAGGCCTGGCAATCCAGTATAATGTGAATAAATGTTTTACAAATAGCTTTTTAAAAATTAGCAGGCACACGTTCACATTTAGTCTTCATTACTGACATGTTTTCATCATTTTCTTAGGTCTAGGTAATCAACAAACAATAAATAAACGCACATTTCGCTAATATCAGAGCTGTAAATGTTCACCCTCAACATCTCACAAGCAGTGCATGAGCTGAGCCCTGAATACACTTTGAGTTCCTTTTGTTCTTAGGAGACATTGCCCAGCCTCCTTTTGTCCTCAAGTCTCCCTGCTCTCCTATCCGCCTTACCTGGTTATAAGAACACTTGGTAAGGATTTGGAAAGGGCACTCTTGGTCAACTGTAATTTAGAAAAATCCATCTTTGGGGCATTATCTAATGACTAAGACTGTGTCACTCCATGCTTCTTGACTAGGAAGGAAATCCAGATCATAACTGTTCACAGCCAGAGGATCATCCTCTGAGACCTGGAAGCCTCCCTTCAGACAGCCCTGACAAGCTGCCCTCACCCAGCTGTGAGGGAAATAGGCCCTGGGCAGTGATGCCTCCCTCAGCAGCTGCCTGGGCAGGTTTTTGTTCAGCGCTGTAACACTGTGGGAGGCCTGCTATTACTCTGCTGACAGTAGTAGACAGCAACATCCTCAGCCTCCACATTGCTGATTTTGAGGGAGAAATCTGTCCCAGAGCCACTGCCACTGAACCTTGATGGGATCCCAGAGGGCCGGGTGGAAGCATCTTTAATGAGGAGCCTAGGAGCCTGGCCTGGTTTCTGTTGGTACCAGTGTAGGTAATTGCTAATGCTCTGAGTGGCCTTGCAGGACATGGTAACTGTCTCTCCTGCAGACACAGGCAGGGAGGCTGGAGACTGGGTTAGACCAATGGCCCCTCTGGCATCTGGAATCACAAACACAAGCTAAATGGTGAGAAATATGCAAGTCCATACTTACAGCAGGGGAAATCTCTCTGACAGTGTTGGGAATAAACCTTCCTGTGCTGCCCTCATGATCATCAGTGAAGAGCCCCATCTTCTCTCTGACCCTCAGAATCCCACACATTCTGAGTTGTGCCCACAGGGACAAAAGGCAGAGCTGTCTCTGCTCTTCCTGGCTCACCTGGGATCCAGAGCAACAGCAAAAAGAGCAGCTGAGCCTGGGCCCCCATCTCCATGTACCTGAACCCTGAGCTGCTCAACATCTTCCTCCCCAGCTGCCTTTTTGTAGCTGTTCTCAGCAGTAGCTTCAGGGGCTGGGAGTGAGCCATGCAAAACAGGTCAGGGAGGGAGGCTGGTGCCCAAAGGACAGGCCCCAGTGATCTGGCGCCTTGGATAACCCAGAGCCTTGAGCTGTGTGAGTGCAGCATTGCCCTTCTGGGAGCCTGGGATGAGGGTGTCCCATTGGTGTTAGATCCAGTCCTGTCCTCATGAGCCCTGAAAACCTCAAAGGTGCCAAGAAGGCTCAGGACCAAACTGGGACCTGCCTGGAAGTGATTCACATATATGTCCAGTGACTGCAAAAGGATTACCTTCCGCTCTAGCCTCAAGCACCTGGCCAACACTCATGAGGGTTATTTCACTCCCCACTATTTGAGAGTGATTGCTATGAGCCTCTGATCATCAGGCCAGACATTTGAAGGCATTAGAGTCAGTACAACAGAAGGGAGTCATTTCCTATTATTTCTGTAAATATCACTGTATCTTTTCCCTCATCTGCCCAATTTCCATGGTTACTGAAGGAAGTTCCTGTTACCAAAGTCCTTGGAAATGGCAAGTGCTTCAGCCTCAGGTAGTGAGGTAATTTAATTAGAAGAAATTACATTAAGAAAGATGTGCTGTTGCACCCTGAGGATTATGAGGCCTTTCCATTCACCTCACAGCTGCAATCTCCATTATGGGCCATTTCCCTGCAGAGCACCATGGGCTGCTGGAGAATATGCGACATGATACAGTTTCACTTGGGTCTCCAGCTCTTAGCATAGTGTTTCTTCCATCACTAATGCGCAATCAGTATTACTTTTGATTCATGTCTGTTTTATTTTAGGAAAAGTTACCTCTAGGAAGATAAGCTTTTGATGGGCCCCTATGTACTAGAGAAAAGTTATTTTTCTCCCTTCTTGACCCTACAGAAATGATTTCAGAACAGTGAAATGTGAATTCCAATGCAAACATAGCTGCTACAAAATGCTTTAAAAAGGATGGAGTTGGAGGTGTCACCTGGTACAGATTATAGATCACCATCTTTGGAGACAGGAGAAGCAGAATTCCAATATAACCTTATTTAGTAACTGTGTGACCCTGGGCAAGTCACTTGACCCCGACGGCCCCCAATTTTTTTTTAATCCCCTACAGTCACACAATTCACAACATTTAATTTGAAATACAAATTAAGGGAAACTTCTCTCATGTAGACTGTAATGTTCTCCATCACTCACCAGCCTCTCCCCAGAGACTAGTCCAGGGCTCCCCAGGGCATTAGGGCTTCTCTACATCACTGCTCCTGTCTCCTGCCCCCTCAATGGCTCCCTGGTGTCTGGTAATGGCTGGGCCCAGTAAATATCCAGTAATTATTCCCCATTGGTCTTCTTCATCCTTGTGTCTTGTCGCTGGCTCTCCTACACAGTCCAATATCTCCCCTCAGATCCCAGGACGTGATAGGCCTTTTCTCACAAGCAGATCCTGGGCCAACTGTCCTTTCCTCTTCAGCCTGACAGTTATCTCTTTTGCTCTAAGATCAGATCTTGGGATATTGGGAAGAATAGTGAGGACACATTTACAGATTAAGCATGTTCTCCCAGACAAGATTTTGTCCATGATTTTGAAGCCAAGGGTGACTAGAGATGACTAGGTGGAGCAGTGGATGGGATACTGGACCTGTAATCAGGAAAGCCTGCACTCAAATCCAGTCTGAAACCCTTACTCATTGTGAAACACTGGACAAGTCACTTTTCCTCCATTTCAGCTTTCTCATATTGAGGATAAAAAGGACACCTAACTCTTGGTTTGGATGAGTGGAGGAAAAGAGTTAATATGTTCAAAAATACTTTTTAAACTTTAACTTTAAACTGCTAACCCTCTCCCCCAGGCAGGTAGCTGCCAGCATCCCAGGGATAACTCTCCACTTTTATTTCACAAGAATGGGCTGGGCATTTTACAGAGGGGCCTGTGGAAAGAACATTATAGTAGATCAACTTCAGTTTATCTGTTCAGTATTATTTTGTAGATTAAACAGTGGAGAAATTCTTGGCAACAAGAAATCCCTCCACACTGAATCAACATAGAATAAGCCAGTTCTTGTCTTCATTTGTAAAATGGGAATCACTTTAAATCACTTTTTCATTTGGCAGCTTCTGAATTTCCCCATCATTTTCATCAAACCACCTTGGGGTTTGTGAGTGTTCTGACCCAGGTGAGCAAAGGCAATGCTCTACACCAAATCTGTGAAAGCTGTCCACTCCTTATGTGCTCCACTCTTGCCAGCTGTGTCTTGGCTCAGCTATCCCCCCAAGCTGGTGACAAAATGTTCCCATTCACAGAAGATCTCTAAGTTTTTGACATTGATTCTTCTGGGAGACATTTTGCCTTGGGCATGCCACTTTTGTTGAATGTGAACATTTATCTTGGAGAGGATGTCTGTGATCAGTCCAGTACTCTACACCACACATTGCTTTTGTCACTCTCACATCTTTTCTGTCTATTCTCCTTATAATCACATAGTCTATTTGATGCCAATGTTTGCTGTGAGGGTGCATCCATGAAACTCTATTGCATTTAACTAAATGAAAGAGAATGATAAGAAGGGGATGACAAGGTCAGGAGATGTACAAGTCTTCAGTAGTGACCATTTCTGAGCCTACTCTAGCATTAAAGTCACCCAGAATTATATACTTGACCTTTTCACCACATTGATGATATGTATCTCTAGGTCTTCACAAAACATTTCTTTGTCCTCATCAGGGTTGATCCTGGTGGGTCCATAGGCCCTGATGATGGTGGGGTTACACTTTCCTGCAAGTGACAATAGCATTGTCACGAGCCTGTTATCCGCTCCTTTTGCTAGTCATACAAGTTTGTCAACTAGATTGGTTTTATCACAAGGCATATGCCAGCTTCTCGGGACTCCCCTTCACTGTGACCAGTTCAGAAAAACATGCATCCAACTCCAACTTCAGTAAGCTGACCTTCATTTGCCAACCTTGTTTCACTCAGGGCTGGTATTTGGATGTGATATCTGCTGAGTTCTCTTATAAGAACAGCTGTTTGTCTTTCAAGTCTACTGGATTTTTTGTTACCTCTAAGTGTGTGCACATTCCATGTGACATTGCTGAGTCCAATCACCTTTGCAGGCATTTTTTAATTTTTTAGGTATTTTTTGCCTGTGTGTGTTTCTATCATAGAGCATTATTCTCCCCTTGCCATGGTAATCAGGCCAGCAGTGGGTAAGTAGATGATGCCCTTTCCTCACACCAGAAGGTGAGCAGTGGGACCCTTAAAAGGCTGCTCAGACACCCAGGGAGCTGCTGAATCCCACTGTATCTTCCAATGAAAACAACCCTATGGACTGGACCACCTGTGTGCAGGATTGTGACATAGGTCCCAGTGCATCCACATTTGCTGCTTCAACACTTGCCTCTCACCACAGGACGTTGAAATAGCTGTAATGTTAGCATGGTATGGATGATGGCTTTTGATTCATGCATAAATGTGATTAAAGTGAGGTAGAGTTGCAGAAAGTCATCAGCTTCACTCTCTCTTCTGAAGTCATCACAGTCTGGTGGCAGGATGAAAACCAAGATGGTAGGTGATGGCGCAAGACACAATGAATGATCTTGGTGTGTTCCATGTCTAACCCAGCTCTTAGCACTGCACAGTACCTGGCTCAGTTGCCTCCATGGTCATTGGAACAAACTGTTTCCATCCACCCATTCTACCAGGGGAAGTCTTCTTATGCTTGGAGGAGATACTCCACTTACTCATTAATGGATTTGAGTCAAGTTGGTTACCCTCAATCTCGTTTAGGCCATCTGCCAAAAGTTTACTGTGGTGTGGCCACTTCTGAAGTCACAGGTATCTACCAAAACTGTTTACTGTGGTGTGGCCACTTCTCAAGTGACAGGTGGGAGCTAGGTGGACAAGGTGGTCACAAGAGGTGGAAAACAGCCCTCAAAAGGGCTTGGCAGAGATCACACTAGAGCACCTAAATGCACCCTACATTTTGAATACAATATAACAGAAAGGACAGAAAGTACAATGTTCCATTCTTCTCTCAAGTCCAATTTGGCCATTCCAGTGATGAAGCATTCAGTTTTGTTGTGATGTTTTCACATCAGTTCTTATAGGTCTAGATTTCTCTGTAGTGCTCAGAGAAGTCAACGAAGAGGAATAACAGGGAAGAAGAAAGAGAAAAAAACGATTTGTTAAGAGGGCATACACTAAAATAGATCATGCAAAATGTCAGTTCAAGAACTCTGGCAGGGGGTAAGAGAATGGAACAAGTCTTGTACAATTCATATGCTCCATTGTGTCCTGGTGATGTCCGGAAAAGTGAAGAAGGGCCCCATTAGTTTGGGGAGTTCTTTCAGTGAACTTAAGAACAACATGACAGAGGGGGCATCATTGCATGGGCAGAGTGGTCATCTATACAACTGGAAGGATCAGGCTCCAAGGACTGTTGCACAGACTGCAATGACTTCATGGTATTCTGACTTAGTGAAACCACAACTAAACATGGTCAAAGCAAATGAATCCACAGAATAGCCATGCCTGAAATCTATATCTCTTGTGATCATCCCTTCTCTGTCAAGTGATGGGGAAGCCACTTCCTCATAGGTCCTGGGATGTTCCATTCTTGCCCTGGTGAGAGCACCTCTGAAATATCACTTTCCCTTCTGGGTCCCCAATTTTAGAATGGAGTTAGGCTGGTGTGAAGCCAGAGAAAGGCAGGCAAGGGGAAGACAGGATGGGGAAAGGACCAGAGATGAAGAGAAGGAAGGTTCCCTGAAGGAAACACTGATGCTTAGCATGGAGGAAAGTCACCATGGGGACATGTAAGGACTGCCCTCAGGCATCCAAAGGTCTGTTCCAAGGAAGGCAGTCATGACTTGTTCTGCTTGATACCAAACCCCAGAAAGAGGAGCAAAGAGTGGAAGGTGGAGAGATGCAGGCTTTAGATATCAACTAAGAACAGACTTCCTGTCAGCAAGAACCATGCAAAAGTCTAATTGGTGATCCATTACTAGAGGTGCTAATAATAATAATCGTGAACATTTCTATAGTGCTCAGACAGTGTGAGGCACAGTGCTAAGCATGTTACTATCATTATCACACTGGATCCTCACTGTAAACTAGGAGTTGGTGCTATTACTGTTCCCATTTTACAGATGAGAAAACTAAGACAAACAGAGGTTAAGTGATATGCCCAGCATGAAACAGCTAGGAAGTGTCTGAGGTTTGATTTGAACTCATGTCTTCCTGAGAATATGCCGGGCTCTATACACTGTATCACCTAGGTCTCTAGGCGACTTGTCCCCCTCTCTGGAGGTCTTCAAGCAAGGTTATAAGAACAGTTGGTGAAGATTTGGAAAGGGGACTCTTGGTTAGCTATAAGTTAGAGAAGCCCATCTTTGTGGCATTATCTAATGATTTAGATTTTTTCACTCCATGCTTCTTGACTAGAGAGGAAATCCAGATCAGATCTGGTCACAGCCACAGCATCATCCTCTGAGACCTAGAAACCTCCCCTAAGACAGCCCTGGCAAAATGTTCCTCAACCAGTTGTAAGGGGAAAAGGCCCTGGGCAGTGATGCCTCCCATAGCAGCTGCCTGGGCAGGATTTTGTTCAGCACTGTAGCACTGTGAGAGGCCAGCTATAGCTCTGGTGACAGTAGTAGACTGCAACATCCTCAGCTTCCACACTGCTGATTTTGAGGGAGAAATCTGTCCCAGAGCCACTGCCACCGAACCTTGATGGGATCCCAGAGGGCCGGGTGGAAGCATCTCTAATGAGGAGCCTAGGGGGCTGGCCTGGTTTCTGTTGGTACCAGTGTAGGTTATTACCAATGCTCTGAGTGGCTTTGCAGGACATGGTAACTGTCTCTCCTGCAGACACAGACAGGGAGGCTGGAGACTGGGTTAGAAGAATGGCCCCTCTGGCATCTGAAATCACAAACACAAGATAAATCGTGAGGAATATGCAAGGCCATACCTACAGCAGGGGAAATCTCCCTGACAGTGTTGGGAATTAACCCTCCCTGCGCTGCCCTCATGATTCTGAGCAAAGAGCCCTATTTTCTCTCTGACCCTCAGAATCCCACACATTCTGAGCTGTGCCCAGAGGGACAAAAGGCAGGGCTGTCTCTGCTCTTCCTGGCTCACCTGAGATCCAGAGCAACAGCAAAAAGAGCAGCTGAGCCTGGGCCCCCATCTCCATGTGCCTGAACCCTGAGCTGCTCAGCATCTTCCTCCCCAGCTGCCTTTTTGTAGCTGCTCTCAGCAATAGCTTCAGGGGCTGGAAGTGAGCCATGCAAAACAGGTCAGGGAGGGAGGGTGGGCCCAAAGGACAGGCCCCAGTGACCTGGCCCCTTGGATAACACAGAGTCTTAAGCTGTGTGAGTGCAGCGTTGCCCTTCTGCGACCCTGGGATGAGGGTGTCCCAGTAGTGCTAGATCCTGTCCTGTCCCTATGAGCCCTGAAAACCTCAAAGGTGCCAAGAATACTCAGGACCAGACTGGGTCCTGCCTGGAAGTGATTGACATGTATGGCCAGTGACTGCAACAGGGTTCCCCTCCACTCTATCCTGAAACACCTGTCCATCACTCAGGATTGTTTTTTCACTCCCCACTAATTCATAGTCATTGCTATGAGCCTCTGATCATCGGGCAGGCATTTGTAGGCATTAGAGTCAGTACAACAGAAGGGAGTCATTTCCTACTATTTATGTAAATATCATTGTATCTTTTCCTTCACCTGCCCAATTTCCATGGTTACTGAAGAAAGTTCCTGCTACCAAAGTCCTTGGAAATGGCAAGTGCTTCAGCCTCAGGTACTGAGGTAATTTGATTAGAAGAAATTACATTAATGAAGAAGAATAAGCATTCCTTTGCGGCTGCACCCTGAGGATTATGAGGCCTTTCCATCCACCTCACAACTTCAACCTCTACTGTAGTATATCTCCCCGTATTGCAATGTGGGCTCCTGGAGATCAGGTAACATGGTACAGCTTCCTTTGGGTCTCCAGCTCTGAGAACAGTGTTTCTTCCATCACTAATGTCTAAACAGTATTATTTTTGATTTGATTCTATATTCATTTATGACAAGTTCCTTCTAGGAAGCCAAGCTTTGGATGGGCCTGTATACACTAGAGAAAACTCACTTTTCCTACTTGTTGACTCTACACTGATGATCTGTGACCCGTGAGATATGAAGTCCCTTGGAAACAGAGCAGCCACAGAATGCTTTAAAACACTTGCAGGTAGGGCCGCTAGGTGGCACAAATGTCAGATCACCATCTCTGGGGTCAGGAGGGCCAGAGATCAAATGTAACCCCATTTAATAGCTGTATAACCCTGGGTAAGTCACCTTTCCCTGACTGCCTCCAAATTTCTTTTAAATCCCCTAAGGTCACATGATTCACATTATACAACTTGATGTACAAGTTAAGGGAAACTTCTTTCATGTAGACTGTAATGGTCCCCATCAGTCAACAGCCTCTTCTCAGATACTAGTCCAGGGCTCCCCAGGGCATTAGAGGTTTCAACATCACTGCTCCCTTCTCCTGCCCCTCAGTGGTTCCCTGTTGCCTGGTAATGGCTACACCTGATAAATGTCCAGTAATTGGCCCCCATTGCTCTTCCCCATCCTTGTGTCCTGTCTCTGTCCCACTTGCACAGTTCAATAGCTGTCCTCAGCTCACAGGAAATGAGATGCCTTTTCTCACAGACAGACCCTGGCCCATGGGTCCAACTGTCTTGTCCTCCTCAGCCTCCAAGTTACAGTTTTCTCTTTTGTTCAGGATCAGATCTATCACTCTCTTGGGATATTGGGAAGAATAGTGAGGATACATTTACAGATTCAGAATGTACTCCCAGACAAGATTTTTTTCCCTGATTTTGAAACCAAAGCTCACTAAAGATGCCTAGGTGATACACTGGATGGGGTACTGGACCTGTAACCAAAAATGCCTGAATTCAAATCCAGTCTCAAATCCTTACTGGTTGTGAAATCCTGGACAAGTCACTTTTCCTCTGACTATTTCAGTTTCTTCATCTCTATATTGGGGATAAAAATGGCACTTAAGTCCAGATGTGTGGAGGAAAATCATTAATATGTTTAAAAACACTTTGTAAACTTTAACTTTCAAATCCTAACCCACTCCTCTAACCAGGAAGTTGCTGGCATCCCAGGAATTACTCTCCATTTTCATTTCACAACAATAGGTTGGGCATTTTATAGAGGGGAATTTCAAAGAACACCATAAGAAAGAAAAACTGCAGTTCTGAATTCGCTACGTCCTACCAAGGTCTACTCACGTCACAGCACCTGCCTCAGTTGCCTTCATGGCCGTTGGAACAAATTGTTCTCATCCACCCATTCTACAAGTCTTCACATGCTTGGGGTAGACACCCCCTAACTCATCCATGGATTTCAGTCCCCTTTGTTAACCTCAAGCTGGTTTAACCCATCTGCTAAAACCATTTACTCTGGTGTGATCACTGATGATGCTACAACTTCTTGGGGCCACAGGTGAGAGCGGGGTGGAACAGGTGGACACCAGAAAGGAAAGCAGCCCCAAATGGGGCTTGGCAGAGATTAGACCAGAGGTACTAGTCTTCCCTGAACACACCCTACACCACAAACACAATAGAACACAAAAGGCAGAAGGACCATTTTCTTTGCTCTTCTCCCAGGTCAAGTTTGGTCATTCCAGTGATGCAGCATTCAGTTTTGTTGTGATGTTTTCAAAGCAGCTCTTTTAGGTCTTGATTTCTCTAGGGAGCTCAAAGAAGTCAATGGAGAGGAATATGAGAGGGAAGAACAAATAGAAGAAAGGATTTATTCAGAAGGGGTAGATTACAGTAGATCATGCAAAATGTCAGTTCAAAAACCAGCAGGTGGCAAGAGAATGGGACAAGTGTTGGAGGATCCATATCCTCCACAATGTGCTGATGATGTTCAGAAAAGTGAAGACCAGTCCCCTTTGTTTGACAGAGTCCTTGAAGTGAATGTAGTAAGAACCTGACAAAGGGACATCATTGCATGGGCGTGCATGGAGGAGTTGACATCTCCACAGCTGGATGAACCAGCCTCCAGAGTGTTGGACAGACTGCAATGCTTTCATGGTATTCTGCCTTAGTGAAACCACAAGTAATCATAGTCCAAGAAAATAAATCTACAGAGTAACCATTCCTGAAATGTTTGTCTCTGTATTTGGTGTTCATACCTTCTCTGTCAAGAGGTGGAGAACCCACTTCCTTATAGGTTCCAGGGTGTTCTAGTCTTGCCGTGGTGAGAGTACCTGTGGAATAATGCTTTCCCTCCTGGGTGCCCCATTTTAGAATGGACTCAGATAGACTCGTGTCTAGCTAGAGGAAGTCAAGCAGAATGCGGAAAGGACCAGAGGCCAAGGAAAGGAACGTTGCCTGAAGGAAAGAGGGATGCTTTGCTTGAGGGAGGGCCACCAAGGGGACATGTAAGAACTGCCTGGCAGCTTCCCAAGTTCCATTACAAGGAAGGGGGTGTGAATTGTTGTTCCTGATACCAAAACACAGAAAGAAGAGCAAAGAGTGGAAGGTACAGAGAGGCAGCCTTTAGAAGTAAAATGAGAATACACTCCCTGGCAATGAGAGTCATGTAAAAGCATACTTGATGATCCATCACTGGAGATGGTAAGAGTAATAACAGTGAACATTTTTATAGTGTTTACTATGGGCCAGGCACAGTGCTAAGCACTTTACCATGATTATCTCACTGGATCCTCACAGCAAAACTAGGAGTAGGTGCTACTATGATTCCCATTTTACAGATGAGAAAATTAAGGTAGAGGTTAAATAATGTGCCCAATATGAAACAGCAAGGAAGTGTCTGAGGTTTGATTTGAACTCATGTCTTCCTGTGGATATACCAGGCTCTGTCCACTGCACCACTTAGCTCCCTAGCCATCTAGCCCTGCTGCCCTAGAGGTCTTCAAGCAACAGCTATAAGAACACTTGGTGAGGAATTGTAAAGGCAACTCTTGGTCATCTGTGGGTTAGAGAAATCCACCTTTGGGGTGTCATCTAATTATTTAGATTGTGTCACTCCATGATTCTTGTCTGGGAAAGAAATCTAGATCAGAACTGGTCACAACCACATCTCCTTCCTCTGAGACCTGGAACCCTCCCCCTGAGGCAGCCCTGACAAGCTGCCCCTGACCCAGCTGTGAGGGAAAAAGGCCCTGGGCAGTGATGCCTCCCTAAGCAGCTGCCTGGGCAGGTTTTTGTTCAGAGTTGTAGCACTGTGGGAGGCCAACTATTGCTGTGATGACAGCAGTAGACTGCAAGATCCTCAGCCTCCACATTGCTGATTTTGAGGGAGAAATCTGTCCCAGACCCACTGCCACTGAACCTCGATGGGATCCCAGAGGGCCAGGTGGAAGCATATTGAATGAGGAGCCTAGGAGCCTGGCCTGGTTTCTGTTGGTACCAGTGTAAGTTGATGCCAATGCTGTGAGTGGCTTTGCAGGACATGGTAACTGTGTCTCCTGCAGACACAGACAGGGAGGCTGGAGACTGGGTTAGAACAATGGCCCCTCTGGCATCTGGAATCACAAACACAAGATAAATGGTGAGAAAAATGTAAGTCTATATTCATAGCAGAAGAAATCTTGTTGACAGTGCTGGGAAGTAAACCTTCTTGTGTTGCCCCCATGATCATGAGTGAAGAGCCCCATCTTCTCTCTGACCCTCAGAATCCCACACATTCCGAGCTGTGCCCAGAGGGAAAAAAGCCAGGGTTGTCTCTGCTCTTCCTGGCTCACCTGAGATCCAGAGCAACAGCAAAAAGAGCAGCTGAGCCTGGGCCCCCATCTCCATGTGCCTGAACCCTGAGCTGCTCAGCATCTTCCTCCCCAGCTGCCTTTTTGTAGCTGCTCTCCGCAGGAGCTTCAGGGGCTGGGAGTGAGCCATGAAAAACACCTCAGAGACGGAGGGTGGTGCCCAAAGGATAGCCCCTCTCTTTTGGTCCCTTGCACAGCCCAGAGCCTTGAGCTGTGTGAGTGCAGCGTTACCTTTCTGCGACCCTGGGATGAGGGTGTCCTAGTGATGTTAGATCCTGTCCTGTCCCTATGAGCCCTGAAAACCTCAAAGGTGCCAAGAAGGTTCAGGACCAGACTGGGACCTGCCTGGAAGTGATTCACATGTATGGCCAGTGCTTGCAACAGGGTTCCCCTCCACTCTAGCCTGAAGCACCTGTCCAACACTCAGGATTGTTATTTCACTCCCCACTAGTTCACAGTGATCGCTATGAGCTTCTGATCATCGGTCAGACATTTGTAGGCATTAGAGTCAGTACAACGGAAGGGAGTCATTTCCTACTATATATGTAAATATCATTGTATCTTTTCCCTCACCTGCCCAATTTCCATGGTTACTGAAGGAAGTTTCTGCTACCAAAGTCCTTGGAAATGGCAAGTGCTTCAGCCTCAGGTAGTGAGGTAATTTGATTAGAATAAATTACATTAATGAAGAGGAATAAGCATTCCTTTGCTGCTGCACCCTGAGGATTATGAGGCCTTTCCATCCACCTCACAGCTTCAACCTCCACTGTGGGACATCTCCCTGTATTGCAATGTGGGCTCCTGGAGAACAGGTAACATGGTGCAGCTTCCCTTGGGTCTCCAGCTCTGATAACAATGTTTCTTCCATCACTAATGCCTAACCAGTATTATTTTTGATTTGTTTCTATATTCATTTATGACAAATTCCCTCTAGGAAGACAAGTCTTGGATGGGCCCATATACACTAGAGAAAACTCATTTTTCTTCCTTGTTGATCTACACTGATGATTTGGGATCAGTGAGATATGAAGTCCCTTGGAAACAGAGCAGCCACAGAATGCTTTAAAACGCTTGGAGGTAGGGCCGCTAGGTGGCACAGATGTCAGATCACCATCTCTGGGGTCAGGAGGGCCAGAGATCAAACGTAGCCCCTTTTAGTAGCTGTAAAACCCTGGGTAAGTCACTTTACCCTGACTGCCTCCAAATTTCTTTTAAATCCCCTAAGGTCACATGATTCACGTTATAGAACTTGATATACAAGTTAAGGGAAACTTCTCTCATGTAGACTGTAACGTTCCCTATCAGTCAGCAACCTCTTCTCAGACGCTAGTCCAGGGCTCCCCAGGGCATCAGTTTGCAACATCACTGTTCCTTTCTCCTGCCCCTCAATTGTTCCCTGTTTCCTGGTAATGGCTGCACCTGGTAAATGTCCAGTAATTGGCCCCCATTACTCCTCCCCATCCTTATGTCCTGTCTCTGTCCCCCCTGCACAGTTCAGTAACTGTCCTCAGCTCACAGGAAATGAGAGGCCTTTTCTCACAGACAGACCCTGGCCCCTGGGGCCAACTTTCTTGTCCTCCTCAGCCTCCAAGTGACAGTTTTCTCTTTTGTTCCAGGATCAGATCTATCACTCTCTTGGGATATTGGGAAGAACAGTGAGGATACATTTACAGATTCAGAATGTACCCCAGACAAGATTTTTACCCTGATTTTGAAACCAAGGCTCACTAAAGATTCCTAGGTGATACACTGGATGGGGTACTGGAACTGTAATAAAAAATGCCTGAATTCAAATCCAGTGTCAGATCCTTACTGGTTGTGAAACCCTGGACAAGTCACTTTTCCTCTGACTATTTCAGTTTCTTCATCTCTATATTGGGGATAAAAATGGCACTTAAGTCCAAATGTGTGGAGGAAAATCATTAATATGTTTAAAAACACTTTGTAAACTTTAACTTTCAAATCCTAACCCTCTCTGCTAACCAGGCAGTTGCTGGCATCCCAGGAATTAACTCTCCATTTTCGTTTCACAAGAATAGGCTGGGCATTTTATAGAGGGGAATTTCAAAGAACACCATAATAAAGAAAAACTGCGGTTCTGAACTCGCTACATCCCACCAAGGTCTCTGCACCCCACAGCACCTGCCTCAGTTGCCTTCATGGCCATTGGAACAAATTGTTCTCATCCATCCATTCTACAAGTCTTCACATGCTTGGGGTAGACACCCCCTAACTCATCCATGGATTTCAGTCCCCTTTCTTATCCTCAAGGTGGTTTAACCCATCTGCTAACACCATTTACTCTGGTGTGATCACTGAGCATGTTACAACTTCTTGGGGCCACCGGTGAGAGTTGGGTGGAACAGGTGGACACCAGGAAGGAAAGCAGCCCCAAATGGGGCTTGGCAGAGATTAGTCCAGAGGTACTAGTCTTCCCTGAACACACCCTACACCACAAACACAATAGAACACAAAAGGCAGAAGGACCATTTTCTTCACTCTTCTCCCAGGTCAAGTTTGGTCATTCCAGTGATGCAGCATTCAGTTTTGTTGTGATGTTTTCAAAGCAGCTCTTTTAGGTCTTGATTTCTCTATGGAGCTCAAAGAAGTCAATGGAGAGGATTATGACAGGGAAGAACAAATAGAAGAAAGGATTTATTAAGAAGGGGTAGATTACAGTAGATCATGCAAAATGTCAGCTCAAAAACCAGCAGGTGGCAAGAGAATGGGACAAGTGTTCGAGGATCCACATGATCCACTATGTGCGGATGATGTCCGGAAGAGTGAAGACAAGTCCCCTTGGTTTGGGGGAGTCCTTGCAGCGAACGTAGGAAGAACCTGACAAAGGGACATCATTGCATGGGTGTGCATGGAGGAGTTGACATCTACACAGCTGGAAGAACCAGCCTCCAGAGTGCTGGACAGACTGCAATGCTTTCATGGTATTCTGCCTTAGTGAAACCACAAGTAATCATAGTCCAAGAAAATAAATCTACAGAGTAACTGTTCCTGAAATGTTTGTCTCTGTATTTGGTGTTCGTACCTTCTCTGTCAAGAGGTGGGGAACCCACTTCCTTATAGGTTCCAGGGTGTTCTAGTTTTGCCCTGGTGAGGGTGCATCTGGAATAATGCTTTCCCTCCTGGGTGCCCCATTTTAGAATGGACTCAGATAGACTAGTGTCTAGCCAGAGGAAGTCAAGCAGAACGCTGAAAGGACCAGAGGCTGAGGAAAGGAAGGTTGCCTGAAGGAAAGAGGGATGCTTTGCTTGGGGGAGGGCCACCATGGGGACATGTAAGAACTGCCTGGCAGCTTCCCAAGCTCCATTACACGGAAGGGGGTGTGAATTGTTGTTCCTGATACCAAAAAACAAAAAGAAGAGCAAAGAGTGGAAGGTACAGAGAGGCAGCCTTTAGAAGTAAAATGAGAACAGACTCCTGGGCAATGAGAGCCATGTAAAAGCATACTTGCTGATCCATCACTGGAGATGGTAAGAGTAATAACAGTGAACATTTTTATAGTGTTTACTAAGGGCCAGGCACAGTGCTAAGCACTTTACCATGATTATCTCACTGGATCCTCACAGCAAAACTAGGAGTAGGTGCTACTATGATTCCCATTTTACAGATGAGAAAATTAAGGTAGAGGTTAAATAATGTGCCCAATATGAAACAGCAAGGAAGTGTCTGAAGTTTGATTTGAACTCATGTCTTCCTGTGGATATACCAGGCTCTGTCCACTGCACCACTTAGCTCCCTAGCCAGCTAATCCTGCTGCCCTAGAGGTCTTCAAGCAACAGTTATAAGAACACTTGGTGAGGATTTGTAAAGGCAACAATTGGTCATCTGTGGGTTAGAGAAATCCACCTTTGGGGTGTCATCTAATTATTTAGATTGTGTCACTCCATGATTCTTGTCTGGGAAAGAAATCTAGATCAGAACTGGTCACAACCACATCTCCTTCCTCTGAGACCTGGAACCCTCCCCCTGAGGTAGCCCTGACAAGCTGCCCCTGACCCAGCTGTGAGGGGAAAAAGGCCCTGGGCAGTGACGCCTCCCTCAGCAGCTGTCTGGGCAGGTTTTTGTTCAGAGCTGTAGCACTGTGAGAGGCCAACTACTACCCTGCTGACAGTAGTAGACTGCAAGATCCTCAGCCTCCACATTGCTGATTTTGAGGGAGAAATCTGTCCCAGAGCCACTGCCACTGAACCGTGATGGGATCCCAGAGTGCAGGGTGGAAGCACCTCGAATGAGGAGCCTAGGAACCTGGCCTGGTTTCTGTTGGTACCAGTGTAAGCTGGTGCTAATACTCTGACTGGCCTTGCAGGACATGGGAACTGTCTCTCCTGCAGACACAGACAGGGAGGCTGGAGACTGGGTCAGCCCAATGGCCCCTCTGGCATCTGGAATCAGAAGCACAAAATAAATGGTGAGAAATATGCAAGTCCATACTTACAGCAGGGGAAATCTCCCTGACAGTGTTGTGCATAAACCTTCCTGTGCTGTCCTCATGATCATGAGTGAAGAGCCCCATTTTCTCTCTGACCCTCAGAATCCCACACATTCTGAGCTGTGCCCAGAGGGACAAAAGGCAGGGTTGTCTCTGCTCTTCCTGGCTTACCTGGGATCCAGAGCAACAGCAAAAAGAGCAGATGAGCCTGGGCCCCCATCTCCATGTGCCTGAACCCTGAGCTGCTCAGCATCTTCCTCCCCAGGTGCCTTTTTGTAGCTGTTCTCAGCAGTAGCTTCAGGGGCTGGGAGTGAGCCATGCAAAACAGGTCAGGCAGGGAGGCTGGTGCCCAAAGAACAGGTCACAGAGATCTGGCCCCTTGGATAGCCTAGAGCCTTGAGCTGTTTGAGTACAGCATTGCCTTTCTGGGACACTGGGATGAGGGTGTCCCATTGGTGTTAGATCCTGTCCTGTCCCTATGAGCCCTGAAAACCTCAAGGTGCTAAGAAAGTTCAGGACCAAACTGGGACCCTCCTGGATAGGATTCACATGTATGTCTAGTGCCTGCAACAGGGTTGCCCTTCACTCTAGCCTGAAGCACTTGCCCATCACTCACGATTCTTCTTCCACTCCCCACTACTTCACAGTGATTACCATGGCTGCCTGATCGTCAGGGAGGAATTTGTAGGCATTATAGTCAGTACAACAGAATGGAGTGATTTCCTAGTGTTTATGTAAATAGTCTTGGATTTTTTCTCCCTTCTGCATAATTATCATGGTTACTGAAGCAAGTTACTGCTACTAAAGTCCTTGGAAATGGCAAATGGTTCAGCCTCAGAAGTTAATATGGTTTGTTTATAAGGAATTACATTAATGAAAATGAATTTTTATCACTTTGCTACTGTACCCTGAGGACCTTGAGGCCTTTCTATCTACCTTGCAGCTGAAATCTCCTCTATGAGACATCTCCCTACATTGTAACATGGGCTCGTAGAGATCAGGGATCATCTTATAGCTTCACTTCGGTCCGCAGCCCTTAGCACAGTGTTTTGTACATAACATTTGCCTAATCAGCTTTTTCAAAATGTATTAATTTATTCATTAATGAAAAGTGCCCTATAAGGAGACAAGTTTTGAATGTGTCCCTATACACTAGGGAAAGCTTCTTTATCTTTCTCATTGACTCTACACTGTCTAGGAACTTTGGGATATGTATTCCCATGCAAACAGCGCAGTCATGGGATCCTTTAAAAGCCCCTTGGTGGGGCTGCTGGCTGGTGCAGTGGGTAGAACACTGGCCTTGGGTCAAGAAGACCTGAGTGCAAATGTGACTTCAACTGTTTACCACCTGTGTGACCCTGGGCACTTTACCCTGACTGCCTCCAAAAATTAAAACTAAGCCAGACCAAAAACCTAAGGTCATACGATTCACGGCATAGAGTTTGACATACAAGTTAAGGGAGACTTCTCTCCCCTAGACCATAATGTTGCTCATCAGTCAGCAGCCCTGTGCCCAGAGACTTGGCCAGGCCTCCCCAGGGCATCAGAGCTTCTCTGCATCCCTGCTCCTTTCTACTATTCCCTGGTGGCTGTTAATGACTGGGTCCAATAACTGTCCAGTATTTATCCCATGTTGTTCCTCAGCATCTTTGTGTCCTGTCTCTGTTCCCCCCCCCCACCCCCATCCTTCCTGCACAGACTAATAGCTGAGGCCTTTTCTTACAGAAAGACCCTGGCCGCTGGGGCCAACAGCCCTCTCCTCAAGCCTCCAGCTGACAATTTTTTTCTTTCACTCCAGGATCAGATCTATTGCTGTACTGGGATATTATGAAGAATAGTAAAGATGCTTTTACAGATTAAAAATGTACCTCAGAGAAGAACATTTCAATGATTTTGAAACCAAGGCTGCCTAGAGATGACTAGGTGATGCAGTGAATGGGGCACTGGACTTGTAATCAGGAAGGCATGAATTCAAAAATCCAGCCTCCAACACTCAGTGGTTGTGAAACCCTTTGGACAAGTCACTTTTCCTGTGTCTATTTCAGCTTCCTCATCTCTATACTGGGAATAAAAATCGCACCTACCTCGCAGTATGAATATGTAGGTAAAAAGAGTTAATATGTTTAAAACATTTCGCAAACTTCAAAGCAGTATAGAAATCCTACTGTTATTATTATTTCTGAAAAAGTACACATTGAACAATAAACTGCATATAATGAATTTTATTTATTTTGACTTCAAATGATTCTGTGGTTTTCTTTACTTTTTTAATCACATTTACTTATAAATATGTACTTATCACTTCATAGTTCAACAAGACTTCTTGTCACAATGATTTTAAAAAGAAAAGTGAAAAAACTGTTGAGCCAAACCAAAAAGTACACACTTCGGACATTATATGTAATATGACCTGAGGCAGTAAAGAAACATTGTTCCCCAAGACTAGAGAACTTGGAAGGTTGATGATAAAAATTATCCAGCATAATGTGAATAAATGTTTTACAAATAGCTTTTTAAAAATTAGCAGGCACACTTTCACATTCAGTCTTCATTACTGACATGTTTTCATCATTTTCTTAGGTCTAGGTAATCAACAAACAATAAATAGGCACACATTTCGCTGATATCTGAGCTGTAAATGTTCCCCCTGAACTTTTCACAAGCAGTGCGTGAGCTGAGCCCTGAATCCACTTTGAGTTCCTTTTGTTCTTAGGAGACATTGCCCAGCCTCCTTTTGTCCTCAAGTCTGCCCACTCTCCTATCCGCCTCCCCCAGCTGGTGCCCCAGGAATGACTCTCCACTTCTGTTTCACAAGAATGGGCTGGGCATGGGATCATATCTTTCCAAGCTGGTCATGGGTTTCATAGAGGGGCATGTGCAAAGAAAATGACTCCAGTTTGTCTACTCACTATTGTTTTGGACAAGAAATTGGAGAGAAATTCTAGGAAACTACAGAAGCCTTTCTAAACTAAATCAGCATGTACTCAGCAACTCATTGACTTCAGTTAGCAATGGGAGATCTATTCAGATGTGGGAAATATGTTAGAATGTGTGCATCAGAAATAAGGATTGAAAGAATCAAGCTCTGTAGACTCCACAGAACCCTCTTACCTCTAGAGTCTTCATATTTTCTTTGAGGAAAGATAATAGAAGCTGGACATGAGAAACACCAAATAAAATCACAAAAATAAGATATAGAATATATTTTCATAGATAGGAAATTATTCGTTACTGATGTAAGATTCATTCTTGTGATGGTTCTCTATATAGTCAGACTGATTTGCTTGACTAAAGATGAAAGGGGAGATATGTATTTAAAACAATTCCATCTTTGCATATTTAAACAAGTTGTTGATGGTGGAAAAATAGGATGGTAGAAAACGACAAAGCCATCAATTACATTGACTTCATATGAAAGTTCAACCTATGATACCCTATTGTTATGTAAAGAAAACAAAAGGAGACTAAAAAAAAGTAGAGGGAAGGAAGGAGGAGGAGAAGTTAGATTTCAGCCTCCTCACTTTAGACTTGAGGAAACTGATAAGATAGAGAAATTTGCCCAAGGGCCAGTAAGTGGCTGTGCTAATGGTACAAATTCAGTTCCTTCAACTTCACATCCCCTACTTTTCTCACTGCCCCACGCTGGAGATGCAATGCCATTACACTTAGACCAGTTTGACTAGGATTTAGAATTCATAAAGGAGAGTAATGTGCAATAATCTGATTAATAGGCTAGAACCAGATGGTGAAAATTCTCTTGGTGGGGACTTGGGGATGGATGGAGTAAGGAAGGAGGGAGAGTATTTTAAAAATACTTAAATAATTTTTAAATAAATAATAAAAATTTAAAAATAAATCTTCACTGACATCTTTGGTTTCTATAACGCTTAAATTCTTGCCTAATCTCTGAGTTATACTAGTGTGATTGTGATGCTAAGAGAGTGAGACAGACAATCATGAGATTGGTCCCATGACCCCATTGACCCCATTCATAAATCACTTATCAATTAGTAAGTGCCCACTGTGTGCTAGATGTGAGACTAAGCACTGCAGATTCAAAATGAAGCAAAAGAAGGCCTGCCTTCAAGGACCTTACAGTCTAGTGAGGGACACAACTTGTAAAGAAATCTATACAAAGCAAGGTATATACAGAAAAAAATGGAAATAAATTGGAAAGGCACTGGCATGAAAAGGAATTAGAGAAATCTTCCTGTAGAAGATGGGATTTTAGTTATGAATTAAAGGATGGCAGGGAGGATGGTAATCAGAGCAGAAGAGGGAAAGATTTCCAGAAAGGGGGGACAGCCAGAGAAAATGCCCAGAGCTGAGAGAGGGGGAGTCTTGTTCCTGGAATAGCCAGGAGACAACCATTGGCAGTGGTATTGCTAGATAGAAAAGGTGTGGTAGGAAGTAAGTTATGAGAAGATTGGAAAGGTTGGAAAGGGCTGGGTGATGAAGAGCTTTGAATGCCAAACAAAGAATTTTGTATTTACTCCTGGAGGCAGTAGGGAGTCACTGGACTTTATTGAACTGGGGGATGAGGGGATGTTTACAAGATCTGACCTGAGCTTTAGGAAAATCATTTAGTGCCTGCCTGGGGAATGGGGATGGATAAGTTGTCATTAGCATGATTACAGGGAACAGACCCCATTGTGTATTTTACCCTGTCCCAAACAAAGATATCAGTGTCTTATGGTCCCATGTTTTAGTCAGCCTCAGTGTGTTGTGTTCTGCCCAGGGCAGGTCATCTCTGGCTCTGGAATACTTTGTTTTATTTCCAGTTCCAGGTACTCCATGGTAGGAGGAACCAGGAAAAACTGGAAGGCAGTCAGACAAATAGTCAAGATGGTGAAAGGATTGGAGCTCATTCTGGGTGAAGATCACTGGAAGGAACCAGGGATGCTTGGTCTTCAGAACCTACATGGGGCAACAGAATAGAAGGCCACCTTCCAGTATTCAAAGGTTTATCTCATGATCAAGGCATATGTCTTGTTCTCCTTGGCACAAGTGGAACTCATGCGTTGGGGAGAAGCTGAAGAGGGGCAGATCTAATACTTAAAGTAAGGACAAGATGCCTATTGAAGCAAACAAACCTTTCCTAAGCACCTATTGTGTACCAGGTACTGTCCTAATATAACATTTACTGCCGTGGTCTCCACTGCCTGAAGGCCAAGGATCTTATATCTCTCTCCTTTCCCAGGGTTCTCCAGTGTCCTTAAGGGGGGTTGGGTGTGTCTACGCTCTGCCACTGACTCTAGGCCCCTAGGGACCTTTTACTTACAAGTGTAGGATGTCCTTCTACACTCATTTCATTTAGCCATTAACAGTCAGATTAGGTTTCAAAGAAATATTTACTTTAAAGATATATTAACAAATATATAAATAGCACCTAGGGCTTCATCCTCTCTCTCACTCTTTCTTGTATACACACATACACATGCACATGCATCTAGTATCTCGTTCTCTGGGGAGAGGGTAGGATCATAGTTTAACTCAATTCCTATAGAACACAATCCCTAATCCCAAATTCATTAAATCTCACCTGGGTTCACATCCCTGGAACCAAGGCATTGGAGGGTTTCCTTGCCAGCTTGGCAGGCTGCCACATCCTGCCTAGGATCCTGGATCTTTAGACACCATGAGTTGAACTCCTGATCCAGTGGAGATCACCTCCTACCCCTAAAAATGAGAAGGACAAATGGAATTGAAGAAGGTCAGTGCCCCAGACCTGAGGGAAAAAGCAGGACAGAGGAGAGAAGGAATCCTCCTTCCCTTTTACCCCTTCAGTTCATGGCACCCAAACACTTTTGGATTATCATCTGGAAAGAGCAGCACCAGGGAAGCACCAGGCAAGAGAGAAACTGTCCAGTTTGGCCCCTTTAAAAGAAGCAGGATATTACTCTATGTAGGTAAATGATACTCACTGTCAAGTGACAGGGAAATGCAGATAGCAGGGCTCCTCCAGGTTAGGTGATTTTGGCATCTACAAATAGAGTCCTTTTATAGAAATACTATTTTGTTTGATCCTCACAACAACCCTGAGAATTAAGTTTTATTATTATCTCCATCTTACAGTGGATGAACCTGAGATAGACAGCGGTTAAGTGACTTACCCAGGGTCACAATGCTAGTAAGTATCTGAGGCCGGATTTGAACTTGGGCCTTCCTGACTCCAGGCCCAGTGTTTGATCTACTGCATCAACTAACTGCCTCTAGGCAATGATAGCTGCGTAAAATTGTAATTGATTAACTATTCCTAGAGGTAATTATTTTGCCCATTCTGAAGGTCTTCAAGAAAGGTTAGCATATGTGGCAGCCATTGTGAAAGTATAAATGATAAGACTTGGCAAAAAGTTGGTTATCTTGGGTGAGTGTGAGAGGAGTTGAGAATGACACTCAAGGTAGGATCCTGGGTCATTGTACAGGTGGAGAACAATAGCAAAACTTAGAGAGGAGGAATGGGAGGGGAGATGGGTATTTCTTCACCCAGGAGTTTCCTAGAGCAATGAAAGTACAGGTGTAATCATTCCAGCATTTCATGGAAAATAAAATCAAAGCAGAAATTCTTCAATGTAAGTATCTTCATCTGAAGCCTGAAAACCTTCCCCTGAGGCAGCTCAGACTATCTGTCTGTGGTGGAAAGATTCAGCTATGTCTCTTTGTTCAAAGTACTTGATAGTCGTCTATTTCAATAAAAGATAATTTTGTTCTTCTCACGATTAAACTCAGATTTGGAGAATAAGGTGTTTCTGGATTTCGGATTTTTGCCTTTCAGAATATTGTTTTCTGGGATCTTCTCTGGTTTTTGTTAGAAAGTGCCAGGTCTCTTGTGATATTTACTCATTCTTTGGGACTTGAAATATTCCCTTTTTGGAGTTTTGCCACATTTTTTTCTTGATACGGATGATATGAGTTTTAGGCATGATATTCTTGGGAAGTTTCCCTTATCCAGCCAATCTGACTATAATCATGCAGTGAACAAAATGGATCTTTAATAAAATACAGGACTATGAAGTATTTTGGATGAAGAGATATGGGTAGAAATTAAATCATTAAACACAGGAAAATGTTGTATGAATTCTAATTGTAATTAGTATTAATATCAAATCTCTTGGGGTTAAAAGCCTTGTTTAGGATCACAGAGGCAACAGAGCTAGACTGAAACTATTTTGCATTCTTAAAATCCAGTGGTCTATCTACCGGGAGATTCTGCCCATTGAATTCTCTTTCAAAATATACTTTCCAGAAAGAGTTGCAGTCAGGTTGACCTAACAGGAGACCTAACAGTTGATCTAACCTAACAGGAGAAAGAAACTAACAACCCTGAAGGGACTCAATGTGGTTTCAATGCAGCTGATAGTCCATGCTGGGGAATAGGGAAAGATGAGGATGTTGAAGGAGGGGATGAAAAGTGGGGGAGGGAGGTCATGGCAATGCAACAAGAGAGTTTGAAATGCCTCCAGTGGGTCTTTGAGAGCCATGAAGGCTGTGATTTGACATGGGATGGAATGATATTTGAAGATGGTGCCTCTGTTCCCTGGGTAGGAGGTCTGGAAGGGAGACACCCAGATCTGGACCCATGCAGTAGACTCCTTGGGAACTCTCTTTATTGTCAGTCATTTATTCTTCACCAATTATAAATCTTTGCCAAACTGCCCTACAATGGCAAGTTAAACTAATCTTTAGGAGTGATGTCTGAGGATTCAGAAAGTGTCTATAAGCACCAAGAGAGCTCTTCCTCTGTCAGTGCAATTTGATTTCCCTAGTACCCAGGGTGGCATCAAGTATAAATAATCATCATTGCCCACTTGGGACTAAAGATGAGTGTGAGAATGTGGACAGGGACAGGTAGAACACAGGAGAGTAAATGAGAGGTGAAGGCAGCAAAAGGCCATGGCACCCAAGAATCTCCCAGCACTTTGTGGTCCACTCAGTTCTATAGATTCAGCTGTACAAATGGCCAAAGTCATGAGGGCAGAATAAATTAGTCCCTCACAAAGAGAAATATAGGAGATTATGAGAGAAGCCATTTGTGGAAAATTTTAAGCTAAAGCTTCCTGATTTGCTTTATGCTCCACAAATATCACATTTCTGCTTGGGTTGAGTCCACTTTCAGTTTGAGAAAGCCCAGGCTACAATTTTTATGCCTCTCTATCCCAATACACTCTGAGCCTCTGCCCATCAACCTCAGGACTTATGTGATGGCAAGTCCACAAGAAGCATTTATCAAGTGCTTCCTATGGGCCAGGCACCATGTCACATCCTGGTGGTGCTAAAATAAGTAGTAAGTGCCTGCCTCCTTTCCAGAAGCTTACTTTCTAATGGGGGGAAAGCAAGATATAAAAGAAAGATGGAAAGGGGAAGAAGGGTGGGAGGAGGACTTAAAAGTTAAAAAAATTCAGTGTTTGTAAGGCAGATTTTAATTATTCTTTCTTAGAGTTTAGTCCCGAGGACCCAGGACCATAACAATCTCTAGCTCCCAGGTGTTACTTAATAGTTCCAAGGCTCATGATTTGTAAACACCTCCACCATGCTTACACAGTGTTATGTAATGATAAATAATATAGACATTTGTGCTTAAATTGTAAATACCCACTGCTACTGTGCAGTGAGATATAGGGGTGAGGTAATGTAAAATTGTGAGTCTAATGTTAACAAAATGCCTTCTTTTTCTTTTGCCCTAAAAATCCAAAGGGCACAGATCAATGAGTAGTGATTTTGGATAATGAATAGCAGAATGCATGTACTTGCCTCAATTAGTCCCCACTGAAGCTTAAGGGGATTTAGGGGATAGCACAAGCTGTGCCTGTCTTGACTGACCTCATCAAGACACAGAGGTTGTTTCCCCACCTTCTTACCTGTTCCTGCAAGAAGGGCAATTAGGGGATCCTGAAGGAGTTGGTGCTCCCCTTATCAGGAACCCATGAAAGAGAGTAGACGAGAATAAAGTCAGCTTATTTAAGTCTGAAGCTGTCTGCCTGTCTTTCTGGCTGCCCAGATGAAGAGTGAACCTATGCTAAAACACCTGCTAGCAGCCCTCCCTCCAGTGTTTCCACCTGTCTCACATTTGGTGTAGTTGGTGTGACCTGTGTGCTCATCTGTTAGAGGCCAGAGTACAAAAACTCCTGTGCCTCCTGTGTAACATGCAGATTGCAGCCTGGAGAGGAATGAAGGCCTGGCAGACCTGGGTGCCTTCCTGTTTGGTGGAGGTTCTGAGAGGAGCCATCCAATCAGAGGAAGAATCCTCTTTGGGCAGTAGCTAATTCCAGTGTGTAAATGCTAGGGCTGGAGTGAGCTTTCAGGAGGAAGAGGTTTCTGGAGCATGGGATGGAAAGTCTGGAGTCACTTCTGGAGAGTCCTTAATGTTCCTGAAAGTATCCTCATGAGGACTGGTGCTCAGATTCTGGTGAAAGGAAAGGCTCATGGTAATGATGTGAACATTACTTAAGGTGAAAACAAAGATACAGTCAGTATGAAACTGCTAAGGGGAAAGAAGACAGTTCCAGGCTATCCCCCCAGTTCATCTTTTAAGCATGACTAGAAATCCTGCCTTTGTTCCTAGCTGCCAAGAACAAGCCCCAGCTGGGAGAGCTAAGCACTAGGGAGGTTTTTGTTCTGGTCTGTAGTACTGTGAGGGGCCACTGCCTATCCTGTTGACAGTAAGACTGCAGCATCCTCAGCCTCCACTCTGCTGATTGTGAAGGTAAAATCTGTCCCAGACCCACTGCCACTGAACCGAGCAGGGACTCCAGCATGTAGGTTGGTGGAATGATAAATCAGGAGCTTTGGAGCCTCCCCTGGCTTCTGTTGGTACTAATCTAATTCATTACTAACACTTGAACTGATCTTACAGTTAATGGTGACTCTCTCTCCTGGAGACACTGACAAATCTGGAGACTGAGTTAGCACAATAGCCCCCCTAGAACCTGGAATTAAAAAAAAGAAAAAGAGAGAACATTATTCATATGATTTCATTGTCCTAGATTCTCAACTCAGAATGAGCAAACAGAGGTGAATAGGCCAGATTTTCTTCCTCGCTCATAACCTCCCACAGACACATTCCAGACAAGGCCAATGAGCAGTGTGGCATAGGAAGGATCTCTCACCCGAGATCCAGAGCAAAAGACACCAGAGGATCTGAGCCTGAGACCCCATCTTCTGCACTAGCCTCGGATGCTGTTGAACAGAGACTTAACCATGGACTGGCATTTATCTGGGTCTAAGCAACTGGTCCTGTCCCTGGGGAGACATGCAAATCAAGAGATGTAGGGAGGGGAAAGAAGAAAGCAGAAAGATCAGGGGACTTTTTCTTTAAAGCCTCAGGAATATCAATAGTTTTAACTCATGGAAGAAATTATAATCCTGTCTTTTTCCCAAAACAGTCTTGTCAAGTTCATGTTACCTGAAGGCTGCATATTGACTTAGTTTTAAAAGAACATTATCAATGTTTTATTGCAATTTTCATGAATTATATTTTTACAATATAATCATGTTATATAACATTTTATGATGCAATTATATAAAAGTATATTTATAATGTATTTACATAATTACATCTCAATTACATTTTATCTTGTTTGAGATTCACAGTTTCTGGTTGACACCTCTGCCCTAAACAACTTTTCTTTATTTCTCTGGTTGCTAAATATAGACAGTCTCTGGTAGAGGAAAGGGCATTGAATATTAAAATTAGAAGATGTCACTTCATATCCTGACTCTGTTCCTGCCTGCCTGTGTGACCTTGCAATAGTTATTACAGTTGTCTGAACCTTAGATGAACAGAATCACAGAGTCTGAGTATCCGAAGGGTCCTCAGTAGCTGTCTTGTCTCCTACATACATACAGTATTTCTCCCAATAATATATCTGGCAGGTGGTCATCCAATCTCTGGTGGATGACCTACAAAGGAGGTCATCCTCCTCAGTACCTCATTCCACTTTGAGATGACTCTTGACTATTAAGAAATTTATTTATGTTTTGGTTCCTGGTATCAAGATACAATAAGCCTCTTTGCAACTTCATTTCTTTGTTCTTTGTTCTACACTCTGGACCAAAAAAATGAACCCAATTCTTCTTCCACAGATATGCCTTCAGATATTTAGAGCTATCATGATGTCCCCCAAGACACAAAAATCCCTTTTTCTCAAGATGAGACATGTTCAAGTCTCTCAACTGATCCACATATGAAATAGACTCAAGTTCTTTCACCACTAATGCTTACAGTAGGGCAGCTTTATTAAGTGCTGATTCTGCACCAGGCCTTTGCCTCTGATACTGTAGTTTATCAATGACTATTTTTCAGCTGGAGCACCCAAATTGAATATAACAGTCCAGATGAGATCTGAAGAGGATCTTCACCTCTTTAGTGGAGTTAACACCTTTCCATTGCTGATAGGTGACTTCTTTTTTATAAACAATTGAATAGTGCTTTTATTCAATATTTTATTTTCCCTCAGTTAGGTGCAAAAACAATTTTTAGTATTCGTTATTAAAGCTTTGAGTTCCAAATTCTCTCCCTTCCTTCTTCCCCATTCCTCCTATCTCCCACTGAGAAGGCAAGCAATTTGTTATAGGTTATACATGTATAGTAATGCAAGACATGTTCATAGTAGTTATTCTGTGAAAGAAAACAGAGAAAAAGTTCAAGAAAAATAAAGTAAAAACAATATAGTTCAATTTGTATTCAAACACCATCAGTTCTTTCTCTGGGGTTGGATAGCGTTTTTCATCATAAGTTCTTCAGAATTCTCTTGGATCATTGCATTGCTGAGAAAAGTGAATTCATTCTCAGCTGATCATCTTACAATATTGCTGTTACATTGTACATAGTACATTTCACTTTGCATCAACTCAGGCAAGTCTTTTCAGGTTTTTCTGAGAGCATCCTGCTTACCATTTCTTATAGTACAATAGTATTCCATCACAATCACATACACAGCTTATTTAGGCATTCCTCAATTGATGGGCATCCTTTCAATTTCAAATAATTTGGTTTTTTATAGTCCTTTGGGTATAGTTCCAAATTGCTCTACAGGGTGGTTGGATCAGTTCACAACTCCTCCAACAGTGCATTAAAATCTCATTTTTCCCACATCCCCTCCAGTATTTGTTGATTATCTTTTCTGTCCTATTAACCAATCTAACAGGTATAAGGTAGTACTTCAGAACTGTTTTAATTTGCATCTCTCCAATCAATAGTAAGTATGAGTATTTTTTCATACAGCTATAGATAGCTTTGGTTACTTCATTTGAAAACTGATTATAGTTTTGATCAATTATCAATTGTAGAATGGTTCTTTTTTTGTAAATTTGACTCAGTTCTCTATATGTTTGAGAAATGAGGCTTCTATTAGAGAAACTTGCTTCAAAATTTGTTTCATAGTTACTATTGCTAACTGTATTTTCCTCCTTTCTATCTTCCCCCCATTTATTCTATTTTCTCACTGCTTTCACCTTGTCCCTTCTCAAAACTGTTTGGCTTCTATCCCCTCCCTCAATCTGCCCCTCTTCAATTATAACCCACCTCTTTATCCCCTTCCCATTCTACTTTCCTGCAGGGTAAGATAAATTTCCAGTTGAGTGCATATATTATTCCCTCTTTGAGCCAATTCTGATGAAAGTAAAATATACTCATTCCCCCTCACCTCCACCCTCTTCACCTCCAGTGTTAAAGCTTTTTCTTGCCCCTTGTACATGAGATAATTTTCGCCACTCAACCTCTCTCCTTTTCTTCCAGTACATTCCTCTGTCTCACTCCTTATTTTATTTTTTAAATATCATCCCTTTATATTCAATTCACACTCATGCCTTCTGTCTATATATACTCCTTCTAACTACCACAATAACAAGAAAGGTCTAATGAATGAATTACAAATATCATCTTCCCATGTTGGAATGTCAACAATTTAAACTTATTAAGTCCCTCCTGATTTCCCTTTCCTGTTTACCTTTTTATGCTTCTCTTGAGTCTTGTATTTGAAAGTCAAAATTTCTATTCATCTCTGGTCTTTTCATCAAGAATGCTTGGAGGTCCTCTATCTCATTGAATGTTCATTCCCCACCTTCCACCCCCGAATATGATTATAGTCAATTTTTCTAGGCAGGTAATTCTTGGTTGTAATCCCAGCTCCTTTGACCTATGGAATGTCGTTATTCCAAGCCCTCTGATCTTTTAACATAGAAGCTGCTAAATCTTGTGTTATCCTGACTGTGGCTCCATGATACTTTAATCATTTCTTTCTGGTTGCTTGCAATATTTTCAACTTGACCTGGGAACTCTGGAGTTTGGCTATAATATTACTGGGAGTTTCACACTTTGAGATCTCTTTCAAGAGGCAATCAGTGGATTCTTTCAAATGATATTTTACCTTCTAGTTCTAAAACATCAGGGCAGTTTTACTGGATAATTTCTTGAAAGATTGTGTCTAGGGTCTTTTTTTCATTATGGCTTTTGGGTTCTCAAATAATTTGAAAATTATGTCTCGGATTTATTTTTGAGGTCAGTATTTTTCAATGAGATATTTCACAGTCTTCTATTCTTTCATTCTTCTCAATTTTTTAAATTGTTTCTTGATTTCTAATAAAGACATTAGATTCCATTTGCTCAATTCTAGTTTTTAAGGAATTATTTTCTTCAGTGAGCTTTTGAATCTTCTTTTCCATTTGGCCAAGTCTGCTTTTTAAGGCATTCTTCTCCTCATTGAATTTTTGGACCTCTTTTACCATTTGGCCTAGTCTGTTTTTTAAGGTATTGTTTTCTTCAGTATTTCTTTAGTATCCCAGAACCACAAAGCAAAATCCATTACAGAAACCAAGAAGTCAATACCGGTTATCACCACAGGGGGTAAAGTCATTCCCAAGTTCCCCACCCCCTGATGGGGCCTTCCCACAAACAAACAAACACCAGGAGCCTAAACTGTGCCTGACTGCCTGTGTCCTTCCCAGTTCTGACTAGCCTGACTAACTTCCTCCAAGCTCTGCTCAACCCTTCCTATTCCACCCATTCAGCAATCTTCTCCCATCACATGTGACTTAGGCTTCCATGTGATCCAGAAGGTCAGATGGACTTATTAATGAATGGGAAAGATTTACTCATTTACATTACCATTAGAAATATGATGTTTACAAGAAACATTTGAAACAGGAGGATGCACACAGGGTAAAGGTAAAGGATTAGAGAAGAATATATTATGCTTCAACTGAGGAAGAGGTAGCAATCCTAATCTCAGAAAAAACAAAAGCAATAATAGATCCAATCAAAAGAGATAAAGAAACCACGTCCTATAAAAGGCACCATAGACAATGAAGTAACATCATTACTAAACATATATGCACCAAGGGATAGAGCATCCAGATTCTTATAGAAGTTAAGGGAGCTACAGGAAGAAATAGAGGGCAAAAACTATACTAGTAGAGGACCTCAACCTCCACCTCTCTGAACTTGATAAATCTAACCGAAAAAAAACAAGAAAGAAGTTCAGGAGATAAATAGGATTCTGGAAAAGGCAGATATAATAGACCTCAGAAAACTGAATAGGGATAGAGAGAAATATATCTTTTTCTCAGTGGTACATGGTATATAAACAAAAATTGATGAGGTATTAGGGCATAAAAACCTCACAATCCAGTGCAGAAATAATCAATATATCCTTTTCAAATCATGATGCAACAGAAATTATACCTAATAAAGGGCCAAGGAAAGATAGACCAAAAACTAATTGGAAACTAAATAATCTAATCCTAAAGAATGAGTGTGTCAAACAATAAATCATAGAAGCAATCAGTAACTTCATTTAAGAGAATGCCAATAATGAGACAATCTACCAAAACTCATGGGATGCAGCAAAAGCAGTTCTGAGGGGAAGTTATATCTCTGAATGCTTACAATGAATGAAATAGAGAAAGAGGAGATCAGTGAATGGGGCATGCAAATGAAAAAGCTTGAAAAAGAGCAGATTGAAAATCCCCAATTAAATAACAATTAGAAAAACTGAAAACCAAAGGAGAAATTAATAAAAGTGAAATTAAGAAAACTATTAAACTAATAAAACTAAGAGCCACTTTTATGAAAAAAGCAATAAAATTGATAAACCTTTGGTTAATTTCATTACAAAAAAAGAATAAAACCAAATTACCAGTATGAAAAATGGAAAAAGTGAATTCACCTACAACAAAGAGGAAATTAAAACAATAATTAGACATTATTTTTCCAACTATATGCCTATAAATTTGACAATCTTAGTGAAATGGATGAATATTTACAAAAATAAAAACTGCCCAGATTAACAGAAGAGGAAGTAAAATATTTAAATAACTCCATCTCAGAAAAAGAAATTGAAGAAGCCCTCCATGAACTCCCTGGGAAAAAAATCTGCAGGGCCAGATGGCTTTACAAACAAATTCTATTAAATATTTAAAGAACAGTTAATTCCAATACTACATAGACTATTTATAAAAATTGGTGAAGTAGGAGTCCCACTAAATTCTCTTTATGATACAAATATGTTTCTCATGCCTAAATCAGGAGGAGCCCAAACACAGAAAGAAAGTTATAGACCAATTTCCTGAATGAATATAGAAGCAAAAATTTTAAATATGATATTAGCAAAAAGATTACTGCAACTTATGATGAAAATAATACACTTTGATCAAGGAGGATTTATATTAGGAAAAGAGGCCTGGTTCAGTATTAGGAAAACTATCAACGTATTTGATCATATCAACAACAAAACTAACAGAAACCATATGATTATCTCAATAGATGCAGAAAAAGCTTTGGACAAAATACAACACCCATTCCTATTGAAAACACTGGAGAGCATAGGAATAAACTGAGCCCTCCTTAAAATAATAAATAGCATCTACCTAAAACCATCAGTAAGCATTATATATAATGGAGATAAGCTAGATGCACTTCCAATAAAATAGTGGGTGAAACAAGGATGTCGGTTATCACCACTGCTGTTCAATATGATACTAGAAACATTAGCTTTAGCAATAAGAGAAGAAAAAGAAATATAAGGAATTGGAATAGGTGATGAAGAATCTAAGCTATCACTCTTTACAGACAATATGATGATATACTTAGAGAATCCTAGAGAGTCAAGTAAAATACTACTTGAAATAATAAACAACTTTAGCAAACGTGCCGAATAAATGATCTGCATAAATCATCTGCATTTCTATATATTACTAACAAAGCCCAGCAACAAGAGATAGAAAGAGAAATTCCATTTAAAGTCACTGTAAACACTATAAAATATTTGGGAATCTATCTGCCAAAACAAACCCAGGGATTATATGAACATAATTGCAAAACCCTTTTCACACAAATTCAGATCTAAGTAAGTGGAAAATATCAGTTGTTCATGGGTAGGCCAAGTTTATATTAAAAAAATGACAATTCTACCTAAATTAATTTACTTATTCAGTGACATATTAATCAAACTACCAAAAAATCATTTTTAGAGCTAGAAAAAATAATATCAAAATTTATCTGGAAGAACAAAATTTTCAGAATATCAAGGGAGTTAATGAAAAGAAATGCTAGGGAAGGTAACCTAGTCATACCAGATCTTAAATTAATCAGAAAACAGCAACCATCAAAACCACTTGATACTGCCTAAGAAGTAGAGGAGTAGGGGACAGAGCCAAGATGGTGGAGTAGAAAGATACACATATGCTAGCTCTTCCCTCACAGCCCATAAAATAACTGTAAAAAATGACTTTCAACAAATTCTGGAGCATTAGAAGTCACAGAACAACAATGTGAAAGAGATTTCCAGCCAGGGGTAACCTGGAAGGCCAACAGGAAAGGTCTATCCCACAGGACACTGAGCAGAGCCAAGTGGAGCCCAGCCCTGGCCATGTGGCATCAGGAGGAACAGGACTGGAACAGACCTCGGGGGCAGAATTCCCAGCAGGGAAGGTCTCAGATCCCTCAACCCACAAGTGCCAAAGAAAGCCTCAAAGATCAGTAAGAGGGATTTCCCAGCTTGGCAAGAGGAGAGCAAGGTACAGTAGCAATGGAGGTAGCAGGGGTGGCAGCAGCATGGGGTGTCCATTTGTGAAGCACTCGGCCAAACGTCCCTGGGGGAACTGAGCAGTTGATCTAAACCTCAGACCAAAGCATGGTCCTGGGGGGAGGAAGAGCACTAGCACCCTCCTCTTCACAAAGGATTCAGAAGTCAAGTAACTGAGTGGGAAAATGCCCAAAAAAGGGGGGAAAAAGACAATAGAAGGTTACTTTCTTGGTGAACAGATATGTATTTCCATCCTTGTGGATGAGGAAGAACAACAATGCATACAGTCGGAGTCAAGGCTTCTGCATCCAGTACCTCCAAAATGAATATAGAATGGGCTCAGGTCATGGAAGAGCTTGAAAAGTGAGTCAGCAGCTTGCTGAAGGAGACCCAAAAAAATACTGAGGAAAATAACACCTTTAAAAATAGGCTAACTCAATTGGAAAAAGAGTTCCAAAAAGTCAAGGAGGAGTAGAAGGCTTTAAAAAGCAGAATGAGCCAAATGGAAAAGGAGGTTCAAAAGCTCACTGAAGAAAATAGTTCTTCAAATATGAGAGCGGAGTTCAGGGACAGCAAATGACTTTATGATAATCCAAAAAGTTACAAAACAAAACCAAAGGAATGAAGAATTAGAAGATAATGTGAAATATCCCATTGGAAAAACAACTGACCTGGAAAATAGAACCAGGACAGACAATTTAAAAATTATGGAACTACCTCAAACCCATGATCAAAAAAGAACCTAGACATTATCTTTCGTGAAATTACCAAGGAAAACTGCCCTTACATTCCAGAGCCAGAGGGCAAAATAAATATTGAAAGAATCCACCAATCACCTCCTGAAAGAGACCCAAAGAGAGAAACTCCTAGGAATACTGTGGCCAAATTTCAGAGTTCCCAGATCAAGGAGAAAATACTGCAAGCAGTTAGAAAGAAACAATTTGAGTACTGTGGAAGTACAATCAGGATAACACAGGATCTAACAGCTTCAACATTAAGGGATCAAAGGGCTTGGAATAGGATATTTCAGAAGTCAAAGGAACTGGGATTAATACCAAGAATCACCTACCCAGCAAAACTGAGTATAGTATTTCAAGGGAACAAATGGCCATTCAATAATGTAGAGGACTTTGAAGCATTCATATTGATGATAAGACCAGAACTGTATAGAAAATTTGACTTTCAAACACAAGAATCAAGAGAAACTTGAAAAGGTATACAGGAAAGAGAAACCATAAAAGACTTTCTGAAGCTGAACTGTTTACATTTCTACATGGAAAGAAAATATTTATAGCCCTTGAATCTTTTCCCAGTATTTGGGTAGGTGGAGGATTGTACATACACACACACACACACACACACACACACACATACACATGAATAGACAGAGAGTACAGGTTGTGTTGAATCAGTAGAGATGATATACACACAAAAAGAATAAAATAAAAATTAAGGGATGAGGGAGGAAAATACTGGGAGGAGAAAGGGAGAAATTGAATGGGGCAGGCTATAACTCACAAAGAGATAAGAAAAATCTTGTTCAATGGAGGAGAAAAGGGAGAAGGGGAGAGGGGGAGAGTGAAGTTTACCCTCTTCACCTGTGGCTTAAGGAGGGAATAACATGCTCACTCAATGTGATATGAAAATCTATTTTACACTACAGGAAAGTAGGGGAGAGGGGGACAAGTGGGGGATGATAGAAGGGAGGACAAATGGGAAAAGGGAATAACTAGAAGTAAACACTTTGGGGAAAGGACAAGGTCAAATGAAAGAAAGAATAAATGGGGAAGCAAGACAGGATGCAGAGAAATATAGTTAGTCTTATACAACATGACTATTATGGAAGTCTTTTGCAAAATGACACATATATAGCCTGTATTGAATTTCTTGCCTTCTCTATGGGGATAGGTGGGGAGGGAGGAAGAGAGAGAAGTTGGAATTCAAACTATTAGAAAGGAATGTTGAGAATTGTTATTGCATATAACTCTGAAATAAAAAATACAGGGAATGGGGTAGAGAAATCTATCTTGCCCTACAAGAAAAGTTAGAAGATAGGGATAAGGAAAGGGTGGGGTGTGATAGAAGGGAGGGCACATTGAGGGAAGGGGTAATCAGAATGCAAGGTGTAAGGGGGTTGGGGGAGGGGAAAGCTGGGGAGAAAAATTGGAACTCACAATTTTGTGGAAATGCATGTTGAAATCTGAAAATAAATAAATAAAACTATAAAAAGAAATAGAGGAGTAAATCACTGGAATAGGCTAGGTACATAAGACATAGTAGTCCATGACTCTAGCAGTCTACTGTTTGATGAACCCAAGGACACCAGTTTCTCATTTAAGAACTCACTGTTTGACAAAAACTGCTGGGAAAAATGGAAAATGTCATGACAGAAACTGGGTATAGACCAGCATCTAACCATGTATACTAGAATAAAGTTTAGATGGGTATGCAATCTAGGTATAAAAACTGATAGTATAAACAAATTAGGGGAGGAAAGAATAGTTTACTTGTTAGGTTTATGAAGAAGGGAAGATTTATGACCAAATGAGATAAAGAATGTTATGAAGTGCAAAATGGATAATTTTGATTACATTAAACTGAAGAGGTTTTGCACAAACAAAGCCAATGCCACCAAGATTAGGAGGGAAGCAGAAAACTGGGAAAGAATTTTTGCAACTAGTGTCTGTGTTAAAGGCCTCATTTCTAAAATATGTAGAGAATTGAGTCACATTTATGAATACAAGTCATTCCTCAACTGATACATGGTCAAAGGATATGAACAGGCAGTTTTCAGAGGAAGAAATTAAAGCTATCTACAATCATATGAAAAAATGCTCTAAATTACTATTGATCAGAGAGACGCAAATCAAAACAACTCTGAGGTACCACATCACACCTATCACATTGGCTAACATGACAAAACAGAAAAATATCAAATATTGGAGAAGATATGGGAGTGTTGGAACACTAATTCATTGTTGCTGGATCTATAAGCTGACCCTACCATTCTGGAGAGCAATCTGGAATTATGCCCAAAGGGCTATAAAAATATTCATACCCTTTGACCCAGCAATATCACTTCTAGGGTTATATCCCAAGGAGATCATAAATATGGGGAAAAGACTCACATGTACAAAAATATTTACAGCAGCTCTTTTTGTGGGGGTCAAGAACTGGAAATCAAGGGAATGCCCATCAAGTGGGGAATGGCTGAACAAATTGTGGTATACGAATGTAATGCAACATGATTGTGCTATAAAAAAATGATGAACAGTCAGACTTCAGAAAAACGTGGAAAGACTTATATGAACTGATTCTAAGTGAAGTAAGCAGAACCAGCAAAACATTATACACAGTAACAGCCACAGTGTCCAAGGACTGTATCTGACAGACTTAGCCTTTCATAGCAATGCAAGGACCTAAAACATTTCCAAAGGACTCATGATGCAAAATGCCATCCACTTTCAGAGAAAGAACTATGCAGTCAGAATTCAGAATGAAGCAGGATATTTTCTCTTTTATTATGTTGTATTTTGTTTGTTTTTCTCATGGTTTCTCTCATTCATCTTAATTCTTTTATGCAACATGACTAATGTGAAAATGTGTTTAATGAACATGTGTGTCTAGAACCCATATAAAATTGCATGCCATCTTGGGGAGGGAGGAAAACGGGAGGGGGAGAAAATTTAAAAGCTATGAAAATGATTGTTGAAAACAAATAATTTATTATTTAAAAGATAAAATACATAAAATAAAAATTTCTACCTTTAAAAATATACAAATGCACATGTAGAGCCCATTTAAGATTATATGCCAACTTGGGGAGGGAGGGAAGGGAGAAAGGGGAGAAAGTTTAAAATTTATGATAGTGATTGTTGAAAACTGAAAACAAATAAATTATTAAAAAGATAAATAAAATTTCTACCTTAAAAAATGTAAAAACGCATGTGTAGAGCCCACATAAGATTGCATGCCATCCTGGGGAGGGAGGGTAAAGGAAGGGGAGAAAATTTAAAATGTATGGAAGTGGTTGTTGAAAACTGAAAAAAATTAAATTAATAAATCTGGAAAAAAATAACTACTGTAAAAAAAATAAAGCCAGGCTTTGCTTCCAGAGTGGAGGGTGGACTGTCCCAAGCTTCAGGGATTTTATGCAGCTATTTTCAGAGATATTTCTAGGGACCTGTAAGTTTTCCAAGGTGGTATAATCTAAGAAGAGCTGTTTACTACTTACCCGGCCTATGCTCTGATCTGTAAACAACCACAAGAGCTCTTCTGCCCTATTCTGAGAATAGGTCCCCCTTCACTGATGCCAGAACTTCTGCTATGCTAGTGCTCCTCCTCACCCTGGGACTGCCACCTATAACTATCACCTGGCTCTGAGTATGGGCAAAGCAGCAGAGTCCTACTTCAGTGCTAGCAAAGAGTCCTCTGTAATCTCCTTCTGACCAATTGTTCAGCCTCCTTACTGTCTGTGGACTGAGAGGTTGGGAAGGAGTGGCTGTTACCAGTGATCCAGTCACTTTTAAGGTGTGCTGCAGGGTTTCTGTGCCTAGGGCTGTGCTGGCACAACCTGTCTTAGAGTATGGCCCTCTCTCATCCTAGTCAGACAAACCTTTCCTGTTGACCTTGCAAGTTGTCTTGGGCTGGAAATTTGTTTCATTCCAACTTTTGTAGGTTCTGCTGCTCTAGAATTTGTTTAGAATAATTTTTAAAGGTGTTTAGAGGGGTTTGGGGGAGAGCTGAAGCAAGTCTTTGCCTTTACTCTGCCACGTTGGCTCTGCTAATCTGGAGGCTTCTCTTAACGTAGCCTAAAATCACATTTTAAAAAAATTTTTAACCTCCAGACCACATATCTAATTAGAATGAACTTTTTGTTCATAGAAAATCATATTTTTAAAAAACAACTGCTATCTAATTGTGACCCCCCCTTACTTTATATTGGGGTTATCCTTTGTGCTCAGAGAGGATCAAAATGACACCACTATATTGGAGTCAAGATAGAGTGTGTTCTGCTGTGGCTGATTAGATCAATATGGGCTCAGGAGGCTCTATCACAGATCAGGCATAAGTAGCCCATATGCATATTGGAAGTGGAGATGTCTCTAAATTTGTACATCTCACATTTTTTGAGCTATTGAATTTTTCTTTGCTAATAAAGCACAGCACTTTCTTTGATGTGAACACAGCATTTCCCATGGTCCTGTGCCAGTGTCTCCTGTGTCTCACAATCGATTGCAAAATTCTTGACAGTGATCTTAAGAGTGTCTTTGTATTACTCCTTCTGGACTCTGTGGAAGCTCTTTCTTTGTGTGAGTTCTCTATAAAATAGTCTTACAGGCAAATATACTTTTGGCATTCCAACAATGTGGCAAACTTATTGGAGTGGCACTCTCTACAGCAGAGTTTGAATGCTTTGCAGTTCAGCAAGAAAAAGAATCTCATCATCTAATACCTTGACTTGCCAGGTAATCTTCAGAATCCTCCTACATCTTTTCAAATGGAAGAGATTCATTTTTGTGGTATGGTGCTAGTATACTGCCCAGTTTCCCCAGGCATACAACTATGATGTCACTCAAAGGTTCTGTAGACCTTCAGTTTGGCAGGCAGCCTAATACCTCTTCTCTCTTTCAGAGCCTCCCAAACACTGAGCTAGCTCTGGCAATGCATACATCAACCTTATCATCTATGTGTGCATCCCTGGAAAGTATGCTGGCAAAATAAGCGACCTTATCCACAACATTCAGAATCTCTGTATTTGCTGTAACAAAAGTTTTCATAGATGGATGCTGTGGTGCTGACTGGTGGAGAATCTCTGTTTTCTTGGTGTTGTCAGTCCAAAAGTAGCACAAGCAGCAGAGAATATTGCCATACTCTTGCTTCTCAGTCTCAGAGGCTGCATTGAGTGTACAATCATCTCAGAACAAAAAGCCATGCACCAACTCTTCCTCCACTTTAGTTTTGATTTGTAGCTTTATCACATTAAATAATTTGCCATCAGTGCAGTAGCTGACTTAGATGCCATTTTTATAACTGTCGAAAGTGTCTGAAAACACAGCTAAAAATATACTAAAAAGCATGGGAGCAAGCACACAGCCTAGCTTCCAATCATTGGTGGCTAGAAAAGTGCAGGAACATCATCTACTATCCAGAAATCACCTGAGCATGCCATCATGGTGTACTTTACCAGTGAAGTTCTCTGGGCAGTCAAATTTGTCCATGCTTTTCCTCAGGCCTGCACAACTGACAGTATCAAAGCCTTGGTCATATTAGCAAACATCATATACAGATCTCTTACATGATCTTGGCATGTCTCCTGGAGTTGTTGGGTAGCAAACACCATAATAACCATTCCCTGACCCTTTCTGAAGCCCCACTGGCTCTTTGGTAGATGACCAACTTCCAGGTGAAGGAGAACATTGGTGAAAATCTTGCTGGCAATACCTAAGAGAGAAATCCCTCTGTGATAATCACAGGACAACCTATTTCTTTTTCCTTTATAGAGAAGGACAAAGGAAGCATAGTTGAACTCCTTGGGGATAACCTTCTCATGCCACATAACATGGAGGATAGCAATTAGCTTTTGTATGAGCAGTAGAAAATCTAGCTTGTAAACCTCATCTTGAATAGAATCAGCATCAGGTGCTTTGCAGCATGAGAGGGGTCTAATGGCATTCAAAACCTCTTCTTCAGTTGGAAATTTGTCTAGAGAGGGATTGAGTTCCACCTGAAGTAAATGGTAAATGCTTTCAGCATTGTTTGATGACAGTCTGTTGAGAACACCGGAGGTGTTCATACAACCTCTCCAGGTTCATGTCCTTATCACTAATGATGTTGACTCCATCAGCACAGAATAGTTGAGATGCCCTTTAGGTCTTTAGCTCATTATAAAAGCTCTTTGGATCATTACTAGCAGTGTATAACTGAATTTCATCTGCCCTCTAACTGAGTCAAGCATCCTGCCTCTTTCTAAGTTTTGCTTACACTTTACTTTTGATGAACTTAAATGTGTCCTTCTAAGAGACACATGAACTTCTAGTCAATTCTGTGGAGTTCTTGTTTTTTGTTTAGTAGCTTCTGAATCTCCCCATTATTATTGTCAAACCAATTTTGATATTTATGGGTATTCTGGCCCAGATGAGTAAATGTGGTCTTGTACACCAAATGTCTGAAAGCTACTCATTCCTTTTCTATTGCACTATTGCCAACAGTGTATTGGCTCAGCTTTCCCTCCAAGTTAGCCACAAAAAACTCTTGCATAGAGAAGTACTTTAATCTGCAGGTATTAAGTCTTCTGGCAGTCTTGCTGCCACCACTTTTATTGAATGTGAATGTTTAGGTCAGAGAGGATAAGTCTATGATCAGTTCAGCACTCTGCCTCCCACATATGACCTTTGTTACACTCACATCCTGTCCCTTCTCTGTACAATGACATATTCTATTAAATGTTTTTGCTTGAAGCTAGAGTACACACATAAAGTTTTACTGCAACCTTATAATATATTTAAAAGCTGTAAGGGTTCTGATTTACACAATTATTAACCATGAATCGAAGGGATGAATGATGAAGTATGTGTTCCATCTTCTGACAGAAGAAGAATTAGTTGCATAATGAGGCATAAGTTTTTGGATATGAACAATATGAGAAAGTGTTTTACTTGTTACAAGGGTTTTGTTTTCCTCTTTTTCTCTAGTGATGAGGATGTGTGAGAGAGAAAACCAATTTTTATTCATTGAAAAAGCACAATTTACTTTTAAATATGTTAAATCTAAGTTGTTGGACGATTCCCTATTCATTCACATTGATTTCTTCAGACAAATACAGTTTTTCTTCGTCATTAAAATTATTTCCTTTTGTCACCTCAGGATTTCATGTTAAGGATCCCCCTTCCTTCTCAGGATCACTTCTTCTGTAGAAGGTTACTTGATGGTATCCTAGCTATCTATCTGAACCCTTCAAAATGTTTTCTTCAAATCAGACTATGCCCATGTATCAGGTATATGCCCAGATATGTCCAGATTTCCTCTCCTCCTTCATTCTTTCAAGGAGGAACATTTCCCTTCCCTGTAGATTTCCCATCATTTTCACCATTCTCTGTTAGGGAGAATTAGACCTACAATGCGATTTTCCCCTTTAAGCTCCTCTACACTTCAAAAGACAAAAATGATCACTAAGGCAAGTCATGAAATTATTAGAAGCTCTGCTTTGGATACATTAAGAGAGTTTAAGCAGATACCTAGATAACTGAATTGCCCCCATCACTACTATTTCATACCTCTGAACAAAGAATGTGATCTATTTTTCTATCTCATCTAATGCTTCTTTCTTGACAATACTTTTGGGGAAATTCAGAAACTGCTAAACAATAAACAAGAACTCCACAGAGTTGACCAGCAGAATAGTTCATCTGTCTCTAAGAAGGTAGTATTTAAGTTCACCAAAAATTGACTAGATGGTCTATTTCAGTGGCAAAAACAGTTTATTGACTTTCACCCTAATACTCTCAGGAGTGCTTCCCCACTCTATTTCCTGGATTACCTCACATGAGTGTACCTTCTTAAGATAAAATTTCACTCTATACATGCCTCTTCCCTAACCGTCCTGTCAGTTTTGAGTAATACATAGTAAAATTGTGAGTTTTGTTCCACTGTTACAGTGACAACTGGTGTCAAATTTGCTTCCTTTTGTTGAATGTGGTGTTTTCCCTTATTTAAACTTGGGTCATTTGTATGTACACATTTGAAGTCATGAATTTGCTATTAACTCCTTTGTTTAAGTATATTCCATCTCTGGTCAGGAAACTGTTATCCTTATATTCCAAGTATTGGTCAAGAAGTTCAAATATTATTCTTAGGCACCATTTTCTTAGTTTGCTGTTTACTTCCCTAATCATTTTCTCTCTTCGGCTTCTTTTGCTTTCAGTGGACAACAGTGAGGAAATGATCCCATGATCTTCAGTTTCTTATCTAAGTCTCCATACTTGTGAAATGTTTTTGGTTACTTCTAGCAATATCTTTGGTGCCTCTATGAATCACTGCAAGTCAGTAGTTATGTTGTTTGATAAGACTTGAGATGGTTTCTGTTATGTCTTGAATATGTGGCTCAGAAAGACAATAAGTAATATTAATGTTATCTATACGATAATTAGCCCATCTCAGTACCCTGGAGTGAGAAATGTTTAAAAATGACTTCTTTTTCTTCCTGAGATGGCTAAATTTACTGATGTCTGTGGTTTTACTATATCTCACTGCTTTAGAGGCCAAAGATTTTTCTTCTTTAGCGTATGTCTTCCCATCTCTGTCTCTCCTTATGATCCTAATTTGTGTAATGAAGACATTGTTGTTAATTCAGTATTAAAGGGTGTACTTAGGAATAAATGTTACCATTCCTGACTCTTGCATGCCTGCACTCTTTCAATTGCTCTTCTTTTCTTTATTTCTTCTTTCATATCTCTCTTTCCACTTTTCCTCTCCTTTCATTTTCCAACATCCTAACAAAGGTGAGTGCTCCCATCTTCTATCAAAGTTTCTACATACACACACACACACACACACAAAACACACACACCCTTTTTCCACTACAGCCCTAAGTCCGTTACCTTTGAGAACATTTTCATTCTCCCTACTAACTTCGGGGCCAGCAAAGTGTTCTTTAAATCTCTTCATCTTCTCCTCCAAGGAGAGATATCAGTCTATCTGGAAGAGAAAAAACAGCCACTAAGCTGTGGTCGAAACACAAATTTCACCCATTCCATGGTCACTGCACAACTTTCCCTACTGTCTCCGAATATGGGTATTGATAAGTTCAACTCTCACTTTAAGCATTTATAACCAATTATCTTGACTATTCAACTCCAGCTCCTTAGTTTCAATAACTACATATCCACACACTTCCTCTCCTATTCGTTATTGTGGAAGCTCCCACTAATTTTAAAATTATTCAATCCTGCTTGTTTGTATTCGCTTCTGGCCAGTGGGAGAAGGGCTGAAGGGCAGGGAGTGAGAAAGACAAATCAATTTAGCCTGTCATGATAATGTTTTGTTTTATGGCTTGCTTGAAGTTTCTGCGCTCTTTATTAATAAACCATGTGACCATTAAGAATGAATTTTCAATTCTCTGAACTTGAAGGGTTATTGACTAAAAAAATGAAGTGAGCCCATCAAATTGGTACTTGGGAAGCTGAGGAAAAATTTCACATTTGTGTAATTTGGAGGTATGTTCATGTAATACTGACAGACTTAACTGAAGTTACCTGAATTACTGATCCTGAGGAAGAGCTGGTGTTGAGAAAGGAACAAAATGGCTATTAATGTGTTATTAGAGCAACTTCTGGTGGCCACATCATATACTGCACCTCCTTATGTGGTTAACTGTTGATAGAACAATGATAACATACTGTTCTCTAGTAGATAATAGGGATAGGAGTGGTTATTTTTGGACCTAAACAATATGAGAAGCTGTTTGTTTGTTATAAGGGTTTTGTTTCCCTTTTTTTCCATTGATGAGAATGTGAGGAGAGAAAAATAATTTTTGTTCATTGAAAATAGACAATTTAATTTAAAATATGTTAAACAGATTTTAACATATTCATATATTAAATATGTTGTATTTAATAGGGAAGCATATTTTATTCTAATATATTCACAAACTAAATATGTGAATATATTTAAAATATGTTTGGGTTCAAATATACTGCATCCTTCAGTACTTCATCTAGCACTTAACTACATCTTCATTATATAAATTAGCATCACAATTATAGAACTGTAAGGAAGCTCAGAGTCATCTTGATCCAAGCCTTCATCTGATACTGTTCACCGCCTTCTTCCTACTGGAATCTCACTCCTCCCTTGATGTTCCTTACTCTACTTTCTCTCTGGCTTCTCCTTTTCAAATTCTTTTCTTTTATCATCATCTATGCCCTACCCTCTGGCACAAGGAAACCCCTAGGTTCTCCTGGGAACTCTTTTTTTCTTAATATTCTCTGTCAATAGTCTCATCAACTCTTATAGGTTCTATTTTTATTTCTGTGCAAATTGATTCCCAAATCTACATTTCTAACCTTCATCTCTCTCTCTTTTTTGAACCTCAATCCAATATTAACACCTGTCTTTAGCATCTTCTCATGGATATCCTGTAAGTAAGTAAAACACATCAAATTTAAAATGGAGATCATTATCCTTTATACTAAATTCACCCTTCATAATTTCCCTATTTCTTTGACTTGCATCACCAAGCTTCCTATCACATAGGTCCATAACATCAGAGGAATACTCAACCTTTCCCTCATCTTCTCCTCCCATATTCAAGACATAACTGGGTCTTATTATTTCTACCTAAATTATGTATCTCACCACCATTCCTTTCCCCCCACTCACACAGTGGTCATGCTAGTTCAAGCCCACATCATTTTTCTCCTTGTCTATTACAAGAGAATCCTAATTGGTCTACCTTCTATAGGCCTCTCTCTTATCCAATCCATCCTCTGGCAGACCTACAAAACAGGTCTGACCAGATCACTTTCCTGCTCAAAAACTTTCAATAGCTCTTGTTGCTTCTAGGCTAAAAGGTAAACTTCTCTGGCATTTAACTATGCAGACTGAACTCAGTTCCCAATTCCCTTTCCCTTCCTCATTGCATAGAAATAAGCAGCAAAGCAAAATTTAAGATATAAATATATTTGACTATTCAGGAACCTTAAATCATGTCACTCCAAATTCTCTTCTGAGATTTGAAATCTCTTCCCTTCATGAACACTGTGTTACAGCCGAACAAGAAATACAATCTCCTGTGTCCATGTGTTTACATGCAGGCTGTCCTACAAGCCTGGAAAGGTTTCCCTTCTTACATCCACCTCTAGGCTTCCCCAATGGACCACCCATAGCCTGAAGATTCAAATATATAGTCCTAAACCTTTCATAAAAACATTTCCAAATGCCCAAGTAAAGCAAACTTCAAGATGGTAAAAACGTAGTTGGACAAAGTAAAAGCCAGCAGTCCTCAAGGTGGTTGGTTCCCTTTGGCCTCAGAAGCTCCCTTCCAAAATCTTTTTTTTTTATTTATTTCACTTTTAACATTCATTTTCACAGAATTTTTGGGCTCCAAATTTTCTTCCCCCTTGTCCCCTCCCCCCACCCCAAAACACCAAGCATTCTAATTGCCCCCATCTCCACTCCGCTCTCTTCTCCATCATTCCTCTCTGCCCTTGTCTCCATCCTCTCCTCTGTCCTGTTGGGCCAAATAACTTTCTATACCCCTTTACCTGTATTTCTTATTTCCTAGCGGCAAGAACAGTACTTGACAGTTATTCCTAAAACTTTGAGTTGCAATTTCTTTTCCTCCCTCCCTCCCCTCCCCCTCCCTTTGGAAGGCAAGCAATTCAATATCAGCCAAATCTGTGTAGTTTTGCAAATGACCTCCATAATAGTCGTGTTAAATAAGTAACTATATTTCCCTCCATCTTATCCTGGTTCCAATTACTTCTATTCTCTCTTTTGATCCTGTTCCTCCCTGTGAGTGTCGACCTCAAATTGTACCCTCCTCCCCATGCCCTCCCTTCCATCGTCCCCCCCACCCTGTTTGTCCCCTTGTCCCCCACCTTCCTGTATTGTAAGATAGGTTTTCATACCAAAATGAGTGTGCATTTTATTCCTTCCTTTAGTGGATTGTGATGAGAGTAAACTTCATGTTTTTCTCTCACCTCCTCTCTTTTTCCCCAAACTAAAAAAAATCTTTTGCTTGCCTCTTTTATGAGAGATAATTTGCCCCATTCCATTTCTCCCTTTCTCCTCCCGTATATTTCTCTCTCATTGCTTGAGTTCATTTTTTTTAAGATATGATCCCATCCTATTCAATTCACTCTACGCACTCTGTCTCTATGAGTTTGTGCGTGTGCATGTGTGTGTGTGTAATCCCACCAAGTACCCAGATACTGAATAGTTTCAAGAGTTACTAATATTGTGTTTCCATGTAGGGATGTAAACAATTCAACCTTTATAAGTCCCTTATGACTTCTCTTTGCTGTTTACCTTTTCATGCTTCTCTTCATTCTTGTGTTTGAAAGTCAAATTTTCTTTTCAGCTCTGGTCTTTTCATCAAGAATGCTTGAAAGTCCTCTATTTCATTGAAAGACCATTTTTTCCCCTGAAGTATTATACTCAGTTTTGCTGGGTAGGTGATTCTTGGTTTTAGTCCTAATTCCTTTGACTTCTGGAATATCCTATTCCATGCCCTTTGATCCCTTAATGTAGAAGCTGCTAGATCTTGTGTTATCCTGAGTGTATTTCCACAGTACTTGAATTGTTTCTTTCTAGCTGCTTGCAATATTTTCTCCTTGACCTGGGAATTCTGGAATTTGGCCACAATATTCCTAGGAGTTTCTCTTTTTGGATCTTTTTCAGGTGGTGATCGGTGGATTCTTTCAATATTTATTTTGCCTTCTGGTTCTAGAATATCAGGGCAGTTTTCCTTGATAATTTCATGAAAGATGATGTCTAGGCTCTTTTTCTGATCATGGCTTTCAGGTAGGCCCATAATTTTTAAATTGTCTCTCCTGGATCTATTTTCCAGGTCAGTTGTTTTTCCAATGAGGTATTTCACATTATCTTCCATTTTTTCATTCTTTTGGTTTTGTTTTGTGATTTCTTGGTTGTTCACAAAGTCATTAGCCTCCATCTGTTCCATTCTAATTTTGAAAGAACTATTTTCTTCAGTGAGCTTTTGAATCTCCTTTTCCATTTGGCGAATTCTGCTTTTCAAAGCATTCTTCTCCTCCTTGGCTTCTTGAACCTCCTTTGCCAATTGAGTTAGACTATTTTTCAGGGTGTTATTTTCTTCCACATTTTTTTGGGTCTCCTTTAGCAGGGTGCTGATTTGTTGTTCATACTTTGCTTGCAAGTCTTTTATTGCTCTTCCCAGTTTTTCCTTCACCCCTCTAACATAATTTTGAAAATTGTTTGGGCTCTTTATGACCTTTTCCCAGAACTGATCCCATTGAGGAGGCTGGGATGTAGAAGCACTGACTTCTGTGCCTTCCCCTGATGGCGAGCACCGCTCTTCCTCATCAGAAGGGAGGGGAGGAGAAACCTGCTCACCAAGAAAGTAACCCTCTATAGTCTTGGTTTTTTTCCCTTTTCTGGGCATTTTCCCAGCCAGTGACTTGAGCTCTGAATACTCTCCTCACACCCACCTCACCTCCGGATCCTCCCAGCCCATGCTTGGGGTCTGAGAATCAAATGCTACTTCCCAGCCTCAGTGCTTTGGGCGGGGGCAAGGCTGCTGTTCAGTGTGAGATTATGTTCAGGTACTCAGGTGGGGGCAGGGCCGCCTCACGGGCTCAGTTCCCTCAGGGGGTTTATGTGGAGACCTTCAACAATGGATCCGGGCTCCTGCCTGCTTGGGGAGCCCTGGTCTGCTCCTGCCTCTGCTGTTGCCTCCCGAGGGGGCCTGAGTATGGGGGCACCCCACTCCCCTCTCGACCCACCAAAGAGACCTTCTCACCGACCCCTCTCACCTGTGGGTGGAGGCACCTGTGCGGTCGCTGGAGATCCCGTCCCTGAAGTCCGCTTGGATCTGTTCCTCTTGGTGCCGGGACCAGTGCAGGGCTGGGCTGGGCTTCGCGTCTGCAGCACGACGGACCTTTTGTGAGAGGTTTGCAGGTCCCTCTGGAACAGAAATCTTATCCGCTCCACTATTATGTGGCTTCTCCTGCTCCCAAATTTATTGGCGGCTCTTTACTACAGATATTTCATGGGCTGTGGGTTCAGAGCTAGCGTATTTGTGTGTTTCTACTCCGCCATCTTGGCTCCGCCCCCCCAAAATCTGAATAACTAGTTTTATATTGTTCTTGACCAAAGAGTCCACAGCTGGCTCCTGGATCAATTTACCTTAGGAGAAAATTGCCACAAACTGTCCCAGGTCTACACCACAGCTTGTTTCCTCCCAAGTCCAGATGTTTCTGGGGTTAACTCATGCCTCCTGTTCCTCCAGTGTCCTATCCAACAACACACTACCCTAGTTTTCATAGATATGGTCATGAATGTTAGTTGCAATGTAGAACAGTCTACCATTTCATGCTTGTATTAAGCCAAGAGGAACCACATAAAAATGGAAAAAGGCAGAGAATGGCCCTACTTTTGTTGCTTGACCACTCAACTGACTAGGACTAATGTTACTTCTGGTGTCCTCTGATGGACAGAGCCTGCCAACATTTGACTGGGCTCTATACCAGGCTGCTTCTGGTCCACTCAGATCCCATATCCTATATCCTATAGTTGTTTCCAGGGCCAGAGCTGTCAGTTGTTCCCACTACTGCTCCTAAACTGATTAGGGCCTAAAAATTACTAGGGTGCCACTATCCTTGTCACTGTCTGATTCAAATGCTTTCAGAGTAGTCGCTTATAGGATGGTCATCATTGACAAGACCACACTCTCAGTGCCACCAGGGCTGTGGGTAGGGAAGGGAATAAGTGTTTATTAAGCACCCACTGTGTGCCAGGTATTGGACTAAGTGCTTTACAAATACCTTCTCATTTGATCATCACAACAGCCCTGAGAGATAGGATGAATGCTGGGATGCCACTGTTTTCCTATGATAGTGCTGCTGTCACTCTTAATTCAAAGGTCCAGATCTGTGAAGGGGGCAGGTGACAATGTCAGACATCATCACACTGGACGTGACATTCCTAGCATTGCTCCACATTGTGTTCATTTTATCCCATTGATGATCATGAACTGCCCAGACACTATTTTCTCACTGATTTGAACTCATTACTAATATTGTTTTATGTTTGTGTTTTTTTTCATTTGTTTTAAATTCCTTCCCTATTTTGAGGATTATTGTGAAATTGCATTAATGGTGGAAGATTCCCCAGAAATTTTTAGGAAGTTGTCACCAAGGTGTGGAATGTAGTGGGAGCTTGGCTGTACTGCTGGGATGATTACTATTGTAGCTATGTAGCCACAACTCACTGTCTTGGATTTTCCTGGATATGAACTCCCTTTAAGATGCTTCCTTTAGGTCCTGAATAATCAAGAGGTATTATGTTTCATAGCGTTTTTATTCTTGCACAATGTGTCTTAAAACTTCAATTATTAAAGTAACTTCAACTTAAAATATTCCTTAAAAATAGTCTTTATCACTTTAAACATAGCTTTCAACTCAAGATTCAAAAGGAAAGATGAAATTCAGTGTAAAATGTAAAAAATTAAAATCCAGAAATAGATTTTCAAATCAATATTAAAATTTTTATCATGTAAATATACTGAATAGTTAAGCAATGGTGCAATAATTCCCCTTACTAGAAACTGGCAACCTATACCACCGGTTTGATCTTACTCTGTTGTCTATGGTGTGTCTGTGTCCTTCCTTCATTGCTGAAGAAGACCATGCCATCAGAAAATGATGACATGACATGCAATTGACTTTGTTTTCAGTGAAGGAGGGCTGTGCAGGTCACCAGCCTCACTTCTCCTCCAGAGCCATCTGAATCCAGTGACCCAGATATTCAATCAGGATGACTGGTGATGACCCAGGATGAGGCAATTGGAGTTATGTGATTTGCCCAAGGTCACATAGCTAGTGAGTGTCAAGTGTCTGAGGTGAGATTTGAACTCAGGTCCTCCTGACTCCTGCACTGGTGCTCTACCCACTGCACCACCTAGCTACCTCTATTGTCTATGGTACCATTTAGCAGGATGTAGTTTCCTTCCTTATCTCTTTTAATTAGATTTATTGTTCCTTGTTCTTTTTCTGAGATTAGACATGCTACTCCAGGCTTTTACCTTTGTTCTGTGTGTATCCCTCTACTTCAAATACATCTTTTTTTTTTTTTTTTTTGGTAATTTTGTCCCATTTTTCCAGCCTATTTTGAGTTTGAACTTTATGTTTGTGTTTGGTTCTCCTCACTACAGGATGGGTGCAGGGGAGAGAGAGTGATGTGGATAATGAATTTGGTCTTCAGATTTTTATGTTCTACTACTTTCTGAGCTGAGTCAAGGGGAGGGGAGGGGGGACTGCAAGTTTTTGGTGCTTCCAAGATAATATGATGCTGGGAAGGGTTGGATCATTGCCCTCTTGCTCTTTGCTCTGGCCCTTTCCTAGAGAGAGTTCCTGTTCCCTTGCTACTACAAATGCTCCTCTCCACCTTTGAAATGCAAATCACAATGAGCTAATGGGAGATGAAACTGCCACATAGCACTAGTCCTGGACCCTGTGTCAGCACAGGACATTCCTGGGATGTTTCTGATCAGCTATTTAGTCCCCTTACCTTCTCATAGTGCTAGGCTGCTCCCCACTGCTGGGATTATGGGCTATGTGTTGGACTCCTGACCCACTGATATCCCATTGTCTTGAGATTTCTTTTTCTAAGTTGCCCTGGCTGCAAAAAATGACTTGCTGTGATTTATTCTTGACTTTCCCACTCTGAATTTGGTTTGGTTGGTTTTTAAAATTCTACAGTAGGTGTGTTGGGAGAGCAAAAATGCGATCTTCATTCTGTAATTTTGGCTCCACCCTATGTTTTCAGTTTGAAAACATTCTTCCTTCTTTATATGCATAAAGTTTTTCTCTAGTATGAATTCTCAGTATAGAGTAAGGTCTGCCCCCCAGTTGGAAGGCCTTCTCATATTCATTATATTCCTCACATTTTTCTGAATTTTTGATATTGAATAAGTTCTGAGCTGTAGTAGATGGCCTTTTCATAATCCTTCCATGCATGAAGATCTTTCCTGTTAAGTTGAGTCTTACTCTTAAAGGCCTTCCCACATTTATTACATATTCTTAAGGTTGTCTCTCATATGTATTCTCTGTTGTGGAGGAACTTCTGACCTCAGGCAGAAGATCTTTCTACATACATTACATTCAAATATTTTTTCTCCAGTATGAATTCTCTAGTGCCCAGTAAGATCTGACTTCCTTGGGAAAACCTTCACACACTTCACATTCCAAAAATTTCTTTCCAGTATGACTTCTCTGATGTCAAATAAGTCCTGATTTGCACTGAAAAGTCTTTCCAGATTCCTTACATTCATAAAGTTTCTCTCTCCAGTATGGACTCTGTGGATCACAGTAAGAGGTATCTTCTTCCGAAAGGCCTTGCCACATTCACTACATTCATAAGGTTTTTCTCCAATCTGAATTCTCTGATGTACAGTAAGTCATGGATTCATCCTGGAGCCCTACTAACATTCACTCTATTCATAAGGTTTCTCTCCAGTATAAATTCTTTGATGTTGACTATGTTCCCCATTGTAGAGAAAACCCTTCACATGCTACTTAACATTCATGAAGAATCTCTCCAGTATGAATTCTCTGATGCACAGTTAAGATATTCCTTCATCCTAAAGGCCTTCCCACATTCATTACATTCATAAGGTTCCTCCCCAGTATGAATTCTTGGATGTTGAATCAACTTTGAATTGTGGTAGGAAACTTTCCCTCATACATTACATGCCTAAGATTTCTCTCTAGTATGAATTCTCTGAAGTGTAGTAAGATTTAGATTTTCCCAAAGGTCTTTCTGCATTCATTACATTCATAAGGTTTGTCTCCAGTAAATTATTTGCACTCTGAAAGGAAGAATAAAGACTTGATTGACCCTACATTTTCTTTCCTTTCCCAAGGTTCCTAGTTAAACAAAGATTTTGTGGCTACTGTCATGCTGTGCCACTTGAGAAGGTTAGTCTCACTAGTCTTTCACTAAGGATCACAGTTTGTCTCATGTGAAAGTATAATGACTCAAAGTGAATATGTATAAATTAATAGACTTAAGATGAAATTACCTGGAGGGATGAATAAGTCATTACTCTGCTGTAAATAGATGACATTTGAATGAAATGAAAGACAATCCAAAAAAAGTAGATGACTGACAACTTACAAATATATCTGTTCTACCTGAGATGAAAATAGGATGAGAAACAACTGAACAGAAAGAAAAAGGAGAATCAATGAGTTTAGAATGAGGAGGAAAGATAGGCAGAGATATCAAGTAAGAAAAACAAAGAAGACATATGAGAAAAAGGAGGCTTGTATCAGATAATTATTGCAATAAATTTCTGCTAAAACTTCAACGTGTCTAATTCCACAGTTAAAAGATCAAAACATGCAGGTATTTTTCATTAGAGAAATTAGTCATAGTTACCTGAAACATTATTCAAATTTTGGTTATCAAAGAAATCACAATGAAACAACTTGGAGGTGTCACCAAATAGTTGTCAAAGTAACAAAGATCCTTTAAAATGATAACAAATTTTAACAGTTGAATTAAACTAGGTATTATCGAGCTGCTGTTGCCATTTTTCTTAAAAGCAATATAGCAATTTAAGCTGGAGTTACAAAATTGTTCATACCTTTGACATAGTGGTCCCACTCTTAGGTCTTCATTCTCAAAATGTTCTTTTTTAATGTTTATTTATTCATTTTTAGTTTTCAACATTCATTTTCACAAAATTATGAGTTCTAAATTTTCTCCCCATCTCTCCCCTCCCCCACCCCAGAACATCGTGCATTCTGATTATGCCTTACCCCAATCTGCTCTCCCTTCTATCATACTCCTCCCTACCCTTATCCCCATCTTCCCTCTTTTCTTGTAGGACAAGATAGAGTTCTATACTCCATTAGCTGTATTTCTTATTTCCGAGTTGCATGCAAAAGCAATTCTCACCATTCATTCCTTAAACTTTGAGTTTCAACTTCCCTCCCCACCCATTCCCACTGAGAAGGCAAGCAATTCAATATAGGCTATATATGTGTACTTGTGCTAAAGACTTTCATAACAGTCATGTTGTGAAAGACTAGTTTTATTTCTCTGTATCCTAGCCTTCCCCCTATTTATTCTGTTGCCTCTTTAGACCAATAAAATTGTGCAATGATTGACTTCCATAGTTAGCTCTTCTCAGCAATGCAATGATCTAAGACAATTTCAAAAGATGTTGTAGAAAATGCCATCCATATCCAAGAGAAAGAACTATGGAGTCTAAATGCAGATTAAACCATACTATTCGCACTTTTTGGTTTTTTCTTTCTCGTGGTTTTTCCCTTTTCTGACTAAAGTGGAACTATGTTTAATATGATTGTATATATGTAGACAAATCAGATTGCTTTCCATCTTATGGGGGTGGAGAAGAGGAGGTTTTGGAGAAGAGGGAGGAAAAACTTTGAAATTCGGTCTTATAAAACTGAGTGTTGAAAACTATCTTTACATGTAATTGGAAAATATAAAATGTTTTCAAGTGAAAAATAAAAGATGTTGTTATAGTATTTTGTTCTTAAAACCAGTTCGGACTCATGCTCTTCAGCTTATCCAGAAGGTGCCTTAACTCTTTGGGAGGAGGCAGTGGGTGGGATGACAGATTTCATGGTAGAACTTTGACGATGACTCATGGGTTGGAGGGATTAGCAGATCTAGTGGTCTCTGTACAGTTATCCCACCTTCCAGATCTTCAGCTTAGCGGAGATTTCTGTCTGTCCTGAGAAATACATAGGACATGACCCTTTGACCCAGTGCTTTCTCCTTTCCAGTTCTTTTTTAAAAAAAAGACCTTCAATCACACCTGAAATCACTGGTTCCTGATGTGATTCCTGAGCCTGCTTGACTCTGTGGTTTGTGTCTTCTCAAATGATTAGAGCCAGTTGAAGATGGCCTTCTAAGTCACATTTTTGTGGAACCTTGGATAACTTACTTTACCTATGTAAGATCTTCATCTGTAAAGCAAAAGATCTTTATTAGATGATCCCTAAAGATCTTTTATTGGAAACAAGAACACTGATGGATCACAGGAGAGTTAAGTTAAACTTTCCCACTCCCACAATAGGAACAAGGCCTATTTTGGGAAAAGGAGGTATTATAAAGTAGACCTGGTGCAGTTTGAGTTGTTTTCTCCCAAGTGGATTGATTTGGCACCCACTTAGGGACTCTTTGGAGGATGGAGAATATTAAAAAAAATAACATTAGCAGAGGAACTCTTGACATCCCTAGAAACCTCCTTTTTGATTGCTTTAAATTCTCTTACCTACTGATTGTACCTGCTTTTGCTTTTTTGGACTGAATTCTGCCAGGCATGGAGCATCACTTAACTCTCCCTCGGTTTCTTTAGAAGTATGTAAAATGGGGATAATAACAGCATCTACCTTCCAGGTTTTTGTGAGGATAAAATGAGATGACCACAGCACTATATAAATGCAAGCTATATTTTTATAAGCAGTTTTAAAATCAAAATATTAAATTAAATATTAATTAAATTAAATATTTTAAATCAAAAGCTTTCAGGCAATGTGCCCTGAGGCTGATGACCACATTTCCTTTATGTTCTGTGGTTTTGGCTCTAATCCAATTTCCTGCTTCACAAGTCTTTCAGATGAAAAAAGGCCTTGTTTGACCCAAAAGGAAGAACTATGGGCAATGAGGAAAAGTTTCCAGGAGGCGAGTTGGGTTTAGTGTCAGAATATACTTCCTCCCTATTACAAATTTGAGAAAAAGGGTGGGCTGTCCGTCCCAATGAGGAATTTACCTGATGCTTAGCAGGTTTTGTGTATTCTGCCTACTTCCTGTACTGTCACTTGTAAGAAAGAGGTATTTCTCTTTTTCTTCTCAAACATGGGGGGAAAGGATAAAAAGAATAATCCCAAACATCAAAGCTATTAACATTTTTAAACCATCATCTCAAAAATGTATCACTGTACTCAAAATGCAGTGACAATGTGCTTCATTCCTGGAACAGGCATGCCAGAGTAGGGCCAAGACCACCTAAAAAAACCCTTCCTGTGAACAAGGCCAGAAGCAAAGATTCTGTCACAGATGGTGGGATGAAGGACAGGAGATGTATTAGCTGAGCCTCACTAGGTAGACAGCCAGAAAGTGCTTTGTTTAGGGTTAGAGCACTGTGGAAGGGACACCATTACTATGCAGACTATTAGTCTGCAGGGTCATCAGACTCCACAGGACTGATAATGAGAGTGTATTCATTGTCATCATTGCCACTGACCCAGGATGGAACCACAGAGGCACTTTTGCACTTGTAATACAGCCGGAGTGGCTGTCCTGGCTTCTTTTGGTATCCATTTAAATAGTGCTTGAACTGGCCTTATACCTGATGGTGACTCTTTCTCCTGGAGACACTGCCAAGGAGGCTGGAGACTGAGTCAGCAGATGGCCCCCAGGTCAAGCTTGGTCATTCCAATGATGGAGCTTTCAGTTTTGTTGTGATGCTTTCTTCTCATTTACATCACTGTAGCCCTTATATGTCTTGTTTTCCTCATGGTTCTTAGAAAAGTCAATCAAGAGGAACATGCCAGGAAGAACAAATAGAAAAAAGGAATTATGAAGAAGAGGTAGACTAAAGTAGAACATGCAAAATATCAGCTGAAAAATTATGGCAGGGGGCAAGAGAATGGGACAAGTGTTGGGTGATCCATGTGCTCCACTGTGTGCTGGGGGTGTCCAGAAAAGTGAAGAAGGGCCCCATTGGTTTGGGGGCAGTGAACTCAGGAATGACATGACAAAGAGGTCATCACTGCATGGGCATGCATGGCTGAGTTGACATCTACACAACTGGAGGGACCAGAGACTGTTGGACAGACTGCATTGGTTTCATGGTACTCTGCCTTAGTGAAACTACAGCTAAATATAGTCAAAGGAAATGAATCCACAGAGTAGCCATGCCTGAAATGTGTGTCTCTGTACTTTGTGTCAAACGCTTCTCTGTCAAGAGGTGGGTAACCCACTTCCTCACAGGTCCAAATGTATTCTAGTCTTGCCCTAGTGAGGGCACATCTGGAGTAATACTTTCCCTCCTGGGTGCTGCATTTTAGAATGGACTCAGACAGACTGTTCAGACAAATGAAGGCAGTAAGCGTGGGGAAAGGACCAGAAGCCAAGAGAAGGAAGGTTGCCTTACTTGTGGGAGGACCACCATGGGGACATGTAAGAACTGCCTTCAGTGATCCAAAGGGCTGTTCCAAGGAAGGTGGTGGGACTTGTTCTACCTGACACCAAACAACACAAAGAGGAGCAAAGAGTGGAAGGTGCAGAGAGGCAGGCTTTAGAAGTAAACTGAGAACAGACTCCCTGGCAATGGGAACCATATAAAAGTGTAATTGATGATCTATCACTGGAGGTGGTAATAGTAATAACAGTGAAGATTTCTATAGTGCTTCCTAAGGGTCAGGCACAGTCCTAAGCACTTTACCATGATTACCTCACTGGCTCCTCACAGCAAACCTAGGAGTTGGTGCTCCTATGGTTTCCATTTTTGAGATAAAAAAACTAAGGCAAAAGGAAGTTAAGTGACTGCCTAGCATGACACACCTAGAACGTGTCTGAGGCTGGATGTGATCTCAGTTCTTCCTAATAATATGCCTGTCTGTATCCACTGCCCCACAAAAAGGAATCCAGGTCAGAGCTCGTCACAACCACAGCATTGTCCTCTGAGATCCAGAACTGTCCCCCTGAGGCAGCCCCAACAAGCTGCCCTTAGCCCATCTGTGGGAAAGGAGAAGGCCCTGGGCACTGATGCCTCCCTTAGCAGCTGCCTGGGCAGGTTTTTGTTCAGAGCTGTAGCACTGTGAGAGGCCAGTTATTGCCCTGCTGGCAATAGTAGACTGCAGTATCCTCAGGTTCCACATTGCTGATTGTGAGGGACAAATCTGTCCCAGAGCCACTGCCACTAAACATCGATGGTACCTCAGAGTGCAGGGTGGAAGCATATTGAATGAGGAGCCTAGGAGCCTGGGCTGGTTTCTGTTGGTGCCAGTGTTTGCTAATACCCTGACTGACCCTGCAGGACATGGTAACTCTCTCTTGCAGACACAGACAGGGAGGCTGGAGACTGGGTTAGCTCAATGACCCCTCAGGCATCTGGAATCACAAACACAAGATAATTGGTGAGAAAAATGCAAATCCAACTTACACCAGGAAAAATCTGACCATGTTGTGAATTAAACCTTCCCAGGCTGCCCTCGTGATCATGAGTGAAGAGCCCCATTTTCTCTCTGACCCTCAGAATTCCACACATTCTGAGTGGTGCCCAGAGGGGCCAAGGCTGCCTTGAGATGGCTATGTGAGGTAGGGATGTCTTTTCTCTGCTTGTCTCATCTAGGATCCAGGGCAACAGGAGAAAAAGCAGGGAGCCTCAGCCTGGGACTCCATCTCCATGTGCCTGAACCCTGAGCTGCCCAGCATTTTCCTCCCCAGCTGCCTTTTTGTAGCTGTTCTCAGCAGTAGCTTCAGGGCTGAGAGTGAGCCATGCAAAACATCTCAGGGAGTGAGGCTTGTGCCCAAATGACAGGTCCCATTGATCTGGCCCCTTGGATACCCCAGAACCTTGAGTTGTGTGAATGCTGCAGTGCCCTTCTGGGATCCTAGAAAGGGGGCACCCCAGTGGTGGTAGAATCTACCCGGTCCCCATGAGGTCTGAAAACCTCACAGGTGCCAAGAAAACTGAGGACCAGACTGAGAGCAGCCTGGAATGATTCACTTATGTGTCCAGTGCCTGCAACAGGGTTCCTTCCCCTCCACTCTAGCCTGAAACACCTGTCCCTCACTCAGGATTCTTCTTCCACTTCCTAGTAGTTCACACTGAGTGCTATGATTGTCTGACTACCAGGAGGAATTTGTTGGCATTAGAGTCAATACAACAGAAGGGAGCCATTTCTTAGTGTTCTTATAATATTGGAGGACTCCCCCCCTCATCTGCACAATCACTACGGCTACTGGAGAAGGTTCCTACTATCAAAATCCTTAGAAATGGAAAATGGTTCAGCCTCAGAAACTGATATGGTTTGATTGAAAAAATTACATTAATGAAGAGGAATTAACATCCCTTTGCTGCTGTACCCTGAAGATTATGAGGCCTTTCCATTCAAGTTGCAGCTGAAATCTCCACTATGAGACATCTCCCCATACTGCAGTGTGGACTCCTAGAGAGCAGGGGGCATTTTAAAACTTCACTTGGGTCTCCAGTTCTTTGCACAGTGTTTCATCCTTCACAAATGCCTAATTAGTATTTTTTTAATTCATTGGTATATTCATTCATGATGGGTCCCTATACACTAGGGAAAACTCATTTATCTTCCTCATTAACTACACAGATGACTTGGAAACACTGGGATATGAGTTTCCAAGCAAATAGAATAGTCAAAGGATCTTTTAGGAAGCCCCTAGGTGGGGATGCTAGGTGGTGCAGTGGATAGAACAGAGACATTGAATTGGGAAGACCTAAATTCAAATGTGACCCCAATCATTTAGTAGCTTTGGGGCTTTTTGATCCTGGGCAAGTTGCTTAACCCTGCCTGCCTCCAAAAATTAAAAAAAAAGCTCCTAAGGTCATATGATTCACAATCTAATGTTTGATATAAAAGTAAAGGGACACTTCTCTCATGTAGATTGTAATGTCCCCCATCAGTCACCAGCCTCTCCCCAGAGACTTGACCAGGGCTCTCTTAGGGCATTAGAGCTTCTCTCCATCACTGCTCCTTTCTCCTACCCATCAGTGGTTTTCTGGTGACTGGTAATAGCTGGACCCAGTAAATGTTCAGTAATTGTCCCCCATTGCTTTTTCCCATTCTTGTGTGCTGTCTCTGTCCCCTCTGCAATAGTTGTCCTCAGCTCACAGGAAATGAGAAGCCTTTTCTCACAGTCAGACCCTGGCCCCTGGGGCCAACTGTCCTCTCCTCCTCAGCCTCCAGCTGACAGTTATTTCTTTTGCTCCAGAATCAGGTTTGTTACTCTGCTAGGTTATTGGAAAGAAGAGTGAGGACACTTTCACAGATTGAGAATGTACTCCCAGACACATTTTTGTTCATGATTTTGAAACCAAGGCTGCCTTGAGATGGCTATGTGATGGGGTACTGGACCTGTAATCAGGAAGGCCTGAATTCAAATCCAGCCTCAAAACACTTCCTGGTTGTGAAACCCTGGACAGGTCGCTTTTCCTCTATTTCAGCTTCCTCATCTCTATATTGGGGATAAAAATGGCACCTAACTCCTAGTGTGGATGCATGGAGGAAGAGACTTGATATTTTAAAAACAGTTAAATTTTAAAGCAGCATAGAAATGCCATTATTATTGTTGTATTTGTTATTATTATTTCCCCAAAGGACACATAAAACAATAAACTGCACATGATGAATATTTTATTTATGCTTACTTCTCACAATTGTATTCTTTTCTTTTTCTTTTCAATCATAGTTACCCAGAAATATATTCCTGTCACCTCCTCAGGTCAGGAAAACCTTCCGTGTCATAATGATTTTAAAAAGAAACGAAAAAAAGTAATCCAGGAAAACCAAGTAGTCCATTAGTCCAATTTTCCTTTTAAATTCTTCTGTGAATTCTTTTATCACATTTTTAAAATCACTGGCCAGTTTTCTTTCTACTTCCCTAATACGGCTTTTAAAATCCTTCTTGAGCTCTTCCAAGAATACTCTTTGGGCTTGATAGCAGTTCATAATACCTTCTGAACTTAAAGATGGTAGTACAGTCTCAATTCTGACCTCTTTAGTATTCCTCTTTTGGTCCTTGTCCCCATAGAAATATCCTATGGTTTTTTCTTTTCTGGTTTGCTTCTTGTTCATGATGTGATCACCCTTTTCCTGACTTTTAAAGTGAGCTTCTGTTTTGGGGCCACAGGGGTCTCTGTCCCACCGTTTTTGTGCTTAGAACTTCAGGCTTTGTGTGTTGTAGCCTCTGGTACTTTCAGCTACAAGCTAGAATGCTGTAGCTTACCTGGTGCTGAGCTGCTGATGTGCCAAAGCAGAGGCCAGATGAAGTCTTTCTGAGTTTCCCTGGAGTTACCCTGGAGTTAGCTGCATTAAGTGTGGGTGAGGGGTGGTCTCACCTCAGGAGGCCTCCTCTCTTGAGCACATTCAGGTTCAGTGATTGCTGAAACCCATTTGCACTAATGTCTTCCCTATTCCCCTGGGTGTGCTGAGGCACACTTGGAGTCCTGGTGTTGTTCATTGTGGCTCCACTCCCCTTGGAGCTCAGAATCTCCTCCTGGTTAGCTGAGGTTGGGCTATCTGGGACAGCTCCTGTTCTTGCACTTGACCCTTTCAGTCACAACAAGAGGGACCCCCCTTTGTGATTTTCCTGGCCTCATGAGCTAAGAGACTGTTTGCCCCTTTATCTGATCCCATTGCTCCAGAATTTTTCTTGGAGATATATTCTCTGAGTTTTTCAAGGTCAACAAGGGGAGGGTAGAGTATTTATCTATCACTCTGCCATCTTGGCTCCTGGAAGATATTTGACTGAGCTTGAGGGCATTGCTCTAGAAAATCAGTTTTGTTGCTCCACCATCTTGGATCCACCCCCTAAATTTGTTTTTCTTTTCAACCAGGAGGATCCATGCATGTGGTTCCATCCATAAATTCCATAGTATTACTAATTTGACTTTTGATTACTTTAATTTGAGTTAAGTTTTTTTTGTATCATTTTGTATCAATTTACAAATTTCTCTCTGCATATTCCTATACTGAAAAGGATATAAGGAATACTAAAAAATAAACAGTAGTGGGGAACAGTTTGGTAAAAACAACAAGTAAATCAACACAATATAACCCAAAGTGTGGAAGGTCCAGCTTCTCAGCTCTTCTCCCAGGTCCAGCTTGGTCATCCCCGTGATGAAGCATTCAGTTTCGTTGTGATATTTGAGTTTTCATTTCCATCACAGCATTCCTTGTAAATGTTGATATCTCTGTGGCACTCAGAGAAGTCAGTAGAAAGGAATGTAACAGACAAGAACAAATGGAAAAAAGGATTTATTAAGAAGGGGTAGAATAAAGTAGATCATGCAAAATGTCAGCTCAAAAACTGTAGCAGTTGGCAAGAGAATGGACAACTGTTGGGTGATCCATATGCTCCAATACACCCTAGTGACATCCAGAAAAGTGAAGAAGGGCCCCATTGGTTTGGGGGAAGTCCTTGTAGTGAACTGAGGAAAGACTGACACAAGGGGCATCACTGCATGGGCATGCATGGCAGAGTTGTCTTCTCTACAATTGGAAGGGCCAGACTCCAGGGAATGTTGCACAGACTTCAAGGCTTTCATGGTATTCTGCCTTAATGAAGCCACATCTAAACGAAATTTCAAAGGAAATGAATCCAGAGAGTAGCCAGGCCTGAAATGTATGTCTGTACTTTGTGTCCATCACTTCTCTGTCAGGAGGTGGGTAACTAAATCCTTCATAGGTGCCAGGGTGTTCTAGTCTTGCCTAGATTGGATCACTAATGGAATAATGTTGCCCCTATTGCATGCCCCATTTTAGAATGGAATTGGACTGGTGTCCAACCAGAGGAAGGTAGGCAGGGTGAGTAAAGGATCAGAGATCAAGACCAGGAAGATTGCCTGAAGAAAACAGGGAGGCTTACTTGGGGGAGGAGGGCCACGGGCACATATAGGAACTGCCTTCAGGCTTCCAAAATGCTGTTGCAAGGAAGGTAGTGCAACTTGTTCCATCTGGAATGAAACCCCAGAAACAGTAGCAAAGAGTGGAAGGTGCAGAGAGGCAGACTTCAGATGTAAATGAAGAACAGATTCCCTGGCAATGAGAACTATGTAAAATTGTAATTGATGGTCCATTACTGGAGGTAGTAATAATAATAATGAACATGTCCATAGTGCTTACTAGGGGCCAAGCACAATGCTTAGCACTTTACCATTATTTTCTCACTAGCTCCTCACAGTAAATCTAAGAGTAGGTGTTACGATAATTCCCATTTTACAGATGGGAAAAGTAATGCAGATAGAGGTTAAGTGACTTGCCTAGTGTGACAAAGCTAGAAACTGTCTAAGGATCGATTTGAACTCAGGTTTTCTTAACAATATGCCTGGCTCTATCTACTACATCACCCAGCTTCCTGGAGCTAGTTCCCCTGCCCTTGACGTCATCAAGTGATGACTTTGAGAACACTTGTTGGAAGCCAAGATGACAGAGTAAAAGAAGGACCTTGCTTGAGCTCTCCCCCCAAACCTGACCAAATTTTCTCCCCTTTTGTCCCCCCCCCACCCCAAAACACCGAGCATTCTAATTGCCCCTGTCTGCCAATCTGCCCTCTCTTCTATCATCACTCTCTGCCCATGTCTCCATCCTATACCCCTTTACCTGTATTTCTTATTTCCTAGTGGCAAGAACAGTACTCTACAGTTGTTCCTAAAACTTTGAATTCCAACTTCTCTTCCTCCCTCCCTCCCCACCCATTCCCTTTGGAAGGCAAGCAATTCAATATAGGCCAAATCTGTGTAGTTTTGCAAATGATTTCCATAATAGTAGTGTTGTGTAAGAACTAATTATATTTCCCTCCATCCTATCCTGTCCCCCATTACTTCTGTTCTCCCTTTTGATCCTGTCCCTCCCCATGGGTGTTGACCTCAAATTGCTCCCTCCTCCCCATGCCCTCCCTTCCATCATTCCCCCCACCCTGCTTATCCCCTTCTCCCCCACTTTCCTGTATTGTAAGATAGGTTTTCATACCAAAATGAGTGTGCATTTTATTCCTTCCTTTAGTGGAATGTGATGAGAGTAAACTTCATGATTTTCTCTCACCTCCCCTCTTTATCCCTCCACTAATAAGTCTTTTGCTTCCCTCTTTTATGAGAGATAATTTGCCCCATTCCATTTCTCCCTTCCTCCTCCCAATATATTTCTCTCTCACTGCTTGATTTCATTTTTTTAAGATATGATCCCATCCTCTTCAATTCACTCTGTGCACTCTGTCTCTATGTGTGTGTGCGTGTGCGTGTGCATGTGTGTGTGTGTGTGTGTGTGTGTAATCCCACCCAGTACCCAGATACTGAATAGTTTCAAGAGTTACAAATATTGTCTTTCCATGTAGGGATGTAAACAGTTCAACTTTAGTAAATCCCTTATGACTTCTCTTTGCTGTTTATCTTTTCATGCTTCTCTTCATTCTTGTGTTTGAAAGTCAAATTTTCTTTTCAGCTCTGGTCTTTTCATCAAGAATGCTTGAAAGTCCTCTATTTCATGGAAAGACCATTTTTTCCCCTGAAGTATTATACTCAGTTTTGCTGGGTAGGTGATTCTTGGTTTTAGTCCTTGTTCCTTTGACTTCTGGAATATCCTATTCCACGCCCTTTGATCCCTTAATGTAGAAGCTGCTAGATATTGTGTTATCCTGATTGTATTTCCACAATACTTGAATTGTTTCTTTCTAGCTGCTTGCAATATTTTCTCCTTGACCTGGGAACTCTGGAATTTGGCCACAATGTTCCTAGGAGTTTCTCTTTTTGGATCTCTTTCAGGAGGTGATCTGTGGATTCCTTGAATAATTATTTTGCCCTCTAGTTCTAGAATATCAGGGCAGTTTTCCTTGATAATTTCATGAAAGATGATGTCTAGGCTCTTTTTTTGATCATGGCTTTCAGGTAGTCCCACAATTTTAAAATTGTCTCTCCTGGATCTATTTTCCAGGTCAGTTGTTTTTCCAATGAGATATTTCACATTATCTTCCATTTTTTCATTATTTTGGTTTTGTTTTGTGATTTCTTGGTTTCTCATAAAGTCATTAGCCTCCATCTGTTCCATTCTAATTTTTGAAAGAACTATTTTCTTCAGTGAGCTTTTGAATCTCCTTTTCCATTTGGCTAATTCTGCTTTTGAAAGCATTCTTCTCCTCATTGGCTTTTTGAACCTCTTTTGCCAATTGAGTTAGCTTATTTTTCAAGGTGTTATTTCTTCAGCATTTTTTTTTGGTCTCCTTTAGCAGGGTGTTTACTTGTTTTTCATGCTTTGCTTGCATGTCACTCATTTCTCTTCCCAGTTTTTCCTTCACCTCTCTAACTTGATTTTCAAAATCCTTTTTGAGTTCTTCCATGGCCTGAGCCCATTGAGTGGTCTGGGATACAGAAGCCTTGACTTCTGTGTCTTTCCTTGATGATAAGCATTGTTCTTCCTTATCAGAAAGGAAGGGAGGAAATGCCTGTTCACCAAGAAAGTAACCTTCTATAGTCTTATTTTTTTTTCCCTTTTCTAGGCATTTTCCCAGCCAGTGACTTGACTTCTGAGTGTCCTCTCCACCCCCACCTTGCCTCCAGATGCGCCCAGCCAGCACTTGGGGTCTGAGATTCAAATGCTGCTTCCCAGCCTCAGGGCTTTGGGCGGGGGCGGAGCTGCTATTCAGTGTGAGATTAAGTTCAGGTGCTCAGGTCAGGGCAGGGCTGCCTCACAGGGCTCAGTTCCCTTAGGGGGTTTATGCAGAGACCTTCAACAATGGGCCCAAGCTCCTGCCTGCTTGGGGAGCCCAGGTCTGCTGCCTCCCGAGGGGGCCTGAGTTATGGGGGCATCCCACTCCTTTCTAGACCTGCCAAAGAGACCCTCTCACCGACCCTTGTCACCTGTGGGTGGGGGACCCACGTGGCCGCTGGAGATTCCGTCCCTGAAGCCTGCTTGGATCCACTCCTTTCCATGCCAGGCCACCGAGGCAGGGTTGGGCTCTGCTCTGGGTCCGGGGTGCGAGGGACCTTTTGTGAGAGGTTTGCAGGCTCTCTGGAACAGAAATCTTGTCTGCTGCATTGTTCTGTGGCTTTTGCTGCTCCAGAATTCATCAGTGGTTCTTTTTTTATAGATATTTTATGGGCAGTGGGTTCAGAGGTAGCGTATGTGTGTCTTTCTACTCCACCATCTTGGCTCCACCCCCTCCTGTTGCTATTTTCAACAACTCTCTGCCAAGTTTGGTAGTCTGAGCCTACTGTAGCATTAAAAGTCACCCAGAATGACTTTTGTCCTCTTTTTGGCAGAGTAAGATATGTGTCTCTAGGTCTTCGTAAAATTTTTCTTTGTCTTCATCAGGGTTCATCATGGTGGGACCATAGGTTCTGATGATGGTGGTGTTACACTTTCTTATAAGTGGCAATAGCACTGTCATGAGCCTGTTATTGATTCCTTTTGCCAGGCATACATTGTTGACTAGATTAGTTTTGGTTGCAAATCCTATGCCAGCTTCTCGGCACTCCCCTTCACTGTGACCAGTTCAGAAAAATGTGTGTCCAGCTTCAACTGCGGTTAGCTGGCCTTCATTTGCCGGCCTTGTTTCACTCAAGGCTGATATTTAGATGTCATATCTGCTGAGTTCTCTTACAACAAGAGCTGTTTGTCTTTCAGGTATACTGGATTTTGTGTTATCTCTAAGTGTGTGCATATTCCATGTGACAATGGAGAGTGCAATCATCTTTGCAGGCATTTTTTTAACAGTTTTTTTGCATGTGTGTGTTTCTACCACAGAGGGTGATTCCCCCCTTGCCATGGTAATCAGGGCAGCAGTGGGTAAGCAGATGATTTTTAGGGCATTATTTCTAGCCCTTTCTTCACACCAGAAGGTGAGCAGTGGGATCCTTAAAAGACTGCTCAGACACCCAGGGAGCAGTTGAATCCCACTGTTTCTTCCAATGAAAAGTGATCTTATGGACTGGACCACCTGTGTGCAGGATTGTGACACAGGTCCCAGTGTATCCACATTTGCTCCTTCAACACTTGCCTGTTGGCACAGGACATTGACATTGCTATAATGGGTATATGGTATGGATGATGGCTTTTGATTCATGCATAAGTTTGATTAAAGTGAGGTAGAGTTGCAGAAAGTCATCAGCTTCACTCTCTCTTCTGAAGTCATCACACTCTTGTGGCAGGATAAAACCAAGATGGTGGGTAATGGTGCAAGACACAGTGAATGATCTTTTTATCCTCCATGTCTAACCCAGCTCTTAGCACTCCACAGTACTTAGCTCAGTTGCCTTCATGGTCATTGGAACAAACTCTTTCCATCCACCCATTCTACCAGGGGAAGTCTTCTTATGCTTGGGATAGATACTCCACTCACTTATTAATGGATTTGAGTCAACTTGGTTACCCTCAGCCTGGTTTAGGCCATCTGTGGAAACAGGTTACTGAGGGGTGGCTACTTTTCAAGTGACAGGTGAGAGCTGGGTGGAAAAGGTGGTCCTCAGAGGGGGAAAGCAACCCTCAAAATGGCTTGGCAGAGATCACACTAGAACACCCAACACACCCTACACTTTGAACACAATATAACAGAAAGGACAGAAAGTCCAGTTTTCCATTCTTCTCCCAAGTCCAATTTGGTCATTCCAGTGATGAAGCATTCACTTTTGTTGTGATGTTTTCTCAGCAGTTCTCATAGGTCTAGATTGCTCAGTGCTGCTCAGGAAAGTCAATGGAGAGGAAAAACAGGGAAGAACAAAGAGAAAAAAGGATTTATTAAAAAGGGATAGACTAAAATAGATCATGCAAAATGTCAGTTCAAAAACTCTAGCAGGGGGCAAGAGGATGGAACAAGTCTTGGACGATCCATATGCTCCACTGTGTCTTGGTGATCTCCAGAGAAGTGAAGAAGGGCCCCACTGGTTTGGGGGAGTCCTTGCAGTGAACTTAGGAACAACATGACAGAGGGGGTATCATTGCTTGGGCAGAGTTGTCATCTACAAAGCTGGAAGGGCCAGATTCCAGGGACTGTTGGACAGAATGCAATGACTTCATGGTATTCTGCCTTAGACTAAACATGGTCAAAGCAAATGAATCCACAGAATAGCCATGCCTGAAATGTATATCTCTCTACTTCGTGCTCATCCCTTCTCTGTCAAGTGGTGGGGAACGCACTTCTTCATAGGTCCCTGGGAGTTCCATTCTGGCCCTGGTGAGAGCACCTCTGAGATTATACTTTCCCTCCTGGGTATCCGATTTTATAATGGAATTAGGCTAGTCTCAGGCCAGAGGAAGGCAGGTAGACAGGATGGGGAAAGGAACAGAGACCAAGAGAAGAAAGGTTCCCTGAAGGAAACAGTGATGCTCAGCATGGAGGAAAGCTACCATGGGGACATGTAAGGACTGTCTTCAGGCATCCAAAGGTCTGTTCTAAGTAAGACAGTTATGACTTGTTCTGCCTGATACCAAAACCCAGAAAGAGGAGCAAAGAGTGGAAGGTGGAGAGATACAGGCTTTTGACATCAACTAAGAACAGACTCCCTGCCAGCAAGAACCACGTAAAAGTGTAATTGATGATCCATCACTAGAGGTGGTAATAATAATAATCGTGAACATTTCTATAGTGCTTACAAAGTATCAGGCACAGTGCTAAGCATGTTACTATCATTATCTCACTGGATCCTCACTGTAACATTAAGAGTTGGTGCTATTACTGTTCCCATTTTCCAGATGAGAAACTAAGGCAAACAGAGGTTAAGTGATATGCCCAGCATGAAACAGCTAGAAAGTATCTGAGATTCGATTTGAACCCATGTCTTCCTGAGAATATGACATGCTCTATACACTGCATCACCTAGCCCCCTAGACAGCTAGGCCCATTCTCTGGAGGTCTTCAAACCAGGTTATAAGAACACTTAGTGAGGATTTGGAAAGGGGACTCATGGTCAGCTATAAGTTAGAGAAACCCATCTTTGGGGTGTTATCTAATGATTAAGACTGTGTCAATCCATGCTTCTTTACTAGGACAGAAATCTAGATCAGAACTGGTCACAGACACAGCATCATCCTCGGAGACCTAGAAAACTCCCCTGAGACAGCCCTGACAAGCTGCCCCTCACCCAGTTGTGAGGGGAAACGGCCCTGGGCAGTGATGCCTCCCATAGCAGCTGCCTGGGAAGGTTTTTGTTCAATGCTGTAACACTGTGGGAGACCAGTTATAGCTCTGGTGACAGTAGTAGACTGCAACATCCTCAGCTTCCACACTGCTGATTTTGAGGGAGAAATCTGTCCCAGAGCCACTGCCACTGAACCGTGATGGGATCCCAGAGGGCCGGGTGGAAGCATATTGAATGAGGAGCCTAGGAGGCTGGCCTGGTTTCTGTTGGTACCAGTGTAAGCTGGTGCCAATGCTCTGACTGGCTTTGCAGGACATGGTAACTGTCTCTCCTGCAGACACAGACAGAGAGGCTGGAGACTGGGTTAGAACAATGGCCCCTCTGGCATCTGGAATCAGAAGCACAAAATAAATGGTGAGAAATATGCAAGTCCATACTTACAGCAGTAGAAATCTCTCTGACAGTGTCGGGAATTAAATCTTCCTGTGTTGCCCTCATGAACATGAGTGAAGAGCTCCATTTTTTCTCTGACCCTCAGAATCCCACACATTCTGAGTTGTGCCCACAGGGACAAAAGGCAGGGCTGTCTCTGCTCTTCCTGGCTCACCTGGGATGCAGAGCAACAGCAAAAAGAGCAGCTGAGCCTGGGCTCCCATCTCCATGTGCCTGAACCCTGAGCTGCTCAGCATCTTCCTCCCCAAGGGCCTTTTTGTAGCTGCTCTCCCCAGGAGCTTCAGGGGCTGGAAGTGAGCCATGCAAAACACCTCAGAGAGGGAGGGTGGTGCCCAAAGGATAGCCCCTGTGTTTTGGTCCCTTGCACAGCCCAGAGCCTTGAGCTGAGTGAGTGCAGTGTTGCCCCTCTGAGATCCTGGGATGAGAGTGTCTCAGTGGTGTTAGATCCTGTCCTGTCCCTATGAGCCCTGAAAACCTCAAAGGTGCCAAGAAAGCTCAGGACCAGACTGGGACCTGCCAGGAAGTGATTCACATATATGTCCAGTGACTGCAACAGGGTTCCCGTCTCCTCTAACCTGAGGCACCTGTGCAACACTCAGGATGGTTATTTCACTCCCCACTAGTTCACAGTGATGGCTATGAGTGTCTGATCATCAGGCAGACATTTGTAGGCATTAGAGTCAGTACAACAGAAGGGAGTCATTTCCTAGTATTTCTGTAAATATCACTGTATCTTTTCCCTCATCTGCCCAATTTCCATGGTTACTGAAGGAAGTTCCTGCTACCAAAGACCTTGGAAATGGCAAGTAGTTCAGCCTCAGAAACTGAGGTAATTTAATTAGAAGAAATTATATTAAGAAAGAGGTGCTGTTGCACCCTTAGGATTATGAGGCCTTTCCATCTACCTCACAGGTACAATCTCCATTATGGGCCATCTCCCTGTAGAGCACCATGGGCTGCTGGAGAATATGCGACGTGATACAGTTTCACTTGGGGCTCCAGCTCTTAGCATAGTGTTTCTTCCATCACTAATGGGCGACCTGTATTATTTTTGATTCACGGCTATTTTATTTTAGGAAAAGTTCCCTCTAGGAAGAGAAGCTTTGAATGGGCCCCCATATGCTAGAAAAAGCTTATTTTTGTCCCTTCTTGACTCTACACAAATGATTTGTGAACAGTGAAATGTGAATTCCAGTGCAAACATGGTAGCTACAAAATGCTTTAAAAAGCATGGAGTTGGAGGGACCACGTGGTGCAGATGATAAATCATCATCTTTGGAGACAGGAGAACCAGAATTCCAATATAATGTTAATCATTAGCTGTGTGACCCTGGGCAAGTCACTTTACCCCGACTGCCTCCAATTTCTTTTTAATCTGCTACAGTCACACAATTCACAATACATAATTTGAAATACAAATTAAGGGAAACTTCTCTCATGTAGACTGTAATGTTCCCTATCAATCACCAGCCTCTCCCCAGAGACTATTCCAGGGCTCCCCAGGGCATTAGGGCTTCTCTACATCACTGCTCCTGTCTCCTGCCCTCTCAGTGGCTCCCTGGTGTCTGGTAATGGCTGGGCCCAGTAAATGTCCAGTAATTGTTCCCCATTGCTCCTCTCCATCCTTGTGTCTTGTCTCTCGCTCCCCTACACAGTCCAATATCTCCCCTCAGATCACAGGACGTGATAGGCCTTTTCTCACAAGCAAATCCTGTGCCAACTGTCCTTTCCTCTTCAGCCTGACAGTTATCACTTTTGCTCTAAGATCAGATCTTGGGATATTGGGAAGAATAGTGAGGATACATTTACAGATATAGCATGTTCTCCGAGACAAGATTTTGTCCATGACTTTGAAGCCAAGGGAGACAAGAGATGACTAGGTGGAGCAGTGGATGGGATACTGGACCTGTCATCAGGAAAGCCTGTACTCAGATCCAATCTCAAACCCTTACTCTTTGTGAAACCCTGGACAATCACTTTTCCTCCATTTCAGCTTTCTCATATTGAGGATAAAAAGGACACCTAACTCTTGGTTTGGATGAGTGGAGGAAAAGAGTTAATATGTTCAAAAATACTTTTTAAACTTTAACTTTAAACTGCTAACCCTCTCCCCTAGGCAGGTAGCTTGCCAGCATCCCAGGGATAACTCTCCACTTTTATTTCACAAGAATGGGCTGGGCATTTTACAGAGGGGCCTGTGGAAAGAACATCATAGTAGATCAACTGCAGTTTATCTGTTCAGTATTATTTTGGAGATTAAACAGTGGAGAAATTCTTGGCAACAAGAAATCCCTCCACACTGAATCAACATAGAATAAGCTAGTTCTTCTCTTCATTTATAAAATGGGAATCACTTTAAATCACTTTTTCTTTTGGCAGCTTCTGAATTTCCCCATCATTTTCATTAAACCACCTTGGGGTTTGTGAGTGTTCTGACCCAGGTGAGCAAAGGCAATGCTCTACACCAAATCTGTGAAAGCTGCCCACTCCTTATGTGCTCCACTCTTGCCAACTGTGTCTTGGCTCAGCTATCCCCCCAAGCTGGTGACAAAATGTTCCCATTCACAGAAGATCTTTAAGTTTTTGACATTGATTCTTCTGGGAGACATTTTGCCTTGGGCATGCCACTTTTGTTGAATGTGAACATTTATCTTGGAGAGGATAAGTCTATGATCAGTCCAGTACTCTACACCACACATTGCTTTTGTCACTCTCACATCTTTTCTGTCTCTTCTCCTTACAATCACATAGTCTATTTGATGCCAATGTTTGCTGTGAGGGTGCATCCATGAAACTCTATTGCATTTAACTAAATGAAAGACAATGATAAAAAGGTGATGACAAGGTCATGAGATGTACAAGTCTTCAGTAGTGACCATTTCTGAGCCTACTCTAGCATTAAAGTCACCCAGATGTATCTCTACGTCTTCACAAAACTTTTCTTTGTCCTCATCAGGGTTGATCCTGGTGGGTCCATAGGCCCTGATGATGGTGGGGTTACACTTTCCTGCAAGTGACAATAGCATTGTCACGAGCCTGTTATCCACTCCTTTTGCCAGTCATACAAGCTTGTCAACTAGATTAGTTTTATCACAAAGCATATGCCAGCTTCTGGGGACTCCCATTCACTGTGACCAGTTCAGAAAAACATGCATCCAACTCCAACTTCAGTAAGCTGACCTTCATTTGCCAACCTTGTTTCACTCAGGGCTGGTATTTGGATGCGATATCTGCTGAGTTCTCTTACAACAACAGCTGTTTGTCTTTCAAGTCTACTGGATTTTGTGTTATCTCTAAGTGTGTGCACATTCCATGTGACATTGCTGAGTCCAATCACCTTTGCAGGCATTTTTTAACAGTATTTTTTGCCTGTGTGTGTTTCTATCACAGAGGATTATTCTCCCCTTGCCATGGTAATCAGGCCAGCAGTGGGTAAGCAGATGATGCCCTTTCCTCACACCAGAAGGTGAGCAGTGGGATCCTTAAAAAGCTGCTCAGACACCCAGGGAGCTGCTGAATCCCATTGTTTCTTCCAATGAAAAACAACCCTATGGACTGGACCACCTGTGTGCAGGATTGTGACATAGGTCCCAGTGCATCCACATTTGCTGCTTCAACACTTGCCTCTAGCCACAGGATGTTGAAATAGCTGTAATGTTAGCATGGTATGGATGATGGCTTTTGATTCATGCATAAATTTGATTAAACTGAGGTAGAGTTGCAGAAAGTCATCAGCTTTACTCTCTCCTCTGAAGTCATCACAGTCTGGTGGCAAGACAAAAACCAAGATGGTCGGTGATGGCGCAAGACACAGTGAATGATCTTGGTGTATTCCATGTCTAACCCAGCTCTTAGCACTTCACAGCACCAGACTCAGTTGCCTTCATGGTCATTGGAACAAACTGTTTCCATCCACCCATTCTACCAGGGGAAGTCTTCTTATGCTTGGAGGAGATACTCCACTTACTCATTAGTGGATTTGAGTCAACTTGGTTACCCTCAATCTGCTTTAGGCCATCTGCCAAAACAGTTTACTATGGTGTGGCCACTTCTGAAGTCACAGGTATCTACCAAAACTGTTTACTGTGGTGTGGCCACTTCTCAAGTGACAGGTGAGAGCTAGGTGGACAAGGTGGTCACCAGAGGTGGAAAACAGCCCTCAAAAGGGCTTGGCAGAGATCATACTAGAACACCTAAATGCACCCTACATTTTGAACACAATATAACAGAAAGGACAGAAAGTCCAATTTTCCATTCTTCTCTCAAGTCCAATTTGGCCATTCCAGTGATGAAGCATTCACTTTTGTTGTGATGTTTTCACAGCAGTTCTTATAGGTCTAGATTTCTCTGTGGTGCTCAGGGAAGTCAATGGAGAGGAATAACAGGGAAGAACAAAGAGAAAAAAAACGATTTATTAAGAGGGCATACACTAAAATAGATCATGCAAAATGTCAGTTCAAGAACTCTGGCAGGGGGTAAGAGAATGGAACAAGTCTTGCACAATTCATATGCTCCATTGTGTCCTGGTGATGACCAGAAAAGTGAAGAAGGGCCCCATTGGTTTGGGGAGTTCTTTCAGTGAACTTAGGAACAACATGACAGAGGGGGCATCATGGCATGGGCAGAGTGTTCATCTATACAACTGGAAGGATCAGGCTCCAAGGACTGTTGGACAGACTGCAATGACTTCATGGTGTTCTGCCTTAGTGAAACCACAACTAAACATGGTCAAAGCAAACGAATCCAAAGAATAGCCATGCCTGAAATCTATATCTCTTGTGCTCATCCCTTCTCTGTCAAGTGGTGGGGAACCCACTTCCTCATAGGTCCCTGGGTCTTCCATTCTTGCCCTGGTGAGAGCACCTCTGAAATATTACTTTCCCTCCTGGGTCCCCAATTTTAGAATGGAGTTAGGCTGGTGTGAAGCCAGAGAAAGGCAGGCAAGGGGAAGACAGGATGGGGAAAGGACCAGAGATGAAGAGAAGGAAGGTTCCCTGAAGGAAACACTGATGCTTAGCATGGAGGAAAGTCACCATGGGGACATGTAAGGACTGCCCTCAGGCATCCAAAGGTCTGTTCCAAGGAAGGCAGTCATGACTTGTTCTGCTTGATACCAAACCCCAGAAAGAGGAGCAAAGAGTGGAAGGTGGAGAGATGCAGGCTTTAGATATCAACTAAGAACAGACTCCCTGTCAGCAAGAACCATGCAAAAGTCTAATTGGTGATCCATTACTAGAGGTGGTAATAATAGTAATCGTGAACATTTCTCTACTGCTCACAAAGTGTCAGGCACAGTGCTAAGCATGTTAGTATCATTATCTCACTGGATCCTCACTGTAAAACTAGGAGTTGATGCTATTACTGTTCCCATTTTCCAGATGAGAAAACTAAGGCAAACAGAGGTTAAGTGATATGCCCAGCATGAAACAGCTAAGAAGCATCTGAGGTTTGATTTGAACTCATGTCTTCCTGAGAATATGCCGGGCCCTATATACTGCATCACCTAGGTCTCTAGGCAACTTGTCCCCCTCTCTGGAGGTCTTCAAGCAAGGTTATAAGAACACTTGGTGAGGATTTGGAAAGGGGACTCTTGGTCAGCTATAAGTTAGAGAAGCCCATCTTTGGAGTGTTATCTAATGATTTAGATTGTGTCACTCCATGCTTCTTGACTAGAGAGGAAATCCGGATCAGATCTGGTCACAGCCACAGCATCATCTTCAGAGACCTAGAAACCTCCCCTAAGACAACCCTGGCAAGCTGTTCCTCACCCAGTTGTAAGGGAAAAAGGCCCTGGGTAGTGATGCCTCCCATAGCAGCTACCTGGGCAGGTATTGGCTCAGCACTGTAGCACTGTGAGAGGCCAATTATAGCTCTGGTGACGGTAGTAGAATGCAACATCCTCAGCTTCCACACTGCTGATTTTGAGGGAGAAATCTGTCCCAGAGCCACTGCCACTGAACCGTGATGGGATCCCAGAGGGCCGGGTGGAAGCATCTCTAATGAGGAGCATAGGAGGCTGGCCTGATTTCTGTTGGTACCAGTGTAGCTCATTGCTAATGCTCTGACTGGCCTTGCAGGACATGGTAACTGTCTCTCCTGCAGACACAGACAGGGAGGCTGGAGACTGGGTTAGCCCAATGGCCCCTCTGGCATCTGGAATCACAAACACAAGATAAATGGTGAGAAATATGCAAGTCCATACTTACAGCAGGGGAAATCTCTCTGACAGTTTTGGGAATACACCTTCCTGTGCTGCCCTCATGACCATGAGTGAAGAGCCCCATCTTCTCTCTGACCCTCAGAATTCCACAAATTCTGAGCTGTGCCCAGAGGGACAAAAGACAGGGCTGTCTCTGCTCTTCCTGGCTCACCTGGGATGCAGAGCAACAGCAAAAAGAGCAGCCGAGCCTGGACCTCCATCTCCACGTGCCTGAACCCTGAGTTGTTCAGCATCTTCCTCCCCAGCGGACTTTTTGTAGCTGCGCTCCCCAGGAGCTTCAGGGGCTGGGAGTGAGCCATGCAAAACAGGTCAGGGAGGGAGGCTGGTGACCAAAGGACAGGGCCCAGTGATGTGTCCCATTGGATAACCCAGAGTCCTGAGCTATGTGAGTGCAGCATTGCCCTTCTGGGACCCTGGGATGAGGGTGTCCCAGTGGTGTTAGATCCAGTCCTGTCCCTAGGAGCCCTGAAAACCTCAAAGGTGCCAAGAAGGCTCAGGACCAGACTGGGACCTGCCTGGAAGTGATTCACATGTATGGCCAGTGACTGCAACAGGGTTCCCCTCCACTCTAGCCTGAAGCACCTGTACAACACTCAGGATTGTTATTTCACTCCCCACTAGTTCACAGTGATCGCTATGAGCTTCTGATCATCGGTCAGACATTTGTAGGCATTAGAGTCAGTACAACAGAAGGGAGTCATTTCCTACTATTTATGTAAATATCACTGTATCTTTTCCCTCATCTGCCCAGTTTCCATGGTTACTGAAGGAAGTTCCTGCTACCAAAGTCCTTGGAAATGGCAAATAGTTCAGCCTCTGGTATGGAGGTAATTTAATTAGAAGAAATTACATTAAGAAAGAGGTGCTGTTGCACCCTGAGGATTTTGAGGCCTTTCCATCCACTTCACAGCTGCAATCTCCATTATGGGCCACCTCCCTGTAAAGTACCATGGGCTACTGGAGAATATGCGACATGATACAGTTTCACTTGGGTCTCCAGCTCTTAGAACAGTGTTTCTTCCATCGTTAATGGGCAACCAGTATTATTTTTGATTCATGGCTGTTTTATTTTAGGAAAAGTTCCCTCTAGGAAGATAAGCTTTGGATGGGCCCCTACGTACTAGAGAAAACTGACTTTTCTCTGTTCTTGATTCTACACAAATGATTTCAAAACAGTGAAATGTGAATTCCAATGCAAACATAGTAGGTAGAAAATGCTTTAAAAAGCATGGAGTTGGAGGAGCCCAGTGGCATAGATGATCAATCACTATCTTTGGACAGAGGAGAACCAGAATTCCAATGTAGCCTTATTTAGTAGCTGTGTGACCCTGGGCAAGTCACTTTACCCCACTGCCTCCAATTTCTTTTTAATCCGCTACAGTCACACAATTCCCAGTACATAATTTGAAATACAAATTAAGGGAAACTTCTCTCATGTAGACTGTAATGTTCTCCATCAGTCCCCAGCCTCTCCCCAGACACTAGTCCAGGGCTCCCCAGGGCATTAGAGCTTCTCTACATCACTGCTCCTGTCTCCTGCCCCCTCAATGGCTCCCTGGTAATGGCTGGGCCCAGTAAATGTCCAGTAATTGTTCCCCATTGCTCCTCTTCATCCTTGTGTCTTGTCTCTGGCTCCCCTACACAGTCCAATATCTCCCCCCACATCAGAGGAAGTGATAAGCCTTTTCGCACAAGCAGATCCTGGGCCAACAGTCCGCTCTTCTTCAGCCTGACAGTTTTCTCTTTTGCTCTAAGATCAGATCTTGGGATATTGGGAAGAATAGTGAGGATACATTTACAGATTAAGCATGTTCTCCCAGACAAGATTTTGTCCATGATTTTGAAGCCAAGGGTGACTAGAGATGACTAGGTGGTGCAGTGGATGGGATACTGGACCTGTAATCAGGGAGGTCTGCATTCAGATCCAATCTGAAACCCTTACTCGTTGTGAAACCCTGGACAAGTCACTTTGCCTCCATTTCAGCTTCCTCATATTGGGGATAAAAATGGCACCTAACTCTTGGTGTGGATGTGTGGAGGAAAAGAGTTAATATGTCTAAAAACACTTTTTAAACTTAACTTTAAACTCCTAACCCTCTCCCCCAGCCAGGTAGCTGCCAGCATCCCAGGGATAACTCTCCATTTTTATTTCACAAAAATGGGCTGGGCATTTTATAGAGGGGCCTGTGGAAAGAACATCATAGTAGATCAATTGCAGTTTATCTACTCACTACTATTTTGGAGATTAAACTGTAGAGAAATTCTTGGCAACAAGAAATCCCTCCAAACTGAGTCAACATAGAATAAGCCACTTGTTGTGTTCAGTTAAAACATGGGAATCACTTTAAATGCAGGAAAATATGCAGATCAGGAATAAGGAATGGAAATTTCAAGGATTGTAGAGTACACAGAATCCTCATATTTTCTTTGAGAAAAGATGGAGAAGGTGCTGAACATGATAAGCACCAAATAAATTTACAAAAATAAGATACTGATCTCATTTTCCAGAGATAGGAAATTATTCATTTCTGATGGAAAACTCATTTCAATATCAATTCCCTGTACCGTCTTTCTACTTATTTGTTTGCGCAAACAAGAAAGGTGAGACATACATTTAAAACAATTCCATCGTGACATTTTCAAACAAGTTATTGTCACTGAATAAACAGATGGAAAAAGTGACAGAGGCAGCTACAATGATTTCGTATGAATATTCACCCCATAAAACTCCATTGTCATATAAAGAAGATGAAAAGAGACTAAACAGTGCCCTCAAAGTGGGGAAATAAATGTTTAATTTACAGGCCAAGTGGACAAGAATGGAAATCAAGGGTAAAAACAGTTTGGATTAGGAGTTGATTTACAGCATTTTCTGAAGAAGATTTATAAGCAGTATCAACTCATTGATGATAATGGTGATGCTGGTGATGGTGATGAAGAAAGTGTAAGGAGGAGATTAAGGGAAAAATCCAACTCAGAACGCAATTTGTCAATGTCCAGAGGCATTTTAGGAATAATAGTAGATGAGGAGAAGGAGGAAGAAGAGGAGGAATTAGATTTCAGCTTCATTTTAGAAATGTAAAAACTGACTAGATGAAAACATTTCCCAAATGTCTAGTAAGTGGCTAGGGTCCCCCTCCCCCCCCCCCCCATATTTTCCACTGCCTTACCCTGGAGATGGAATGCCATGTATAGGCCATTCCACCTAGAAGAGTTTGACTACAACTTAGAATTCATAAAGGAGAGTAATGTGCAACAGTCCTTGACAGAATCAGATTGTCCAAAACCAAAGAAATGAATCCTCCATGTGAGTAGTGGGGGATGGGTATGGAAAAAGGGAGAATACTTATTTTTTAAAAATAGATCTTAATATACATCTTTGGTTTCTATAACTCTTAAGTTCTTGGCTACCCTCTCTGTTACACTGGTGTGATTGAGATGCCAAGAGAAACTGAGAAAGGCCATAGCACATGAGATTGACCTGAGGAGATGAACTTCTGTGAGGACAGGACAAGAGAAGTAGGGGAAGATTAATCAGTTCATAAATCAGGTATCATTGGATAAGCACCTACTGTGTGGTAGGAGCTGTGCTAAACACAGTAGGTTCAAAAGGAGGCTAATGCCCTATTGTCCTCAAAGAACTTCAGTCAAACTCAGTGTGTTGATTCTTTCTCCTTTAGCATTCAGGCAGGATCTGTGTTTGGTCTAGGAGGAGTGAGGGAAGTTATTTTTTCCCCAAAAGGGTATATAACTACTTATATATTCTATGTGACTATTTTGTTCATTTTGGTTTTTAAATATTTTTATTTTTATATTAAGCTTTTAATATTAATTTACAAACACATCCAATCCTGTTCTTCTACTCAATAAGACCCTTTCTGAAATAAAAGATTAAAAAAAGAAAGATGGGACACTGTTTCAAATCTGACTTTCTTTTCAACCAAGAGAATCCATCCATATGGATCTATTCATCAATTCCATATTATGATGAATTTGACTTTTGACTTAATTTTTTATATCATTTCTTTTTACATGTTTACAAAGTTATCTCTGCTTGTTCCTGTACTCAAAGGAGTATAAGTAATGTTAAAAAAAATTAAAAGTAGGTGGGAACAGTTCAAGAACTCAGCACAATATAGTTAGTTGGTTGGTGTTGTCCTTTGTTCTTGAAGAGGACAGAAATGACATCACTGTATTAGAGTCATATTTCAAGGTGTCCAGCTGTGGCTGATCAGACTAATAAGAGCTTGAAATGCTCTGTCACAGGTTGGGGGAAATAATCCATGTGAACATTTGGGGTGGATTCTCTAAATGTGCACATCCTGCATTTGCTCTGAGCTGTTTCAATTCTGCTTAGATCATAGAGCATAGCACTTTTTCTGATGAAGGCATGCCATGCTGAGCTGTGCTGTGCCAGTGTCTCCCATGTCACATAATCAATTCCACAGTTCTTGAGAGAGATGTTGAGACTGTTTCTGTATCACTTCTTCTGACTACCATGTGATCACTTGCCCTGTGTGTGTTCTCCATAAAATAGTCTTTTTGTCAAGTGTACATTTTGCATTTGAGCAATGTGGCCAGCCCATCAGAGTTGTGCTCTTTGATGCAGAGTTATAGTAATGACTTCAGTGTCTGGTACCTTATCCTGCCAGATGATCTTCAGAATCTTCCTAAGATAATTCAAATAGAAGCGATTCCATTTCCTGGCATGACGTTGGTATACGGTCCAGGTTTCACAGGCATGTAACTCGGCACAATGGCTCTGTAGACCTTCAGTTTGGTAGTCAGTCTAATACCTCTTCTGTCCCAAACTTTTCTTCAGAGTCTCCCAAACACTGAGCCAGCTCTGACAATGTGTGCATCAACCTCACTGTCAATGTAAATGTACACTACCAAGGTAAGGGAACTTATCCACAGCATTCAAAACTTCTCCATTTGATGCAACTGGTGTTTCCAGGTAGGGATGGCATAGTGGTGGCTGATGGAACATCTCTGTTTACTTGGTGTTAATTACTAGACCAAAATTGGTGCAAATAGGAGAGAATTGATCCATACTTTGTTGTATCTCAGCCTCAGAGATTGCATGGAATGCATAATCATATGAAAACAGAAAATCACACACTAACATTCCCTCCACTTCAGTCTTGGCTTGTAGTCTTTTCAAATTGAAGAATTTACCATCAGTGTGGTAGCTGACCTTGATGCCATGATCATCCTCATTGAAAGCATTTGACAACATGGCTGAAAACATCATGCTCAAAAGCATGGGGGCAAGCACAGGGCCTTGTTTCACTCCAGTGGTGACTGGGAAGGTACAAGAGCATTGTCTACTATCCAGAACCCTCACAAGCATGCCATCATGAAATTGACATACAATGCTGATGAATTTCTATGTGCAACAAAATTTTGACGTAATTTTCCATAAGCCTTCATGACTACCAGTATCAGTGGCCTTGGTCAGATCTACAAACATTATGTACAGACCTGTGCTCTGGTCCTGGTATTTCTCCTGAAGTTGTAGGGCAGCAAACGCCATATCGACTCTTCCTTGGCCTTTTCTGAAGCCATAATGGCTCTCAGGTAGATGACCATCTTCCAGGTGAAGGATCAGCCTATCAAGGAGGACTCTAGCAAGAACCTTGTCAGCAGTGACTGAGAGAGAGACACCCCCTGTGATTGTCACAGGATAATTTATTTCCTTTACCTTTATACAATTGGATAATAGAAGCATTCCTGAACTCCTGAGCGATAGCCTCCTCTTGCCATGTAACCTGGAAAATTTCAGTCAGCTTTTGTATGAGCAATGGTCCCACTACCTTGTACATGTCAGCTGGGAAAGAATCAGCACCAGGTGCTTTGCTGCAACAATGCAGCTCATTAGGACTCAAAAACCTCTTCTTCAGTTTGAAGTTCAGATAAGGAGGGACTGAGTTCAACCTGATTTAAATGACCAATATCCTCAGCATTGACTGTTGAGAACACAATGGAAGCATTCAGCCCATCTCTCCAGCATCATATCTTTATCACTAATCAATGTGACACCATCAGCACTGAGTAGTTGAGTTGGCCCTTAGGTCTTTGGCCCATAAATAGCATTCAGCGAATCATAAAAGTTCTTCAGAATGTTACTATGAGCATAAAACCAAGTTTCATCAACCTTCTTACCGAGCCAGGAATATTGCATATCTTCAAGCTTTGTTTCGACTTTACTTTTGATGAAATCAAATGCTGCCTTTTTGAGATGAATGAACTACCATGCAGAAAAATCCTGAGGAATTCTCTTTTTTCATTTAGCAGCTTCTGAATTTCCCCATTATTTTCATGAAACCACTCTTGGTGTTTGTGAGTGTTCTGACCCACGTGAGCATTGGCAATGGTGTACACCAAATCTCTGAAAGCTGTCCACTCCTTTTCTGCTCCACTGTTGCCAACTGTGTCTTGGCTCAGCTATCCTCCCAAGCTGGTGACAAAATATTCCCATTCACAGAAGAGCTCTAAGTTTTTGACATTGATTCTTCTGGTAGACATTTTGCCTTGGGCATACCAGTTTTGTTAAATGTGAACATTTATCTTGGAAAGGATGTCTATGATCAGTCCAGTACTCTACACCACACATTGCTTTCGTCACTCTCACATCTTTTCTGTCTCTTCTCCTTACAATCACATAGTCTATTTGATGCCAGTGTTTGCTGTGAGGGTGCATCCTTGAAACTCTATTGCATTTAACTAAATGAAAGACAATGATAAGAAGGTGATGAGAAAGTCATGGATATACAAGTCTTCAATAGTGACCATTACTGTTTCAGTTTACAACAACTCCCTGGAAATAATGGTAGTCTGAGCCTACTCTAGCATCAAAGTCACCCAGAATTATATGCTTGACCCTTTCAGCACACTGATGATATGTATCTCTAGTTCTTCACGAAATTTTTTTTTGTCCTCATCAGGTGGGTCCATAGGCCCTGATGATGGTGGTGTTACACTTTCCTGCAAGTGGCAATAGCATTGTCATGAGCCTGTCATCCACTCCTTTTGCCAGGCATACAAGCTTGTCAACTAGATTAGTTTTATCACAAAGCATATGCCAGCTTCTGGGGACTCCCCTTCACTGTGACCAGGTCAGAAGAATATGCATCCAACTCCAACTTCAGTAAGCTGATCTTCATTTGCCAGCCTTGTTTCACTCAGGGCTGATATTTGGATGAGACATCTGCTGAGTTGTCTTACAACAACAACTATTTGTCTTTCAAGTCTAGTGGATTTTGTGTTATATCTAAGTGTGTGCACGTTCCATGTGACATTGCTGAGTCCAATCACTTTTGCAGGCATTTTTTAACAGTATTTTTTGCCTGTGTGTGTTTCTATCACAGAGGATTATTCTCCCCTTGCCATGGTAATCAGGGCAGCAGTGGGTAAGCAGATGATGCCCTTTCCTCACACCAGAAGGTGAGCAGTGGGATCCTTAAAAGGCTGCTCAGACACCCAGGGAGCTGCTGAATCCCACTGTTTCTTCCAATGAAAAACAACCATATGGACTGGACCAACTGTGTGCAGGATTGTGACATAGGTCCCAATGCATCCACATTTGCTGCTTCAACACTTGCCTCTCGCCACAGGACATTGAAATAGCTATAATGTCTGCATGGTGTGGATGATGGCTTTTGATTCATGCATAAATGTGATTAAAGTGAGGTAGAGTTGCAGAAAGTCATCAGCTTCACTCTCTCTTCTGAAGTCATCACAGTCTGGTGGCAGGATGAAAATCAAGATGGTAGCTGATGGCGCAAGACACAATGGATGATCTTGGTGTCTTCCATGTCTAACCCAGCTCTTAGCACTTCACAGCACCTGGCTCAGTTGCCTCCATGGTCATTGGAACAAACTGTTTCCATCCACCCATTCTACCAGGGGAAGTCTTCTTATGCTTGGAGGAGATATTCCACTTACTCATTAATGGATTTGAGTCAAGTTGGTTACCCTCAATCTGCTTTAGGCCATCTGCCAAAACAGTTTACTATGGTGTGGCCACTTCTGAAGTCACAGGTATCTACCAAAACTGTTTACTGTGGTGTGGCCACTTCTCAAGTGACAGGTGAGAGCTAGGTGGACAAGGTGGTCACCAGAGGTGGAAAACAGCCCTCAAAAGGGCTTGGCAGAGATCATACTAGAACACCTAAATGCACCCTACATTTTGAACACAATATAACAGAAAGGACAGAAAGTCCAATTTTCCATTCTTCTCTCAAGTCCAATTTGGCCATTCCAGTGATGAAGCATTCACTTTTGTTGTGATGTTTTCACAGCAGTTCTTATAGGTCTAGATTTCTCTGTGGTGCTCAGGGAAGTCAATGGAGAGGAATAACAGGGAAGAACCAAGAGATAAAAGGATTTATTAAGAAGGGATACACTAAAATAGATCATGCAAAATGACAGCTCAAGAACTCTGGCAGGGGGCAAGAGAATGGAACAAGTCTTGGACAACTCATATGCTCCATTGTGCCCTGGTGATGTCCAGAAAAGTGAGGAAGGGCCCCATTAGTTTGGGGAGTCCTTTCAGTGAACTTAGGAACAACATGACAGAGGGGGCATCATTGCATGGGCAGAGTGGTCATCTGCACAGCTGGAAGGACCAGACTCCAGGGACTGTTGAGCAGACTGCAATAACTTCATGGTATTGTGCCTTAGTGAAACCACAACTAAACATGGTCAAAGAAACTGAATCCACAGAATAGCCATGCCTGAAATGTGTATCTATATCTCTTGTGATCATCCCTTCTCTGTCAAGTGGTGGGAAACCCACTTCCTCATAGGTCCCTGAGTGCTCCGTTCTTGCCCTGGTGAGAGCACCTCTGAAATAATACTTTCCCTCCCGGGTACCCAATTTTAGAATGGAGTTAGGCTGGTGTCAAGCCAGAGGAAGGCAGGCAGGTAAGATGAGGAAAGGACCAGAGACCAAGAGAAGGAAGGTTCCCTGAAGGAAACAGTGATGCTTGGCATTGAGGAAATCCACCGTGGGGACATGTAAGGACTGCCCTCATACATACAAAGGTCTGTTCCAAGGAAGACAGTTATAGCTTGTTCTGCCTGATACCAAATCCCAGAAAGAGGAGGAAAGACTGGAAGGTAGAGAGATGCAGGCTTTAGACGTCAACTAAGAACAGACTCCCTGTCAGCAAGAACCTTGGAAAAGTGTAATTGAGGATCCATCACTAGAGGTGGTAATAATAATCGTGAACATTACTCTAGTGCTTACAAAGGGTCAGGCACAGTGGTAAGCACTTTACTATCATTATCTCCCTGGATCCTCACTGTAAAACTAAGAGTTGGTGCTATTACTGTTCCCATTTTCCAGATGAGAAAAGTAAGGTAAACAGAGGTTAAGTGATATTCCCGGCATGGAACAGCTAGGAAGTATCTGAGATTTGATTTGAACTCATGTCTTCCTGAGAATATTCCAGGATCTATATACTGCATCACCTAGGTTGCTAGAGGAAGCGTATAAAAACACCTGGTGAGGATTTGGAAAGGGACTCTTGGCCATCTATAAGTTAGAGAAACCCACCTATGGGGTGTTATCTAATGATTTAGATTGTGTCACTCCATGCTTCTTGACTAGGAAGGAAATCCAGATCAGAAATGGTCACAGCCACAGCATCATCCTCTGAGACCTAGAAACCTCCCCTCAGACAGCCCTGGCAAGCTGTTCCTCACCCAGTTGTAAGGGAAAAAGGCCCTGGGCAGTGATGCCTCCCATAGCAGCTTCCTGGGCAGGTTTTTGTTCAGCACTGTAGCACTGTGGGAGGCAAGTTATAGCTGTGCTGACAGTAGTAGACTGCAACATCCTCAGCCTCCACATTGCTGATTTTGAGGGAGAAATCTGTCCCAGAGCCACTGCCACTGAACTTCGATGGGATCCCAGAGGGCCGGGTGGAAGCATATTGAATGAGGAGCCTAGGAGCCTGGCCTGGTTTCTGTTGGTACCAGTGCAAGCTGTTGCTAATGCTCTGACTGGCCTTGCAGGACATGGTAACTGTCTGTCCTGTAGTCATAGACAGGGAGGCTGGAGACTGGGTTAGCTCAATGGCCCCTCTGACATCTGGAATCACAAACACAAGATAAACAGTGAGAAATATGCAAGTCCATACTTACAGCAGGAGAAATCTCTGTGACAGTGTTAGAAATCAAATTTTTGTGTGCTGCCCTAATGATCCTGAGTGAAGAGCCCCATCTTCTCTCTGACCCTCAGAATCCCACACATTCTGAGCTGTGCCCAGAGGGACAAAAGGCAGGGTTGTCTCTGCTCTTCCTGGCTCACCTGGGATGCAGAGCAACAGCAAAAAGAGCAGCTGAGCCTGGGCCCCCATCTCCATGTGCCTGAACCCTGAGCTGCTCAGCATCTTCCTCCCCAGCTGCCTTTTTGTAGCTGCTCTCCCCAGGAACTTCAGGGGCTGGAAGTGAGCCATGCAAAACAGGTCAGAGAGGGAGGCTGGTGCCCCAAAACAGGCCACCGAGATCTGGCCCCTTGGATAACCCACAGCCTTGAGCTGTGTGAGGGCAGCATTGCCCTTCTGGGACCCTGGGATGATGGTGTCCCAGTGATGTTAGATCCTGTCCTGTCCCTATGAGCCCTGAAAACCTCAAAGGTGCCAAGCAGGCTCAGGACCAGACTGGGACCTGCCTGGAAGTGATTCACATATATCTCCAGTGACTGCAAAAGTGTTCCCTTCCACTCTAGCCTCAAGCACCTGTCCAACACTCATGAGGGTTATTTCTCTCCCCACTAGTTCACAGTGATTGCTATGAGCGTCTGATCATTGGGCCAGACATTTGTAGGCATTAGAGTCAGTACAACAGAAGGGAGTCATTTCCTACTATTTATGTAAATATCACTGTATCTTTTCCCTCATCTGCCCAGTTTCCATGGTTACTGAAGGAAGTTCCTGCTACCAAAGTCCTTGGAAATGGCAAGTAGTTCAGCCTCAGAAACTGAGGTAATTTAATTAGAAGAAATTACATTAAGAAAGAGGAGCTGTTGCACCCTTAGGATTATGAGGGCTTTCCATCCACGTCACAGGTACAATCTGCATTATGGTCCATCTCCATGTAGAGTACCATGGGCTACTGGAGAATATGCGACATGATACAGTTTCACTTGGGTCTCCAGCTCTTAGAACTGTGTTTCTTCCATCACTAATGGGCGACAAGTATTATTTGTGATTCATGGCTATTTTATTTTAGGAAAAGTTCCCTCTAGGAAGATAAGCTTTGGATGGGCCCCTATGTACTAGAGAAAAGTTATTTTTATCCCTTCTTGACCCTACAGAAATGATTTCAGAACAGTGAAATGCGAATTCCAATGCAATCATCGTTGCTACAAAATGCTTTAAAAAGCATGGAGTTGGAGGTGCCGACTGGTACAGAATATAGATCACCATCTTTGGAAACAAGAGTAGCAGAATTCCAATATAACCTTATTTATTAGCTGTGTGACCCTGGGCAAGTCACTTTACCCCGACTGCCTCCAATTTCTTTTTAATCCGCTACAGTCACACAATTCACAATACATAGTTTGAAATACAAACTAAGGGAAACTTCTCTCATGTACACTGTAATGTTCCCCATCAGTCCCCAGCCTATCCCCAGACACTAGTCCAGGGCTCCCCTGGGCATTAGAGCTTCTTTACATCACTGCTCCTGTCTCCTGCCCCCTCAATGGCTCCCTGGTAATGGCTGGGCCCAGTAAATGTCCAGTAATTGTTCCCCATTGCTCCTCTCCATCCTTGTGTCTTGTCTCTCGCTCCCCTACACAGTCCAATATCTCCCCTCAGATCACAGGAAATGAGAGACCTTTTCTCACAAGCAGATCTTGGGCCAACGGTCGTTTCCTTTTCAGCCTGGCAGTTATCTCTTTTGCTCTAAGATCAGATCTTGGGATATTGGGAAGAATAGTGAGGATACATTTACAGATATAGCATGTTCTCCGAGACAAGATTTTGTCCTTGATTTTGAAACCAAGGGTGACTAGAGATGACTAGGTGGAGCAGTGGATGGGATACTGGACCTGTCATCAGGAAAGCCTTCATTCAAATTCAGTCTCAAACCCTTACTCTTTGTGAAACCCTGGACAATCACTTTTCCTCCATTTCAGCTTCCTCGTATTGAGGATAAAAAGGACACCTAACTCTTGGTTTGGATGTGTGGAGGAAAAGAGTTAATATGTTTAAAAACACTTTTTAAACTTTGACTTTAAACTCCAAACCCTCTCCCCCAGGCAGGCAGCTGCCAGCACCCCAGGGATAACTCTCCACTTTTATTTCACAAGAATGGGCTGGGCATTTTATAGAGAGGCCTGTGGAAAGAACATCATAGTAGATCAACTGCAGTTTATCTATTCAGTATTATTTTGGAGATTAAACAGTGGAGAAATTCTTGACAACAAGAAATCCCTCCACACTGAGTCAACATAGAATAAGCCAGTTCTTGTCTTCATTTATAAAAGGGAATCACTTTAAATCACTTTTTCATTTAGCAGCTTCTGAATTTCCCCATCATTTTCATCAAACCACCTTGGGGTTTCTGAGTGTTCTGACCCAGGTGAGCAAAGGCAATGCTCTACACCAAATCTGTGAAAGCTGTCCTCTCCTTATGTGCTCCACTCTTGCCAACTGTGTCTTGGTTCACCTATCCCCCCAAGTTGGTGACAAAATGTTCCCATTCACAGAAGATCTCTAAGTTTTTGACATTGATTCTTCTGGTAGACATTTTGCCTTGGGCATGCCACTTTTGTTGAATGTGAACATTTATCTTGGAGAGGATAAGTCTATGATCAGTCCAGTACTCTACACCACACATTGCTTTTGTCACTCTCACATCTTTTCTGTCTCTTCTCCTTACAATCACATAGTCTATTTGATGCCAATGTTTGCTGTGAGGGTGCATCCATGAAACTCTATTGCATTTAACTAAATGAAAGACAATGATAAGAGGATGATGACAAGGTCATGAGATGTACAAGTCTTCCGTAGTGACCAATTCTGAGTCTACTCTAGCATTAAAGTCACCCAGAATCATATGCTTGACCCTTTCAGCACATTGATTATATGTATCTCTAGGTCTTCACAAAACCTTTTTTTGTCCTCATCAGGGTAGATCCTTGTGCGTCCATAGGCCCTGATGATGGTGGGGTTACACTTTCCTGCAAGTGACAATAGCATTGTCACGAGCCTGTTATCCACTCCTTTTGCCAGTCATACAAGCTTGTCAACTAGATTAGTTTTATCACAAGGCGTAAGCCAGCTTTTCAGGACTCCCCTTCACTATGACCAGTTCAGAAAAACATGCATCCAACTCCAACTTCAGTAAGCTGACGTTCATTTGCCAACCTTGTTTCACTCAGGGCTGGTATTTGGATGTGATATCTGCTGAGTTCTCTTGCAACAACAGCTGTTTGTCTTTCAAGTCTACTGGATTTTGTGTTATCTCTAAGTGTGTGCACATTCCATGTGACATTGCTGAGTCCAATCACTTTTGCAGGCACTTTTTAACAGTATTTTTTGCCTGTGTGTGTTTCTATCACAGAGGATTATTCTCCCCTTACCATGGTAATCAGGGCAGCAGTGGGTAAGCAGATGATGCCCTTTCCTCACACCAGAAGGTGAGCAGTGGGATCCTTAAAAGGCTGCTCAGACACCCAGGGAGCTGCTGAATACCATTGTTTCTGCCAATGAAAAACAACCATATGGACTGGACCAACTGTGTGCAGGATTGTGACATAGGTCCCAATGCATCCACATTTTCGGCTTCAACACTTGCATCTCACCACAGGACGTTGAAATAGCTGTAATGTTCGCATGGTGTGGATGATGGCTTTTGATTCACGCATAAATGTGATTAAAGTGAGGTAGAGTTGCAGAAAGTCATCAGCTTCACTCTCTCCTGAAGTGATCACATTTTGGTGGCAGGACAAAAACCGAGATGATTGTTGATGATGCAAGACACATAGGATGATCTTGGTGTCTTCCATGTCTAACCCAGCTCTTAGCACTCCACAGCACCTGGCTCAGTTGCCTCCATGGTCATTGGAACAAACTGTTTCCATCCACCCATTCTACCAGGGGAAGTCTTCTTATGCTTGGAGGAGACACTCCACTTACTCATTAATGGATTTGAGTCAAGTTGGTTACCCTCAATCTGCTTTAGGCCATCTGCCAAAACAGTTTACTATGGTGTGGCCACTTCTGAAGTCACAGGTATCTACCAAAACTGTTTACTGTGGTGTGGCCACTTCTCAAGTGACAGGTGAGAGCTAGGTGGACAAGGTGGTCACCAGAGGTGGAAAACAGCCCTCAAAAGGGCTTGGCAGAGATCACACTAGAACACCTAAATGCATCCTACATTTTGAACACAATATAACAGAAAGGACAGAAAGTCCAATTTTCCATTCTTCTCTCAAGTCCAATTTGGCCATTCCAGTGATGAAGCATTCACTTTTGTTGTGATGTTTTCACAGCAGTTCTTATAGGTCTAGATTTCTCTATGGTGCTCTGGGAAGTCAATGGAGAGGAATAACAGGGAAGAACAAAGAGAAAAAAATGATTTATTAAGAGGGCATACACTAAAATAGATCATGCAAAATGTCAGTTCAAGAACTCTGGCAGGGGGTAAGAGAATGGAACAAGTCTTGGACAATTAGTATGCTCCATTGTGTCCTGGTGATGTCCAGAAAAGTGAAGAATGGCCCCATTGGTTTGGGGAGATCTTTCCGTGAACTTAGGAGCAACATGACAGAGGGGGCATCATTGCATGGGCAGAGTGGTCATCTATACAACTGGAAGGATCAGGCTCCAAGGACTGTTGCACAGACTGCAATGACTTCATGGTATTTTGCCTTAGTGAAACCACAACTAAACATGGTCAAAGAAACTGAATCCACAGAATAGCCATGCCTGAAATGTGTATCTATATCTCTTGTGCTCATCCCTTCTCTGTCAAGTGGTGGGGAACCCACTTCCTCATAGGTCCCTGGGTGTTCCATTCTTGCCCTGGTGAGAGCACCTCTGAAATATCACTTTCCCTCCTGAGTACCCAATTATAGAATGGAGTTAGGCTGCTGTCAAGCCAGAGGAAGGCAGGCAAGGGGAAGACAGGATGGGGAAAGGACCAGAGACCAAGAGAAGGAAGGTTCCCTGAAGGAATCAGTGATGCTTAGTATGGAGGAAAGTCACCATGGGGACATATAAGGACTGCCCTCAGGCACCCAAAGGTCTGTTCCAAGGAAGACAGTCATGACTTTTTCTGCCTGATACCAAACCCCAGCAAGAGGAGCAAAGAGTCGAAGGCGGAGAGATGCAGGCTTTGGATGTCAACTAAGAACAGACTCCCTGTCAGCAAGAACCATGTAAAAGTGTAATTGATGATCCATTACTAGAGGTGGTAATAATAAGAATAGTGAACATTTCTATAGTGCTCACACAGTGTGAGGCACAGTGCTAAGCATGTTACTATCATTATCTCACTGGATCCTCACTGTAAACTAGGAGTTGGTGGTATTACTGTTCCCATTTTGCAGATGAGAAAACTAAGGCAAACAGAGGGTAAGTGATATGCCCAGCATGAAACAGCTAGGAAGTATCTGATGTTTGATTTGAACTCATGTCTTCCAGAGAATATGCCGTGCTCTATACACTGTATCACCTAGATCTCTAGGCGACTTGTCCCCCTCTCTGGAGGTCTTCAAGCAAGGTTATAAGAACAGTTGGTGAAGATTTGGAAAGGGGACTCTTGGTTAGCTATAAGTTAAAGAAGCCCATCTTTGTGGCGTTATCTAATGATTTAGATTTTGTCACTCCATGCTTCTTGACTAGAGAGGAAATCCAGATCAGATCTGGTCACAGCCACAGCATCATCCTCTGAGACCTAGAAACCTCCCCTAAGACAGCCCTGGCAAGCTGTTCCTCAACGAGTTGTAAGGGGAAAAGGCCTTGGGCAGCGATGCCTCCCATGACAGCTGCCTGGGCAGGTTTTTGTTCAGCACTGTAGCACTGTGAGAGGCCAGCTATAGCTCTGGTGACAGTAGTAGACTGCAACATCCTCAGCTTCCACACTGCCGATTTTGAGGGAGAAATCTGTCCCAGAGCCACTGCCACTGAACCGTGATGGGATCCCAGAGGGCCAGGTGGAAGCATATTGAATGAGGAGCCTAGGAGCCTGGCCTGGTTTCTGTTGGTACCAGTGTAAGCTGTTGCTAATGCTCTGACTGGCCTTGCAAGACATGGTAACTTTCTGTCCTGTAGTCATAGACAGGGAGGCTGGAGACTGGGTTAGCTCAATGGCCCCTCTGGCATCTGGAATCACAAACACAAGATAAATCGTGAGAAATATGCAAGGCCATACTTACAGCAGGGGAAATCTCCCTGACAGTGTTGGGAATTAACTCTTCCTGTGCTGCCCTCATGATCCTGAGTGAAGAGCCCCATTTTCTCTCTGACCCTCAGAATCCCACACATTCTGATCCGTGCCCAGAGGGACAAAAGGCAGGGCTGTCTCTGCTCTTCCTGGCTCACCTGGGATGCAGAGCAACAGCAAAAAGAGCAGCTGAGCCTGGGCCCCCATCTTCATGTGCCTGAACCCTGAGCTGCTGAGCATCTTCCTCCCCAGCTGCCTTTTTGTAGCTGTTCTCAGCAATATCTTCAGGGGCTGGGAGTGCGCCATGCAAAACAGGTCAGGGAGGGAGGCTGGTGCCCAAAGGACAGGCCCCTGCGTTTTGGTCCCTTGCACAGCCCAGAACCTTGAGCTGTGTGAGTGCAGCGTTGCCTTTTTGCGACCCTGGGTTGAGGGTGTCCTAGTAGTGTTAGATCCTGTCCTGTCCCTATGAGCCCTGAAAACGTCAAGGTGCTAAGAAAGTTCAGGACCAAACTGGGACCCTCCTGGATATGATTCACATATATGTCTAGTGCCTACAACAGGGTTACCCTTCACTCTAGCCTGAAACACTTGCCTACCACTCAAGATTCTTCTTCCACTCACCAATAGTTCACAGTGATTACCATGGCTGCCTGATCATAAGGGGGGAATTTGTAGGCATTATAGTCAGTACAACAGAATGGAGTGATTTCCTAATGTTTATGTAAATAGTCTTGGATTTTTTCTCCCATCTGTATAATTATCATGGTTACTGAAGCAAGTTCCTACTACTAAAGTCCTTGGAAATGGCAAGTGGTTCAGTCTCAGAAGTTAATATGGTTTGATTATAAGGAATTACATTAATGAAAATGAATTATCACTTTGCTGCTGTACCCTGAGGACCATGAGACCTTTCTATCTATCTTGCAGCTGGAATCTCCTCTATGAGACATTTCCCTATATTGCAGCAAGGGCTCCTAGAGAGCAGGGATCATCTTACAGCTTCACTTGGGTCCCCAGCCCTTAGCACAGTGTTTTGTACATAACAAGTGCCTAATCAGCTTTTTGAAAATTTATGAATTTATTCATTAATGAAAAGTGCCCTGTAAGGAGAGGAGTTTTGAATGTGTCCCTATACACTAGGGAAAACATATTTATCTTTGTCATGGACTCTACACTGTCTAGGAACTTTGAGATATGTATTCCCATGCAAACAGAGCAATCATGGGATCCTTTAAAAGCACCTTGGTGAGGCTACTGGCCGGTGCAGTGGGTAGAACACTGGCCTTGTGTCAAGAAAACATGAGTACAAATGTTACTTCAGCTGTTTACTAGGTATGTGACCCTGGGCACTTAACACTGACTGCCTCCAAAAATTAAAACCAAACCAAACCAAAACCCTAAGGTCATACGATTCACGGCCTAGAGTTTGATATACAAGTTAAGGGAGACTTCTCTCCCCTAGACCATAATGTTGCTCATCAGTCAGCAGCCCTGTGCCCAGAGACTTGGCCAGGCCTCCCCAGGGCATCAGAGCTTCTCTGCATCCCTGCTCCTTTCTCCTGCTCCCTCGTGGCTGGTAATGACTGGGTCCAATAACTGTCCAGTATTTATCCCATGTTGCTCCTCAGCATCTTTGTGTCCTGTCTCTGTTCCCCTCCATCCCTCCTGCACAGACTAATAGCTGAGGCCTTTTCTCACAGACAGACCCTGGCCTCGGGGTCCAACAGCGCTCTCCTCAAGCCTCCAGCTGACAATTTTTTTCTTTCACTCCAGGATCAGATCTATTGCTGTACTAGGATTTTATGAAGAATAGTGAAGATGCTTTTACAGATTAAAAATGTACCCCAGACAAGAACATTTCAATGATTTTGAAACCAAGGCTGCGTAGAGATGACTAGGTGATGCAGTGAATGGAGCACTGGACCTGTAATCAGGAAGGCATGAATTCAAAAATCCAGCCTCCAACACTCAGTGATTGTGAAACCTTTGGACAAGTCACTTTTCCTCTGTCTATTTCAGCTGACTCATCTCTATAGTGGGGATAAAAATCGCACCTACCTCCCAGTATGAATATGTAGATCAAAAGAGTTAATATGTTTAATACATTTTGCAAACTTTGAAGCAGTATACAAATGCTACTGTTATTATTATTTCTGAAAAAGTACACATTGAACAATAAACTGCATATAATGAATTTTATTTATTTTGACCTTAAATGATTCTATGGTTTTCTTTAGTTTTTTAATAATATTTACTTATAAATATGTACTTATCACTTCATAGTTCAACAAGACTTCTTGTCATAATGATTTTAAAAAGAAAAGTGAAAAAACTGTTGAGCCAAACCAAAAAGTACACACTTCTGACATTATATGTAATATGTCATGAGGCAGTAAAGAAACATTGTTCTCCAAGACTAGAGAACTTGGAAGGCTGATGATAAAAATTATCCAGCATAATGTGAATAAATGTTAAACAAATAGCTTTTTAAAAATTAGCAGGCACACGTTCACATTTAGTCTTCATTACTGACATGTTTTCATCATTTTCTTAGGTCTAGACAATCAACAAACAATAAATAAACAGATATTTCGCTGATATCTGAGCTGTAAATGTTCCTCCTGAACATTTCACAAGCAGTGCGTGAGCTGAGCCCTGAATACACTTTGAGTTCCTTTTGTTCTTAGGAGACATTGCCCAACCTCCTTTTGTCCTCAAGTCTGCCTACTCTCCTATCTGCCTCCCCTGGCTAGTGCCCCAGGAATGACTCTCCCCTTCTGTTTCACAACAATACGCTGGCTACAATTTTTATGCCTCTCTATCCCAATACTCTCTGAGCCTCTGCCCATCATCCTCAGGACTTATTTGATGGCAAGTCCACAAGAAGCATTTATCAAGTGCTTCCTATGGGCCAGGCACCATGTCACATGCTGGTGATGCTAAAACAAGTAGTAAGTGCCTGCCTCTTTTCCAGAAGCTTACTTCCTAATGGGGGGAAAGCAAGATATAACAGAAAGCTGGAAAGAGGAAGTAGGGTGGGAGGAGGACATAAAAGTTAAAAAAATTCAGTGTTTGTAAGGCGGATTTCAATTATTCTTTCTTAGAGTTTCATCCCAAGAACCCAGGACCATAACAATCTCTACCACCCATGTGTTACATAATAGTTCCCAGAGTCATGACTTGTAAACACCTCCACCATGCTTACACAGCATTATGTAATGATAAATAATATAGACATTTGTGCTTAAATTGTAAATACCTACTGCCACTGTGCAGTGCGATATAGGGGTGAGGAAATGTAAAATTGTGAGTCTAATATTAACAAAATGCCTTCTTTTTCTTTTGCCCTATAAATCCAAAGGGCACTGGTCAATGACTAGTGATATTGGATAATGAATAGCTGAATGCATGTCCCTCAATTAGTCCCCACTGAAGCTAGAGGGAATTTAGGGGACAGCACAAGCTGTGTCTGTCTCGACTGACCTCATCAAGACATAGAGGTTGTTTCCCCACCTTCTTACCTGTTCCTGCAAGAAGGGCAGTTAGGGGATCCTGTAGGAGTTGGTGCTCCCCTTATCAGGAACCCATGGAAGAGAGTAGATTAGAATAACGTCAGTTTATTTAAGTCTGAAGCTGTCTGCCTGTCTTTCTGGCTACCCAGATGAAGAATGAACCTATGCTAAAACACCTGCTAGCAGCCCTCCCTCCAGTGTTTCCACCTGTCTCACATTTGGTGTAGTTGTTGTGACCTGTGTGCTCATCAGTTAGAGGCCAGAGTACAAAAACTCCTGTGCCTCCTGTGTAACATGAAGATTGCAGCCTGGAGAGTAATGAAGGCCTGACAGACCTGGGTGCTTTGCTGTTTGGTGGAGGTTCTAAGAGGAGTCAGCCAATGAGAGGAAGAGGCCTCCTGGGGCAGTAGCTAATTCCAGTGTCTAAATGCCAGGGCTGGAGTGAGATTTCAGGAGGAAGAGGTTTCTGGGGCATGGGAGGGAAAGTCTGAAGTCACGTCTGGAGAGTCCTTAATGTTCCTGAAAGCATCCTCATGAGGACTGGTGCTCAGATTCTGGTAAAAGGAAAGGCTCATGGGAATAATGTGAATCTTACTCAAGGTGGGAACAAAGCATCAGCATGGAACTGCTAAGGGGAAAGAAGACAGTTCCAGGCCATCCTTCCAGTTCATCTTTTAAGCATAACCAGTACCCTTGCCTTTGTTCATAGCTGCCAAGAACAAGCCTCAGCTGGGAGAGCTAAGCACCAGTGAGGTTTTTGTTCTGGTCTGTAGCACTGTGAGAAGCCTCTGATTGTCCTGCTGACAGTAATAGACGGCAGCATCCTCAGCCTCCACTCTGCTGATTGTGAAAGTAAAATCTGTTCCAGACCCACTGCCACTGAATCGAGCAGGGACTCCAGCATGTAGGTTGGTGGAATGATAAATCAGGAGCTTTGGAGCCTCTCCTGGCTTCTGTTGGTGCCAGTCTAATTCATTACCAACACTTGAACTGGTCTTACAGTTAATGGTGACTCTCTCTCCTGGAGACACTGACAAATCTTGAGACTGAGTCAGCACAATAGCTCCCCTAGAACCTGGAATAAAGAAAAGGAAGAGAGGACACCATTCATATGATTTCACTGTCCTAGATTCTCGACTCAAAATGAGCAAACAGAGGTGAATAGGCTAGATTTTCTTCCTCTCTCTTAACCTCCCATAGACAAAATCCAGACATGGCCAATGAGCAGTGTGGCATAGGCAGGATCTCTCACCTGAGATCCAGAGCAAAAGACACCAGAGGATCTGAGCCTGAGACCCCATCTTCTGCACTAGCCTTGGATGCTGTTGAACAGAGACTTAACCATGGACTGGCATTTATCTGGGTCTAAGCAACTGGTCCTGTCCCTGGGGAGACATGCAAATCAAGAGACGTAGGGAGGGGAAAGAAGAAAGGCAGAAAGATCAGGAGACTTTTTCTTTAAAGCCTCAGGAATATCAATAGTTTGAACTCATGGAAGAAATTATAATCCTGTCTTTTCCCCAAAACAGTCTTGTCAAGTTCATGTTACCTGAAGGCTGCATATTGACTTAGTTTTAAAACAACATTATCAATGTTTTATTGTAATTTTCATGAATTATATTTTTATAATATAATCATGTTATATAACATTTTATGATGCAATTATATGAAAGTATATTTTATAATGTATTTACATAATTACATCTCAATTACATTTTAATCTTGTTTGAGATTCACAGTTTCTTGTTTGACACTTCTGCCCTAAACAACTTTCCTTTACTTCTCTGGGTGCTAAACATAGACAATCACTGGTAGAGGAAAGGGCATTGTATATCAAATTACAAGATGTCCCTTCCTATCCTGGCTCTGTTCCTGCCTGCCTGTGTGACCTTGCAGTCGTTATTACAGTTGTCTGAACCTTAGGTGAACAGAATCACAGAGTCTGAGTATTTGAAGGGTCCTCAGTGGTTGTCTTTTCTCCTACATACAAACAGTATCTCTCCCAATAATATATCTGGCAAGTGGTCATCCAATCTCTGCTGGATGACTTACAATGGAGGTCATCCTCCTCAGTACCTCATTCCACTTTGAGATGACTCTCGACTATTGAGAAATTTATTTATTTTTTGGTTTCTAGTATCAAGATACAATAGGCCTCTTTGCAACTTCATTTCATTTTTCCTTGTTCTACACTCTGGACTGAACAAAATGAATCTAATTATTCTTCCACATGATATCCCTTCAGATACTTCAAGCTACCATGATATCCCCCCAAGATACAAAAATCCTTTTTCTCCAGATGAGATGTGTTCATTTCCTTAAACTGACCCACATATGAAATAACTCAAGTTCTTTCACCACAAATGCTTACAGTAGGGCAGCTTTATTGGATGCTGACTCTGCACCAGGCCTTTGCCTCTGACACTTTAGTTTATCAATGACTCTTTTTCAGCTGGGGCACTCAAATTGAATATAACATTCCAGATGAGATCTGAAGAGGATCTTCACCTCTTTAGTGGAGTTAACACCTTCCCATTGCTGACAGGTGACTTCTTTTTTATAAAAATTTGTATAGGGGGAGAAGCCAAGATGGAGGAGTAGAAAGACACACATATACTAGCTCTGAAACCCACAGCCTATAAAATACCTGTAAAGAGCTCCCAACAAATTCGGGAGCAGCAGAAGCCACAGAATAACTGAGTGGAGGAGATTTCTGTTCCAAAGAGCCCTGAAAACAGATACCAAAGATCCATCCCGCCCTGGACCCAGAGCAGAGCCCAGCCCTGCCTTGGCCACGCAGCACTGAGAGGAACACATCCAAGTGGGATTTGGGGACAGAATCTCCAGTGGCCACGCAGGTCCCTCTACTCACAGGTGCCAAAAGTCAGTGAGAGGGTCTCTTTGGCTGGTCGAGAGGGGAGTGGGGTGTCCCCATAACTCAGGCCCCTTTGGGAGGCAGCAGCGGAGGTGGTAGCAGACCAGGGCTCCCAGAGCAGGCAGGAGCTGGGATCCATTCTTGAAGGTCTCCTGGTAAACCCCCTGAGGGAATTGAGCCCCATGTGGCAGTAGTGGTAGCCCTGCCCTGACTTGAGCACCTGAACTTATTCTCACATTGAATAGCAGCCCTGTCCCCACCCAAAGCCCTGAGTCTGGGAAGCAGCATTTGAATCTCAGACCCCAAGTGCTGGCAGGGCGGATCTGGAGGCGTGGTGAGGGTGGGCAGGACACTCAGAACTCAAGTCACTTGCTGGGAAAATGCCCAGAAAAGGGAAAAAAATAGGACCATAGAAGGCTATTTTCTTGGTGAACAGGTATCTCCTCCCTTCCTTTCAGATGAGGAAGAACAAGGCTTACCATCAGGGAAAGACACAGAAGTCAAGGCTTCTGTATCCCACACATTCAGAATAAATATTCCGTGGGCTCAGGCCATGGAAGAGCTCAAAAAGGATTTTGAAAATCAAGATAGAGAGGTGGAGGACAAACTGGGAAGAGAAATGAGAGAAACGCAAGAAAAGCATAAAAAACAGGTCAACACCTTGCTAAAGGAGACCCAAAAAATGGTGAAGAAAATAACATCTTGAAGAATAGGCTAACTCAATTGGCAAAAGAGGTTCAAAAAGCCAATGAGGAGAAGAATGCTTTCAAAAGCAGAATTAGCCAAATGGAAAAGGGGTTCAAAAGCTCACTGAAGGGAATAGTTCTTTCAAAATTAGAATGGAACAGATGGAAGCTAATGACTTTATGAGAAACCAAGAAATCACAAAACAAAACCAAAAGAACAAAAAAATGGAAGATAATATCAAATATCTCATTGGAAAAACAACTGACCTGAAAAATAGATCCAGGAGAGACAATTTAAAAATTATGCGACTGCCTGAAAGCCATGATCAGAAAAAGAGCCTAGACATCATCTTTCATGAAATTATCAAGGAAAACTGCCCTGAGATTCCAAAACCAGAGGGCAAAACAAGTATCCAAGGAATCCAACAATCACTGTCTGAAAGAGATCCAAAAAGAGGAACTCGTGGGAACATTGTGGCCAAATTCCAGAGTTCCCAGGTCAAGGAGAAAATATTACAAGCAGCTAGAAAGAAAAAATTCAAGTACTGTGGAAATACAATCAGGATAACACAAGATCTATCAGCTTCTACATTAAGGGATTGAAGGGCATAGAATGATATTCCAGAAGTCAAAGGAACTAGGACTAAAACCAAGAATCACCTAACCAGCAAAACTGAGTATTATACCTCAGGGGAAAAAATAGTCTTTCAATGAAATTGGGGACTTTAAAGCATTCTTGATGAAAAGAGCAGAGCTGAAAAGAAAATTTGACTTTCAAACACAAGAATGAAGAGAAACATGAAAAGGTAAACAGAAAAGAGAAGTCATAAGGGTCTTTACTAAAGTTGAACTGTTTCCATTCCTAAAAGGAAATACAATATTTGTAACTCTTGAAACTTTTCAGCATCTGGGTAGTTGGTGGGATTACATACATACATACACACACACAAACACGTGTGCGCACATGCACACACAGAGACAGAGAGCATAGAGTGAATGGAATAGGATGGGATCATATCTTTAAAAAAATGAAATTAAGTAGTGAGAGAGAAATATATTGGGAGGAGAAAGGGAGAAAAGGAATGGGGCAAATTATCTCTTGTAAAAGAGACAGGCAAAAGCCTTTTTAGCAGAGGGGAAAAGAGGGGAGATGAGAGAAAAACATGGAGTTTACTCCCATCACACTTGAATCAAGGAAGGAACAAAATACATATTCATTTTGTCATGAAAACCTATCTTACAATACAGGAAAGTGGGGGAGAAGGGGATAAGCAGGGCGGGGGGGATGATGGAAGGGAGGGCAATGGGAAGAGGGAGCAATCTGAAGTCATCACCCTTGGGGAGGGACAGGATCAAAAGAAAGAATAGAAGCAATGGGGGGCAGGATAGGATGGACTGAAACATAGTTAGTCTTACACAACATGGCTATTATGGAAGTCATTTGCAAAACTGCACAGATATGGCTGACATTGAATTGCTTGCCTTCCCAAAGGGAATGGGTGGGGAGGGAGGGATGAAGAGAAGTTCGAAATCAAAGTTATAGGAACAACTGTCAAGTTCTGTTCTTGCTACTAGCAAATAAGAAATACAGGTAAATGGGGTACAGAAAGTTATCTGGCCCTACAGGACAAAAGAGAAGATGGGGACAAGGAAAGGGAGGGATGATAGAAGAGAGGGCAGATTGGTGATAGGGCCAATCAGAATGCTCGGTGTTTTGGGGTAGCGGGAGGGGACAAATGGGGAGAAAATTTGGAACCCAAAATTTTGTGAAAATGAATGTTAAAAGTTAAATAAATAAATAAATAAATAATTATAATAATTAATAAATTATTAAATTTAAATAAATTTAATAAATTATTATAATAAAAAAATAAATAAATAAAAATTTGTATAGTGCTTTTATTCACTGTTTTATTTTCCCTCAGTTAGATGCAAAAACAGTTTTTAGTATTCATTATTAAAACTTTGAGTTCCAAATTCTCTCCCTCCCTTCTTCCCCATTCCTCCTATCCCCACTGAGAAAGCAAGCAATTTGATGTAGGTTATACATGTATAGTCATACAAGACATGTTCATAGTAGTTATGCTGTGAAAGAAAACAGACAAAAAGTTCAATAAAAATAAAGTCAAAACAATATACTTGAATTTGCATTCAAACATCATTAGTTCTTTCTCTGGGGTTGGATAGCATTTTTCCTCATAAGTCCTTCAGAGTTGTCTTGGATCATTGCATTGCTGGGAAAAGTGTATTCATTCACAGCTGATCATCTTATAATATTGCTGTTGCTTTGTACATAGGACATTTCACTTTGCATCAGCTCAGGAAAGTCTTTTCATGTTTTTCTGAAAGCATCCCGCTTACCATTTCTTACAGTACAATAGTATTCCATCATAATCACATACCACAGCTTGTTTAGCCATTCCTCAATTGATGGGCATCCCCTCAATTTCAAATAATTTTCCCCCAGAAAAGAGCTGCTATAAATATTTTTGTATATATAGGTCTCTTGTTTTTATCTCTTTCAGGACATAGACTTAGCAGTGGTATTGCTAGATCAAAGGGTATGCATGGTTTTATAGTCCTTTGGGCGTAGTTCCAAATTGCTCTAAAGAGTGGTTGGATCAGTTCACAACTCCTCCAACAGTGCATTAAAATCTCATTTTTCCCACATCCCCTCCAACATTTGCTGATTGTCTTTTCTGTCCTATTAGACAATCTAATAGGTATAAGGTAGTGTTTCAGAATTGTTTTAATTTGCATTTCTCAAATCAATAGTAAGTACGAGTATTTTTTCACACAGGTATAGATAGCTTTCCTTACTTCATCTGAAAACTGATCATAGTTTTCGTCATTTATCAATTGGAGAATGGTTCTTTTTTTTTTTTATAAATTTGACTCAGTTCTCTCTATGTTTGAGAAATGAGGCCTCTATTAGAGAAACTTGCTTCAAAATTTGTTTCATAGTTACTATTGCTAATTATATTTTCCTCCTTTCTATATTCCCCCCATTTATTCTATTTTCTCACTCCTTTCACCTTGTCCCTTCTCAAAAGTGCTTTGCTTCTATCCCCTCCCTCAAGCTGCCCCACTTCAATTATCCCCCACCTCTTTTATCCCCTTCCCATTCTACTTTCCTGCAGGGTAAGATACATTTCTATACCCAACTGAGTGTCTATGTTATTCCCTCTTTGAACCAATTCTGATGAAAGTAAAGTTCACTCACTCCCCCTCACCTCCACCCTCTTCACCTCCAGTGTAAAAGCTTTTTCTTGTCTCTTGTACACGAGATAATTTACCCCACTCAAACTTTCACTTTCCCTTTATCCCAGTACATTCCTCTTTCCCACTCCTTATTTTATTTTTTAAATACCATCCCTTTATATTCAACTTACACTCATGCCTTCTGTCTATATATACTCCTTCTAAGTACCCCAATAATAAGAAAGCTCTAATGAATGAATTACAAATATCATCTTCCCATGTTGGAATGTCAACAATTTAAACTTATTAAGTCCCTCCTGATTTCCCTTTTCTGTTTACCTTTTTATGCTTCTCTTGAGTCTTGTTTTTGAAAGTCAAAATTTCTATTCAGCTTTGGTCTTTTCATCAAGAATGTTTGGAGGTCCTCTATCTCACTGAAAGTTCATTCCCACCCTCCACTCCCAAAATGATTATAGTCAGTTTTTCTAGACAGGTAATTCTTGGTTGTAATCCTAGCTCCGTTGAGCTATGGAATGTCATTATTCCAAGCCCTCTGATCTTTTAACATAGAAGCTGCTAAATGCTGTGTTATCCTGACTGTGGCTCCATGATATTGTAATCATTTCTTTCTGGTTGCTTGCAATATTTTCAACTTGACCTGGGAACTCTGGAGTTTGGCTATAATATTCCTGGGAGTTTTACACTTTGAGATCTCTTTCAGGAGGCAATCAGTGGATTCTTTCAAATGATATTTTACCTTCTAGTTCTAAAACATCAGGGCAGTTTTACTGGATAATTTCTTGAAAGATTATGTGTAGGTTCTTTTTTTCATTATGGCTTTTGGGTTCTCAAATCTAAAATTATCTCTCTTGGATTTATTTTTGAGGTCAGTATTTTTCAATGAGATATTTCACACTGTCTTCTATTTTTTCATTATTCTGGTTTTTTAAAATAGTTTCTTGATTTCTAATAAAGACATTAGATTCCATTTGCTCAATTCTAGTTTTTAAGGAATGATTTTTCTTCACTGAATTTTTGAATCTCCTTTTCCATTTGGCCAAGTCTGCTTTTTAAGGCATTCTTCTCCTCATTGACTTTTTGGACCTCTTTTACCATTTGGCCTAGTCTGTTTTTAAGGTATTGTTTTCTTCAGTATTTCTTTAGTGTCCCAGAACCAGAAAGCAAAATCCATCATAGAAACCAAGAATTCAATACAGGTTATCACCACAGGGGGCAAAGCCATTCCCAAGCCTCCCCACTCCCAGATGGGACCTTCCCATAAACGAAAAAACACTCAGGAGCCTAAACTAAGCGTGTCTGCCTGTGTCCATCCCAGTTCTGACTAGCCTGACTAACTTTCTCCCAGCTCTGCTCCACCCTTCCTGTTCCACCTGTTCAGCAAGCTCCTCCCATCACATGTGACTTAAGCTTCCATGTGATCCAGAAGGTCAGATGGACTTATTAACAAACGGAAAATATTTGCTCATTTACATTACCATTACAAATATGTTGCTTACAAGAAACACATTTGAAACAGGAGGATACACACAGGGCACAGGTAAAGGACTAGAGAAGAATATATCATGCTTCAGCTGAGGCAGAGGTAGCAATCCTAATCTCAGACAAAGCAAAAGCATAATTAGATCTAATCAAAAGAGATAAGGAAGGAAACTATGTCCTATAACAGGCACCATAGACAATGAAGTAACATCATTACTAAATATATATGCACCAAATGGTACAGCATCCAGATTCTTAGAGAAGTTAAGGGAGTTACAGGAAGAAATAGAAAGCAAAAACTATAGTAGTAGGGGTCCTCAACCTGCTCCTCTCTGAACTTGATAAATCTAACCTTAAAAAAAAAAACAAGAAAGAAGTTAAGGAGATAAATAGAATTCTAGAAAAGGTAGATATGATAGACCTCTGTGGAAAACTGAATGGGGATAGAAAGGAATATATTTTTTCTCAGTGATACATGGTACACGCACAAAAATTGATGATGTGTTAGGGCATAAAATCCTCACAATCCAGTGCAGAAATAGTTACTATATCCTTTTCAAATCATGATGCAACAGAAATTATACCTAATAAAGGGCCAAGGAAAGATAGACCAAAAACTAATTGGAAACTAAATAATCTAATCCTAAAGAATGAGTGGGTCAAACAATAAATCATAGAAGCAATCAGTAACTTCATTCAAGAGAATGCCAATAATGAGACAATCTACCAAAACTCATGGGATGCAGCAAAAGCAGTTCTGAGGGGAAATTTTATATTTCTGAAAGGTTACAAAGAGTGAAATAGAGATCAGTGAATTGGGCATGCAAATGAAAAAGCTTGAAAAATAACAAATTGAAAATCCCCAATTAAATACCAAATTAGAAAAACTGAAAACCAAAGGAGAAATTAAGAAAAGTGAAATTAAGAAAACTATTGAACTAATAAAACTAAGAGCCACTTTTATGAAAAAACCAACAAAATTGATAAACCTTTCGTTAATTTCATTACAAAAAAGAATAAAACCAAATTACCAGTATGAAAAATGGAAAAAGTGAATTCACCTACAACAAAGAGGAAATTAAAACAATAATTAGACATTATTTTTTCCAACTATATGCCTATAAATTTGACAATCTTAGTGAAATAGATGAATATTTACAAAAATATAAACTGCCCAGATTAACAGAAGAGGAAGTAAAATATTTAAATAACTCCATCTTAGAAAAAGAAATTGAACAAGCCCTCCATGAACTCCCTAGGAAAAAAATCCGCAGGGCCAGATGGTTTTACAAGCAAATTCTATCAAATATTTAAAGAACAGTGAATTCCAATACTACATAGACTATTCAGAAATATTGTTGAAGAAGGAGTCCCATTAAATTCTCTTTATGATACAAATATCCTTCTCATGCCTAAATCAGGAGGAGCCCAAACACAGAAAGAAAGTTATAGACTAATTTCCTGAATGAATATAGAAGCAAAAATTTTAAATATGATATTAGCAAAAAGATTACTGCAACTTATGATGAAAATAATACACTTTGATCAAGGAGGATTTATATTAGGGAAAGAGGCCTGGTTCAGTATTAGGAAAACTATCAACATAATTGATCATATCAACAACAAAACTAAGAGACAGCATATGATTATCTAAATAGATGCAGAAAAAGCTTTTGACAAAATATAACACCCATTCCTATGGAAAACACTGGAGAGCATAGGAATAAACTGAGCCCTCCTTAAAATAATAAATAGCATCTAGCTAAAACCATCAGTAAGCATTATATATAATGGAGATAAGCTAGATGCACTTCCAATAAAATAGGGGGTGAAACAAGGATGTCCATTATCACCACTGCTGTTCAATATGATACTAGAAACATTAGTTTAGCAATAAGAGAAGAAAAGGAAATACAAGGAATTAGAACAGGTGATGAAGAATCTAAGCTATCACTCTTTACAGACAATATGATGATATACTTAGAGAATCCTAGAGAATCAAGGAAAATACTACTTGAAATAATAAACAACTTTAGCAAAGCTGCAGAATAAATGATCTGCAATACATCATCTGCATTTCTATATATTACTAACAAAGCCCAGCAACAAGAGATAGAAAGAGAAATTCCATTTAAAGTCACTGTAAACACTATAAAATATTTGGGAATCTATCTGCCAAAACAAACCCAGGGATTATATGAACATAATTGCAAAACCCTTTTCACACAAATTCAGATCTAAGTAAGTGGAAAAATATCAGTTGCTCATGGGTAGGCCAAGTTCCTATAATAAAAATGAGAATTCTACCTAAAGTAATTTACTTATTCAGTGACATATTAATCAAACTACCAAAAAATCATTTTTAGAGCTAGAAAAAATAATATCAAAATTTATCTGGAAGAACAAAATTTTCAGAATATCAAGGGAGTTAATGAAAAGAAATGCTAGGGAAGTTGACCTACTCATACCAAATCTTAAATTAATCATAAAGCAACAATCATCAAAACCACTTGATACTGCCTAAGAAGTAGAGGAGTAGGGGGCAGAGCCAAGATGTTGGAGCAGAAAGACACACATACGCTAGCTCTTCCCCCACAGCCCATAAAATACCTGTAAAAAATGACTCTCAACAAATTCCGGGGCATTAGAAGTCACAGAACAACAGAGCGAAAGAGATTTCCAGCCAGGGGTAACCTGGAAGGCCAACAGGAAAGGTCTGTCCCACGGGACACTGAGCAGAGCCAAGTGGAGCCCAGCCCTGGCCATGTGACATCAGGAGGAACAGGACTGGAACAGACCTCGGGGGAAGAATTCCTAGCAGGGAAGGTCTCTGATCCCTCAACCCACAAGTGCCAAAGAAAGCCTCAAAGATCAGTAAGAGGGATTTCCCAACTGGGCAAGAGGAAAGCAAGGTGCCCCCCAGCACTGGCCCCAGGCATCAGCAGCAGTAGTAATGGAGGCAGCAGGGGTGGCAGCAGCAGGGGGTGTCCATTTGTGAAGCACTCGTCCAAAAGCCCCTGGGGGAACTGAGTAGTTGATCTGAACCTCAGCTCTGAGTGGCAGCTCCGCCCCCATCTAAAGCCTCTGGGGGAATTGAGCAACTGATCTAAATCTCAGCCCAGAGCACGGTCCTGGGGGAGGAAGAGCACTAGGACCCTCCTCTTGACAAAGGATTCAGAAGTCAAGTAACTGACTGGGAAATATGCCCAAAAAAGAGGAAAAAAATAAGACCATAGAAGGTTATTTCTTGGTAAACAGATATATCTTTCCCTCCTTCTGGATGAGGAAGAGCAACGCATACTGTCAGAGTCAAGGCTTCTGCATCCAGTACCTCCAAAATGAATATATAATGGGCTCAGGTCATGGAAGAGCTTGAAAAGTGAGTCAGCAGCTTGCTAAAGAAGACCCAAAAAATATTGAGGAAAATAACACCTTTAAAAATAGGCTAACTCAATTGGAAAAAGAATTCCAAAAAGTCAATGAGGAGAAGAAGACTTTAAAAAGCAGAATGAGCCAAATGGAAAAGGAGGTTCAAAAGCTCACTGAAGAAAATAGTTCTTGAAATATAAGAGTGGAGTTCAGGGACAGCAAATGACTTTATGATAAACCAAAAAGTTACAAAACAAAACCAAAGGAATGAAGAATTAGAAGATAATGTGAAATATCCCATTGGAAAAACAACTGACCTGGAAAATAGAACCAGGACAGACAATTTAAAAATTATGGGACTACCTGAAAGCCATGTTTAAAAAAGAGCCTAGACATTACCTTTCGTGAAATTACCAAGGAAAACTGCCCTTACATTCCAGAGCCAGAGGGCAAAATAAATATTGAAAGAATCCACGAATCACTTCCTGAAAGAGACCCAAGGAGAGAAACTCCTAAGAATATTGTGGCCAAATTTCAGAGTTCCCAGATCAAGGAGAAAATACTGCAAGCACCTAGAAAGAAACAATTTGAGTACTGTGGAAGTACAATCAGGATAACACAGGATCTGGCAGCTTCAACATTAAGGGATCGAAGGGCTTGGAATAGGATATTCCAGAAGTCAAAGGAACTGGGATTAAAACCAAGAATCACCTACCCAGCAAAACTGAGTATAATATTTCCAGGGAATAAATGGCCATTCAATAATGTAGAGGACTTTGAAGCATTCATATTGATGAAAAGACCAGAACTGTATAGAAAATTTGACTTTCAAACACAAGACTCAAGAGAAACTTAAAAAGGTATACAGGAAAGAGAAATCATAAAAGACTTTCTAAAGCTGAACTGTTTACATTCCTACATGGAAAGAAAATATTTATAGTCCTTGAATTTTTCCCAGTATTTGGGTAGGTGGAAGGATTGTATACACACACACACACACACACACACACACACAGACATACACATGTATAGACAGAGAGTACATCTTGTGTTGAATCAGAAGAGATGATATACACAAAAAAAAATAAAATAAAAAGTAAGGTATGAGGGAGGAAAGTACTGGGAGGAGAAAGGGAGAAATTGAATGGGGCAGGCTATAACTCACAAAAGAGGTAAGAAAAATCTTATTCAATGGAGGAGAAAAGGGAAATGGAGAGAGGGGGAAAGTGAAGTTTACCCTCTTCACCTATGGCTTAAGGAGGGAATAACATGCTCACTCAATGTGGTATGAAAATCTATTTTACACTACACAAAAGTAGGGGAGAGGGGGACAAATGGGGTGAGGGGGATGATAGAAGGGAGGACAAATGGGAAAAGGGAATAACTAGAAGTAAACACTTTTGGGAAAGGACAAGGTCAAATGAGAGAAAGAATAAATGGAGAAGCAGGATAGGATGGAGGGAAATATAGTTAGTCTTACACAACATGACGATTATGGAAGTCTTTTGCAAAATGACACATATATAGCCTGTAATGAATTGCTTGCCTTCTCTATGGGGATCGGTCGGGAGGGAGGAAGAGAGAGAAGTTGGAATTCAAAGTATTAGAAATAAATGTTGAGAATTGTTATTGCATATAACTGGGAAATAAAAAATACAGGGAATGGGGTATAGAAATCTATCTTGCCCTACAAGAAAAGTTAGAAGATAGGGATAATGGAAGGGTGGGGTGTGATAGAAGGGAGGGCACATTGAGGGAAGGGGTAATCAGAATGAAAGGTGTAAGGGTTGGGGGAGGGGAAAGATGGGGAAAAAAATTGGAACTCAAAATGTTGTGGAAATGCATGTCGAAATCTGAAAATAAATAAATAAATCTATAAAAAAAAAATAGAGGAGTAAATCACTGGAATAAGCTAGGTACACAAGACATAGTAGTCCATGACTCTAGCAGTCTACTGTTTGATAAACCCAAGGACACCAGTTTCTCATTTCAGAACTCACTGTTTGACAAAAACTGCTGGGAAAAATGGAAAATGGCATGACAGAAACTGGGCATAGACTAGCATCTGACCCTCTATACCAGAATAAAGTTTAGATGGGTATGCAATATAGGTATAAAAACTGATAGTATAAACAAATTAGGGGAACAAGGAATAGTTTATTTGTCAGGTTTATGAAGAAGGGAAGATTTATGACCAAACAAGAGATAAAGAACATTATGAAGTGTAAAATGGATAATTTTGATTACATTAAACTGAGCAGGTTTTGCACAAACAAAGCCAATGCCACCAAGATTAGGAGGGAAGCAGAAAACTGGGAAGGAATTTTTACAACTAGTGTCTGTGATAAAGACCTCATTTCTAAAATATGTAGAGAATTGAGTCACATTTATGAAAACAAGTCATTCCTCAACAGATACATGGTCAAAGGACATGAACAGGCAGTTTTCAGAGGAAGAAATTAAAGCTATCTATAATCATATGAAAAAATGCTCTAAATTACTATTGATTAGAGAGACGCAAATCAAAACAACTCTGAGGTACCACATTACACCTATCACATTGGCTAACATGACAAAACAGAAAAATATCAAATATTGGAGAAGATATGGGAGAGTTGGAACACTAATTCATTGTTGCTGGATCTATAAGTTGACCCTACCATTCTGGAGAGCAATCTGGAATTACGCCCAAAGGGCTATAAAAATATTCATACCCTTTGACCCAGCAATATCACTTCTAGGGCTACATCCTAAGAAGATCATAAATATGGGGAAAAGACTCACATGTACAAAAATATTTATAGCAGCTCTCTTTGTGGGGGCCAAGAACTGGAAATCAAGGGAATGCCCATCAACTGGGGAATGGCTGAACAAATTGTGGTATATGAATGTAATGGTATACGATTGTGCTATAAAAAAATGATGAACAGTCAGACTTCAGAAAAACCTGGAAAGACTTACACGAACTGATTCTAAGTGAAGTGAGCAGAACCAGCAAAACATTATACACAGTAACAGCCACAGTGTCCAAGGACTATATCTAACAGACTTAGCCTTTCATAGCGATGCAAGGACCTAAAACATTTCCAATGGAGTCATGATGCAAAATGCCATCCACATTCAGGGAAAGAACTATGCAGTCAGAATTCAGAATGAAGCAGGCTATTTTCTCTTTTATTATGTTGTATTTTGTTTTGTTTTTCTCATGGTTTCTCTCATTCATCTTAATTCTTTTATGCAACATGACTAATGTGAAAATGTGTTTAATGAAAATGTATGTCTAGAACCCATATAAGATTGCATGCCATCTTGGGGAGGGAGGAAAATGGGAGGGGGAGAAAATTTAAAAGCTATGAAAGTGATTGTTGACAACAAATAATTTATTATTTAAAAGATAAAATAAAAATTTCTACCTTTAAAAAATATACGAATGCATGTGTACAGCCCATTTAAGATTATACACCATCTTGGGGAGGGAGGGAGGGGAGAAAGGGGAGAAAATTTAAAATTTATGAAAGTGATTGTTGAAAACTGAAAACAAATAAATAATTAAAAAGATAAATAAAATTTCTACCTTTAAAAAAATGTAAAAATGCATGTGTAGAGCCCACATAAGACTGCATGCCATCTTGGGGAGGGAGGGGAAGGGAAAGGGAGAAAATTTAAAATGTATGGAAGTGGTTGTTGAAAATTGAAAACAAATAAATTAATAAATCTGGGGAAAAATAACTACTGTAAAAAAAATAAAGTCAGGCTTTGCTTCCAGAGTGGAAGGTGGACTGTCCCAAGCTTCAGGGATTTTGTGCAGCTATTTTCAGAGATATTTCTAGGGACCTGTAAGTTTTCCAAGGTGGTATAATCTAAGAAGAGCTGTTTACTACTCTCCTGGCCTATGCTCTGATCTGTGAACAACTACAAGACTTCTTCTGCCCTATTCTGAGAATAGGTCCCCCTTCACTGATGCCAGAACTTCTGCTATGCTAGTGCTCCTCCTCACCCTGGGACTGCCACCTAGAACTATCACCTGGCTCTGAATATGGGCAAAGCAGCAGAGTCTTGCTTCAGTGCTAGCAAAGAGTCCTCTGTAATCTCCTTCTGACCAATTGTTCAGCCTCCTTACTGTCTGTGGACTGAGAAGTTGGGAAGCAGTAGCTGTTACCAGTGATTCAGTCACTTCTAAGACGTGCTCCAGGTTTTCTGTGCCTAGGGCAGTGCTGGCACAACCTGTCTTAGAGTATGGCCCTCTCTTATCCTAGTTAGACAAACCTTTCCTGTTGACCTTGCAAGTTGCCTTGGGCTGGAAATTTGTTTCCATCTTTTGTAGGTTCTGCTGCTCTAGAATTTGTTTAGAATAATTTTTAAAGGTATTTAGAGGGCTTTGGGGGAGAGCTGAAGAAAGTCTTTGCCTTTACTCTGCCACGTTGGCTCTGCCAATCTGGAGACTTCTCTTAAGACAGCCTAAAATTACATTTTTAAATAATTTTTCACCTCCAGACCACATATCTAATTATAATGAACTTTTTGTTCATAGGAAATCACATTTTTAAAAAACAACTGCTATCTAATTGTGACCTCCCTTAATTTATATTGGGCTTATCCTTTGTGCTCAAAGAGGATCAAAATGACATTACTATATTGGAGTCAAGTATAGTGTGTTCTGCTGTGGCTGATTAGATCAATATGGGCTCAGGAGGCTCTATCACAGATCAGGCATAAATAGTCCATATGAACATTTGCAGTGGAGATGTCTGTAAATTTGTGCATCTCACATTTTTTGAGCTATTGAATTTTGCTTTGCTAATAAAGCACAGCACCTTCTTTGATGTGGGCACAGCATTTCCCATGGTCCTGTGCCAGTGTCTCCTGTGTCTCACAATCGATTGCAAAATTCTTGACAGTGATCTTAAGAGTGTCTTTGTATTACTTCTTCTGGCCTCTGTGGAAGCTCTTTCTTTGTGTGAGTTCTCTATAACATAGTCTTACAGGCAAATATATTTTTGGCATTCCAACAATGTGGCAAACTTATTGGAGTTGCACTCTCTACAGCAGAGTTTGAATGCTTTGCAGTTCAGCAATAAAAAGAATCTCATCATCTAATACCTTGTCTTGCCAGGTAGTCTTCAGAATTCTCCTAAAACAATTCAAATGGAAGTGATTCATTTTCCTGGTAGGGTGCTGGTATATTGTCCAGTTTCCACAGTTATACAACTATGCGGTCACTCAATGGTTCTGTGGACCTTCGATTTGGCAGGCAGCCTAATACCTCTTCTCTCCTTCAGAGCCTCCCAAACACTGAGCTAGCTCTGGCAATGCATACATCTATCTTATCATCTATGTGTGCATCCCTGGAAAGTATGCTGCCAAAATAACATTCAGAATCTCTATATTTGCTGTAACAAAAGTTTTCATAGATGGATGTTGCGGTTCTGACTGGTGGAGAATCTCTGTTTTCTTGGTGTTGTCAGTCCAAAATTAACACAAGCAGCAGAGAATGTAGCCATCCTCTTGCTTCTCAGCCTCAGAGGCTGCATTGAGTGCACAATCATCTGGGAACAAAAAGCCATGCACCAACTCTCCCTCAACTTGAGTCTTGATTTGTAGCTTTATCAAGTTAAATAATTTGCCTTCAGTGCAGTAGCTGACTTTGATGCCATTTTTATCATTGTCGAGGGAGTCTGAAAACACAGCTGAAAATATACTTAAAAACATGGGAGCAAGCACACAGTCTAGCTTCCATTCATTGGTGACTAGAGAAGTGCAAGACCATCATCTATTATCCAGAACCTACCTGGGCATGCCATCATGGTGTACTTTACTAGTGAAGTTCTATGGGCAGTCAAATTTGTCCATGCTTTTCCACAGGCCTTCACAACTGACAGTATCAAAGCCTTGGTCATATTGACAAACAACATATACAGACCTCTTATATGATCCTGGCATGTCTCCGGGAGTGGTTGGGTAGTAAACACCATAGTAACCATTCCTTAACCCTTTCTGAAGCCCCACTGGCTCTCTGGTAGATGATCAGCTTCAAGATGAAGGAGAACTTTGGTGAAAATCTTGCTGGCAATACCCAAGAGAGAAATCCCCCTGTGATAATCACAGGACAACCTATTTCTTTTTCCTTTATAGACATGGACAAAGGAAGCATAGTTGAACTCCTTGGGCATAACCTCCTCATGCCATATAACCTGGAGGATTAGTAATTAGCTTTTGTATGAGCAGTAGAAAATCTGGCTTGTAAACCTCACCTGGAATAGAATCAGCACCAGGTATTTTGCAGCATGAGAGGGGCCTAATGGCATTCAAAACCTCTTCTTCAGTTGGAAATTTGTCTAGAGAGGGATTGAGTTCCACCTCGAGTAAATAGTAAATGCTTTCAGCATTGTTTGATGACGCTGTTTTGAGAACACTGGACGTGTTCAGTCTACCTCTCCAGATTTATGTCCTTATCACTAATGATGTTGACTCCATCAGCACAGAATAGTTGAGATGCCCTTTTGATCCCATTATAAAAGCTCTTTGAATCATTACTAGCAGTGTATAACTGAATTTCATCTGCCTTCTAACTGAATCAAGCATCCTGCATCTTTCTAAGCTTTGCTTACACTTTACTTTTGATGAACATAAATGTTTCCTCCTAAGAGACAGATGAACTTCTGGTCAGTTCTGTGGAGTTTTTGTTTTTTGTTTAGCAGCTTCTGAATCTCCCCATTATTATTGTCGAACCAATTTTGATATTTATGAGTATTCTGGCCCAGATGAGTAAATGTGATCTTGTACACCAAATCTCTGAAAGCTACCCATTCCTTTTCTTTTACACTATTGCTAACAGTGTGTTGGCTCAGCTTTCCCTCCAAGTTAGCCACAAAAAACTCTTGCATAGAGAAGTACTTTAATCTGCTGACGTTGTCTTCTGGTAGTCTTGCTGCCACCACTTTTGGTGAATGTGAATGGTTGGCTCAGAGAGGATAAGTCTATGATCAGTTCAGCACTCTGCATCCCACATAAGACCTTTGTTACACTCACATCCTCTCTCTTCTCTGTACAATGACATATTCCATTAAATGCCTTTGCTTGAAGCAAGGGCACATCCATAAAGTTTTACCACAACCTTATAATATGTATAAAGCTGTAAGGGTTCTGATTAACACAATTATTAACCATGATTCCAAGGGATGAATGATGAAGTTTAAGTATATTCTGTATCTGGCCAGGAATCTGTTATCCATATATTCTAAGTATTGGTCAAGAAGTTCAAATATTATTCTTAGGCACCATTTTTTTTAGTCCGCTGTTTACTTCCCTAATCATTTTTTCTCTTCTGCTTCTTTTGTTTTCAGTGGACAACAGTGAGGAAATGATCTCATGACCTCCAGTTTCTTCTCCAAGACTCCATACTTGTGAAATGTTTTTGGTTACTTCTGGCAATATCATTGGTGCCTCTATGAATCACTGTAAGTCAGTAGTTATGTTGTTTGATAACACTTGATATGGTTTCTGTTATGTCTTGAATATGTGGCTCAGAAAGACAATAAGTAATGCTAATGTTATGTATTTGATAATTAGCCCATCTCAGTACCCTGGAGTAACAAATGTTTAAAAACTACTTCTTTTTTCTCCCTGAGATGGTTTAATTTATTGATGTCTGTGGTTTTACTTTATATCATAGTTTTAGAGGCCAAAGTTTTTTCTTCTTTAGAGGACATCTTTCCATCTCTGTCACTCCTTATGATCCTAATTTATGTATTGAAGACATTGTTGTTGATTCAGTATTAAAGGGTGTACTTAGGAATAAATGTTACCATTCCTGGCTCTTGCATGCCTGCACTCTTTCAATTGATCCTTTTTTTCTTTATTTCATCTTTTATTTCTCTCTTTCCACTTTTCCTCTCCTTTTATTTTCCAACATCCTAACAAGGGTGAGTGCTCCCATCTTCTCTCAAAGATTCTACAGACACACACACACACACACACACACACACACACACACACACACACACACACACACACACCGTTTTTCCAATACAGCTCTGAGTCCGTTACCTTTGGGAACATTTTCATTCTCCCTACTAACTTTGGGGCCAGCAAAGTATTCTTTAAATCTCTTCATCTTCTCCTCCAAGGAGAGAGATCAGTCTATCTGGAAGAGAAAAAACAGCCACTAAGCTGTAGTAGAAACACAAATTTCACCCATTCCATGGTCACTGCACAACTTTCCTTACTGTCTCCCAATATGTGTATTGATAGGTTCAACACTAACTTTAAACATTTATAACCAATTATCTTGACTATTCAACTCCAGCCCCTTAGTTTCAATAACTACATATCCACACACTTCCTCCCCTATTTCTTTATTATGGAAGCTCCCACTAATTTTAAAATTACTCAATCCTGCTTGTTTGTATTCGCTTCTGACCAGTGGGAGAAGGGCAGAAGGGCAGGGAGTGAGAAAGAAAAATCAACTTAGCCCGTCATGATAATGTTTTGTTTTATGGCTTGCTTGAATTTCCTGTGTTCTCCATTAATAAACCACATGACCATTAAGAATGAATTTTCAATTATCTGATCTTGAAGGATTATTGACCAAAAGAATGAAGTGAGCCCATCAAATGGGGACTTGGGAAGCTGAGGAAAAATTTCACATTTGTGTAATTTGGGGGTGTGTTCATGTAATACTGATAGACTTAACTGAAGTTACCTGAATTACTGATCCTGAAGAAGACCTGGTGTTGACAAAGGAATGAAATGAGTATTAATGTGTATTCAGAGCAACATCTGGTGGCCACATTTTATACTACACCTCCTCATCTGGTTAACTGTCGATAGAACATGATAACGTACTATTCTCTAGTAGATAATAGAGATAGGAGTGGTTATTTTTGGACCTGAACAATATGAGAAGCTGTTTGTTTGTTATAAGGATTTTATTTTCCTTTTTTCCCTAGTGATGAGAATGTGGGAAGGAGAGAAAAATAATTTTTGTTCATTGAAAATAGACAATTTAATTTTAAATATGTTTAATAGATTTTAATATATTCATATATTAAATATGCTGTATTTAATATATAAATATATTTTATTCTAATATATTCATATACTAAACGTGAATATATTTAAAATATGTTTGGGTTCAAATATACTGCATCCTTCAGTACTGCTTCTAGTACTCAACAACATCTTCATTATATAAATTAGCATCATAATTCTAGAACTGTAAGGAAGCTCAGAGTCATCTTGATCCAAGCCCTCATCTGATACTGCTCACCATCTTCTTCCTCCTGGAATCTCATTCCTCCCTTGATGTTCCTTACTCTACTTTCTCTCTGGCTTCTCCTTTTCAAACTCTTTTCTTGAATCATCATCCATGGCCCACCCTCTGGCCCAGGCAAACCCCTAGGTCCTCCTGGGAACTCTTTTTTTTCTTAATATTCTCTGTCAATGATCTCATCAACTCTTATAGGTTCTATTTTTATTTCTATGAAAATTGATTCCGTAATCTACATTTCTAACCTTTATCTCTCCCTTTTTTGAACCTCAGTCCAATATTAACACCTGTCTTTAGCATCTTCTCATGGATATCCTGTAAGTAAATAAATCACATCAGATTTAAAATGGAGATCATTATCCTTTATACCAAATTCACCCTTCATAATTTCCCTATTTCTTTGACTTGCATCACCAAACTTCCTATCACATAGGTCCATAACATCAGAGGAATACTCAACCTTTCCCTCATCTTCTCCTTCCATATTCAATACATAACTGGGTGTTATTATTTCTACCTAAATTATGTATCTCACCACCATTCCTTTCCCCCCACTCACACAGTGGTCATGCTAGTTCAAGCCTACATCATTATTCTCCTTGTCTATTACAAGAGACTCCTAATTGGTCTACCTTCTACAGGCCTCTCTCCTATCCAATCCATCCTCTGACAGAGCTACCAGAGTAATAGACCTACAAAATAGGTCTGACCAGATCACTTCCCTGCTCAAAAACTTTCAATAGCTCTTGTTGCTTCTAGGCTAAAAGACAAACTTCTCTGGCATTTAACTATGCAGACTGAACTCAGTTCCCAATTCCCTTTCCCTTCCTCATTGCATACAAATAAGCAGCAAAGCAAGATTTAAGATATAAATATATTTGACTGTTCAGGAACCTTAAATCATCTGACTCCAAATTCTCTTCTGAGATTTGAAAACTCTTCCCTTCATGAACACTGTGTTGCAGCTGACCAAGAAATACAACCTCCTGTGTCCATGTCTTTACATGCAGTCTGTCCTACAAGCCTGGAAAGGTCTCCCTTCTTACATCTACCTCTAAGCATCCCCAGTGAACAGCCCATAGCCTGAAGATTCAAATAAATAGCCTTAACCCTTTCATAAAAACGTATCCAAATGCCCAAGTAAAACAAACTTCAAGATGGTTAAAAAGTAGTTGGAGAAAGTAAAAGCCAGCAGTCCTCAAGACACTTGGTTCCCTGTGGCCTCAGAAGCTCCCCTCCAAAATCTTAATAATTAGTTATATATTCTTCTTGACCAAAGAGTCCACAGCTGGCTCCTGGATCAATTCACCTTAGAGGAATATTGCCACAAACTTTCCCAGGTCTACACCACAGCTTGTTTGCTCCGAAGTCCAGATGTTTCTGGGGTTAACTCATGCCTCCTGTTCCTCCAATGTCCTATCCAACAATGTTCTACCCTAGTTTTCATAGATATGGTCATGAATGTTAGTTGCAATGTAGAACAGTCTACCATCTCATGCTTACGTTAAGCCAAGGGGAACCACATAAAAATGGAAAAAGGGGCAGAGAATGGCCCTACTTTTGTTGCAGGACCACTCAACTGACTAGGACTCATGTTACTTCTGGTGTCCTCCAATGGACAGACCCTGCCAACATTTGACTGGGCTCTATACTAGGCTGCTTTTGGTACACTCTGATCCCATATCCTATATCCTACAGTTGTTTCCAGGGCCAGAGCTGTCAGGGGTTCCCACTACTGCTCCTAAACTGATTAGGGCCTGAAAACAACTAGGGTGCCACTATCCTTGTCACTGTCTGATGCAAATGCTTTCAGAGTAGTCGCTTATAGGATGGTCATCATTGACAAGACCACACTCTCAGTGCCACCAGGGCTGTGGGTAGGGAATAAGTGTTTATTAAGCACCCACTGTGTGCCAGGTATTGGACTAAATGCTTTACAAATACCTTCTCATTTGATCATCACAACAGCCCTGAGAGAAAGGATGAATGCTGGGATGCCACTGTTTTCCTATGATAGCACTGCTGTCACTTTTAATTCAGATGGTCCAGATCTGTGAAGGGGGCAGATGACAATGTCAGACATCATCACATCGGACGTGACATTCCTGACATTGCTCTTCATTGTGCTTATTTTATCCTGTACATGATTATGAACTGCCCAGACACTATTTTCTCACTGATTTGAATTCATTACTAATATTGTTTTATATTTGTGTGTCTTTTCATTTGTTTTAAATTCCTTTCCAATTTTGGGGATTATTGTGAAATTGTTTTAATGGTGAAAGATTCCCCAGAAATTTTTAGGAAGTTGTCACCAAGTTGTGGAATGTAGTGGGAGCTTGGCTGTACTGCTGGGATGATTACTATTGTAGCTATGTAACCACAATTCACTGCCTTGGATTTTCCTGGATATGAACTCCTTTTAAGATGCTTCCATTAGCTCCTGAATAATGAAGAGGTATTATGTTTCATAGTATTTTTATTCTTGCACAATGTGTTTTAAAACTTCAATTATTAAAGTAACTTTGACTTAAAATATTCCTTAAAATAGTCTTTATCACTTTAAACATAACTTTCAACTCAAGATGCAAAAGGAAAAATGTAATTTAGCATAAAATGTAAAAATTAAAATCCAGAAATACAATTCCAAATCAATATTAAAATTCTTATCATGTAAATATATTAAATAATTAAGCAATGGTGCAATAATTCCACTTACTAGAACCTGGCAACCTATACCACAGGTTTGATCTTCACCAGAGGTTTGATCAAAAGAATAAACAGAATTAGGTTTCATGTACATGTTTATTTCTCTCAAAGTCAGTGATGTGCAAGTCCATAAATACCATTGGAAAATGAGCTCAAGGAAAGGACAGTTTGAACAGGGCTTTATATTCTCAGAGCAAGGAAATATTTCCTTCCCCTTCCCTTCCTGGCTCAGGATGCCTGTGTCAGCCAAAATTGTACTCTCAAAGGATACTTGTGTCGCTTTTGATGTGAGAGTTGGGAGAGCTAGGTTCAGGTGTGAAAGTATTCACTTAGACCTTCCCTTTTAGTCAATGGGAGCTTTTTATTTTACCTGAAAAAGCATCACAGGCCTTCTTAACAAAAAAAAAGTTAAATGACACCCTGATATCTCTGGGAATTATGCTTATATAGAAATGTTCAGGGTGATGAAGTAATTTTTAGGAGGAGAAAGATGGTTACTTACAAGATAAGGAGAAAAATTCTCATGACACAGCATGAAGAGGCTGAATTACAGGATAGGGAAACAAAGGATAAGAGGGGGAACTAATTATTTTGGTACAAGTTATATGGTATTTCAAGATAAGAGGAAAAGAGTTTTAAGACACCCTCAAATGACAGGATCTCAGATTACAAATAGGCTACAGAATGAGCTTCAAACACTGTCTGGGGGCCTAGGAAAGTAATCCTTAATATTCGTTTTTAACCCTTAGGGCACCATTTGTATCCACATTGGTACTGACTACCACTATGTTGAGGTTTAGGTGTTCTGGGACCTTGAAATCGTGACACATGGGTCCTGCTCACATGAATTTGATTTAAGCCTTTGGTGAGAAATGTGCTCACTCTGGAAAAAACAATACTCCTTGTAAAGCCAGAAAAGTTGTCATTTTATTTTACATTCATCCAAATCAATGGGTAGCTCCCTAATGGAATATGCTTGCTCAGACAAATGCAAGCCTTTTTATGCTATTCCCAATTTGAATTCCCGCCCTTGCTTTTTCATTGGCTAGATGCAACCTCCTGAACCACCCACTTCATGCTCTCTTTCTTGATACATTCCCCCTCAAACAAGGGAGATATGTTTCCTCCTTAAACATGAGCACATGTTTCTTACCTTTTACCTGATCAGAAGCCTGGTTCTGCTAGGTCACAGCTCTGATTAAAACCAGTCACCTCTGACTTACAATGCTGTTATCAATCAAAACCGGAAATAGCTTTAATCCTGTGGAAAGAGAATTCCTTCTTTTGTTTCTCACACTCCTTTCAGCCAAAGAAAAACAAAGTTTTTTAAAGATCCGCCCTACTGAGTAGACTCTTAAGGAATCTCAACATTTATAATGCTATTATAAGTGTACCAGATTGAATCTGAGTCCTTTTATGGAAACAAGATGGATCTTATATACAGAAAGATTGTGAGAGGGAACTAGGAGAGACTGTAGGAGGGGTCAATGGAGGATCTTGATGGAAGTGGCCAGTAGGCTGGGGTGACTAGAGGTCAGAGGCCAGGAACCAAGAGAATGAGATTAAGGATGGGAAGTAGCTGAAGGCTATCTGGAGATAACAGACAATGGAGGGCTAGGCTAAGGGTAAAAGAGAATTGGACTGGTTGGTTGGTTGTTGTCCTTCATTTTGAAAGAGGACCAAAATGACATCACCATGATAAAGTGAAATTTCAATGTGTCTGACTGTGGCTGATCAGACCAATATGAGTTCGGAATGCTCTACCACAGGTTGGGCACAGATAGTCCGCATGAATTTTTGGGGTGGATACTCCAAATTTTCTCATCCCATGTTTACTTTGTGGTGTCTCAATTCTACTTTGCTCATGGAGCACAGCACCCTTTCTGATGTGGGCACACCATGCTGAGTAGTTCTATGCCAGTGTCTCCCATGTTGCACAGTCAAATCCAAAAGAGAATTGGGCATAGTAACAATGAAAAGCTTATAGCCTCAGGCAAATGCCAGATCAGGTGACAAGATTCCAGGATTCAAGGGGGATTCCAGAACCTATACCTAGTCAACAAGAGTACTCTTTTATCCTTTTGGGAAGAATTACAAATCCCAGGATTTTAAGCAACTTAAACCTCCTAATCCAGTCAGTTAAAATCTTTCCAGAAGGACTAATAAACTAGAATTCCAGAATTTAGTCCATGTTGGTTGGTTGTTGTCCTCCTTTCTCAAAGAGATCAAAATGACATCACTATGTTAAAATAAAGTATCAATGCGTCCAATTGTGGCTGATCACACCAATACAATCTCAGAACACTCTACACTCTACTATTTGTGTTGGGCACAAATACTTTGTGTGAACATTTGGGGTGGATACTTCCTTTGAGCTGTATCAATTCTGCTTTGCTCGTAGAGCACAGAGTACCTTCTCTGATGTGGGCATACTGTGCTAAGCAGTCCTCTGACAGTGTCTCCCATATCACACAATCAATTCCAAAGTTTTTTTTTTAAGATTTAAATTCATTTATTTATTTTTAGTTTTCAACATTCATTCCCACAAGATTTTAAGTTCCAATTTTTCTCCCCATCTTTCCCCTCCCCCACCCCTAGATGGATGCATTCTGATTACCCTTTCACCCAGTCTGTCCTCCCTTTTATCATCCCTTATTTTATCATCTCTTATCCCCTTCCCCTTTTCTTTCATTAAGGGCAAGATAGATTTCTATACCCCATTGCCTGTATGTCTTATTTTCCAGTTGGATGTAAAAACAATTTTTAACATTTGTTTTTAAAACTTTGAGTTCCAAATTCTCTCTCTTCTTCCCTCCCCACCAGCCCCATTAAGAAGGCAAGCAATTCAATATAGATTATGCATGTGCAGTTATGCAAAACGCCTCCATAATACTCACATTGTGAAAGACTAACTATATTTTCCTTCATCCCACCCTCCTCATTGTTGTATTTTCTCATTTGACTCTGTTCCTTTTCTTAAATGTTTGCTTCTGACTACCCCTCCCCCAATCTGCCTTCACTTCTCTCATCTCCCCTGATTATCCTCTTTCCTCCTACTTTCCTGTAAGGTAAGATACCCAACTGAAAATGTATATTATTTCCTCCTCAAGCCAATTCCAATGAGAGTAAGGTTCACCTCCCCCTCTCTTCCCTTCCATTGTGAAATATTTTTCTTGCCTCTTTTATGTGAGATAATTTACCCTACTCTATCTCTCCCTTTCTCCTTTTCTCAATATATTCCTCTCTCACCCCTTAATTTTATTTTTTAAATATCCCTTCATATTCAACTCACCCTGTGCCATCTATCTATCTATCTATCTATCTATCTATCTATCTATCTATCTATCTATCACAACTACCCTAATACTGAGAAAGGTCTCATGAGTTACAAATACCATCTTTCTAGGTAGGAATGTAAACTTTAATAAGTCTCTTATGATTTCTCTTTCTTGTTTACCTTTACATGCTTCTCTTGATTCTTATATTTGAAAGTCATATTTTCTACTCAGCTCTGATTTTTTCATCAAGAATACTTGAAAGTCCTGTATTTCACTGAATATTCATTTTCCTCCCTGAAGGATTATTCTCAGTATTGCTGGTTAGGTGATTCTTGGAGGCTTTTGATGCAAGAACTTTGACACTGCTGTTCTCCTCTAGTTGTATGTCCTGGTCTTCCTTGTCACCAAAGTAAAATTCTATAGTCTGAACTCTTTTACAGTGTTTATTCATCTTCCCAGCCAAACACTTGACTTTCTAACTCTTTGTCAAGGAAGGATTCTGCTTCCAGTGGGGGTGAAGTTGGGTGTGAGTATACTGTCCGAGGCTTTAGGGATTTTGTATCAGCAACTTGATCCTCTGCCATTTGTGGGCCCAGAATTCTGGAAGCAACCTCTGTCACTTCTGCTGCTCCTGCTGCCAGCCACTGCCTCCAACTCCCCTTATCCCCCACCACCCTGGGGCTAGAACCTGACCTGGCCTGACAATGAGCTCCTTTTTCATCCAAGTCCCACAGAGTTTTCTATCTGACCTTTTTGGCATTTGTGAGTTGTGAAGTCTGGAAACTGCCACAACTTCCAATTATTCAGTCCTTTGGGGCCTGCTCCAGACCAGCTGTGTTGGTGAGGTCCATGCCTGGCAGTGCTCTACTCTCTGTCTGCTGCGCAAGACCCTTCCTGTTGACTTTCCAGGTTGTCTTGGGCTGGGGATTTGTTTTGCCCTGTCATTTTGTGGGTTCTGTAGCTCTAGAATTTATTTAGAGTCATTTTTACAGGAATTTGGAGGGCATTGAGGGACAGCTCAGGGAAGTCACTCCTTTTACTCACCATCTTGGCTCTGTCCTCCCCGCTCATTCCAAATTTCCTAAGAGAGACCTTGAAAGTGTCTATATATCACTTATTCTGACCACCATGTGAATTCTTACCCTGTGTGAGTTCTCCATAATATAATCTTTTTGGCAAATGTATGTTTTGCATACCAGCCCATTGGAGTTGTGCTCTCTGAATCATAGTTTGAATGCTAGGCAGTTGAGTTTGAGTGTAGACCTCAGTGTCTGGTACCTTATCCTGCCAGGTGATCTTCAGAATCTTCCTAAGACATTTCAAATGGAAGAGATTCAGTTTCCTGGCATGGCACTGGTTTACTGCCCAGGTTTCACAGGTGTACAACAATGAGGTCAACACAGTGGCTCTGTAGATTCTTTGTTTGGTAATTAGTCTAATACCTCTTCTCTCCCATACTTTCCTTTGGAGCCTCCCAAATACTGAGCTAGCTCTGGCAATGCATGCATCAACCTCATTATCAATATGTACATTCCTGGAAAGTAAGTGAAACTAAAGTAAGTGAACTTATCTACAGTATTCAAAATTTCTCCATTTGCTGCAACCAATGGTTCCACATATGGACGGTGTGGTCTTGGCTGACAGAGCACCAACCCTCCCTCCACTTTGATCTTGCCTTGTAGCCTTTTCAAGTTGAAGTAGTCCGTGTTAACAGACTGGTTGACAGTTTCCTAAATTAATGTAGCCTCTAGAATTTCCTATATAACAACTCTGTGTCCTCATCTCTGCTCTTCTCAAGTAGAAGAAGATGAGGTAAAAATGTTCACCAAGCTTTTCAAAACTTTCAAGTCCTCCCCCCCACCCCTGCCTCTATCTCTGGGTCTGTTTGCTTCTCTCTGTCTCTCACTGTCTCTCTCTCGTCCAATTCTGAGGGGCCCACAGAAAGAAAGCTCCAGAGTTTATATCAAATATGTCCTTGGGAATTTAGCTAAGAAATATATAGGATAAGTGTCTTATTAAAAAAGGTCCTCAGGTGGTCTCCATGGAGTAGGGTCTTAGTCCCATTCTGTGAAATTTAAAATATTTTCAAAGTGCATCCCCCAATCATTCCCCACTTAGCTCACTTGGATATCATTTTCTGTCATTTTCAATACAACAATGGGGATTAAACTCTTCAAGTGAAAAAAGTTTACTTAAAGAAAACAACGTGCAGTGAAAGATCTGCATAAAGTCATCTTTAAAAGTACCTATAATGCTAAACACTCGGACTACAAAGGAAAAAAAAGCCTTATGAGGAAGATAACCAGAAACCTGTGTATATAGAAGACATATATCATGTGTTGACCTAGCATTTTGGTTAAAAGAAGCCAACAGACTAGGTGACATATAAATTCATATTATTTATTCCCTTAAGCTGGCAGATGTGCACATACAGTCAGAGCTTTAATTCTGATTGCCTGATAAAAAGAATAAAAATTCTTTTATACATTTTAGAATAATCTCAACTCAGGATGGCTATGTCCCTCAGATTTATGGTCTCAACATATGTTTAACCATAGCATGAGAAAGGAATTTTCTTCATTGAATAGGTTGTAAATACAATAAGATAAGAGAATTGACAAATTGTCAATTGAAATTACTACCCAGGATATCTATGCTTCCTTTACCATTAGCATGATATAACATAGTGTATGTCTATAAAACACTAAGACAAGAAAAGTCCCATTATTCAAGACAGTGTCTGGTCCCAGGCATCTTGTCCTTAATGGTCACAGACAAAAAGAATACTTCTGGTCAGCCTCATCTGATCCTATAGTTGCTGACACAGGAAGGGGTATTTTTAGTTCACTCAGAGAGCAAAGCAAAGCATATCTGGTTGAATAGTTCACACTTTGGTTTTTGTTGGGGTTCAAATAATCTTAAATGATTATCATGTGTAAAGGGGAGATAATTTCTGTGGGAAGGTACTAGCATCTGTGGGAATCAGGAAAACTTTCTTGTAGAAGGTGGAATTTGAGTTAGGCTTTTAATGAAGCCAGGGAAGTCAGGAATGGAGATGATGAGGGAGAACATTCTGGGCATAAGGGATGCCCAGTGAAAAGGCAGCACAAGAAAGTAAAGTTCTAAAAAAACTGGAAAAGTAGGAAATAAGTCAGGTTACTAAGGGCCAAACAGAAGATTACATGATCCTGTGAAGACATGGTCATATCTTTGTTTTAGGAAGATCACTTTGGCATCTATGTCTGTGACTTGAGTGGGGAGAAATTTGAGGTTGGGATACCAACCTTTACTACATGTGTGAAATGATGAGCATCTGCATCTTAGTGGTGGCTGTCTCTAAAGAGAGGAGGGGAGGAGGGGACACATTCAAGAATTGTGATAATTGAAGGAACAACACCTAACAATAGATAGGTTATGTTAGATGAGTGTGAGTAAAGAGTTCAAGATGGCAGCCTGTGTGACTATGGGCATGGTTGGACCCTTAAAGCAAGGGGAAAGAAATGTTTGTCTCAGCAGATTGAAGAGAAAAGATCATCAACTGCTTACCTTTTCAGCCATTGGAGGATAAGTCCAGCACCAGTGTGCCACTATATGGTTTCTGGCACTCCATTTATCTGCAATAGATATCTCATTCCAGTGAGAGAGTATTCCAGTGAGAATAGTCTTTATTCTTTCTCTACCCATCTCTCATTACCCACAATTTTTACATGAGTATAGGAGCTTAACCTCTTTCATCCCAAAATTCTGCAGTACCACAATGGACAACTCTGTCTTAGAAGAAAATTTTCGCTGTAGTCCCTGGAATCTTATGGGAAGGGCTACACATATATGGCCTCCATGGAGTTACTGTTTAAATGTATTTTCAATTTCATTCTTTTTGCTAATGTTTTATTCCTTTGTATTCCTGTTTTATTTATTGGGTCATTTTAACTTATTTGATAATAATGTTTATATTATCAAATACAAAATCTGCAATTGCCTGGTGACTTGAGTGGAAATTTTTATTTTATTATGTTTACATTTTTAAGGTTCTGTATATGGCAGATTCAAGGAAGCAGATGAGATTGCCTTTGATTGGATAAATCTATATTAACTAAAGTGCTTAGGGCACTTTAAAGGTGTAATTTAGGAATTAAAGATTGCCTGTTCTCTAACTGCTCAAGAACCCCTCTTGTGTCAGGTAGAATGACTGGGGATTTTGTTTTTGGGTTTTTTTCGTGATTAGAATCAGGCTGAGACTAACCTTACCCACTGATGATTAATAACCACTTAGTAACAGATTAACTGTAATTCCTTTTTATTCTCTGGCTTTCTCTTTCTTTTAATCTCCTTCCTGTCACTGTCTGGATTTTTCTTTACTTTCCTTTTTCTTCTTTTTTCTTTTATTTTCTTTTCCCTCCTTTCCTTCTTCCTTTTTTTTTTTTTTTTGCAGTTATATTAATATACAGTTCTGCCTCTGCTACTTTTCCTCTTTACCAGTTTGTGGAGCTTTCCATATTCCCTTTGATAATCATTTAAGATCATTCGAGCCCTAAAAGGGGCCAAAGCCTGAACTAATCAACCAAACATACTTTGCTTTGCTCTCTGAGTGAACTAAAAATGTCCCTTCCTGTGTCAGTAACTATAGGATAGAATGAGGCTGATCAGGAAGATTCTTCTTGTTTGTAACACTAAATGACAGGATGGCTTGGACCAGACATTGTCTTGAATAGTGGGACAATTCTTATCTTGGTATCTTATGGACATATGCTATACAGGGGAAACACAGATATCCTGGGATTGTAATTTCAATTGACACTTTGTCCATTGTCTTGTCTTATTGTATGTGCAATTTATTCAACTAAGAAACTTGCTTTCTCATGCTCTTATTAAAAACATATGGAAACCATAATTTTTGGGTGACACAGACATTCTGCTTCAGAATTGCTCTAAGAACATATAGGTCTTTCTCAGTTTTCCTAAGTCAGTCAGAATTAAAACTCTGACTCCATGTACATATCTGTTAGCTTAAGGGAATAAACAAAATTAATTTATATATAACCTAGTCTAAGTGCCTCTCTTAACCAAACTTTCAGGTGGATAGTAACTGATTAAATATTACATCACTTAATGCCTGTACCAGTGATATAAATTCAAATAGAAAAGAATCACTAAATCAGATGACTGCTTGGCCACATTTTGGCTCAGAAAAGTACAAATTAACATTATCTATGCTTAACTGTACTTTTATTTATTTTTGAAGCATTTCTCAATTACATTTAAATCTCATTCTAGCACACTAGGAATCCTGTGAGCAGCAGGATGATCCCCCTCCCACTCCACCCCCAATCCTGCAATGTCTTTGATCCATTCAGTCAAATTGGCCTGCCTCCTATTCCACATACATGACATTTAGTTCCCCATCTCCATATCTTTTCCCATTCTGTCCCCTGAACTTGTAATTATCAATCTCCTGGAACCCTTACCTCATTTCAAGACACTATTCAACTACTGGACCTCCTTCAAAAGGCCTTTCCTGATTCCCCTAGTTGTTACTTCCCACCATCAATTTGTATTTTTTTAATATCCTGTATTTATCAGTGAACATACAGTCTCCCTTTCCTCTTCTCTCCTCCCCCCTCTCCTCCCCTTCTTTTCCCTCTCCTTCTTTTCCCTTCCCTCCACTCCCTTCTCATCTGCTCTCCTCTCTCCTCTCTTCTCCTTCGCTCTCCTTTCCTTTCCTTTTCTTTCCTAAAACCTTAAACCTACTGCACTGTGAAGCTCGGACACCACTGGGCCCTCCCTAAGGGCTCTTCTGGACCCTCCTGGCTTAAGAGTGATTATCAATAGTAACTGATACCATTTCCCTCCCAACCTGATGTTTTTCTTTTCTTTGCCTCTTTAAAAAGGCCATGCCCTGGCTACTTCTTAAACAGGTCTATTCAATGAAAAGGTGTTACCTCAGCCTAGGTGAGTACCTGCATAGACCTTGGCCTTAAGGGGGCCAAGGTCTCCCAGTGCATCCTGGGCCATCTCCAATCATCCTGATAAACACCTGGTCACTGGATTCAGATGGCTCTGGAGGAGAAGTGAGGCTGGTCACCTTGTACAGCCCTCCCTCCCTCAAAACAAAGTCATCAATCATGCAAATCATGTCATCATTTCTCTGATGGCATGGACTTCTTTGGCAACAAAGAATGAACACAGCAGCTATCTCCCTTTAATAGACTATAACTGCTTCAAGGGAAGAGATTGCGTTAAAAAGAGAAAGAAAAGAATAAGTGAGAAAAAACAGGATAGAGAAAAACACACCATTAGTAATCGTGAATGTGAATGCTATGAACTCACGCATAAAATGAAAGCAGATAGCAGATGGATTAGAAGCCAGAATCCAATAATATATTATGTACACACTTGAAACAAACACACAGAGTAAAAATAAAGGGCTAGAGAAGAATGTATTATACTTCAGCTGAAATTTTAAAAAAGGGGGGGGGGTAATAATCATTAACTCATCAAAGCAAAATAAGAAATAGAGCTAATTAAAAGAGATAAGGAAAACAAGGACACTACATTTTGCTAAAAAGTGCCAGAGACAATGAAATAATATTAGTAGTAAACATATATGCACCAAATGGTATAGCAACCAAATTCTTAAAGTGTTTATATTTATAGCGGTTCTTTTTGTGGTGGCAAATAATTGGAAATTGAGGAGATGCCATCAATTGGGGAATAGCTGAACACATTGTGGCACGTGATTAGGATGAAGTACTATTGTGCTCTATAAAATGAGAAAATGAATGGTTTCAGAAAAACCCAGGAAAACTTCTATGAACTGATTGAAAGCGAAGTGAGAAGAATCAGAAAAACATTGTACACAGTAATATCAATATTGTATGACAATCAACTGAATAACTTAGCTATTCTCAACAATACAAATCCAGGACAATTCCAAAGGACTTATTATGAAAAGTACTATCTACCTCCAGACAAAGAACTGATGAAATCTGAGTGGAGATTGAAGAAGAATTTTTTTCACTTCCCCTAATTTTCTTGATTTTTTTTTGCAACATGGCTATTATAGAAATGTATTTTGCATGATATTATATGTTACATCAATTGTCTTCTCAAGAAAGATGGGGAGAGGTTGGAAAGATAGCGATTATTTGGAACTCAAAAAAAATTTTATATGAATGTTAAAAATAATGAATAAATAAATGCATATTTTATTTAATATTTACTAATAAAAGAATTTTTGTAACAAAATTTAATCTGATAGTCATATTTTTCCCCTAGAATTTCTTAACCTTTTCATTCCCAGCAATAAATCATTCACTGTAGCTGTTTTAATTGCAGTCTCCTTGAAATTACTTATCTTGAACAATACAAGATGTTTCTTGTTGCCTTTGGATACATGATAAAAACCCAATTCCACCAGGTCCTTTTTCCCTTTCAAAGATGAATCTGTGAACTATGCATCTTCCAACTTCCTTCCGTGGTCTGGTTTAATTTATGACAAGGACCAGGCATGGTGACACACACCTACGATACCTGCTATTGGAGAAGCTGAGACTGATGGATTTCATAGATTTCAAGAATTCTGGGTGTCAGAACACTAAGCTAATTGAATTTCTGCACTAAGTCCAGTAACAATAGAGTGAGCCGCCAGCAACAGGGAACCACCAGACTTCCTGAGGAGGGTCAATCCATCCCATGGCAGAAATGGAATAGATCAAAATTCCCATTTGGATTGGTGTTAGAGTCAGGCCCATGAGCAGCCACTGCACTTCCAACCTGGGAATGAGAGGGAGACGCTGTCTGAATAACAATAATTAATAATAATAATTTTGTGATGAATATAATAATAGATAACATTTATTTAGCACTTACTACGTGCCAAGCACTATGCTAAGTACTTGACAATTATCTCATTTGATCCTCACAATAACCCTACAAGGTAGGAGTTACTATTATCCATTTTACAGATGCAGAAGTTAAATGACTTGATTTGGTTCCTCCAGTATAATTTCTAATAGTTGGTCATTGAATAAGGGTTTTACATTTAGAGTACTAACAACTAAATTAATGTTTAAAGATTCTGTTTAAAAAAGTCTCCCAAACTGATTTTCAATATTCCGTTTTTTCTGTCACCCTCACTATAGAATCAGAAAGTGGCAGCACTAGACTGATTTTCATTTGATATTTGTCTTTTCCCCCAGTGGTGGCCTGGATCAAAAAATTCATCAAACTAAGTAGCCAGATAAGCTTTCCAAACAACTACATTAGTCCATAAAAAATAACATCAACATTTGTTTGTATTCAAAGCCATCTGAGCATAATAGAATCTTTCAGAATTTTTCCTTTCTTGGTATATCCTAGAAAGTTTAGAACCACTTTCTTGTTTTGTTTTAGCACTGGACTGATACTACGTAGAGGATTTGCAGAATATGATGAATAAATACTAAGAGATAAAGGAAAGTGAGGAAAAGGATACCAGATGAAATAACGATATTACAATAACAACTGGATGATTAAGATCTAAAAATTAGAAGGTAGTCTAGGTTAATTCAGTCAACATGTATTTATTAAGCACCTATATTGTGTGTGTGGGATACAAAGACATAAGTAAAATGGTCCCTGCTTTCAAGGAGCCTACATTCTAACTTTTATAAATTCTATAAAAGAATTAGAGGAAGAAACGACCTCCAGTAAGATGATTGGGTAGTAAGAATGACAGAGCAAAGGTCTAACCCCTTTAACAGTCATGAAATACTGTTAATATTCATCCTCATCACATCAAGAAGAGAGAATGAATAATAAGAAAAATTGGAAAGGGGTGATTGAATTGTCCAAAAATGGAGACAAATTATAACTAAAGCTGATACCTAAGGAATTGCATGGTTTGGTAGAACATAAGTATTAGAGTTCATATCTTGTCCTTCTTAGCATTTTTTTGTTCTGTCCCCACCCTTCTTCCTGACTTATTGGGTTGAATCTACAAGAGTCTTGGGAGCCCTTTAATACCCCTTGGTAACCTGAGCCCATCACATTCGTAGGCACAATCCAGGTACACACACACTCTCTGTCTCTCTTTCTCTCTCTGTCACACACACACACACACACACACACACACACACACACATCTGCTATGGAATGGGTGAAACTGAATAAAACTAAAACCACTGAACTAAATAGAAACATCTGAGCCACACTGATGACATTGTACCCCAGGGAGGTGTGCATTTAGACCAGCAGCACATGGACCAGCTGCTATAGGCTAAATATACTGATTATGAAGACAAAATTTTGGGGATACTAAACTGAGTTGAGTCCTCTGAAACAGCATAGATGAGGAGTTTGGGAAATTAGCCAGTTTACTAAATGAATACCAAAAAATACATTCTCATTCATGCTAGAGGAAATAAAGTGCTACCATGAGAGAGTGCAGGAGATTTGTAAATACAATATGAAATAAGCCTAGAAAGGGAAGTGGGAGACATATTGTAAAGGAGCATAAATATAAACCTAGAAAATCTTTAAATCATAAAAGGATCAAGGTGAAGGAAATGGAAATGTTTAGCCTTGAGAAGTTTCTTGTGGGAAAGGAAGGGAAGTTCTATTTGTAACCCAAGTAATTAACATAAAGCCTGACATGTAACAAGTACTTAGTAAATATTTGTGGGTTAATTGGTTAATTGAGAAGACTTAGGGGAAAACAAAAACAATCTTTAAATATTTCACATCATGTGGAAGATGGAAAACTTGCTTCTGTTTGACTCCAGATGGAAGAACCAAGCTATAGAGAGGCCACTCAAAGTCTAACAGCTAGAGTTGCCTTCCTTGTATGAAATATGTGCTTTAGAAACATGGTGGGTTACCCATCATTAGAGATCTCGAGCAAGGGCTGGATGACCACGTAACAGGCATATTGTGGCAATGCCCTTTTGTGTATAGGGGGGATGAGATGGTCACTTGAGGTCTCTTCCAGCTCTCCAATTCTGTGATTTTGTGACTAGGATATCAAACATCCTACTCAGGTCTAAAAATATGTGATTTTAGAATTAATTCATGCTGGGTAGTAAAAAACAAACAAAAATAGAAAGAAGCATCACAGGGTTGGACTAAGCCAAAGGGACAATCATAGAGCAGAACGAAGGCAGGTCTCTCTTCTAGTCTCAAAAGCTCTTGGCCTGCAATGTTGTGAGGAAGCAGCTGCTCTGAGCAAGCACAGAGCCCAAGAGGTTTTTGTTCAGGGCTGTATCAGTGTGGGAGGACATTCTTCACTTTTCAGACAGTAATACATAATGGCATCTTCAAGTTCAATACCTTTGATAATAAGAATAAAATCCAGGTGACCTCCCCCATCAACAAACCTTTCTGGAACACTTCTCTTAAGGTAGGAATCTCTATAGATAATTGCTTTAGGACTTTGCTCAGGTTTCTCTTGGTACCTATGTAAACTGATGGATGTTCAGAGACCAACCAGGAAACTCACAGGCTTACTGGATTGACAAAACATGGTGACTTTTTCTCTCAGAAACACAGACACAGTGGATGGAGATTGAGTCATTAAAACTGATCCATTTAAGTCAAATCAGAAGTGAGATATGAAATAACATGTTTTTATAACAAAATTTTTTTTGCTTTTTTTCAGACATCTGAAAGTAATCATAGGCATCATCTATTATAGCCCTGTTGATTAGCAAATGAGTAAACTAAGACCCAGAAGAGATGAAAACACTTGCACCAGGTCACATAACAAAGTATTGCAGGGAGCCAAAACTAGAACCCGTGTCCTCTTTCTCTCCTTCCTAGTGTTGTATCCATTATTCTCCTTTGGTTTCCATTTTCAAGCACTGTACTTTCTGAATTTAGTTATGATAAGACAATAGATTTACAGGTGATCAAATCCCTCGCCTATCTTTTTCAAGGGAGGAAACTAAGAGCAGAGAAGTTAGTTGACTTGCCCGTTGTCACAAAAATAGTAATCATATGATAATGGGATCATAGACCTAGAGTTGGAAAGAATCTTAAAGCCCACTTAACAAATGAAGAAATTAAGGTCTAAGAGTGACTTGCCTAAGATCATACTAGTAATAAATGGCACAGCCAGAACTTGAAACCTAGTCATTGAATGACATTCTTCCCAGTAGAGCTCTCCATTTTTCAATTAATCAAAACTATTTCATTTTGTCTGTTTCTTAAACAATCATAGCTACGTTTCCAGTGGTTGTGCAAGATTCTAGAATTCATATCATTGACAGATCCCTTTCCCAGTCAATCACAAGACCACTTCCCATCCCAGTTCCTCCATATCCAGATCCCCCATTGTCTCTCTCTGGGATTGAGTAAAATGATCTCAGACATCTATGTTCTGACCCATTTTGCTGGTTTTAGGGCAGCTCAAGGAACTTTTCAGGAGCTGTCGCTGGAAAGAACATGCGGAACCCCGGCGTGCATACAAGGAAGTCTCCCTATAAAAGAAACAAATAGGGGAAAACCTACCATGTTATTGTCCTGTGACTCTTCCCACAGACTCCTGTCCTGGGAGATATAGCACGAAGAGGACAGTGACTGACTCTGCTGACCACAAAGCTGGTATGAAGGCCATCTTGTTTCTACAGTCCCTCTCCTTGAAAGGAACCAGAACTGACAGTCTCAGCAAAATTTGCCTGTGCTTCAGAATAAGAGTGCGAGTTTCTTAAGAGCAGGGATTGTCTCACTTCACTACTTGTCTCCCTGGAGCTGAGCACAATGCTTGGTACAGAAGTGCTTGAAAGATGCTATTCTATTCCATTCACTACCCTTTGATGTCCTCATACATTCCAGAACCAAGGGATTAGATTTTGTCACTGGGTGTGTCCCCTAAGTAGGGCCTAAAAGACCTCCCACCAAAGGAAATAGAGCAAAAAAACAGTCATAGGCAGGAAAGGCAATTTTGGGGGCTATTAAAAAAATAAGGGAAGTCTTAATGAAATATGATTATTCCCTCCCCCCACCAAAAAAGAGATCTTGACCCACTGTAGCGCCCTGCTCAGTTCTGATATATTTTCCCTTGTGCAGACCACTTTGGACAACATTTCTCTAAGATATAGATTCTTAACTTGGGATCCACCTGAGGGATCCATGGCTAGATTTAGAAGGCCCATGAAATTAGAAGGGAAAAAGAGATGCATCTTTATTTCAACACAATTAGTTTCCTTTGTAACCCTTTGTATTTTATCTTACACATTTAAGAGCATTATTCTGAGAAAGAGCCCATAGGTTTCACCAGACTGCCCAAGTGTCTATGACACAACAAAAATTAAGAATTGCTATTCTAAGATGGTAAGTTGCAGCAGATGTCCCAATATAGATTGGCAGAAGGAGTTTCCTCACTGAAAATTCTCTGTATCAATAGAATCATGGGTTCAGACCAAAAACCCCCCAATAATAATATTTACAAAGTAGAATTGTTGGAAGGTCCAAATGAGCCTTTGCAAACCTTTAAGTATTAGGAAAATTTCAGCTAGTCACCTACATAATGTGAGTTTTGTTGGTTGAACTTTGGTGGTTGGTGACCCAGGGCAAGTTGTTTAATATCTACTTGAATCAGTTTCCTCATCTGCAAAGTGGGGATGATAACAGCACCTACCTTCCACGGTTGTTGTGAGGGCCAAATGAGACAACATTTGTAATGTGTTTAGCACAGCATCTATCATATAGTAAGTACTTAATAAATGCTTGTTTTCTTCCTTTTTTCTTCCTTTCCTTCTTCTTTCCTACCTATGTGACCTTGGGCAAGTCACTGAATCTCCAAGGCTTGAATGTCCTCATCTCTAAAATGAGGGCATTAGACTAAATGATCTCTGATGGCCCTATCTGCTAGAGCTCTATGGTCTAAATGGTCATTTCTAATTTTAGCCCAGTTTCCTGTGATTCAGTGACCTTTAAAATCTCACTGCCCTCCTGATCAAAAAGTAACCATCTACTGGAAATCATATGATTTCCCAAGACCTCATTAACCCTATATACCACTCTCTGTGCTGTGCACTGCTTTGTTCTAGGGGGAATTTTCTTATTGTTATCTCTGGAAATGAATGTCTATGGTCGAATGCTGGTTTGCTAGTAGTTAGCTCCCTAACCTCTCCTCCCACTGCCTCAAGTTAGCTTTCTTGAAGGTCAAAGAGACTAGGTAGACACTATCTAGCTGCAACTGTGTGTAATTCGGGTAAATAACAACAACTTCTAAGTTTAGCAAAGTGCTTGAAATATATTATTTCATTTTAACTATACAACAACTCACTAAATGAGGTCCTGTTATTACCCTTGTTTTACAGATGGAGAAACTGAGGATCAGAGAATTTCAGTGACTTGCCTAGGAACACACAACTAGTAACTGCCTAAAGCACAATTAAAACCCGTGTCTTCCTGACTTCAAGTGTAGCATTTTATCCACTATGTATATCTTCAGAATCCAACTTAAGAGAAAAGTCTTACTGAGATAGGGACAGGAACTGTGATTTTATTTATCTAAGGAACTCCCATGTGAGGAAATATGAAAATCAGCACCTTCTTTATAAGATATAGCCTGAGAAAATTGCCTAGAACATTGAGAGGTTAAGAGTTAGAGTCACTGAACCAGTATGTGTCAGAAAGGGTTTGAATCCAGGTCTTCCTGGCTCCATGGCCAGTTTTCCATTCCCTCTGCTACAGCTGCCTCTCTCACTGGGAGTTGTCTACACCAATGAAATCATAGGTCCAGTCCCTTGTCTATATTGGTGGCATATCTAGCACTTTGTGTGTCTCTGTGTTAGAAGGCAAATCAGAGGGGTCAACAAAATTTAGGAGAGATTTGTCAATGGATTTACCAAGAGATGTGAAACCCTATACCAGCAATATCCCATCATGTGAGTTTCTATTTTTGGGTTCTTTGACCATTTCCAGTAAGTTTCGCTGACCTCATATGATGACAAGGAGGAAGTGTTCCTTCATCCCTGTTTTCGAACTTCTCCACTTATCCCAAGTATATTCTATTTCTTTTCTCAGAAAAGAAAAGTTATATTTCTACCAAAAGTTTCCTTTACTGAAATGTATGGCTTCCAGATTTGGGTTCTCCTCATGGAGCAGAAAATCTTTAAGTCTCTAAATCTCAGATCTAGAACTGGAAAGCATCTTGAAGGTCATCTAGTCCAATTCCCTGATGTTGCCTTAGCAAAAGTCTCATCAATTTCTCTTCAGTTGTCCACTTTCCTGGAACTGCTTTAAATATCAGTCTTATGTGGGAATTGGGTGAACCACACTGACTCCATCTTGTGACTCAATTTTAAATCTAGCTCAGTTCCCTTTCTATTCAATTATGGATTTAGACCAGTTTCTGTCTTGGGAGAAAACTTCATTCAGTTATGAGAATTGTGAGAAAACTTTATGATGCTGTTTGAACCTAGTCCTATATGTATGGAAAGTTGAACCACCTCTGCCTGTTACTTAGAGACCTTAACTAAGGACCTTTGTTATGCTGACCAGAAATTCAGTCAGACAAAGAGTGATGCAAGGAGTTTTCTCCTGATTATACTTCTCAAGAAACCCATATGTCTTATCTGAAAACTGGCCCCATACCAGTCATTCAGTTACTGTTTCTAGGTTCCTTTGATTAAATGCAGACACTTCAGGGAAGTGGGACACCTCTTTTTCTGATTTCAGGGAATTGTACCTGTTTGTTCTTCTACTCCCAACTTGGAATGTCCTCCAATTAAAAATCAGATCACTTAATTTTATATCCTGGTTAATTTTTTCTTTTATTGTTTTTAATGTAAAAAATCTGCCTCCCCATATCTGGGATTCATTGCCAAGCTGAGGAGTCCTAATTTGTTATGCAATTGATATGCATTGCTTAATAAATCAATATGCTTGAAAGTCTGAATCTTTGTTTCCTCAGTCATTTCAATCAATCCACACACAATACTTAGAATTATAGGATTTTGAGTAGAAAAGGACCTTAGAAGTCGTCAGATCCAACCCATTTACATTACACATAAGGAAACATAGGCCCAGAGAAATGATAGTCACAGTCACATAGCAAATGAGTTGCAGATCTGAGATCGGAACATGTCTCCCCATTTCCTCCCAATTCCAAATCCATTGCTTCTTCCACTATACCACACTGTCCTTTGTATTAGACTTTTCATAGTTAGCATTCTGAACATGCTTCTCACTACAATCCAATTGATACCCCAGGCTTGTAGGTTTAAACCTTTGTACAAAATGCTTCCTACATTATTAAGAATTTTAAAATGTAGCCCTAACTTACACAATACTACTAGTTTCTCATTAAACACCTTGTTGCCCATCACATTTATATATTCAAGGCACAAATTTAGATAATGCCCTGTAGGCTTAGCTTTGTGCTCCTTCAAATTTATTTTCATGGTAGATCCTAAGCATTTCAAGGCCATTAAAAAGCACATAGACATGCACAGTGAGTTGAGCTACTTAACTCTGTGAGGGTTCTTAGAGACCATCTGAAATGAGTACAGAGGTCATAGGATCCAGATAAGGGAATTAAACAGGAAGTTAACAAGGACTTTCTGACCCTGTCAGATAGATACAGACCTTAGTAAGTAGGAAGTCAAAACTAAGAAATAGACTTAAGCTTATGAGCACTATTTAGCTGGGACTGTTTGGACTACCTTTCTTAAGCCTTTCCCTACTCCAGGTAATCCCCTTATTTACTTAGCTGTCAGATCTACCTTACAAAAAAAAAAAAAACCTGACCATGTCACCTCCCTATTCAATAAACTCCAGGGGTTCCCTATTGCCTCCAGGATCAAATACAGAATCCCCTGTTTGGTATTCAAAGACCTTTATAATCAGCTCCCTTCTACCTTTCAATATTCTTACTTCCCCTCACCATGTAGAACATGATTCAGTAACATTGGCCTCCTTCTTGCTCATCATATAAGCCAATCCATCTTCTGACTCCAGGCATTTTCATTGTTTCTCCTTCATGGTGCCTTCACCCTCACTTCCATCTCCAGCTCCTTCCCTTCCTGCCTCAAGTTCCAGCTAAAATACCACTCTTTGTGGGATGCCATGGCCTAGACTTGGCAAAACCAATGACAGAGACTCTCTTGATCAAAGTTTCAGGATTGAAACCATAAGGACAGGAGAGTGGAACAGAGAAGCTGGAACAACTCTCTCCAACCTGCATGACTGACTTATCTCTACAGAACTTTCTCTGCCATGCCTTGGTGCAATTTCCCCACCCACCCCCACCTGCCCCTGATGATTTTCAGCTCTTTCCCATGAAAATAGAAGTTCCTTGAAAATAGGGATTGTCTTTTTTGCTTCTACAATATTTTCATTCCCAGTGAAAAGTGCAGTTTCTAGAACATTTGTTATTCAGTTGTTTCAGTCATGGAAGATTCTTCACGATCCCATTTGGGGTTTTCTTGGCAAATATGCCAGAGTGGTTTGCCATTTCCTTCTCCAGCTCATTTTCAGATTTCAAATTTGAGATCAGATTTAAATTCATGAAGATGAGTCTTCCTAGCCCCAGGTCTGGCGTTCTTTCCACTGCACCAACCTAACAACTGTCCTGACACATAGTACTTAGCAAAGGCTGGTAGACTGACATTTGAAATGAAAGAGAAGGTAAGTACTTTAAATATGGTAGGAGTCTAATCAAGGAAAAATGGTTTGAGTGAAGCTTATAAAGGAAAAATAACTATTTGAAAGGAGAAAAAACCTGAGCAGGCAAATAGTTAGAATGGTAGGCTCTGTTTATCCAAATAATTCTACATTGACTGATAGACTATTAGAGTGATCAAAGAAATTCTGCATCAGCTGTCTTCAATATTAGACAAGATATTTGAACTGAAACAGTCAAAGGGGGTTAGTCAGTTCTGTAAACCTAAAATCATATTCAAGAAACTGAAAATTTTCATGATGAAAGATCATCTTTAATTCATGATAGTTATAGAGCTAGTAAAGATGTCAGAGCTCTTCATTGTATATTGTATGATTTTATTTAATTTTTAACACAGTTTATAACAGATAAAGCAATTCAAACTTTTGGTCAGGTGATACTTCTTTTTACAGCATTTGCAATATGGACCGCAAAAGAATTTTTTTTTAAGCATTAACCAGCTGAGATACAAATAATATTTACATTGCTAACTTCACAAACTCTTGACCTAATTGTCTCCGTAGTATTACTAAGAATTAAAGGACCCTAACAATGTTGTTGGTCTAAAGTCCTATGCCTAATAGCTTAATTTCAGACAACCTTGGATGTTCCCCTACCCATAATCTATAATTGAATAGATCTGGTAGTATTAAGCTTACAAACCTTATGACTATAGGAAATTGCCACCAATAGTAAGGACATTGCAAGGATACAATATGTCCCCAACTTCATGTCAGTTCCAGGCAGGATTAGATTATCCACTTGCATTCAGTCAGGCTTAAAGTCTGCCAGGTGTTGGTGGGGAACTTGAGTCAGGAGAATCCCACCTCAGCCCATGCTGAACAGCTGCTCTCCCACCCTTCCCTTGAGATCACCTATTCAGTTCATACCAGCATCTCATCAGCTTACTGGCATCATGGATAGGAGGCTCAGATCACCTTTCTTGGTACCCATACCTGGAGAACAGTCACTTAATAGTCCCATAGCATCTAAAAATGGCAAGTTGCAATAACGAGGTTTCAAATATGATTATAAATTTCACTTTGGCTAAGGAAAATCTTTTGAGGCAAGTCTTAAGTGGCTTACATGCCTTTCTATACATGTTGTAGTTCCTGATTAAATGGCAATCATAAAATCACATTTACCTTTAAAACTTTGACTTTTCCATCAATGCCAAATTTTACCCGAGGTTACCTTCCTTTAGGAAATTTAGACTGAAATTCTTTTCCCCAAACTAAAGATGTCATTGATTTATTATTCAGTCTATGTATATATGACTTTGAACAGGTCATTTTCATTCTCTTTCCCACTTTCCCACCTCACTATGATTCTTATTGATAAGATACAGAAATATGAATTGGGTGAATATACATACTTTCAATAAGTCCAATCATTTCATGGCATGTGGCCAATCCATGCCATGGCTAATCTAAGTCATTTGAAATAATATTCCAAGTCAATAATGAGAGCAGTTCAAATTAAGACAACTCTGAGATTCTATGCTCATCATATTGACACAGATGACAACTATCCCTTTTATGAATATATTTCATATCTTCATACCATATAACTCATAACAAACATAATTAAGTCAACCACAATATACAAAATATCATAAAATTGCTTATGACTGATAGTATGTGGAAATCTTACAATTTTATATTTTACTGGGTTTTTTCCTCCACTTAAAAATATTTATTTTTCTCTCCTTCACATTTGTCTCCTTTTCCAAATAAACAACCAAAAGAAAAAGAAAAATTTCATAACAAATCTGCAAAGTCATACAAAGCAATCTCTCATATTGCGCAGGGCTAAAAACGTATGTCTCATTTTGCCATATGAATTTGGACACGGGGGACCTTTTTCTCTTTCTCTGATCTCTCTGGGGTACAATAGTTCTAGCAGTGAATATTGCTGGGTCAAAACATTTACATATTATAGTGACTTTGGGGGAATAGTTTTAAATTGTTTTTCAGAAGAGTTGAATCAATTTACAATTCCATCACCAGTGCTTTGAGCGCCTGTCCTACCACAAACCCTCTAACATGTCATACTTTGTCCTTATGAACTACTATTGTCTCCTAAAATTTAGTGCCTTTCTTTGTAAACACTCGCAAACCTGATATGAAGCCAGAAGACTGAGGTTGACTTGAATCTCTTACTACCTTCCTGCGTCATGTTGTATTTGCTACTCATTACCTACCTGAGTGACCATGACCAAGTTTCTTCCTTTATCTGAGCCTCACGTTCCTTGTCCAAAAAATGAAGAATTCAACTCAAGGACCTCTAAAGTCCTTTTTATTTCTGGATTCTGGGAGCTCTAAAACCATCTGGTTAGAAATATTTTCTATACCCAGAGTTTCTTTTTCTTACTAATACAGGTTTCGAGGTGGCATCGTTACTTATGTCTAAGGTTTTCATAATCAATGTTGTCACCAAATCTTCCATGTTGGTCAAAATCATGCCCAGAGAAAGCAGTAAAATGGTTAATACTCCATCTTGCATTATAGGGCTGCCCTTTGGACTGAGCCCATCCACCTAACAGGAAAAGAAGGGCTAGAGAGAAACTTCTTTTCTCACTTGATCTTCCCTTTGAAATGAAAAGGACAATACCTGGACAAAGGTCATCACAGTCTTTTCTGAGGTAGTGGGGAAGCCACTGCAAAAAGAATCTATCAATGGCATAGAATCATGGACTTTTAAAGTTGGAAAGGGCAGTAGTTTCCTTCCTGCTCATTTTCCCTATATCCATGGCTTTTCCCGTGATGATCATATTTTGGAAGCCTGCTTGTTTTTCTCCTGAGTTTTGTCACCTTTATACCCCGATTCCCATAAAGGTGAAGGCTCCCTGCCAGGATAAATACATTGTGAAACCTGTAAGAAATGTTCAAGTGAGAGCCAATAAGTCATGTTTGCGCTCATCTGCTTTCATCATTCTCAGCCTCGCATAGAGGGGAAGGGGAAAGGAATAATGATTTAAATAGCACCTACTATAAGCCAGGCACTATACCAAGATCTCTTTTTTTCTTTTACAAATATTATCTCACTTGAACCTCATAAAGGAGGTAAGGTAGGTGCTTGTATTTCCCCCATTTTACAGTTGAAAAAACTCAAGCAAACAGGTTAAGTTAACTTACCCAAGGTCACACAGCTAGTAAATATCTGTGGTTGAATTTGAGTTCATCTTCCTGATTTCAGACCCAGAACTCTATCCACTGTACAGATGATTGACTGCATGACAGCCAGCTGCTTCCTGAGCTTGGAAGAGTGACAAATTCTACTTGCATTTACCCTTTCATATCCAACACTGGCCATTTTTTTTCTGGAAACAGGACCATATATATGTACATAAATTTCTTAATCTATACTTATGATAAAACAAAAAATTCACATAAAAATATAAATTTTAAATAATTAATAACACCAGTGTGTCAGATAATAGTTTCTTCCCTGATACACAAAGTACAAAGTTACATACTGTTAAAGGCTATAAATGAATCTCAAAGGCGGGAGTCAGGGTGCAAGAAAAGAACCACTGTTCAGTGATCTGTGAAGATAAGTCCCAGGGCTGAAGATAAAAAGTTGAAAAGCTTGCTAAGAAGCTCCCCATAAGGGCTTTCCCTCAACATAAAGGAGAGAGAGTTTTTACAACAGGTGGAGACTTCAGGATGATGGTGGCAGTTGTGGGACATACTGAGAGTGCAACTGATAATCCACCAAGATTTAGACACAAACAGGGTACTCTGGTGTGATTTCTGGTGGTGGAAACACTGAGAAGACAGGAAAGGGTTTAGTATTGCATCTCTCCACAGGAGAATGCAAGGGAAATGAGCAAAAAAATGTTATTCTTTTGTAAGTGATAAGAATAAAAATGTTTTTGTTTTTTTTACCAGGATATTAGTGACCAATTATTCTGCCTGGTAATTTAACACTATCTCCAAAACTATTATATACCCCCAAACTGCTAAGTATTGACTTATTTTTCTTTTCAAAAAATACTTTAGTATTTATTTCATTCTTACTTAAAATCTCTCTACATTAACTCCACATACAGAGATGCAAGTCTTTTAGTGAATGCAAAACAGATCCCTACCTTACAAGCTGCCAGCCCAGAGAATTAGCTGACTACCCAAAGATTTGGAAAATGGTTTGCTTTTCAGGCCATGAGAGGCTTTTGAGGAAAACTTTAACCTCACTTTTTCTGTCTTGGGGCCTGCTAAACAACATTATAAATAATGGCATCTTTTTTTAAATCAGCAGGTGACTCAGTGTATTGCACTCAACGCAGATGGTAAAACATATGGCAGATGGCTACCAAAATTCTTACTGGACACTCCTTTTGGCACAGAGATGTTGACTTCCTTTAAAATTCTGCTGAACAAGGGGCAGGGTTCCAGAGGACCATTCGTTTCCCTGGAAGAGAGTCTCTTCCACCCTTCCCATAAGAGATCTGACTAGGGTTGAGGAGGATCTTTTAGGTAGCAATGAGAGAAGCAAGAGTATGTGCTTCCTGTGCCTTATCATACAATGGTTCACATACAGATGCATTTGTATCACTGTACTATAATCCGGGACACTTTGAGTCCTTGGGCAAATCAAAAGGGAGAGTGTATGTAAGGTAGGGTTTTGGGGGCAGAAAAGAAAGACTATAAAAGAAAACCCTTTGATAGATAGTTTAATTTACCTGTCTGTGAACTTTGCAACTTTTCCTGGTTCCTAAAGAAGAGTGACCAAGAGCAGTGGAGAGTTGGGGTCTGAAGAAGGTCATCTGTGTGTGAAGGCGCTCCACAGCCTCACCATGGCTCCACCAGCCCCCCCCCCCTGGCTTGCTGATAAGCCTTTAGGGTTTCTCAGTGGAGGGGATGTTGTAGCAGTCAGATGGCAAGCTCTTCTTGATGCTGATGTTGCTTTAGGTTGTGAATGTCTTCCATGACTTCCTCATTGTCTCTGTTGTAGTCCACAATGGCAACCTCTTGTTTTTTGGTTTCATCTCATCTTTGGCTTTATTCAGGGTACCCTTGATCTCATTCAGTTTGCTTAGGCCTGCAGTGTCCAGCCACCCAAGTTGCACCAACAAGTCACTGATGATGGTGAGGTTACTAACAGAGTTCTTGGCTTTTCTTGAATTAATCTCTGCTTCCTGAGCAGCCTGTGGAGCCATTCCTGACATCATCATATCTTGGTTAGCATCATCTTTCTTTTTCTTCAATTCCTTTTCTGCTTCTTGTAACTGTTTCAACATTTCATCCCCTTCTTTGTCCAAACCTATAACATCTGCAAAAGTCCTTTCTGCCTCTGCTTTGGCACTGGTAGCATAGCCTTCGTGATCTCTTCTGACTCATGAAGGCCAGACATTTTGAAGATGTCCTTTAGTTCTTCAAAGAGCTCCTCATGAGCACAGCATTGATCAATTATGCAGAATAGTGTATGGTGTAGGAGTTATTAACCAAGGGCCCATGAACTCAGTTATTAAAACAGATAGTTAGACAACTGTGTTTCAACAAAGTTGATTTAATTTATAATTCTATATTTCATTTTTTTCATTTGAACACATTTTTAGAAGAAGTACATAGACTTCACTGAATTGTGAAGGGGTCATGATATAAAAAAAAACTTTAAAGTCTTAGAGAGTATAACAAGCAGTGGATAAAGAAATAGGAAACTTAGGTCCTGGACTCAGATCTGACATTAACTAGTTTTGAAGCTTTAGAGGAAGGAAAAAAATCATTTTTCTATTCTAAACCCTAGTTTTTTCATCACCAAAATGAAGTGTTTGGGTTAGAGATTTTAAAAGTACCTTATATCTCTGATTTTTTCCTTGAGAACTATGAAATAGGCCATTGTGGATATAGAGATATCAACAATTGTAGCATGTTTACCCATTAAATTTTCATGGACTTCAGCTCTGATATAACTAGTCCATGGCCCCATTCTTAAACACTACTGATTCATTTTCCAAATCAATAATGAAATACTGAGTCAGCAATACCTCAACAGCATTCTTGCTGGGATGGCTATAAAGTAATAGCATTGGCTTAATTTTATATTTATTAAACAACCGTGTCCAAATGATTGCTGGGAGATCAATTGGTCTCCAAAGATTAACTTATAATAGTAATTTGAATAATGCTTCTGCTGTTCAAGACCCTTTTGGAATTCTACTTTGCAAAGCATCTTCAGGGCTTAAACAAGGAACTTCATGTCATTATTTCATAGCCAAGCCCTGCTTATTGTTTGCAGCAACATTTAGTCAGCTCAAACCAACCTGATCCAGTGACCTAGCTCCAAGCAACCTTATCTTCCAGAGTTATGATTATGAATGTTGAGGCATAGGGCAACCAACCCAATACTCCCTCATAAATTTTCAAAGAAAATTTGGAGGGAGGGGAGAGATACCAAAGAAAGAAGAAAAATAGTAATATGTAAAAAAACTACAATAGCTCTTTTTGTGGTGATAAAGAACTAGAAACTAAGGGGACACTAATCAATTGGGCAGTGGTTGAATGAGTTTTGACATGTGAATATAATGTAACAGAACAAGAAATTACCAAGAGGATGGTTTCAAAGAAACCTGAGAAGACTTCCCTGAACTGATGCAGAATCAAGTGAGAGAAACCAAGGGAAAAAATTACATAGTAACATTGTTATTACGAACAACTTTGAAAGAGATAAGAATTGTAATCAATGTTTGTAGAGGACTGATGATGAAGCACCAAAGTGTAAAAAAGAGAGATAGATTTTTGTACATGGCAAATGCAGCAAAATGTTTTATTTTTCTTTTCTTTTTTATTCAATGGATAAGGAAAGGTGAGAGCTGAAAGAATAGATTTTTTTGCTAATTGAAAAAAAAGTTAAATTTTATAAAAAGATAAATTGAAATTGGAAGAGAGAGACATGGGGACTCAAGACATTGTATGTGAGTGGGGGAAGGAGATTTCAGGAACCACACCCAATATCCTCCTTCTTATACTCAATACTCTTACCAAAATATAGCACTACTCATCATATGGTAAATTTATCTTCTATACAAATAGGTATGTTTGTCCTATTTCTTATGCCTAACCACCCCTCCTTAATTTTTCCTTTGCTAAGATCTTACTCATCCTTCAAGGGCCGGTTTACACACCATCTGTATCATATCTATTTCTATTGCTTCACCCACCAAAGGTAAATGGAGCTAGTATAGTGTAGGGGTTTTGGGTGCTGAACTTAGAGTCTAGAAAACTGGACTTTGAATCCCTTCTCAGACAAATAATAATTACATGGTCTAGGTAAGTCACTTAACTTCTCTCAGTCTCAGTTTCCTCAGCTGTAAAATGAGGATAATAAGAGCGTCTATCTCACAGGTTTGTTGTGATGAGCCATGTAGCAATCCAAGATGAGTTTCAGAAAAGACACTGACTTGCATTTGCAAAGGAAATTTCCTCCTGGGAATTTCTCTTCATTAATGAAGTCATAAGTCCACCTCTCCAACCACCCAAAAAAAACCCTAAGTCAGACTGTTGGGCAGGGGGAAGAAATCACAGCAGGGGCTTTCTGGATAGAAGTATCAAATATCCCAAATCATAAAATCATGGTAGTTTCGAGTTAATAGGGACCTTAGTGACTTGTGTTCCCTGAACTGGACAGAAGCAGCTTTTCCTATCCTTTTCCCATCTGCTGGAGTACTGACCCAGGTGCTCCTGGCTTGCTAGCTTCTCTTGTTTCAGTCATAAGCCTAACTTGCTGCTGTGAAATGGGGGAGGGAGGGAGGAACTTGAATCTGATTGCTCCTTTCCTCTGTTCTCTGCCCACCTGTCTCCTCTAGCCCTGTTGACCCGGGACTCCAGCCACACAGAGACTGTATCTATTGCCAAGGACCTAGATAAAAGTTGAGGGCGAGAGGCAGACACAGCATTCCCCCCAGCCTCCTGGGCTAGCATCATGGACTGTTCCACGTTCACCCTACTGCCGCTGCTGCTACTAGGACTTCTCTTCGCAGCCCCATCTCATAGCCAGAGCTTGTAAGTAGCCCCAATCCCACCAGTCTATACCTTTGTTCTCCCTGATGAGTGTGACTTCAGCCTTTGTGCCTGACTGGTATCCTAGGGACATCGTGTTGTCTTCATAAAATCAGAGGAAGAACCCCCACTATCATCAAAGCCAACCCCCTCATTTGAGAGAGGAGGAAATGGAAGCCCAGAAGATTAAACCAATTAACTAAAGATCCTCCAGCTGATGAGAGGCAGGGACAAAACTAAAGCTCAGAGAGAGATCTTCCTCCTCCAGGACCTGAGCTGAAAAGGATCCAAGGAAATGGAAATGCTGATTTGGTTACAATGAAATAATGAATGGGGGAAAGGGGAAGACAACAAACATTTATTAGGCACCTACTATGTGCCAGGCACTGTGGCTAGTAATTTACAAATATGATTTCATTTGATCCTCACAAAGATCCTAGGAGGTAGGTGCTCTTATTATCTCCATTTTACATTTGAGGAAATTGAGGCAGATAGAAGTTAAGTGACTTGCCCAGGATCATGCAGCTAGTAAGTGTCTGGGGTAGGATTTGAGCTCAGGTCTTTGTAACTCCAGGTCCAGCACCCTGTATAGCATCACCTAAGTGCTTACAAGCACTGGACTTGCAGTCAAGAAGACCTTAATTCACATTTTATTTTTGTTGTGTACTAGCAGTGTGACTCTGGGCAAATTGTCTAATATCTTTGGACTCCAGTTTTCTCAAATGTAAAATGAGGGATTTGGATTCAGTGCCCTCTAAGGTCTCTCCTAGCTCTAAATCTACCACCCTATGAAGAGGTAGTAGATGTTATCTGGTGCAACTGTCTATCCCATTTTACAGATAAGGAACCTAAGGTCTGAAGAAGTTTGTTTTCCAGTTCATGCAAGTGGCAAAGTCAGGATTCAAATTTGAGTTCTCTGACCACCAACTTTTTTTCCATTGTGCCACACTGAGACAGAACCCATGTATAGTTTGGAAAACAGTAGCTAGGAAGGTTAATAGTAATTCAAATAGAGTGAGTTTGTATAGAATTTGTGGTTTGCTAAGTGTTTTCCTGGCCACGATCCTGTGAGACAGGCATGCTAAGATCTGGGATTTCATCAATATGGGAACTCTCTCTACCACAAATATACTTAGGAAATTAATCCTGGAGAGTGGCTTGTGGCTCATAGTATCTGAATGACTCACATGGGATCATACAACACATGGCAGAGTTAGGATCTGAACCTGAATTCTAGCTTGGCATTCTCTCTAGTCCACCTTGCCTCATCTACCAAATATTTTACTGATAAAGAAACTGAGACTTGAACAGATTAAGTGACTTGTCCAAGGTCATGAAGCTCATAAGAGGTAGAGTTAAGACCGAAGTCCATGTTATTAGCTACAAATTCAGTGTTTTTTCTATAACACTGGGCATTATTTGACTATCAGGGTGCGGAGGGGAAAAGATTGTAATGACTCAGTAAGAAACCCCAAAAGAGTTATCTCTGAAGGTTGGTGTCTGGTTTTGTTTCTTTCCCATCATTATTAGGTTGGGAGATGAAGCCTAAACTTCAATGTGAAATTTAAATTAAATGTTAAGGGGAACTTCCTGGTAATTAGAACTTTCTTTCAAAGCTTGGTCACTCATCATCCTGGACATGTGATAGCATGTCCAAACCCAACAGAACTGAAAGGCAAAATTAGAGAGTTCTGATAGACAACCTCTAATGTCATTTGTCACCCTGACATGCAATGATTCTCTACAGTTCACCTCCATTATAAGGGTCGGAAAGGAATGACGCAAAAAGGATAGGAAGAAAAGGAGGAAGGAAGCACACAAGCATTTCTTAAGTACCTACTATGTGTGAGGTCCTGTGGTAGGTACTTTTTACAAATATAATCTCATGACAACCCTAGAAGGTAGGTGATGCTGTTATTCCCATTTTGCAGTTGAGGAAACTGAGGTATATAAAGTATAAATGACTTGCCCAAAGTCACACATCTAGTAAGTGTCTGAGGCTGGATTTGAACTCAGGTCATCCTGATTCCAAGTCCAGCGCTCTATCTGCTGTACCACTATCTTACAGTGGGATAAATGAAACTGTAGAATACAAAGGATCCACGAACCTCCCATTGACTTCCATTGACTCACCCCTCCACAGTGTCTCAGTGATCACTCCAAACGTCATGCATCCTGAACGTGAAGAAACGGTGTTGGTGGAAGCTCATGGTCTGTCCTCCGATATGACATATACGGTCACCCTCTATGACTTTCTGAAGAAGAAAGTTCTCTCTGATGAGATCACCTTCACACTCAGTTCCAGGAATAGCACAGCGCTTGTCAAGGTCAAGGTGAGTGATCCCTAAGATTCTGGAACAAAATGGATCTTAGGTGTAAACAATTTATTTCTTGGTATTAAGGTTGTCCTCAAGCCTCAGGAGTCAGAGTCATACACCATCAGAGGAGGAACATGTAGTATAAGTCCTCCCTTTGCAGATGAGGAAACCCAGATCCGGAGAGATTAAATCACTTTCTCAAGGTCAAACAGGAAGTAAGCACCAAAGTTAGGATTTCAGCTCATCTCTTGACTCCTTATTTTTCCCACATTACATTGCCTCTTTCAAAAAGAACAGACCCTTAACATTTCCAAGAGACTCCTTTGTCTGAAACAATGATCCTAATTAAACTTGGGGTCAAGAAGACATCAGAGTAGAAAGAAATGGACAGGGAATCCAGAAATCTGATTAAACATTGAAAAGTGAAAAAAAGACATGACTAAAACCCTAGTAGTTCATTGAAGGTTCCCAAGCATTGGATTCTAGATAATTAGGGTTTTACAAGATCATAGATTTAGAACTTGGAGGAACTGCCAAGGTAACCCCACTTATTTTACAGCAGAGGAAACTGAAATCCAAAGAAGTCAATTAATTTGACCATAGGCATATAGTAGTGGCAGAAACAGAATTCAAACCAAGATCTTCTGACTCTTCACTTTTCCCTTATCCCCTACTACCCATGCAGAAAAATTCTCTTCTGGGCTTATTCAAGTGGAAAAAAGTCTTCACAGGTAAGAATAAAAAGCCATCACCAGATATCTTGCTGTTAGCAATGTCAACACATTAGAGTTTAACCCTTGGAGTAGTCCAGGATAAATAAAGAAGCTGAGGGACCTTTAAGCAGATTCTAATCCTTCAGTCAAACTATCTTCAAACTATAGCATCCACATCTAAGCTACTTCCTTCCATTGAGAGAAATAATCTCAACTCTGGATGAAATGAGCAGAGCCATAACAAGCACTTTTTTTTTTTTTTTTGACATTTTTTTTTTTATTTAGCTTTTAACATTCATTTTCACAAAATTTTGGGTTACAAATTTTCTCCCCTTTTCTCCCCTCCCCCCCAAACACCAAGCATTCTAATTGCCCCTATGACCAATCTGCTCTCTCTTCTATCATCCCTCTCTGCCCTTGTCTCTGTCTTCTCTTTTGTCCTGTAGGGCCAGATAGCTTTCTATACCCCTTTACCTGTATTTCTTATTTCCTAGTGGTAAGAACATTACAGTTGATCCTAACACTTTGAGTTCCCACTTCTTTAGCTCCCTCCCTCTCCACCCCTTCCCTTTGGAAGGCAAGCAATTCAATATAGGCCAAATCTGTGTAGTTTTGCAAATGACTTCCATAATAGTTGTGTTGTATAGGACTAACTATATTTCCCTCCATCCTATCCTGTCCCCCATTACTTCTATTCTCTTTTGATCCTATCCCTCCCCATGAGTGTTAACCTCAAATTGCACTCTCCTCCCCATGCCCTCCCTTCTATCATCCCCCCCCACTCTGCTTATCCCCTTATCCTCCACTTTCCTGTGTTGTAAGATAGGTTTTCATACCAAAATGAGTGTGCATTTTATTCTTTCCTTTAGTGGAATGTGATGAGAGTAGACGTCATGTTTTTCTCTCACCTCCCCTCTTTATCCCTCCACTAATGAGTCTTTTGCTTGCCTCTTTTATGAGAGATAATTTGCCCCATTCAATTCTCCCTTTCTCCTCCCAATATCTTTCTCTCTCACTGCTTGATTTCATTTTTGTTAAGATATGATCCCATCCTCTTCAATTCACTCTGTGCACTCTGTCTCTATGTGTGTGTGCTTGTGTGCATGTGTGTGTGTGTAATCCCACCCAGTACCCAGATACTGAAATGTTTCAAGAGTTACAAATATTGTCTTTCCATGTAGGAATGTAAACAGTTCAACTTTAGTAAGTCCCTTATGACTTCTCTTTGCTGTTCACCTTTTCATGGTTCTCTTCATTCTTGTGTTTGGAAGTCAAATTTTCTTTTCAGCTCTGGTCTTTTCATCAAGAATGCTTGAAAATCCTCTATTTCATTGAAAGACCAATTTTTCCCCTGAAGTATTATACTCAGTTTTGCTGGGTAGGTGATTCTTGGTTTTAGTCCTAGTTCCTTTGACTTCTGGAATATCCTATTCCATGCCCTTCGATCCCTTAATGTAGAAGCTGCTAGATCTTGTGTTATCCTGATTGTATTTCCACAATACTTGAATTGTTTCTTTCTAGCTGCTTGCAATATTTTCTCTTTCACCTGAGAGTTCTGGAATTTGGCCACAATGTTCCTAGGAGTTTCTCTTTTTGGATCTCTTTCATGTGGTGTTCTGTGGATTCCTTGAATATTTATTTTGCCCTCTGGTTCTAGAATCTCAGGGCAGTTTTCATTGATAATTTCATGAAAGATGATGTCTAGGCTCTTCTTTTGATCATGGCTTTCAGGTAGTCCCAGAATTTTTAAATTGTCTCTCCTGGATCTATTTTCAAGGTCAGTTGTTTTTCCAATGAGATATTTCACATTATCTTCCATTTTTCCATTCCTCTGGCTTTGTTCTGTGATTTCTTGCTTTCTCATACAGTCCTTAGCCTCCATCTGTGCCATTCTAATTTTGAAAGAACTATTTTCTTCAGTGAGCTTTTGAATCTCCTTTTCCATTTGGCTAATTCTGCTTTTGAAAGCATTCTTCTCCTCATTGGCTTTTTGAACCTCTTTTGCCAATTGAGTTAGGCTAGTTTTCAAGGTGTTATTTTCTTCAACATTTTTTTGGGTCTCCTTTAGCAGGGAGCTGATCTGCTGTTCATGCTTTGACTTCATGTCTCTCATTTCTCTTCCCAGCTTTTCCTCCACCTCTCTAACTTGATTTTCAAAATTCTTTTTGAGCTCTTCCATGGCCTGAGCCCATTGAGTGGGCTGAGACACAGAAGCCTTGATTTCTGTGTCTTTGCCTGATGGTAAGCATTGTTCTTCCTCATCAGAAAGGAAGGGAGGAAATGCCTGTTCACCAAGAAAGTAACCTTCTATAGTCTTATTTCTTTTCCCTTTTCTGGGCATTTTCCCAGCCAGTGACTTGACCTCTGAATATTTTCCTCACACCCACCTCACCTCCTGATCCTCCCAGCCAGTGTTTGGGGTCTGAGATTCAAATGCTGCTTCCAGCCTCAGGGCTTTGGGCGGGGGCAGGGCTGCTATTCAGTGTGAGATTAAATTCAGATGCTCAGGTGAGGGCAGGGCTGCCTCTCAGGCTCAGTTCCCTCAGGGAGTTTATGCACAGACCTTCAACAATGGATCCAAGCTCCTCCCTGCTTGGGGAGCTCTGGTCTGCCGCTGCCCCTCAGCTTCTGTCTCCCGAGGGGGCCCGAGCCATGGGGGCACCCCACTCCCCCCTCGACCCGCCAAAGGGACTCTCTCACCGACTCCCGTCACCTGTGGGTGGAGGTACTTGTGCGGCCGCTGGAGATCCCGTCCCTGAAGCCCGCTCGGATCTGTTCCTCTCGGTGCCGCGGCCACGGCAGGGCTGTACTCAGCTCCCAGTCCCGGCGCCCAGTCCACAGCACGAAGGACCTTTTACGAGAGGTTTGCAGGTCTCTCCGGAACAGAAATCTCCCTCGCTCCAATGTTCTGTGGCCTCTGGGTGCAGAATTCGCCGTGAGTTACTTCTTTGTAGTTGTTCTATGGGTTGTGGGTTCGGAGCCATGTGTATGTGCGTCTTTCTACTACGCCATCTTGGCTCCGCCCCAACAAGCACTTTTTGAGCCCAGGGCAAGCAGTACATAAAGCTCCCTCAATTCAATTTGGTGGGGAGAGGAACAGAGGAATGGAGGAGGAGGCAGGTGGTAGTGGAGACCTTTAGATACCATAAGATTGATGATGCTGGGGAGGCCACCAGGCTGGGGAGCCCACTGTGGGGCATGAGATAGGATCTAGCAGGTAGAAGTACATGTGGCATTAGGCCATTATCTTGTTGTTCAGTCATGTCCAATTCTTTGTGACCTCATGGACCATCATGGCACCCCAGACCCTTTGGTCCTCCACACTCTCCTAAAATCTGTCCAAGCTCATGTTCATTGTTTCCATGATGCTACACACCCTTCTCATCCTCTGCTATTCCCCTCTCCTTTTGCCTTCAATCTTTCTCAATATTAGGGTCTTTTACAATGAGTCCCATCTTCTCACCATGTGGCCAAAGTATTTAAGCTTCAGTTTCAGTATTTGTCCTTCCAATAACTAGTCTGACTTAATTCCTTTAATATTAGTATCTGGTAGCTTCCTGTTTGAATAAATTATTCTTTCTAAGTACTAAACTCACTTATTTCTATGAAGCTAAACGACTGTCAACACTCTCCAAAGTTTGGTGCCCTAAAAAGAAGCCCTGTCATTCTACTTGAGTCACAGCTTTTGGAATGAGTAGAGTCTGGATGCTTTCCTTCACTTTTGTTCACTCCATCACTACCCTCTGCCCCCTTCTTCTCCTTTGTCCATGAGCTGCTCTTTTTTCTATCTTCCTTTAGATTCCTTTAGAAATGTTTAAGCCAAATTCACCTGTGAAGCAGTATGTGGCTGTCAATGTGAAGAGCTCCTGATCAGAGGTGGAAAAAGTGGTACTAGTTGGCCACCATAGTGGATATATCTTCATACAGACAGACAAGCCCATCTACACTCCAGGATCCACAGGTGTGCTTGTCCTTTGGGATAGGGATTGGAAGTTAGGGGAAGAACTGAAAAAGGTCCATATGGTGGCAGAATGTGGATGAGCCTCTTTTTCTTCTTAGGGAGTTTGACTCTGTCTTCTCAGTTCTTTACAGGATCTACACACTGGACTTTCACCTGAGACCTCTCTCTAAAATTGTCACTGTGAATATTCAGGTGAGCTTTCTACAGGAAACTTGGTGGTCCAAACTTGGACGGAAGCCCCTTAAACTCATACCTTTAGTATCTCATATCTTTTTGGATGGGGACATCCAAGGAGATGACCTTTTCAAGAGCAGTGCCCTTGCAGTCAAGAGTTCAAACTATATCTCTGTTGTTTATTATCCCATATCCCTTATCTCTAGGCCTATGTCCTCACCTATACACACTACTGGCACCACAAGGCTATTATAAGGGTTAATTAGAAGACAAAATCTATGCAAAGTGCTTTGAATTTTGCTCAAAAATATCATATAAATGTTAGACACAATACTATTAACTACCTTTAAGAATTATGATGATCAAAATAAACCAACACAATTTTAAGAATAATTACTATAAAATGTGACATTTTTCAGGAAATAATTTAAACCAATAATGGTTCTGCCTGTCTTTAAATCCATTCACATGTCTCCTAAATATGACTTCCAAATTAAAAAGGGAGTCAAGCCAAAACGTCTCATTGATTGCGATGTGTGGTTGTATGATATCAGACTATACGGTTCCAAAGAAAACAAACTAATTCACTGTTTGATCTTGTGGAATCTTTCTCCAATAATTTAAAAATATCATTTTGACTTTATATTTATAAAATTCTTAGTATGTTTAAAGGAAAGATGAAGACACAGTTTCACACTCATATCTAGAGGTCAGATTAAAACAATAGCTTGGTCTCCTTCAGGTTAGACACAACAAACATAATATCAAGAAAAAAAGATTCTGACTGAATAAATTAAGGGAGATTGGTATCCTGAAATTAAAACTGAATGGAAAGAACTTATTAAAAGCAACTAGTACACAATTCTTGTGTACAATTCCAGCGCTATAGAATAGACCAGAATAAGTTTAGAAACTATATTCATACTAGTGTAAGTTTAGAAACTATATTCATATTCACACCCATCCCAATTACTATTAACACAGAAGGCTCAAACTTTCTCCACTGAACCAACCAATTAATCAAAGAGTAAATTAGGTATGAACAAGTCCTTGAGTATAGTTCTTTGATCATGGAATGAAAGCAAATGATGTCACATGGGAAAATATTGCTATTGGTTAAAGAGCATTGTCCATGCTACATGGAGAGAGGAGCAAGCCAATTCAGGAACTTGGCAAGTTCTAGCAGTGAGCCAGTTCAGTGGTGGTGGCCAAATCCAACAGGGAGGAACTCCTAAGGTAGAGTTTCTTGTGGGAAGGGAGAGAACTGTTTCCTTCCTCCTCTACTGACCTTGTGAATTTTGAAAGATCAGAAGATCTGAAGATTCCATCAATATTGGTAGTTGTATCCACTAGAGGAGGTAGTGATCTTTCCAGGGCAATGGTGACCTAAAACATCTGCCTCAGGAGACATAGCAAAGACAAACCAAAAACTCTGAACAAATTAGCTATAATCTGCTTCATGAGTCTTTAAGGTCACCAATTCTTGGAACCCATCAGATAGCTACACATAAATTCTGTTCCTGAGAATTCCACAAAGAGAAAAAAGAACTTCCAGTAACCAAAAGCTGTGAGTTTTCCTTTTGGCTATATCTTTTCTCTGAATTTGAACCCACTCTTCCCAGGGACCTGTGTGCCTCCAGAAGAGGCAAATAATTTTTGTAATAAATAACCTTGCTACATTTGCTTAATACCCTTTAAAACACTAGTCAACTGACTTGTGAACAACAGTCCTAGAAACCTCAGCCCCTCAAAATTATCCCCAGAACCCAAGAGAAGTAATCAGCTGCCCTCTGAGGACTCATTTTGTCTACGCAAGTAGGAGTTGAAGAATTAGCCCCAGATGACACTATCCTCACAAAATCCTCACAATATTAACAAAATACAGAGCGTATCACCCTCAAACACCTAAAGAAAGACAGTTTCCTCACCAAAGAGGAGGAAGTTAACTGATAGACATTCTTAGAGCACATAATCAACAGGTCATAAACCAACAGAAATATTTTTGTATCACTTCACTGAGCAATAATAAAAGCTGTTCATAGGTACTTTCAATTGGATTTGCTAAGCATAAACAAAAGTGGTCTTCCATCAGGTTGTACTTATGAACTATCTAAGATCCAAGAATGGAATTAAAAAACCCTCATGGGTGACATCCACATGAACTCACTCAACAACACACACAAAGAAGCTTTGAACAAGTGGACTAGTCATATGAATTTGTTGGAGAAATGGACAAGTTTATGATGGTAATTCAGGACCAAGGCATTGTCACTAGGAATCCCAGAAGGGCTATTCTTAAATAGCTTAGATGTAGTGATCAATGTAAATTATTCAAAGAAAAAATAGAAATGACAAAACACCCCTGCAAGCTATGAGAATTTGGCATCTTTCACATTCCTAATAAGCCATGACCTGGTAGCTGGAATTACACATCAGAAGGCCACTATTTTGCATGAACTAACAGATTACAAATCCCTATACTATTTCAAAATCATCCAGAGAATTCAGTGAATAGATTGTACTAGCATCAGACCATTGCCAAAGGCTACAAATGTTGCCCACAATTGCCTGGACATAATACTTAAGAAAAAACATTTTAATAGATGTCATGTTATGAAATATTCTTGTTCAGTCTACATGAATCAAAAAGATCTCAAAGGATAAATACCTAGTGGAAGAGATCAAAATCATGTGAGAATAAGATGATGTCTTGTCCTATTTGCTGCTGGAGTTATACTGAGGATGCCTTCAAGGAACCCATAAAGTCAGAGCTTGCATATTTGTAATTTTATTCATCTACATAACTTACTTAACCATCTGCATAGTAGCCCATAGAATGGTTTTATATAACTTTTATAAAAAAGAATATTTGGATAGTGATTTATCCCAGGGTCATTTCAATTTGAATCACATCAAGATAGTAATTAGTGATACTAGATATACTTACCAGGTTAGAGGCTATAATTTCTAAAGAACCAATGCCCTGAGCTAAGACAAAATGGTTAGGTTTGAGGGTGGGGTGAAGTGGTAGAGGATGAAATATATAATAAAAATTATGAGTAATAAAAATAGAAACAATAACTTACATTTATATATCACTAGAAGGGACCAGATCTGGAACTGATCATAAGATTTCAGATTCTTAGACTGGGAGAGGACCTTCAAGGACAATGAATCCAATCTCCTAGTCAGTGCAGGGGTTTTTCTACAATATCCCCTATTTGACTCAATCTCTGCTTGAAAACTAGTAACAGTCCTGTCAAGATAGGCTTCTCTAATATTGGGCAGTTTTAGTTTCTATAAAACCTTGGGATATCATGGGGCAATTGGACCAGGGGAAAATAGCAGCATCTTTGTTATTTCTTGTCTGTGTCTGTCTTCCCAGAACTCAGAAGGCATTGTGATAATGAGTCAAACATTAGCAAATCCTGAGAATACTGGAATCTTCACTTCAACATACTTCATACCTGAACTGATCACGTAAGATAGAGTGTGAGGAAAGGGGTTTCTGAGGTAGGAATCTGGTTAAAACAATAAAGGGAGCTTACTCCCAGCTCCCCTTTCACAAAGAACTGACTCATCACCACTCATCCTGGATTCTAAACCCAGCTCCTGACTGTTTGACCTTAGGCAAATTACTGAACCTCTGTTAAGTTTTAATTTGCTTGTCAGCAAAATGAGGGTAATAATAAATATCCAGTAGCTCTGGGGAAACAAATGATTACAGTAAAAGAGTCCCAGTACCAAGATGGTTGCTGTGTATTTGGAAGTGTTGACAGTGAAAGAGAGGGGAAGGGGAGATTTCCATATTATCAATGTATACTCATTAAATAGGCTTTGCTCCCTTCTGTTAAGCCTTGGTACCTAGAAGATTGTTGCCTGGTATCAAGATGCTATTACGAAAAACTTTTCCACAGAGTTTGAAATTAAGGAGTATGGTAAGAATCAAACTCTTATCCTATACAACATGAGTCTTCCTCTTCTTCTAACGTAGCCTGAGCTCTATATCTTCTTTCTACTTTTCCCCCAAAACTCTAGTGCTACCAAGCTTTGAAGTCACACTGGAGCCATCCACAAAGTTCTTTTACGTTGATGGAAATGACACGTTGGAAATTACTATCAGTGCCAGGTAGGTATGCCCTCCCCCTTCTTTTCTTAGCTTTTCCAAAAAAAGTTCTCCCAGGGGGACAGCTTCATGGAGATTTGTCCATTCTGCTGGTTAAAATGAATCAACCCCTTACATATGGGAAGAACTTCCAAGTCTGTAATAACAGTGTGGACAAAGGAGCAAAGTCCAAAGGTGGTGACCAAAATGTCCAAGAGAATGCTTATTTGACTCCAGTAATGAAGAAAGGAGAAGAGCAAAGGGCTTTAAGGATTAGAGAGAAATGGGGTTTAAAGCACCCTAATAACAAATCAATCAATAAGAATTAATTAAGCATCTGCTATCAAAGACTGAGATTAAGTGCTGGAGATACAATACAAAGAATTAACTGATCCCTGCTCCCAAAGAGTTAATATTCTAACGGTGGAGATAGCATGTACTTATGTAAGTATATATAAAATAAATAGGAGGAGAATAAATGCAAATAAATAGAAAGAGAATAAATAGAAAATACTCAAATACAAGATAGTTTGAGAGGGTAGGGCACTAGCAATTGGGGAGATGAAGACATTTAAGCTTCATTTTAAAGGATGAGGGGAATTGTATGGCACTGAAGTGAAGAGAGATTGCATTCAAGGTATGTAGAATAACTAATGAAAAGACCTGGAGATGGGAGTTGAATTGTCATCTGTGAGGAATAAAGAGAAAATCAGTTTGGGTGAATCATAAAGTGATAGAGAGAAAAAGTCCATTGTGGCTGGAAACATGGTTTGGGGTAGGTTTTGAAAGGTTCTAAAAGCTAAATGGAGTTAAGGCTGTATTTTATCCAAGAAGCAAGGAGTCACCGGAGTTAACTGAAAAGAAAAATGACACGGTCAGATCTGTGGTTGAGGAAAATTACTTTGGCAGTATTATGTTGGATGAACTAGAGAGGGAAAAGATTTGAGGCAGGGAAAAAACTTAGGAAGTCATTACTATCATCTAGAGAGGTGAAAGTCCTAATTAGAGTAGTTATTGTGTGAGCGCAGAGAAGGAATTTGTTGAAAAATATTATTTGTGGTACAAAGGCAATAGTTGGTCACTGATTGGATATGATGGATGAAAGAGTGTGGAGTTGAGGATAATTTTCAGTTTATGAAGCAAGAGGATAGTAAGGATGATGATGCCTTAAGTAGAAATGGGGAATTTTGAAAGAGAAGAGAGTTTGTGATGGAAAGATATTTAGTTTAATTTGGGGCATGTTGATCTTGAGATGTACGTGGAACAACCAATTTGAACTGTTCAATAGGCAATAGATGATGTGGAACTGAAGCTCAGGGGAAAGATTGGGACTAGAGAGGTGGATCTATGACTTACCTGCCTAGAGATCAGAAATAAGACCTTGGTAGTTGTTGCAGGTATCAAAAGGGAGCATGTAGAGAGAAATGAGAATTTACCACAGAATCTTTGTAACATGCACAGTTAGGGTGCATGATATGAATGATGCTGAGCGAAAAAAGGAAACAGAGGAGTGATAAAAGAGATAAAAAGAGAACCAGGAAAGAGAAATGTCACAAAAACCCAGAAAGGGGAGAGTGTCCATGAGGAGGGGGGTGGGAATCAACAGAGTCAGATGAAGAAGGAGAAAAGATCATCAAATCTAGCAATTTGAGAGAGATCACTGGTAAATCTAAAGAGATTAATTTCACTTGCATATAGAGATTAGAAGTGAGATTACAGGGAGTTGAGGAGTAAAAGGAGAGGAAGTGGAGGTAGTGAGTGTAGCCAGTCTTCTACAATATTAGTTAACAAAGGAAAAAAAATAAGATGATAAATTGAGTGTAGGTGATTTAAAAAAAAAAAGACTATGGTAGGGGAAGCTAGGTATTTGAAAATGTATGAAGATAAGAGAGAAGAAGCCTATAGATGTCGAAAATTCTAGAGAGAGGGATGATCAGGAGTATAATCTGAGGGATATATCATCTGAGGGCATATCAACAAGTGTGCGTGGTTGTGGCAAGAAGGACTCCTTTTTAGAGGCTTGAAGGAAGGAAAAAAGAATAGAGAGTGGGAATAATATCAAGGGGGTTGAGATGAAGAGAAGAGGAAAAGAGTTTGATTTTTTTAGTAAAGTAAGATGGATGGTCCTCAACCAAGTGAAGAGAGATGGAGGTATGAGTGGTTTAAGAGGTAAGAGAAGGTTTGGAATACATTCTGTGGAGACTGAGTTGAATAATCAATTAAAGTGACTGCAGTGGATTAATGAGTGGACTTGGAATCAGTAAGATGAGTCTTCCTGAGTTCAAATCTGGCCTCCAACACTTCCTAACAGTGTGACCCTGGGCAAGTCACTTAACCCTGTTTGCCTCAGTTTCCTCATCAGTAAAATGAGCTGGAGAGAAAATAGTAAACCACTCCAGTATTGTTATCAAGAAAACCTCAGATAGAGTCACAAAGAATCAATCACAACTGAAACAACTGAAGAACAATAACAAAAGGTATGCCTTGTTCCAGTGAGAGTTCAATTGAAATTGGGTAACATGAATTTATAATGTATCCAATCAGAACAATTGTATGATTTCCTCCAGTTCTGCTTAGCAGACCTATGTGTGAATGTGAAGGAGACTGATGGAAGGGATGGTCCAGGACTGATATTTGGCAAGAGATGAGTGACAATGAGATAAGGGGGCAAGTAACTTAAGAACCTTGGAAAAAATAAAGTTGAAAATAGTTAACCATTGTGTGGAAATTGGAAAGAAGAGAAAGGGAAGTCTGAGTACAGATAACAACCTTAATTTGGGCTTCTTGGTAGCTCAGTGGATAATTCAGTTCAGACATTTACTAGCTGTGTGACCCTGGGCAAGTCATTTCTCCCAATTTGCCTCAGATTCCTCATTTGTAAAATGAGCTGAAGAAAGAAATGGCAACCCACTCCAGTATCTTTGCCAAGAAAACCCCAAATGGGGTCACAAAGATTCAGACACAATTGAAACAACTGAACAGCAACAATGGCCTTAGAAAGTACAGAGAAATGGAGAAAATGGAAGTCTTGATTGATGGTGAAGAACAGGTTTTGGAGGGTCATGGTAGAGAAAGAGAGGTTATAGCAGAGTAGTGTAGGTGAATTCAATATGATGTCATTGGGAGACTGCTTTGTTATCTATGGGATCACAAAATAAGAGCATTTTCTAAATTACCTAATAAGAAGGGAGGATTTAAGAGCAGGGAATTAGAAATGAGCCACAGGGAAATTAAAATAAAAACTAAATCATGATAATACCATTTTAGAAAAAAGCTGAAATGGGAGGTTGGAACTATACCAGCCAAATTGGTTTTCACTTGTCTATGAATGGAGAAATTTCAGAGTTTCTAATTAAAGAATTGGAATTTTGTGGTTAACAATCAAATTTAGTCTGTGACTGAGGTTTACTGAAGGAATAGACATGAGTTAGAGAGAAAATCAATATAAATGATAAAAGTTCCCTAGTATAAGAAGGACAGGTATTAGGGAGAAAAGAGGGCCAAACACTGAATCCCTTGATAAAGGAGGAAGAGTAACCTGGGAACTAGTGTACAATAGTCACCATGATGCGGAGTAAGTGGAAAAAAATTTAGGTGAACCTTAAAGGAGAAGTTACTAAAGACACTGGTAAAGGAAAAATCTGTCAATCAATTAGTCACCAAGCCAATCTGTCAACAAGCATTTAGTAGGCTCTTACTATGTGTCAGGCTATGTTAAGCATTAGAGATAAAAGAAAAGTAAAACTTCTTTTCATGAAATCAAGGAATTTACATTTTGATGGGGAGACAACAACATACAAGCAACTATTCATGTGCAAGATAGATACAATGCAAATGGGACGTTATCTCAGAGGGAAGACACTAACAGTGGGGTTAACCAGAAAAGATTTCTTTCAAGAAGGTATGATTTTTACCTGAATCTTAAAGGAAATCAGGAAAGCCAAGAGGCAAGGAGAATTCTGATCCCCTCTAGTACCAATGTGTTAAAGGAGAGAGAGAAAGAGAGAGAGAGAGAGAGAGAGAGAGAGAGAGAGAGCCACTCCTGGAGATGGCCAGGAATGCATCGATGTTAATCTCAGAGAGAGATAGTAGACATAAAGAAGAGAGATCCAGGTTGAAGGCAAATTTTTTCATTGTAGAATACAAATTCCACCTTGAGAGGGTGATTGGTGGATATCTACCTCTTTCAGTAAATTTCTCCCTTCAGGCAACTAGAAGCATAGAAGGTAGGGTGCTGGATTGGGAATCAGGAAGATCTGAGTTGAAATTTGGCCTTAGAAAATCAGCTGTGTGACCTTGGAAATGTCTGTTTGTCTCAGTTTTCTCATCAGCAAAATGAGGAGAACAATAGCACCTCCCTCCCAGAGCAGTTGTAAGGATAAAATCAGATATTTATAAAGCATTTTACATTAAAGCACCATGTAAATTGTATTATTATTATTATTTTCTCCCCTCATTAGGTATCTCTATGGAAAGCCAGTGGATGGTGTAGCCTTTGTCCTCTTTGGGGTAATGAAGGATGGAGATAAGGAAAGCCTCCCCTACTCCCTTCAGCGGGTTCAAGTAAGTGTGTAGTTTGGGCTGAGATCATTACAGAGTTGCCAGGATTTATACCTAAATATCTCCCCAGACATCCTCCCTTGGTCCCATCTGACTGACTCTGCCCTGAGATGGGAGACAAATCACGTAATCTGGGTGATTATAGGGAGATAGCTCTAGAGTCACAATCCCTGAACACATTCTTCAAGCTACATGAGCATTTGGGCAATTGATCAACAAATTTTCATGTGTTACTGATCACCTGTGATAGTGCTAAGCCTTGAGGGTGCTACATAGAAATATGACAATCCCTGCCCTGAAAGAGCTTATCTTCTGGCCAACAAGAGGGAATGAAAGTACAGGAAACATTTCATGAATAGTGTGTTGTTTGATGGAGGGAGAAGATGGCCAGGCTCATCTTTGCTTGACAAAGAGTAAAACAGGAGACAGAGAAAAAGAAGGACCTTGTAACTCTTGAAGGTGTTTCTCACTGAACCATAGGAATGTTGAGGTGGAATAGACCTCCAAAGTCATCAGCTGAACCTTAAAATGAGTGATCTAAATTTAAAGATCTCGAAGGTCCCTCCTGACTCTAAATCTATAATATCTCTAACAAGAAGCCATCCTGCCTTTGCTTTAAAAACCCTCAGAGAAAGATAATTAACTACTTCCTATGGAAGCGTTTCCACTTTGGGACAGGTCTAATTGTTAGTGGGCCATTCTCTCTATGTCACTGTCACAGTGCTAACAGATTCTGGTGAGTAGAGTAGCTACATCCTCCCTCTGTACTCAGTTCAAGCCTAAACTAAGCTACTTGCAACTTCTATTTCTCCTAGTTTTGCTTACTGGGGTCAAACAGAGCATATTAATCCCTGTCCACATCAGAGTCCTACAAGTATTCAAAGACGACTATGAACCAATCAAACAACAACCATTTATTAAACACTTACTATGTGCCAGGAGCTGTGCTAAGTGCTAGAGATAAAAAGAAAGGCATCATCCCTACCCCACCCTCTGTCTTCTCTTTTCCAAATTGAACAGTCCCATTTCCTTCAGTTGATCTTAAGACATTGACACCAGGTCATCCTAACTACCCACTTCTGGTTGCTCTATAGATTATCCATGTCCTTCTAAACAGTGGCACCAACAACTGAGCACAGAACCCCAAATGCTGTATGACAAGAGCAGTACACAGGACAAATATAACTGCTTTAATCTAGGACATTGTGCTCCCCACCCCTTAATATAGTTTAAGATTTCGTTAAAGCTGTTAAGCCCACAAATTGCCTCTACTTTGCATAGGAGTGTGAGGGGTTATATCCAGGAATTAGAAACCTTCCCTTAGTGAAATGTACTCATACTGGACCTAAGTTTCAAGGAAAATGGGAGGAAGGGCAATAATGGTAGGGGGCCTGATGTCCTGTCCCTGTGGGCAAGGAGCTCTCAGTTAGTAGGTGGCATAGTGGACAGAGTGGTGGACTTGAAATTAGAAAGATCTGAGTAACATATCCTGTCACAGTACATTTACTGTCTGGGCAAATCATTTAATCTTTGCAAGACTAATTTTTTTCCATCTGTAAAATGAGGAAAATAATAACACCTATGTCATAGGGTTCTGGTGAGGACCAAAAAAAGATGATTTATGTACTTCAAGTGCTATATAAATGTTAGTTATTAACAATAATAATAACCATCATTATTATGTAGTCCCAGTCCCCAAGCCCACTGGAATGGGACTTTTCTAATTTGTGAAGATCACAGTTTCCCACCTGTGTCAGGGACAGGGCAGAGTTGGGGAGAGTAGGGGAGAGAGAGTCCTAGATCTTACCTTGAAGTTCCTTGCAGTCTCTCATGTAGCAAGTCGAGGAAAGTGACATATTGGGAAATTGAGGACTCTCTTACTCTCATCCACTCTGTTCTATACCTTGACTCACCCACACATACAGAGTCATGGGGCATTGATCTCCACCAATCAGGAGAGATTCCCATACGAATGGCTGGATTACAATTGTCATTGCTGTTATTGTTACTGTCTACCATCCCAGATAGAAGACGGAGTGGGAACTGCCACCTTGGACAGAGCTATAGTGCAGCACCAGTTTGAAAATCTGAGCCAGATAGTGGGTCAATCTCTCTATGTCACCGTCACGGTGCTAACGGATTCTGGTGAGTAGAGTAGCTTCATCCTCCCTCTGTACTCAGTTCAAGCTAGAGACCAAGAGAGAACTTTCAACTACAACATAACATGACTTCAAGATTCCCTTGGTTTTTACTCATGATCCTCCTTTCTTCCCCTCTTCTGGACAGAAGTCATACTGAGAGTTTCAAGAAAACATATTGTTTTATAATTATATTTCAATATAATTGGTTTGCTTTGTATTCTTTTGTATTTTATTTTATGCATTTAAAACCGTGGTTGTGAGAAGGGATTCATAGGTTTTAATCATAATGTCACTAAAAGGGTCCATGACATAGAAGAGATAAAAAAATTCCTGATCTTTTTAAACCCCCATTTCTTTCTCATAAAAACAAAAACTTTTGTTTTTACTTCATTTTCATTTCCAAGAAAATATCACTCTTGAAGAGGAATCAATCCACTATAATAAAGGTAGCTAGGTATACAGTAAATAAAAAAAAATTGTTCTTGAGGTCAGGAAGACTTGAGTTCAAATCTCAACTCAGACACTAACTGTAGGGTCCTGGATAAGGCACTTAATCTCAGTCAGCCTCAGTTTTATTCACTGTAAAATGGGAAGAATAATAATAATATAACTAATGTTTATACAACACCCAGATACTATGCTAAATGCTTTACAATTATTATCTCACTGGATCTTTATAACAACCCTGGGAGGCAGATGCTATTATTATCCCCATTTTATGAGAAAACTGTGTGTGTGTATATGAGGTCAAATATGAGTCTTCCTAACTCTAGACCTGGCACTCCATGCACTGTACCACCTAGTTACCCCATATGTACAGTGCTTTGTAAACCTGTATAAATGTTAGTAATTCTTATTTATTATTAACTGTTATTATCATTATACTTACATTATGTTCAGTTTTGTTTTGTTCTTGTCATCACTATTCTTTTTATTTACTTTCAAACCTCCAATTTTTTATCAATGAGCTGAGGCTCAGTGGCAGTAGTAGCAGTATCTAGAATAGCACCTGGATTTCCTCTTGCCATTACATCATGATGATAAAAATAGAAGTTCCTTATGTGGAAATTTAACAAAGAAACCATATTTGGCCATTAAGCTCCCATGTTCACCTCAATTATTAAGTGTAAATACTTCATCAATGTTTGTTGACCTTTGTGTGTTCCCTTCCCTCTAGGAAGTGATATGGTTGAAGCAGAGAGAAGGGGCATTGCTATTGTGACATCCCCATATCAGATACACTTCACGAAAACATCCAAATACTTCAAGCCAGGGATGCCCTTTGAGTTCACGGTAATGCTAAAAACCATAGATGTGGGGATAAAACTTGGGAAAACTGGAAGAACAGGAAGGGAGAGAAGACCAAGAGTAAGAAGGAGTTGAGATTGTGGGGTAGAGAAAGAATAAGGAAGCCACCACCTTATAAAGTCAGGTCAATGGACTCAGGAACAACTTCCGTCCTTTTTACCTGCTCCTTTGAAACTCCTCTGCTCTGAGGACTCACATAATCGCAGAATTCCAGAGTGAGAAGAAGGGGGACCTTTGGGTTTCAGTAATCATCTAGTCTAACTCACAAATGAAGAAGAATTTCTTTTCCTACATAACCAACAATAAGTTATCCAATTCTATCCGTTGTTTGAAAACATGGGATTTGAAAGCTGGGATTGTTTCATACTATGTGTTTGTGTCTATATCACCTAGCACAGTGCTTGGTACACAGTGGGCTTAAAAAATGCTTGTTGATTAATTGATTGAAGAGATGCTCATCACAATTTGGATAGCTCTAATTATTAGAAAGTCTATTCTTAACATCAAGCCTATGTTGGCTTCTTTGAAGCTTCCACTGATTGCTCCTAGGTCTTTCCCTTGAGGCCAAAAAGGTCCAATCACTGTTGTGATTATTTGGATCACTTACTTAACATATGTCAGGAGAATTTTCCCAGCCAGGGAAGAGCCCTGATTGATTGGGCCAATGTGAAAACTGGAAGAATCTAAGTGGCAATAGGAATATAGGTCACTGAAACTTGGAAGATTTAACTGAGCCAGAAATCCAAGAACAGAAACGAGGTCAAGGTCCAAAAAATGGTTTTTATTCCAAAGTTTCCATTTATTTCTCTTCCAGCCACTCAACCTTTCTCAAACCAATGTATTCTATTTGATCCTAGAGCATAAGACAAGGAGCAATAGCACATTTTAAGCCAACTGAAGTAAACACTAACACCTCTGACAAGTAGTATTACTCCAAAGTGGAATGGGTTGCCTTGTGAGAATATATAGGTCCTCCTGTACTTGAGATCTTTAAACCACAGCAGGGTGATCCCCTATCTTGAAGGCTGCTGAGGTTTCCTGTTCAAGTACCCACTGAACAAGGTGGTCCCAGAGGCCTTTTCCAACCCTAAGATTCCGTGATTCAATGTGGGGAGGTAAGGGAAGGAGAATCCAGCAAATTCTCTCCTTTGACAAATTTACAAATAGCCTGAAGGTTTAGAAAGTGTAACTTTACTGAGAAATAACAACTAAAGAGCGGCAGTGTTGTGTGATTCAAAGACTTTGGGGTTGGAAGTCATGAATTCACATAATGGCTATGCTCCTTAGTAGAAGAAAGTAGGGACTACAGTGGATGAAGTACTGGAGTGAGAAAGACCTGCTTTCAAACCCAGCCTCAAATACTAATTGTGTGACTCTGGGTGAATCACTTGATGTCCCTTAGCTTTGGTTTCCTCATCTGCAAAATGGAGATAAATAATAGCCCTTACCTCCCAAAGTTATGAGGATAAAATGAGATATTTATAAAGTGATTTGCAAACCTTAAAGTGATATATGAATGCAAGCTATTGTGATCAGCCTGTACAACTCTAAACAAATAAGGATCCCTCTCTAAATCTATTACCTCATCTGGAAATGAAGTGTTAGAATGCTTACAGTACCTACATATAAAGCTCTTTGATAATTATAGAGAACCATGTAAATATGGGCCATTATTACTCTTAACAGCTATAGGAGCAGTGACAATGAGTTTGATGCTGATGATGATAAGCAAAGTAAAAAGATACAGGAAGAAAGAACTATGGAGTGCAGGCTTCTGTCTTGGTCTGGTTGTTAAACAGCCTAAATTCTAGTGTGTGAGATACTTGGAGGTAGTGCAGGTCTGTGGGGTCCTCAGCTTCTCCCAGATCCTACTTCTAATTCTACCTTCTACTGTCCAAGTAATTTTTCTCCCCAAATTGACCAAAACCCCTAGTTTAATTACAAGGGTATATTCCTCTCCAATCTTGTAGACTTATCAACAGAATAATAACTCATATTTTTTTCTTTTTAAAAAATTTTATTTTTAATTTATGGAATAAAACAAGCATTTCATAACATAATACAGTATCAAAGATTTTGCACATGAAACTGCAAATCTGCTACGCACAGCTTTCTATTACTTTCAATTATACAACAAAATGGTCATGTAAATTTCTTTTTTTATCATTCACATTTTTAATAACTTATGTGATGAATCAGAGGCAGGATTCAGATCTAAGTCTTCCTGACTCCTCCTCAAACTTTCATGCCAGTACAATACCCTCAGCGTCATCCCCTCAGCTCCAGCTGCTTAAGTTATCCATGCTCTGCCTCACCCTCCAATATTTCTTTTCCCCTTAGGTCTATGTGACTAACCCTGATGGCTCTCCTGCTGTAGAGGTCCCAGTTACAGTTGACTCTGTCCATGGCAGTGTAAAAACACTAGAAGATGGAAGGGCAAAACTGATCATCAACACTCCTGGGTACCAAACCACATTACCAGTACAAGTAAGAACCCCTCAAAGACTGGAGACCACTTTTCCTTCAGGAAGAGCCGAGTTTACTAACAGTTTTTTTGCCTTAGCCCTGGGTCACACAATCTGAGATTTGGAAGAGATATCTCCTGATTGTTGATGTGCTCAGTTTTCACCTCTACAGTCTAAGTTTAGGTTGATATGCCAGTCCCCTTGCTAAGGTGACTGTGGCAAAGTTCTTTGAGGTCATTTCTTGGAATCTACTGTCAACTACCAGTATTTAATTTGAAGAGGTATAGCACCCCAGGGAGAAGAATGGCCTCTGTATTCACAAATGGTGTCATAACTAGTTGTTCTTATGACTGAGACAAGTGCCATGAAATAAAAAAGATAAGATCAGTTGGCAGTACTAGAAGGGAGCAGCAACCAAGGGAACACTAGAAAGAGAAAAATGGGACCTCAGGACACAAATTCCAATTTGGGAGGAGGGGAGATCCAAGATGTTTTCCTTTGGGGTTAGAAGCAGAGACTCCAGGCTATTAGAGTGGGGAAGAGAGGGAAGAATCTCTTGGGGAGGAGATAGTAGAAAAGTTGGCCTGAGAAGCTGCTCCCTTTGGGTAGAATAAGTTGGAACTGATCATTCTTGCTAACTATGTGCTTAGCTTAGTATTTAAGAGGTCACAAGTGTTTTTAATCACCAATCAGTTTTGTCACCCTGGATCAAATTGACATTGAATATTGCTTAAAGTCATTCCTCTGTAGGGGCCACCTTGGTACGTAGTTTCAGTAACCATGTGAGTTTCCTTCCCAGGTGAGGACAGCAGATCCAAAACTCCCTCTTCATCGTCAGACAACTGCTACCATGGTGGCAAATGCTTACCAAACTTATAGAGGTTCTCAGAACTACCTTCACATCGGGGTTCCCTCCTCAGTAATCAATCCTGGAGATCACCTACACTTGCAGTTCGTGTTTAAGAATGACAACAACTATGTGCAGAACCAGATCCAGTATATCTCCTACTTGGTATGGACCCAGTATGTGATTGGGAAAGGGGGGCACCAGCAGCCAGGCCATACCACATAACTGGGGAATGGCAGCAATTCTGAGCCAAAGGATACTGAGGCAGCCACCAGATGTATGTCAGAAGGGACAGTCCTGCTCACCTATCCTTTTCCTTGTCTCCTGTATGCAGATCCTGAATCAGGGAAGAATAGTGAGACATGGCCGGCAGATTCGGAATCCAGGGCAAGCAATTGTATCCACGACCTTGGAAATTGGTTCAGACCTGATTCCATCCTTCCGAGTTGTGGCGTATTACCATGTTAGTCCATCAGGACAGAGAGAGATCGTGGCTGATTCTGTCTGGGTGGATGTGAAGGACACCTGCATTGGCTCAGTAAGTTGGTAATTCTACCCAGCATGTTTTGAGGAAACAAAAAGATATTTTATGCTGATATTCTTCTAAAGTCTCTATAATTTTGGAGAAGATGAATCATCTGTCTCTTCTTTGTAGAATCTCTTTCTACGTTCATGAGGAACCAAATTTTTTGGGGGGTCAAGGTTGGGGTGTTTTGAGGTCCCATAGGACCCCTTGTTATACTGGGGCAAATGAGATGCTCAAGTAATAGCTATCCCTTCGTGTGGATAGATTTCCCTCCAAACCCACTTTTCAGATTTTGAAGGAACCTCTATTTCATCATCTGCAAAATATCTTAAAGAATTGGACTAAATGTTTTTTAAGGTTCTTTTCAGATCCAAGTCTGTGATGCTATGATGCTATCCCAGGTAGCTAGGTGATGCAGTAGATAAAATGCTGGACCAGGAGTCAAGAAGACTTGTTAAAAAAATCCCACCTCAGACATGTTGCTAGTTAGTTGATAAAGTCAACCTGTTAGCTTCAACCATTTGTTTGGTTTTTACAGACTTTAAAGGTCTCTGTAAGAGCTATTACTGTTGATCCCCTTAGATTCATTCAGTTATTTAATGTATAGATCATCCCAGTCTAGGTGACCTATACATTGCATATTGAAAGAGCTGGAAAATAATGATTACAGAGCTAAGATCAGTGACTTTTGAACTACTGTGAAGAATGGGAAAGATACCATAGGTGTGGAGAACTACTGAAAGATGAAGAAATGCAGATTGGATGAGAGTAAAGTTAAGTAGATTTCTTGCTATGTTTGTCCTTCATTCTCAAAGGGGACCATGACATCAAGATGATGACATGACTTGCAGTTGACTTTGATTTGAGGAAGTTGTGCAAGATCACCAATCTCACTTTTTCTCCTGAACCATCTGGGCCCAATGGTCTGATATTCATCAGGATGACTCAGGAGAGAGAAATGGAAAAGCACAAAAACTTATAGTTTATACAGAAGACTCGGGCTTCTATATCTTGATTACTTTTCTCAAAAATAAAAAAAACTACTACAACTTGTTCAACTATTTTGCAATTGATGGGCATCCCCTCAATTTCTAATATTTTGCCACCATGAAAAGAATTGCTATAAATATTTTTGCACATGCAAGTCATTTCCCCTTTTTTATGATCTCTTTGGAATACAGTCCTAATAGTTGGGGTTTTTGTTTTAAATAGATTTTATTTTTTCCCATAATTACACTTCAAGAAAATTTTTAGCATTTATTTTTACAAGATTTTGAGTTCCAAATTTTTCTTCCTGCTATCACATAAAACATATTTATATATTCATTTTGGTTGTGGAAGTAGAAACAGATCTAAAGTAAAAAGAAACATGAGAAAGAATAAAGTGAAAAAATATTCTTCAATCTGCATTCAGAGTACATCAGTTCTTTATCTGAATATGGATGCTGAGTCATTCATAGTTGATCATCACATGATGTTGCTGATCCTGTGTACAGTGTTTTCCTGGTTCTGCTCATTTCACTTTGCATCTTTGTACAAGTCTTTCCAGGTTTTCCTTTACTCTCTTCTCTATTTTGTGTGTTTATGGGAAGCAACATATTGTAGGATACTAGTTTTTGATCCACTCTGCTATTCATTTCTGTTTTATGGGATGTTTCGTCATATTCACATGCATTATTATGATTACTACCTGTGTATTTCCCTCCATCCTATTCTTCCTCCTGTTTCTCCTCTTTCTCCTTTCACCATTTCCCACATCACCAATGCTTTGTTTCTGTCTACCCCCTCCCCTGATCTGCCCTCCCTTCTGTCAGTCCCCACCCCAACCCCCTTTGTTAAATCTCCTCCCCTCCTAATTCCCTATGGGAAGACAGATTTCTATATTCATCTGATTGTGTATATTACTCCTTCTTTGGCCCAAGACTACTGTGTCTTGTGTACCTAATCTATTTCACTGATCCACCACTTTATTTCTTAGCCAGTACCAAATAGTTTTGATGCTTACTGCTTTATAATATAGTTTGAGATCTGGTATTCCTAGGCCACCTTCCTTTGCATTTTTTAAATTAATTACCTTAATATTATTGACCTTTTCTCCTCCAGATGAATTTTGGTGTTATTTTTTCTAGCTCTATAAAATATTTTTTTTGCATTTTACTCAATACAGCACTGAATAAGTAAATTAGTTTAGGCAAAATTGTCATTTTTATTATATTAGCTCAACCTACACATGAGCAATTGATTGTTTTCCAATTGTATAGATCTGACTGGATTTGTGTGAAAAATGTTTTGTAATTGTATCCATAGAGTTCCTGGGTTTTTCTTGGCAGATAGACTTCAGAGTATTTTATATTGTTTACAGTTCTTTTAAATAGAATTTCTCTTTCTATCTCTTGTTGCTGGACTTTATTATACATATGAAGAAATGCTGATGATTTGTGTGGGTTTATTTTATATCCTACAACTTTACTAAAGTTAATTATTTCAAGTAGTTTTTAAGTTGACTCTCTAGGGTTCTCTAAACATACTATCCTCTCATCTGCAAGAAGCAATTGTTTTGTTTCCTTACTGCCTATTCTAATTCCTTCCTTTTCTTTTTCTTCTCTTATTACTATAGCTAACATTTCTAATACTATATTCAATAATAGTAGTGATAATGGGCATCCTTGCTTCACTCCTGATCTTATTGGAAAGTCTATCCCCATTACGGATAATGCTTGCTGATGCTTTTAGATAATGCTTAACAGTTTAAGGAAAGCCCTTTATTCCCTTGCTCCACATCAGGATCTTCTGACCATGGTGGCTACTCAAACAGAGGGACACATTTTAACTCCCATATATCTATTCCAACAATGGGCTGGGATTAAATACAGAATGATTACTAATCAAGAAATCCAATGAGAAACCCAAAGTGATTGACCAACATGTACTTTTTGTTAAAAATGTTATTACTTGGCACTGGCAAAAACACAAACAGTATTCTCTAATTGTCACTGAAAAAACTCTCCTTGGCTCCTATGCTTTCCAGATGAAGATCCTTGAGCTTTTTCCTTGCTGTTGATTTTTATCACTAAGTCTCATGACAAACTCATGTAGCAAATTGCCCATTTCAAACTCTAGGCAAAGTTGAAAATTGCACCCATGATTTCCAGTGGAGTGTGTGATTCTTCCAAAACATATGTAACTTGAACTTACCATAAAATAAATATCTACTTGATTTTCCTAAACCATAGATCCGACCATGTCACTCTGCTACTCAATAAGCTCCGCTAATTCCATATCACCTCTAGGGTCAAATACAAACTCTTCCATTTGGCATTTAAAGCCCCTTACCTCCTTGCTCCCATCTACCTTCATAGCCTTGTGTAGCAGTAAGCACCCTGGCATACACAGAAGGGCCTGATGCTGCTGATCTGCTTTTCTAAAGGGAAAGCAATTTTTGAGGGGTCAACAATCACTTTAATCAAACACATCTACCAACAGAGAAAATACAAGCAGGACCAACAGACAGGGCTTCCAACTGTCTGACCATAGGCAATACATACATCATTACCAGAGACAGAAGCACCAACATCTGGGTTTTTAAAGCCCAGGGACCTTCTTAAAATGGCTGCCCAGAGTCTCATCTAAACCCCAAAGCAAAACCTTATCTCAGAGTATATATATTCTTTTCAGAGCCAGAGGGTGAGACCCCTTGTGACTCAGGGCCTCATTAGCCATAAACAAAAGGGATGTGTCTTCATAGGAAACAATCCTCCTCTAATCAAACCTCCCTCAATAGCCCCACCTGAGGCCTATCAATGGGCAGGGAAGATTTTTAACTCCCATTACACCTTGTTTTCTATTGCTGCTCATCACACATTCTTCAATCAGGAAAAACTGACCTATACCTGTTGTTCACACATTTCCCATCTCTGTGCCTTTGCCCAAGCCACTCTTAAAACCTGGAATGCACTGCTTCCTAAAATCTGCCTCTTAGATCCCTAGAGAACTTCAAAGTTTAGCTCAAATGCATTTTTCTATACATGGCCTTTCCTGATCTATCCCACTACTTGTGACCCCCCCCTACTCATTTACCTAGTATTTATTTTGTATAAGCTTATATGTTTAGATATTTTTTTCTCTCAATAAAAGTTGAATTACGTGATAGAAAGGACTGGTTCTTTTATGTCTTTGCATACCCAACACCAAGGAAAATCTGTTGATTGAATGAATTATACTATATCCATAATTATATATGCCATAGGAATGCAATTTTTAAAAAGAAAGAACATATTTGTTTACCAAAAAAACAGAACTCTGTATTATAAAATTCCTATCATTTTATTCCTTCCCTATCTGTCTTTTATGACCTATGTGATATCTTGTCTACTGAGTCACAGCCCTTGCTTAGACACTCCATTCGTGCCCCTGTCTCTTCAACAGCTGGTAGTAAAAGGAGCAACTCCAGATGATGACAATGTCCATGAACCAGGGGCTTCCATGGAACTGAAATTAGAAGGTGACCCAGGGGCTTCTGTGGCCTTAGTGATTGTCGACAAAGGTGTCTATGTCCTGAACAAGAAGAGATTCACCCAAAGCAAGGTAGGTGTAAAGTTCACTGGCTGGATAATTAGAGGTACTGGATTCAAATCTCACTTCTTATTCTCCTGCATGTGTGTCTTTAGGTTTCCTTGGTCCTCAATTTTCTCTGAAACTATGGATTTAAACCAAATGACTTACAAATTCCCTTTCAGCTTTAGAGCTATCTTCCCAAGGTAATGGTAAGAATAATTCTTTGCCATTGCCCATCATCCCTTAGAGTGATAAACCTAACTAGTTCCAACCTCATTCTGAAAGTGATGCTTATGTCTTACCAGGGAAGGATGATTCTTTCCCCCAGTTTCATGAATTCATCCCAGGGAAACTTTAAATCTAAAAAGGGCTGGAATGATTTTATGGGATAGAGACCTTCATGAGCCTAAATTTTGGCCTCTGACCTCTGAAGACTTGTGATCACCGCAGCTCATGGCCAGAGCTCCATAAGAGGTCACAGCAACTAAGCCACAAAAAGTAGACTTTTTTAAAGGAGGAGATGACATGGGTCTGTCCATGACATGCCCTCTTGTCCAGTTTTGTTTCCAGTCATCTCCTCTCATCTAATGTAATTCCTATATCCAGTGGAATGTAGTAACCATAAATTATAGAATGACCACCAATCAATCAACAAATGTTAAGATCCTACTGTATGTCAGGCTGAGGGCTATCTTTCCTATTTTGGCTTTAGTGTGTGCTTCACTGTGTCCTGTCAAGCACTAAGCCCACAAGCCAGAATTCTCTTGGATAACTGGATTGAATATCTGTCTTTTTCTGTTGTCATCAAAGCAAGGCCCTTTTCACAAGCAGATCCATGGAATGCAGCTCTCTTAGGTCTTTGAGATACTTGAGGATTTATATATCTATGAGAAAGATTTGCTATCCTCAACTACCCCATAATGGTGTGTGTGTGTGTGTGTGTGTGTGTGTGTGTGTGTGTGTGTGTTTTCCTCAGGTCTGGAACACTATAGAGGAAGGAGACCTGGGCTGTAGCCCAGGTGGTGGTGAAAATGCCGTTAAAGTGTTTACAGATGCAGGGTTGAGCCTGAAGACAACTATGGGAACAGAAACTCCTCTGAAGACAGGTGGGTGTCAGGGATATGGTTCAGGATTAGACCAAGAGTCTTTTTCTGGCTGAGCAAGTAATGGGATGATCCTTATAAACAGCCTATCTGAAGACATCTGTAATGATGTTGTTTTCAGGAGGATATATAAAAGATAAGGGCAGCTAGGTGGCATAGTGCATAGAGTGCCTGTCCTAAAGTCAGGAAAACCTGAGTTCAAATTTGGCCTCAGACACTTACTAGCCGTATGAACCTGGGCAAGTCATTTCATGCTGTTTCTTCATCTGTAAAATGAACTGTAGAAGGAAATGGCAAACCACTCCAGTGGTTTTGCCAAGATAACCCCAAATGGGGTCTTGGAGACTCAGACATGACTGAATAACTGAAAAACAACAGCAATGTGAAAGAGAAGCTAACTCTTTAGCACCCTGGAGAGTGCAATTTCTGAGAAAGAAGAAATTGAAAGACTTACATCTAAGTAAAAATTCCAAGGAGAGAAATCCTGAAAGATGGTTTTCTTGGGAAATAGGAAGGAGAAAGGGTCAGAGGGGTATCTAAGGAGTAAGTGCAGAGTAGAATAGAACAAAGAAAAATAGAGTGATAGACACATACAATATAAAAATGAAGAATATATATATTATATATATATACAGAATATAAAGAAAAAAGGAAAATATACTAAGACAAATATAAAATACCACCTAAGATGCTTACTTGAGCAAGTTGCTTAATCAGCCTAGACCTTGATGTCCTAATTTGTAGAAATGAAAGAGTTGGATTTGGTGGTCACTAAGATCCCTTCCCATTCTAAATGTATGAACCTATGAATATTTAAAGAAAAGCAATTTAGTTCATTTTATACACAAGGAAACCAAGGTCTATAGGGGTTGTGACCAAGTTGATCAGTGGCAAGGTTAAGATGATGATTGTTCTCTCAAGGCCCTGGTTAAGTCCTTAAACTTTTCTGACTGCTCTCAACAGTGCAAAATTTCCCTTCTCTGAAGAGCTTAAGCAATTAATATTTGTTTCGTTTCTCTGGAACAAGATTTCCAGGAACATGAGAGAAACATAGTTCTTGGATGTGTTTTTCTATTTAGAACTGGCATGCGAACCATCAGAAAAACATCGCCGTCAAAGATCCTTACAACTCATGGAAGGAAAAGCCTCTCAAGGTGGAAGGACTGGGTGGGAAATAGAGGGGAAGGGAGAGAAGAGATTGTATAGATTGAGGGATTAGATTTGGACTGGGTTTAGAGCTGTCTGTCTCCCAAAGGTCCTAGTACCTGGAGGCAGTGGGTCAGGGAAGACAATTCAGGTTTATCTCTGCCCAGTCAGGCAGGCAGGCAACAAGCATCGATTTGTCATGTACTATGTACCACTTGCTTTCCCTTCATTCTGAGGATTGACAACTCCTAGAGTTTTGAAGCCATTTTGGGGTTACTCAATAGTTGATTGGCCTCAGTTATTTCACAAAGGGCTGTTTGTAATAGTGTAGGAAAATTATGCTTATGCCAGCCCCATATTGTCAAGGATTGTGTCTGTGTGTCTCTTCCTATCCCTAGCATTTAGCACTATGCCTCGCACATAAACAAATGTTTAAAATATATCTGTTGACTGACCAACTATGCTGCCATGGGGAAAAGAAATCCATGAGGGGACGGATCTCAGACAAAAGAAAGCAGAGCATTGTGGTGCTAGAGATTTGGGGCATGGAGTCTGATGTCCAGTAGGGGTTAACATAAGAGTCTGGCCCTGGGCAGTATCTAAATACAAGGATCAGGAGCAGAGGCGCTGCTGTGAGCATGGAATGCACAGGAACCCCATGGACTACAGCTGTGAGAAGAGGATCTCCTATATTGTGGAGGGGAGTAAGGCATGCAAAGAAGCCTTCTTGAACTGCTGCCACCATATCCAGGACCTGAGAGACAAGCTCCAGCGTCCAGATGACCTCATTTTAGCCAGAAGTATGTACCAGTGAAGCAGAAAGGGTAAGGTGCATGTACAGGTGGTGGTGTAGAGGTCCAGCACTGAACAAATAGACCGTTAGGGATCCTAGCCCCAGACTCAAAGGTTGACAACTGATGAAGAGAAAGACTTCCTGGACAGGGCATATAGCTGGGCGGGGAGAAGTACCTTGGTCTGATGTCTCAGTAAAGAGAAGTTTAGTGAAATGAACCCAGGACTAGGAGGGAAATGCCAGGAGACCTGTCCAATTCTGCCTATAACTTAGAGTGAAACTTTAGGAGAATCGCTGTCCCTTTCTGAAATTCATCTCCAAAATGAATGGATTGCACTAAATGTTCCTTAAGGTCCCTTCAGAGCCCTGGGGGCTGGAGAGAAAGAAGGACCAGTAGGGTTAGAGGGGTAGGCAGTGGTGCTAGGAAGGAAGAGGAGTTAATGGACTTGTAGAGGTAGTGTTAGACAGAGAGGGGACATGTTCATCAGTAGAAGGTTTGGAATTTCACTTGCTCATCTTGATCTGTCCTGGGTCCTAGATGATTGGGAGGATGACATATTTCCTGAGGAAGACATTGTCTCCAGGAGTCATTTTCCAGAGAGCTGGCTTTGGCGTGTGGAAGAGTTGACCATAAACCCCAAGAAGAATGACAAGTAAGAGGCTGCACATCTTCCCTTCCTTCCCCTTCTGAGAGGGCCCTCCCAACTCCAAGCACATAATACTGCCTTTACGTCCCTATTCCATACCCCATAGCACTCAGAACAATGTTGGATTCAAGAACCGTTCAGTGGGTGGTTAGAGATGATATAGGAACCAATATGTAGTGTACTGGGACTCCTTCAGCCTCCTTTCTCTGAAGGCCCTGATCTTTTTCCATTTCCCAGACTTGCATCAAAAACTATCCCTATATATCTGAAGGACTCCATCACCACCTGGGAAGTGTTGGCTATCAGTGTCTCCAAGACTAAAGGTAAGGGACAGTGCATGAAGGAAGTGGAATTGTTGGGATTCCATGAGGTGGGAGTATAAGACCACATACTATATTGTAAGGAGAGTAGAATTAGATTCTGTCTCCCTGACATGATGTCTTGTGAACTTCCCAGGGCCTAGAAAATTCGTTACTGACATATGAGGTTACTCAGACTTCCCAATGAGAGACAGACACAGACACAGACCACAGGGAAAGAGACAGACGGAGATGGAAACAGAGACAGAGACAGAGAGAGACAAAGAGAGACAGAATTGGTGAGAAAAATAAGAGAGGGGAGGAAGAGAAAGAAAATGAGAGATGAAGGGAAGGAGTGAAGGCGAGAGACAGAAGAAGAAAAGGAAAGGAAGAGGGGTGGAATATTGGATGCTGGCATTTGTTCTTCTGGCCCCTAGAAAGGGTCTATAAGGAAAGTGAAGAGTAATATTTCTGCCTGCTTCTCTGGCCTTATAGGAAAAGAGAATACAAAAAGAGGGAATAAAGAGACAACTCAGAAAACACGTGTCCTTTGCACACTGCTTCCACTCTAGTCAGGTCCCATGTAATTACCTCCCTTTCTTGCTAAAACCAGATCTTTAATACTCCCGAAGATCAGACTCAACCAAAAACCTTCTGTATTCTAAGCTCTATGTAGGTTCTGAGGACCATTGTCCTTCCCTACTTTTCAAGGCACAAGTTCATTTTATATCAAGGAGGATTTCAAAGAAGTGTGTCTCCTTTACCTAGTGGCTGTCTTCTCTGAAATTTATTGTTCTGGTAAAGGCTGAGCTGGGGAAGGATAAGTTATTAGAGCCTCTATCCTGAATGGCTGGAAGGTGAAGATGTGTCAGTTTAATGCTGTATGGCCAAGGATGATGGAGCAAACAAGCTCCTGGTACTCATTCTCTTGCTTGGCAGGGATCTGTGTAGCTTCCCCTTATGAGATCACTGTGATGAAGGATTTTTTCATTGACTTGAAGCTGCCTTATTCTGCGGTTCGTAATGAACAGGTGGAGATCCGAGCTGTGCTATATAACTACAATAAAAGACATCCTATTAGGGTGAGATTCCTTCCTCCAGCTATTCTTTCCTCTGTCTCCCACCTCTATCTGACCCTATTCTTCTCTATTCTATGTGCTTTGTGGATGCTTTCCTCACTGGGGTACCCAGGGATTAGCATCTGCCCCTCATCATGCTCTATTCTGATATATATATACATACACACACACACACACATATATATATATATGTATATATGTATATATATACATATATATATATATCAGGAAGCTAATTATACAGAGAATTATACAGAGCATGGGCAAGTCATTGACTCACTATATGAGGAGTCAGGATTCCTAGGTTCTAGTGCTGAATCCACCATTAAATAATTGTGTATGACTTTGAACAAATCACTTCATTTCTCTGGGACTCAGTTTCCCCATAAGGAAAATGAAGAAGTTTGATTAGAAGGCATAAATTCCATTCCAGCTCTACATAACTTTGTACAAATGCCTTAATTTCCCTGGGTCTCAATTTCCTGACCTGTAAAATAAAGAGATTTGCTTAGGCAATATCTATGGTCCCTTCCAGAGCTAAGATTTTGTGATACTATAACTAATCTTGTTTTCTCTCCACTCTACCTCTTACACCTTACTACCTCATTAAGGATCATGTAGGAAGGATAAGTACTGCCTAGGATCAATTGGTGAGATTATTTTCCTGGGGGAAACCTACTCCTGAGAAATAGCTCAGCAATTCGTTTAAACAAAGATTCCTTTCTTTCAACCTGGGGTCATACCACAATGTCTCAACCACCCTCTTTGCCTTTTGGGCATCTTCTCCTCATACCTCTTATGTATTTGTCATATTCCAGGTCCGTGTGGAACTTTTGTACAACCCTGCATTCTGTAGCTCCTCTACTGCCAACAGACGATATCGACAAACCCTGAGTATTGAGCCTAGTTCCTCCCGTGTGGTACCATTAGTCATTGTCCCTTTGGTGCTGGGATTGCATGACATTGAAGTGAAGGCAGCTGTCTGGGGTGCTTATGTGGCAGATGGAATAAAGAAAAAACTGAAGGTTGTGGTGAGTTCCAGCCTCCTTCCACGAGAGAACAGATGCTGTCAGTAAAACACATTCCTTGATCAACATTTTCCTCCTTCTTCCTTCCTTTTCCCTTTCCTTGGTGGTATACATATTGCCCCCAGAAGGAAGCCAACTAAGGGTAGGATTCATTTGAGAATGTGATAATGGAGCACAGAAGACCTGAAATTAAAAATTTAGTCATTCATTTCGTTCCAAGGTCTGGCAAGTTTTATTCTCTTCTCATTCTAAAATGGTCACTTTCCCCTAAGATTCCCATTAGTTCTACTTCAGCAACCAGTTTCTTCTTCTTGGTAAGAATCAGTCTCCTGAAGGGGGTAAAGAATCTGGAGTAAATGACTTAAAATCTAGGAATTAAGGGCTCTTGGCCTAGGATTGAGTATATTTAATGAATGATGGTAAAGTTGAATTTTCCTCATCTTGCACATGTAATTCAAAGTATTTTAGACTAAAAAGGAAGGAAAACAAAAAAAAGTACCTGTGTATAGCCTCTAAGCTATAGGTAAGGAGTAACTATAATATAGACAAAAGAATCGCAGAAGTTCACAGAATCAAAGAAAAGAGACCCACTAAAATATGGAATCTCCAATGTCTATACACAAGTCTGAAGTATGAAATAATGTGAACTAGAACTCCTAAGTCAAGGAGGCAAATTTGACCAAACAGGTATCACTAAAATTTGATGAGATGAAACTTTTAACTTGAATTGAAATCTGAAAGGGTATACCGTATTTGAAAGGATAGGTAAACGGGGATTAAGTGGTTTAGTGTATCAAGAACCATTGTGCATTAAACAAATATATTCTCTTAACAAATGCAGAAAGTTAGAGAGAAGAGCCTTTGGGTGAAAATTAACTAAGGTGGAAATATAAGTATATTATCATCAAAGTCTACTACAAACCATCTGGATGGAAATGGGAAATAGATTAGGATTTCAGGAAGTAGAGCACAAGTTTGGCTCAATAGTGAGATAGTAGTGACAGGAAATGGCAATTTTCCACACTTCTTGTGGAACTCTTTCTATTCCAAAATCAGATTAGCTAACCGTTTCTTGATTTGCCTTAATTTCAGCCTTCAAAGAAGAGGAAACCATGAAATAGAAGCCCAGACTTGTATTCTGGGCTCAATTCTTACCAACAAGGAATAGAGAGTTGCTAAAGTAGAAATATTAGGAAGGTTGGGAGGAAGTGACCAGTTTAGAATTTATACTAGATAAGGAAAGGAAAGTTTATCATAATCCAACATGCACCCTACATTTCAAGGAAGCAAATTAAAAGGATACAGAAAATGACAGGAGAAGCCAGTGTAAATGGGATGAGAAGTTCTTGGGAATTAAACTTTGAAAAAATGAAAATTATTGGGATAATGAAAAGGAAGTGTGCCTCCTGAGATAAATGTGGATTCACAAGGAACTTAGATGAACTTCAAATATGAAGACAGGGAAGCAAGGACAAATAATGGATGATGGATAAAAAAGTGTGCCAAGGTCATATATGCAGTAAAAAAAAAAAAAAAAAGTTGCCAAAGCTTTCAGATAGGCTGAGGTTGGGGAAAAATGCTAAGAAGAACAAAATGGAGGAGGGGAGGTTAAACTATTAGTGTGGAATGGTGAAAAGAGCTGTAGACTTGGATTTCAAAAGTCTTGAGTTTATCAAATCGTGTCTCTGGCATTTCTAGCTGTTTGACCAAGGACAATCTCAGACCATTTTATAAGACCTACCTACTAACTTATAGAAGGGTGTTGCTTAGGATAGATGGTATGAACATAACAAGTAAAAGGGAAAAGTGAAGCTATTCAGCTCATTAGTTTTTCTACCAAAGAGAATAATCTTTGAGCTGGAAAAAGCAGAACAGTAATAGCTAATAGGAGATTGAAATCCTAAATAAATAAGGGAACACCTATCTGTCCCTGATACATTTAAGTCACCAGGCTCAAATTAAGTATAACTGAAAAAATTGGCAGATCTAACTCCTGAGCCATGGTCAGATCGAAAGAATAGGAAAGGTACTTGCATGACTCAAGAAAGGAAATGACTGGCCCAGTTTTCAAAAGAGGAAAGTGTGGCATATGCAAACTGTAAACTGACTTCATTTTCTGGAAAATTTCAGTGGTGTATTATTAAACATGTCCTGGGCCAGACAGTGAATTTAGAATCTGAGACACACGGAGTCCATCTAACATTTAACTAAAGGCTCACTTAGCAGTAGTGTAGAAGGTAGATTTAGCAAGGATACAGCATTGATTCTGTTGGGTGCATTTCCCCTCTGCCTCTATATTTACCCCGAAGGTGTGCCCCAGTTATCAAAATGTAGCAAACCTGAGGATCAATCATCTCCTCCTGTGGTGAGTTTATCCTTCGAGGACAAGGAAGCCTAATTGATGGTTCAGCCTTAGTCCCTTGAACCAAGAAAGTCTCAATTATGACTTGACTGACTTTTTAGGGGGAAAACTAACCTAGCCTATAGTTAATAGTGATTACTTCTATCACATCCCACCCCTGGGTGGTAAGTTGCTAAATACCCTATAGAGAACCTTCCACCATCTAAATAGCCTTAGAGCTCTAACTGGACTCTCCTCAGGGATAAATAAACCATGGTGTAGGAAGAACTGGAGAAATATTTCAGATTTTTTTAAAACAATAGAAAGGCACCCAAAAAGACAATAATGTAAGAGCTCCCAGTAGAAATAAAATGCTTAGGTGACCAAATATGGAGAAAAATTAAGAAAACCTATCTCAGCCTTCATCTCCACCCTTTGGAAGGATCACATCTCAGATTTTAGAGATCTGGTCCAGGCAGTCTAAATAGGCAGTGTTTGAGGAAGTTCATAATGGAATAAGCAAGAACATCATCATGTTTGTCAGAACCACATCAACGATGATATTTCTGGTGTAATCACTATTTTTCAATCTCAGGTCAGGGTTATCTCCATTAAGGTAACTGGAGTCATTGATCTCTTGAATGCAAATTATCCTGGGGCAAGAATTGATACTGAGACTCATCTCATTCCACCATCTACTCAATGTTCCCTAGACCACCAACTAAAATCCTTCCTCTCATAGTAATCCCATTGAGGGAGAAGAATACCAGACCTTTTCTCCTGTGACACCCTCTGACTAAGAAGGATTTATCTGTTGACATCAGGTACTGTAGCAATCTGGAAAGAAGTATCAGTTTGCAGTAAATGGAAGGCTATAGTGGGCCTGTCCATGCTGCTGCTCATGGTCTCTACACCATTATGAGAACCCTGTAAACACACTTGGTTTTCTTTTCTTCTCCCTTGAAAATGCAGTAAAATCCTTGAGGGCAGAGAGTATTCCATTTTTAAATCTAATTATTTTCAGTGCCTAGCATAGTACATTTGTTTAAATTGAATTTGAATTTTCTGGTTTTGTCTTTTTTCAGCCTGAGGGAATTAGAGTCAAGCAGACTGTGATGAATGTTTTCTTGGATCCAGCTGAGAAGGGAGAAGGTGTGGTGAGAATATGGAGTTCACAGATCGTTATCCTTACAACTCTTCACAAATCCCCTCATCCCGATATTGCATTAGCACTTAGCACAATGTCTGGCACATAGTGGGTGGTTAATAAGTATTTAGTTATTGATAGTGCATACATACATACGCCACTGTGTGGTGTAGTGGATAGAGAACTGGACTTGGAATTAGGAAGACCTGATTTTGAATCCTGCCTCAGACGCTTAGTAACTTTGTGATCCTAGGAAAGTCACTTAGCCTTTCCTAGCCTCCATTTCCTTATCTTTAAAATAGCAGCTACCTCTCAGGGTTGTAGAGAGGATCAAATTAAATGACATATGTTAAACACTTTGCAAATCTCTATAAATATTAGCCATTATTACAAATATCCTTCAATAGTTCTTTGATACATCCATAATTTCAAAATACATATTCCATACATGGTGCAAATATCAACCCATCTACCCTTTCTTGTCCTGTGCTTTTCCCATCTATGATCTCCCATAGATCTTCTTTAGAGAATTTATCCAGCTTCCTGGAGTGTTCTCTTTGGGTCTTTCAATATCTCATAGGTTTGAAAACTCTAAAGGACTATAAAAAAGTAATATGAAATTATTGAAATAACAAAGCATATTTGGGAGCCATTCCTGCAAGGGAGGAAAAGAGAGCAAATGAGGTAAAACTAGAGAAGACAGTCAAGAGTGTGTGGGAGCAAAGAGCAGGGGACATCCAAGGGTTTAAGGTTTTTAATCATTGTGTTCATTTCCATGCATATGCTAGCAAAAACACCACATATTAGGAATATCCATTGCAGCAAGTTCTAGTGAACTTGATCTTCCTACCACTCACCAGGTTCTACTACTCATCTATGCCTCCTTCCTGATCAGAGAATAATTTTATCATTACTTACTCAGTTCATACCTGAGGTAGCACACTCAATCACTGCTGCCTCAGACTCAAATCAATGAAACTATAAATATTTACTGAGTGTTGGTTATTTAAAAGACAATAATAACTCATTTTTGCATTTGCATATTTTGTATTTTTTTTACGTTTTTTTGCATTTGTATGGGTCTCATCAGAACTTCACACAATCCTGAGGTAGGCACTTAGTCTCTAGATGAGGAAACAGAGGTACAAAGAAGTTAAGTGTCAGAAGCAGGATTTGAAGTTAGACCTTCCTAAATCCAAATCTAGCACCCATCCATTCATTACTCCAGGTTGCCTCTCTAAAACATTTATACAACTATCCTTGTCTTCTAAGACAGGCTTTAGGAAGTTTTTTGACCAGTAGTCTGAGACCTCATGAATTCCTACACGATTTACTTCATCAGTGGAAGTGACCTCAGTTCTCAAAGGCTAGGCTGATAGGACACAAGCTCTGGCAGCTCTGATGGACCACTTAGTGAAGAATTTTTTTTCAGCTGTGGCAACTCAACTCAATACATGTCATGATCCAAAACCATGGTGAATGCTTTCATCAAGAAAATTTCAGTTTCATCAAGGAAGTCACAGATCTCCTTTTGGAACTCCCATTTGAAATTCTATTTTACCTTGTACCCTCTTTATTCTTTAACATGTGATCCTTTTTCTTAGCCTCTTCCATTCCTGTCTCTAGTCTACACTCTCTGTCATCAATACCATGAATGTTAATGAATGTCTGACAATTATCCTGAGATGTATAATTCTTTTGCACCTTTGTCAAGGAAGAAGGTGCCTATTTCTAGAGCCTTTCCACAAAAAAAAATTATTTTTTGCTTTGATGCCTCAGATAATGAGCAGAACATAGTAGTGAGAGCAGCAGATCTGGCAAACATGGTGCCAGGCACTGAATCAGAGACCCAAGTCATTATACAAGGTAAGAACTGTATTTTGCTTCAAAAAATTTCAGTGCTTAATAATACATCATCATTAGACTTACTTTCGTTACAAACTACTGATTTCTAAAAGAGATCCCAAACTCATTTTATTAATATTTCAATAACTATTTCAATAATGTTGTTTCCTTTATACCTGTATGTATTTTCTTTCATTTATTTAAAAACATTATTCTGAGAAAGAGATCCTTAGGCTTCACCCAAATGGGTCTGTGACCTAAAAAAAAGTTAAGAACCCCTGAAGATGAATTTTAGCATCCTTTCTAACTCTGGAAAGCCAGAAACATAAAGTATCCTGATACTTTTGAGTGCAGGGTGGGATTTGGTTCACAATTTTCACAAGCTTAGTTGTGCTTAGCTCTGATGTTGTATTTAGAATAATACAGCAAACACTTCATCCATATGGGCCTAGTACATAGTAGATGCTGAGCAAGAGATTATTAACTAAATGACTGACAACATAATGGCTCTGTCTCACAGGGAATCCCATAGCCGATATTATTGAGGAAACCATTGAAGGCAAGTATGTCTCACAACACATTGTCCTCCCAAATGGCTGTGCAGAGCAGACCATGTCTACAACTTCCCGTGCAATCATCAGTGCCCACTTTCTGGACAGCACAGAGCAATGGGACAAGGTTGGAGTTCACCGCCGAGAAGAGTCCATCAACAACATTAGGCAGGGTGAGTGACTGGTCAGTGACCCAAAACTAAGAGATCTCAGAGTTTTTGTAGTAAAAATGATGTCCATCAAATTCTTACTGGACAATTTGCCATGTCTCCAAAAACTTTGTCGTGATCCATGCCTTTTTGCCATTTTACTTCATTCTAGCAAACCAAGAAAATATGGGTTGAACTCTGGAAGATTGAGAAACTGAACATTTTACCATCTCCCCATGGTAGATAGGCTGAAGGCCCTCTTCTTGTCCCCTCCCAATCACAGGAGCTCAAAGTTTTAACATGATCAATCCTCTGGATTCCTAGGGATCCACAAAGGCAGAAGAGCAGCAGAGTCCTCCACATTTTAAATGTGGAAAATTCAAGACCTAAGTCAATTTCAATGATTCCTGCAAGTCTCAAGATAATAACAATTTGTACTCATGTGAGAGCATTTCTAGGTTTACACTTTCCTCACAAAAATATCATGAGATAGTTCAAATATTATTGTCATAATTTTTAATGAAGAAACAAGTCATCTGTGAGGTATAGATGACAGTAACATAAGCTTGTGATAGTGATTGGTTTTGGATCCAAGTTTTCTAACTCTTAGTCCAATACTTATTTTGAAAGGGGTTGTTTAATTCTCTATTTTGGTACCTCCAGTGCCCTGCACATAGTAGGTGCTGTTAACGAATGTTTGTTGATTAATTAAGAACATGAGAAGTAATGTGTAATCATCCTAGAAAAATAAGCTAGAGCCAGGTGACAAAAGCTTAAATATCAAACAGAGCTTTCATTTTATCCTAAGAACAAGGGAGAAACTTCTTTTTTAATTTAATTTTAAATGTATTTATTTTTAGTTTTCAACATTCATTTCCAGAAGATTTTGAGTTCCAAATTTTCTCCCCACCTCTCCCCTCCCCCACCCCAAAACACAGTGCATTCTTATTACCCCCTCCCCCAATCTGTCCTCCCTTCTATCATACCCCTCCCTTCCTTTATCCCCATCTTCTCTCTTCTCTTGTAGGGCAAGATAGATTTCTATACCCCATTACCTGTATTTCTTATTTCCCAGTTGCATGCAAAAACAATTCTCAACATTAGTTCCTAAAATGTTGAGTTCCAACTTCTCTCCCTTCCTCTCTCCCCACCCATCCCCACTGAGAAGGCAAGCAATTCAACATAGGCTATGTATGTGTAGTTTTGCAAAAGACTTCCATAATAGTCTTGTTGCGAAAGACTAACTATATTTCCCTCCATTGTATCCTGCCTCCCATTTATTGTATTCTCTCTTTTGACCTTATCCCTCTCCTAAAGTGTTTGCTTCTAATTACTCCCTCCTAAGAGAGAAACTTCTTGAACAGAAAAGTAGCCCTGCCACTGCCCTGATACAATCCCTCATCACCTTGTGGCTATATTATTACAACAGCCTACTGATTGGTCTTCCTCCCTCAAGTCTCTCCCCATTCCAGTCCATCCTTCATTCAGCTGTCAAATTGATCAGTTCCAACCATATCACATAATATCATAATCCATAAATTTCAGTGGTCTCCTTCACTGGAGGGAGTGGCCTCCAGAACCAAATAAGAAATCCATTGTTTGGTCAAAAGCCATTCCTAAACTGGCCCCTTCCCAGATTTCCAATCTTTTTCTATCTGATTCCCCTCCACATACAGTGTGACACTGATATCCCTACTCATCCCCACAAATGACACTCTATTCACTTAACTCTCAGAACTTTCACTGAATTCTCCTCATGCCTAGAATTTTCTCCCTCTTCATCCTACCTTCCTCCAAATCGCCATTAAAGGCACACTTTCTACAGTCCACCTTAGTCTTAGTGACTTACCTCTAAAACAAACCTTCAATTTATCCCATCTGTATCTTGTTTGTATATAATTGTTTACACGTTCTCTCCCCCATTACAGCGTGAGTTCCTTAAGAGAGAAGACTATTTTTAGCCTTTTTACATATCCCCCGTACTTAACACAGTTCTTGGAACACAACAGATGCTTAAAAAAATGCTAGCTGACTGATACTTTATCTATTTAGTTTCTCTGTCTCTGAGATCTAAGACAAAACCCTCAAGCAATGGATGTAACTTTCCCTCTTGTTTCTTTCTATAAACCAGAGTCCAGGAGATAATGTTATTCTAACTATAAATGTTCCATAACTGTGGCTTGCTCTGAGCCTGAGCTAACTGACACTTACTGTACCATGTATATCCACATCTTCTGTTTGTAGGTTTTGCAAAAGAGATGGTATTCAAAAAACCTGATCACTCCTATGCAACATTTTCTGGGAATCCCTCCAGCACCTGGTGAGCCTGTCCCATTGGCATGAAGTCATCCCTCCACCAAAGTAGACAAGAGGAACCCTAGTATAAAGTTCTGAATACTAATTCTACTCTATGAGAGCCTTAGGACAGGTGTTTACATAGGGTACCCGATAAAGCAAACAGGACCAGCATTCTCGGGTTCTAATTTCAGTTCTGGCTCTAATTGACCAGTCTTGCGGAAATCACTTTAAAACAGTTCCTGCTAGTGGCGAAATTATGTGACCTTTCTGGTTACTCAACTACAAAATGAGGCGAAAGGTGATTTCTAAGGTCCCTTCTAGATCTAAAAATTCTAATAATACTTTGATCTAGGGCCTCCTCAGAGTACTAATAAAGGAACAAAACTCTTGGGCCAGATCAGCATTCTCTGATCAAGAAATTACCCAGAAGTGAGTCAGATTTCCAGAGCTAGAGCCATTGCCTCAGTTTCTCTTACCAGCCAGCCTTGCAAGTCAGTCAGTGAAGAGTCAATGAGCATTTATTAAACTCCTGCTGTGTGCCAGGCCCTATTATAAAAGAGATGGTATTCAAAAAATTGATGTTTTCTTCATAGATTATATAAAATTTCCTCCTTGGGAATCACATGGAACTCTATTATAAGAACGAAAGATACCTGACACCTAACCCATTTGAAACTTAGAATCTCAAAATGTTAAAGTTCAAAGGCACTCTTGATATGACTTAATAGACTTTCCTCATAAAGCAGGTAAGGAAACAGGATGTGGTGAGAAAGTCATTTACCCAAGGCAACATAATGTTTTAATGACCTGATATTTGGTTATGGCCATCTCATCTCAAGTTTAGGTTTTGGCCTGTGCACATGATAATTCTTGGAAGGACTTTGCTGAAAACCAGACTAATGGTTTCCCCATGGTTGCTTCTCTTTAAAAGCTTATGGTTTCTCCTGCTGTAGCTCCTATGACAAGGAGTGAAATAAATGCATAGTGTATTAGACATAGACACATAGACACAGACATAGAGAAAGTGCTTATGGTGTCTGGGAATAAAAGAAATCTATGTGTAATAGAGGCATCACACAGACTTAGATCACCTCAAAGGGCCTCACCCATGTGGAAGACACTAGGGACCTGCTTCTGTGAGTCAGAAGTGGCCCATGTGTGGCCATTCTGTGTTGACCTACCACATGGTTATAAACAGCCTTTTTCCATTAGTACTGGAGCAAGAACTTTTTTCTTTCCTTTAAAAATACTTAATTGGGCATGAGATTTTCTTGTATTCTTTAAGGATGAAAGATTCCTTCACTCTTTGCAGGTGAAACTGTGGAAGTGTGGAAAGGCCTCAGAACCTTCTCCATATCTCCATTCCCAGCTTAAGCCATGTGGTCTAGAGGAATGGGTCTGGGAAGGGAGGAGTTGAGCTTTTTATTCATCCTTTACAGTTGTAGATACAGAGAGTGAAGTCTCTGACACAGGATTCCTGCCAGGAATGTGGTAGCTGCAGCCAGCCCAGCAGTAAAGTCCTGAGGAGTGAGGGTCCCCAGACACTAGCTAGGTGGGGCTTTGGATTTGAAGTTGGTGGAATGAAGGCAGTGGAAAAGCTGAGCTAAGCTGTGGGGCTTATAGGGTTAGTATCTCTGTATTGGCTCCTCAGGAATCCTAGCACTTTTCAGTCCCCAGGGTTCATACTCCCAGACTCATGACTCTATTGCCCAAACATGTAACTGTATAACTGAAAAAAAGGATTAATGAAAAAGACTAATACTCCAGGCCTCACTTCTCCAAGGCATGTGGCTTCAGAAGAAGACTGAATTCAATTAGTTTCAAATGCAAAAACAAACAAACAAAAAAGAGTTCCAGCTACGCAGCCAGTGGGAAAAGACTATTCACAACCATGTGGTAGGCCAATGATATCCACACATGTACAAGTTCTTCTGTTTTCCAGAAGTGCATTTCCCCCAGCATCTTCCAAGGGGGTGACACCACTTTAGGTGATCTAGACATACACCAAGCTCCCCACTACATGTGCATTAGTCTCTTTTAAGATCAAAGCAGAAAACTATGTAAAATTCTATATTGGTTTTGAATCCTTAGGATGACAGCCTACTTAGTGAAAATGTTCTCCATGGCCAGTGGACTAGTGTACATTGACCAGGAATCCCTTTGTGGGTCAGTCAGGTGGTTGATACTACAGAGACAAGGACCTGATGGAGCCTTCTTTGACACAACGATTCCATACTCAACAAGTATAGTGGTAAGTTTCCTCCGTTCCAAAGGCCCAGGGATCAAGCACTCATTCTGACCATTGAGATCTATCGGAATGTCACCAAAAAAGCATGATAGGAATGAGCAAAGCTCCCTACAGGTAGAGAGGAAACAGGATGATGTATGAAGTAAGCCCTCAGGGAGATAGCTGAGAATAAATGTGAGTGACAAATGAGTAGTAATCTTTATTTTAATTTTCATATTTAGAGCGGCATATAGGATCACAGAATTGAGAGCTGTAGGAGATCTCAGCAACCATCTAGTCCTAACCAAACATTTTAATGATGAGGAAACTGAGGTTTAGAGAAATGAAATGATTTGTCCAAATTCAAGTTCTGAGCAAGTGGCAGAACCAGATCTAGAATCCAAGCCTCCTGACCGTCAGGAGTGTGCTCTTTGTATCACATTGGTCGACCAGACCTGGATTTGCAAACCTTGGCCTGCAGTGGAACTTAAATGACTTTGTTTCGAACAATAAGGGACCAACTGGTTTTTCATAGCCTTTTCTTCCTTTGAATTAAATACCATAAACATCGATTAAATACCAATTGCATACAGAATCTTTTGCTAGGCACTGAAGAAGATAGGAAGTTCAAATGAGATCCTTGCTGTGATAGAGCTTCCAGGAAGATAGGCAAAGTGAGACAATGCAGAGGACATTCCCACCTCCTCACCCCCCGAAAATCAAGGGGCAGAACAGAGGCTCATGAAGTGATAGATAAGATATTAGACAGTTAATGCATATTAATGAATATCAAACATTAGACAGACATTCTATCTAATCCTATCTATTCTACATATAGCTATGTAGGCAGACAACATATAAGATATAATTAAAGTAGGTAATCTATGGGTCTGTACTATAATATCACTGGTATTGGCAGCTGCTGGCAAGGAAATTGCCAATCAAATTGGCACCTAGTTTGCAACTTATAATTTTACAGAGCTGTTTAGGAGCACTGAGAGAATGTGACTTGTCCAGGCTTATGCAGCCAGTATGTGGCAGAGATGGGACTGGATCCTTGATATTCTTGACCCTGAGGTGAGCTCTTTCCATTACAGGGTGATAGTATATAGAACATAATTTATATCTCTGACAGGTAAAAGGGAACAATCCAATGGTAGCTTTAGGACTAAAATCCACTAAAGCATCTTGGATAGATTTCAGGGGCTCTGTAAACTTGAATGGGAAAAAAAGTATATCTTTATTTCCTTTGTAATGCTATGTATTTTATTTTATGTGTTTTAAAATGTTATTCTAAGAAGGGGTCCAAAATCTTCACCAGATTGCCAAAGGTGTCCATGATACAACAAAGGTTGAGAACAACCCATTATAACTAACCATAATTTGTCCTGGCATCCATACATGAGACCATTTCTTTATCTTCTTTCATCTATATTCATGCCAATGGGTCCCCAAACTGCAAATACTAACTTGCTTTCTATATTTTCTTTTTTGTATTTGGTAAACTGCAGCTTTTTCCACAGGGAAAACAAATTTGTAAAAATGAGATATCAACTTTCTCAGCCAACAAAAGTTATTTCTTCTCGTTTTTTTCCCTTTCTTTTGGATTTCTCTAATATGAGTGTGGATTTTTCTTGTTCTCTAGGGAGGCTATGATTACCAAAATTCTGAAGTCACGCTCACAGCATTTGTGGTTGTTGCCCTAGAGGAGTCCAGACCATACTGTGGGGACCATGTGCAGGTCAGTGGGCATGGATGGGTGGTGTCCACAATCTTCCTTCAAGCCCCTTTTCCACTAGCTTTGGAACTTATGATCTATAACCCTGAGCCCATCAGATACTCAAATTCCTGCTCCCCAGCAATTTCTTCTCTTCTAGTGTCCAACTGAATTCTATCCTCTGCCTATTCATGGATTCCATTGAGGTCTGAGATCAGACCAAGAGAATAAGTGCCCAAGGGTAAAAATCTATTATAATTCTATGCCCTTCCTACATTTCCAGTCTTTTTTGTGGCATCTTCCCTCCACTCTGGTGATGATCCAGCTACCCTGACCTTCTTGTTGTTCTTTGAACAGAATGCTCCATCTCCCAACCCTCAGCCTATACAATGTATATCTGGAATTCTTCTCTGCCTCTGAGTTCTGTCAGTATTCCCCAACTGCTATTGCTTTCCTTTCTAAGGTTACCTCCATCTACTCTTTATATATCTTGTATATAGTGAGTTATTGACATGTTGTTTCCTCCTTTAGAATGAATGACCCCCGAGGGTAGGGACTATTTCTGCCCTTCTCTGTATCTCTAGAGGCATTTGGTGGCACAGTGGCTAGAGTGCTGGGTCTAAAGTCAGGAAAAATTGAGTTCAAATCTAGCCTCAGAAATTTACTAGCTATGTGATCCTGGGCCAGCCACTTAACTTGTTTGCCTCATTTTACTCAACTGAAGAATTGGCATAATAATGGCATCTACCTCTCAGGGTTGTTATGGATATCTAATGAGGTAAAAATTTGTAAAAAAAACAAACAAACAAACAAAAAACAAACAAACACCTAGCACAGTGCCTGGAACATAGTAGGCACAAGATGAATGCTTATTGCCTTTCCTAGTGCTTAGATAGTATCTGGTACATAGTAAATGATTAACAAATAGTTGTAACTGACTGAATCTGTCCCTTGGTATCAGCTATTCCTCCAGTTATGAATTATTTGAAAATTTGGTGTGCACTCCATCTATGTCCTTATTAAAGTCACTGATAAAAAAATTTAACACCTCCAACCCAAACACAGATTTGTGGAGATCTCCGAAGTCAACTAGAAATAACTAATTACTCAGTAGATCCAGCCATTCAACTAGTTCTAAATCCTAGTTCCACTAGCCCACACCCTTTCATATTTCTCCCAAAAAGCATGAGACGCTTTTACAGATGCTTCACTAGCGCCTCGTGATGCTACATCAACAACATTCTCCTGGTCGGCCAATTGAGTAACCCTTTACAAATAGAAAATAAAGTTAGTCTGCTTTATGTCTTCTTGATGAAGCCATGCTGTTCTTCGTGATTACTGCTTCCTTTTTTAGATGTCTACTAGCCAACTCTTTAATAATACATCCTCAGATTTTGCCAGGAATTGAATTTAAGTTCACTGGTCTATGATTTTCATTGTTCTATGATTTTGCATTCTCTTCCCTTTTTGAAAGTCAAGGCAATACTTGCCCTTCTCCATACCTGTGGTACATATCCTATTCTCCAAGATGAATAAATGAATGAATGAAAGACATTCATTGAAAACTTACTATTTATCAAGTACTATGCTAAATATTTTTGGGGTAATAATAATAATAATAAACCTCAAAACTTGCAAAACACTTTACAAATCTTATTGGATTCTTGTAAAAGTCCTAGAAGTTAGGTGCTATTATTATCATCATTTTACAAATGAGAAAACCAGTGTAGACAGAAGTTAAGTGACATTCCCAGAGTCACACAGTTACTAAGTGTCTCAGCTCAAATTCGAGCTCAGGTCTTCTCCACACCAGTTCCAGTGCCACCTAGCTGCATCCTATGTCAAATATAAATAAAAAAATGAAAAAAACAATCCTTGAACTCTGGGACTTTATACTCTAACAGGGGGAGACACACATACAGGAAAATGGTAAATGGAAAGAGGAATTTTTTGAATGTCACTGATGTGATTCAGTAGCTACGTCAGTTTTTTTAAGTATCAGATCTAGTTCTTCAGGACCATCATGTGATGATGGGCCATTGCTAATAAGAAGGAAGGAAAGGAAAAATAGTAAGATGGTCTTTTATGGTGACAGTAGACATGGTTAAAACTGGAAATTTGTCTCTTTTCCAAAGGGTAGGTAGTCTCACCACCATATGTCTTGGCATCAACAGACTGGATAGTGCTATAAAATGGGAGAAAGGAGAGATTCTGTCCTTCTTGAATCTTCTCCATAGCAGACTCTGTAGCTCTCAGGACATAGGGAAAGAGAATGGAGTCCCTTCATCTGTCCCTGACTCCCACCCAGATTTAGAACGTCAGGGGCTGTGAGAATCTTGTCATCTGAGCTTCTCACAGAAATAGTCTTAGAGTTAGGTGGGATGTCAGAGACCATTGACCTTAACCAATCCATTCCTGAAATGAAACAAAGAAAAATCCCTAATAATGGTAATCTAGCCTTCACTGGAAGACCTTAGTAAGTGGCTACTGATGGAATGATTGACTCAAGTGAGGGAAAACTCATTTAGTCCACTTCACTTTTATATAGTTCTCACTGTTAGACTGTTTTGGGTTTTGTTATAATTCCGTGCCCCTGCCCCCCACACATACATCTCCTGTTCTTACTCCTCAGATTTTCAATGGAAGCATTGCCAAAGCTGTGAATTTCCTTGCACAGAAGTACCCTCAACTAACTCAAACCTATGAGGTGACCCTGGCCTCTTATGCCCTGGCACTGATGGGCAGGCTGGATAATGAGTCTGTGCTTCTCGATGCAGCCACTGGTGAGTCAGAGGCTCCTTTCAGTTCAAGAAAAAGTTAGAAGGATTTGAGGATAAATTTGAATTTATCAATCAACAATATAAAAAACACTTAATCTTCTCCAGATACAAAAATGAAACAATTCTGGACCTCAAGAAGCTTATATTCTAAAGGGGGAAACGATATGTAAAAGTATAAGCATATATACAACATAGACTGTCCCAAAACTCAGTGAAGTTTCAAGATACTAGGGCTTAAATGCAAACTATTAGATTAATTTAGGCTATTAGAGCTTCAAAGTCCATTAAGACTTTTAGGACATCCTACATACAAAATAAAGATGAGATACTTTGGGGAGGGAGTACACTAGCAACATGGAGACTATGAAGATCCTCTTGCCAAAAGTGGTATTTGAACTGAGTTTTAAAGGAAACCAGGGATTTGGAGAGGCAGAGGTGAGAAAGTAGTACCTTCTAGATATCAGGGGACAGCTATTACAAAGAAACACTGGTAGGAAACGAAGCATCATGAGCATAAAGGATGTCAGGAACAAGGGCAGAACTGACCCCACCAAACTGGCCCCCAGGGTATATCTTTTGTTAACTTTCTGCCTGGTGCCATCATCTTGGCTCTAATGAGCATGGGTCTTTGACAAACTACTTCAAGAAAAACCAGCTTGGCTCAGTCTTTGTCTCTATTTTCTGCTTGTCCCTAGATGGGAATCACTGGGAAGACAAGAGATCCCTCTATTATGGTATCGAGGCCACTTCCTATGGACTACTGAGTCTTATACACTTGAGGAAATTTCAAATGGCAACAGAAGTAGCCCAGTGGTTGATGTTACAGAAAATCTATGAAGGGAGCTATGGAAACACTCAGGTAAGGACCTATCATAAGGCTTTTTCATACCTAATTTTACAGTGAATTCACTATTTCTCAAAGATCATGGTTGACAGAAAAGGCTCTGTGTGTGTGTCTGTTAGGGGAATAGGATGGGATTTGGGGGTGGTATTTGTGCAAAAGGATTAGGAAATGGGAGCTAGATTCTGTCTGGTCTAACTGCCGTGGGCTGCCGGGTCCTTCTTACCTAACTCAGGTCTTCGGTGATCAGCCGGATAAACGTAATGAGAAAAGAGACCTCCAGAGTCAAATAGAAGTGTAGGCTTTATTCTGGATACCAGCTACATGTCAGCATGCTGGACGAGTTCTCCCTGTGGAGCACCCTTCTCCTTCCAGAGGAGAGAGGAACCCTTCCCTTCTCAGTATACAGGGCTAGTGCTCCCCATGGGAGCCCCCAACAGGAGCACCCTTCTCCCTCCCGAGGAGCAAGGAAAAGGGACCCTCAGGCTTTCCTGTCCCCATTTAAGCTCTCCCAGCCACATAGTTCACTCGTGGACACTGTGCATGCTCTCAGCCCCTTAGCCAATTAACAACAGGTGTGCTCAGACCATGGACCAATCTCAAGGGTGGGATGCTCTTCCCAACAAGTTTCCACTGAGAAGAGGTGGAAAAACGAGATAGCTCGTGTCTCACTCCTCAATTCCCAGCTGCTCTCTGGGGGGCCTCGTGAGAGTTCGGTGGTTTCAAGAACCCTCACCTTTACCTGTCTGAGACCATTCACGTGAGAACTGAGCTTACACTCCAACAAGATTCTATGAATAGCCTTCTGATATGTCCCATAAGTCACAGATGAGAAATGTTGGGGGGATGGGGGAATAAAATACCTTCAGCAGATGAACCCAGTATCCTTATTGTATTCATCCTTTGCCATCACAGAAATCTTGCATGACTTGCACTTGACTTTGTTTTGAGTAAGGGAGGGTTGTGCAAGTCACCAGCCTCACTTCTCCTCCAGAGCCATCTGAATCCAGTGACCAGATATTCATCAGGATGACTGGAGATGACCCAGGATGCATTGGGAAAACTTGGGCCCTTTAGGCCAAGGTCTTTGCAGGTATTCACTTAGGATGAGGTAACACCTATTCATTGAATAGGCCTGTTTAAGAAGTAGCCAAGGCATGGCCCCTTTAATGAGGCCAAGAAAAAGAAAGATATCAGGCTGGGTGGGAAACAGCAACAGTTACTACTGATAATCACTCTAAAGCCAGGAGGGTCCAGAGGAGCCCTTAGGCAGGGGTCCATTGGTGGCCCAGTTTCAGAATGCAGTGGGTTTAACGTTTTGGGAGAGGACAGGAAAGGACCTTAACTTCTTAGTTGAAGGAGCTAACCAGGCCTAAAATCATCACAGACCATCAAAGTTACATGAATCTTAGAAGTCATCTAGTCTAATGCCCTTCATTCTGAAGACAAGAAAATTAGGCTCTGAAAGAAGTCATTTGTTTCGATGAGACAGAGTCAATAACTAAGCAAGAAGGAAAAGGAGCCACCTACTCTCCTTCTGCTTAGTCAAAAAGGAGTATATAGGAGATAATGCTAAGCTGATCCACAAAAGAAGGAAAGGATAGAGGCAGGAAATTAGAAAGGGAAGTGGTATTCCAGACGCAGCTGTAGGGTCATGAGAAAAGATAAAAGGAAAGACACAAGATGAACAACCAAAAATCTGGCTAAGACTAGGAAGACATGGAGCCACTGGGAAGCATTGCCCTGTCTGGCACTCATGATCTCAGCTGGCAGTTCCTTCTTCCAGTTATGAGGACCAATACTTTTATGTGTTCCATAGTAATTTCTGGGTCCCATTAGTATAGAATTCCTACCTATTATCCTAGAACTAATCCAAGGAGATGGAAGCTAGAGGACATACCACAAGTAAAAATCATGATAACCAAGCTATGCTAAGAAAAAACAAACCTCAATGACATCACAAATGGACAGAATGATATAGTGGAGTGAAGATATCATAGCTATAGTCTCAGCTCTGCCACTAACTTGCTGTGCTGTTGAGTTATTTAACCTCTGGGGACCTCAGTTTCATCACCTGTAAAATGAAGAAGATCTCTGAATTTTCTTTGGAAAAAATTCATAGTGAAGCCAAGAAGATGAAATAAGGAGTGACAAATTAAATAATACATTTCTCTTTAAAAAAGAGAGACAGAGAAGACTCAGGGAACAGTACGGGATGATAGCCATCTTCAAATATTTGGAGGTTTGTCTCTTTGAAAAGAAATTAGACTTGTTCTCCTTGTCTCCCAAAAGACAGAACTGAAAACTGAAGCAAATGTAGATTAAATTATTTGCCCAAGGCCACACAGCTAGTAAATATCTGAGGCCAGATTTGAACTCAAGTCTTCCTGATTCCGGGTCCAGCACTCTATTCACTATGTCCTCTTGCTGTCAAACCACCCATTTCCTCATTTTTTATGTTGAAACAATATTCCATTACATTCACATACCAAAATTTGTTTAGCCATTCCTCAGGAGATGGGAATCTCCCTTGGTTTCCAGTTCTTTGCTACTACAAAAAGAGCTGTTCTAAATATTTTTGCACACATGGAAATTTGTCTTTTTTTTATTTTTTTTTAAATCTCATTGACCTAGTGGTAGTATTGATGCATCAAAGGATATGCACAGTTTAGAGATTTGGGGAGCCATACTTCCAAATCATTTTCCAGAATGACTGGACCAAATTCAAACAGTACATCAGTGCACCAGTTTTCTCTCAGTCCTTCCAACAATTATCATTTGCTATTTTTGTCATCTTTGCCAATCTGGGGAATGTGAGATGGAACATAAAGTTGCATTAATTTGTATTTCTCTAATTATTGGTGATTTGGAGCATTTAATTTTTTAAAATATATTTATTGATAGCTTAGATTTCTTCCTTTGAAACCTGCTGATTCATATTCATTGACCATTTATCTATTGGGAAATAGCTGTCTTTGAACCATTGGTTCTTATAAACAAAGATGACATAACTATTTACAGGTTATCAACTGTTTGCTATTGGATGTCACTCATGGTACCTTATATGCCCCTGAGTAAGGGCATATATACCCAACTGTCCAGGCCTATTCTTTCCAGGCTTGAAGTAGCGCAAGTTGTTATTTCTCAGTTTATCTGGATGGAACTTCTGATGTACAGTCATGGGTATTATATGTGTGACTTCACCATCTGTTTTCTGACTTTTAGACCCTCATCATGGCTCTACAAGCTTTGGCTGAATATCAGAAAAAGTCGTCACAACATAAAGATGCCTATTTGAAAATTTCTCTGCACTTACCAGGCCGTCAATCCACCATCAATTACCAGATAGACTATTCAAATAATATGTTGAGCAGAAGAACTGAGGTATGTTTTCTCTGTATCTTTGAGAGAGAAAGAAGACTTAATTTGTATGATCATAACAATTCAATCCTACAAACATCAAACTGCTTACTGAGGCACGATGTTAGTCATTGGGGAGAGAGACAAAAATGAAACCTGTGCCCTCATAGAACTTCCATCCAACTGCATGGAGACAATATTTGTTTGTGTTTCAGTCAGTCATTTTTTCAGTCATGGCCAACTCTTCATGACCCCATTTGGAGTTATCTTGGTAGAGATACTAGAGTATCTAGAGATACTAGATGAAGAAACTAAGGCAAACAGGTTTAAGTGACTTGCTCAGGGTCACAAAGCTAGTGAGTGTGTGAGGCCAAATTTGAGCTCAGAAAGATGAAACTGTAGCTGAAAATTTAATCCTAATGCAGCCAACCTGGTGGTGAACTTCTCCCAGTATGACTAAGTTGCTGGTCCACAGACCAGAGATGTATATAGTCTGCCACTGGGCCCATACTCAAAGTCTTTCCAGATTGGTAGAGCTTGGCAAAGTGTCTGCTGCAATAGCAGAACCTTTGGGAACTCATGATCACTTCCATGCCATGACAAGGCATCAGAGTAGAATTCTGTGTCACTTTAGTTTATTAAAAATACTTTTAAAAGTAATTCTTTAAGTATAAAGAAGGGCATCAAGAGCATTTTGCCTACACAGTGCTGTAAATTGCTAGTGCAACTATCATCTATCAACTTGAATCATCCATTCTAACTTTTCCTAATAAATATCTTTTCCCTTAGATATATTACCCATTTTGTAAAAATATTCTTCCTGATTATGTAGATATCTTCATAGATACTTTCAGGCTTCTTTCTAAGTTATATACTTGGGTTCCTGTATATCTATATCTATACATACACATACACACATACACATACACACACACACACACACACACACACATATATACACACTAATATATAGAATGTGTATATGTATATGTGTATGAGTTCATGTGTGTATATATATACATACACATAGATATAGATACACACACACATATATATTTTCTATAGTAAACTTGTTCTGTTATGAAATTACTGAGCTATCAGGGCTTAGTACAGTGTCTGGCATAAAGTAAAGGTTTAATAAATGCTTGACTGATTGGCTCTTTGACTAGCTTGGAATGAAGGAAGGAAAAAGCATTTATTAAGTGTTTACTAGGTACCAGACACTGTGCTGCAGTCTAGGTCTACAAATGCAAGCAAATAAGGCAGTTCCCACCCTCAAAATCCTATACTCTAAAGGAGGAAAATGTAACATCCTAGGAGATCTAGAGTTGGAAATCAAGGCCCATATTTTAAAATATTTTGTAAGCCTTAAATAAGCCTATTAAGGTTAGCTATTATCAATATTGTTATCCATTAACAGATAGAAGTTAAAATAATGTTTGGTTTGTTCCCAATTCTAAACAATGAATAAAATTGAATGTGGTTGAGTAGTGGGGGCAGGGGCTGGCATGGCAGTTATGACTTGCAAGAGCTCTTATGCACACCTTGTCATTGACCTTTTAGTTATTTGGCTTATTTTAGTTAACTCTGTCATGCACACCCTTCACTTGATAGCACTATGATCATAGAAAACCCAGCTGGCACAGATCTATTATTCAAATTTATGAACATTTTTATATTTGTCAAAAATCTTAATTGCCTGGAGTTAGTGTAGGATGAATTCATAACATGAATCAGAAAATATTATAAATATGTGTAATTGTCACTAAAACCAACTTGTTTGTCTGCAACTGACCCATCTGGCACAAATGTTTAATTCTAGCTCTGCTTTCTCCTGTCAATCAGGAGACTCCTGATTGGCAATAGTCATTCTCCTTATCCCCACCAGTCCCTGTCAGTATTTGGTTCATATATTCAGATAACATAAAATAATTTCAATATGAGCTTCAGCCCAATGGAAAGTCAATGGAAAGAGAATAAGGTCAGGATTCAATGACCTTGGTCTTCAACCCTATATTTGCTTCTGTGCAACCTTGAGCATATGACTGTACCTCTGCTTCCTCCTCTTTCTAAAATGAGAGTCTGACTAGATGATCACTCAGATTCATTCCAAATGATGAGATTTAGTGATTTTATAGGACTATATATGCTCAGGAGTGAGGACCAGCAAAGATGAAAATGAATGTGTCTTCCTCTTACAAACCTTCTGTGAAAATCGAGATAGCTCTGAGTTGGGAGGCAGTCTTCTCCAAGCTCTGATGCTTAAACATGCACAGATTAGGAGAATTAACCATTGAAACCTGACTAGATATTTTCTTTTAGATTCCCCCCAATTCCCACATCAACAGTAACCTGTAATCTTGTTTCAGACCAAACTAAATCAAGACTTCACTGTGAGAGTGAAAGGTACTGGTCAAGGAACAATGACGGTATGTAAGACTAGTTATATCCCTCCTTCTTCTCAGTGCTATCCAGCAAACAAGCATCAGAACACTGGGAAAGCCAACCATCATCAATTAATTTGTCAAGAATATTATTTCTGCTTCACATTTCACTGATCACTCCTTAAGGGGAAGAGCTTAGTATTTATTATTGGAGGCAACATAACAAAATTGGGAATAACCAAAATCCAAGACTTCAGGGTAATGTGGATAGGAAATTGGAAAGATGTTACTGACTGGTACATCGAGGGTTGAACTGATGGGAATACAGAGAACAGGTGTCCAACGCCTCCTTGGTCAAGCGTTCCTGGGTTCAAAAACTTCCTCTAACCCCTCTTTAAAGAAAGGGGACAGTAGGAGACAGAGGAGAGGAAGGTCATCTATAGTCCAGGGGATGGAATTCATGGTAAATCAAAAAGTAAGTCTGAAGCATATAGTTGGTCCCTCTTTTGAACATCAGTACACCATTTCTGAATTTTTTATGGAGCTCCAAACACTGTCTGATGTTAAATGGGAGGTAACTTAATTTAGTAAACATAGCACTGGACATAAGTGAAATGACTGACTTTCAGAAGCTACAATTTGCCTCTCAATGGAGATTTTCAGTCAGAGACTAGATGATCACTAAGCAGGTATGTAGTAATGGAAATCCCTCATTTGGATAGCGATTGAACTATACAGCTACTATAATCCCTGCCAAATCTAAAATTGTGCAGTTCTATGAATCAGAAAACCTGATTCCTAGTCCTGGCTACTAAAACTATGTGATCTGGGCAAGTGATTAACGTTCCTGGGTCTTAGTTTTCTCATACATTAGCAAGGTGATTGTAATATTTGTGTTGCCTACTCCATAGAAATGTAAACAGCAAATGAGAAACTATAAAGTGTGATTCAAGGGTAAGATATTATTGGTGATAGTAGGATTTTGAATAAGACTCTTTGAGAGGTTGTCTATAGATAATTTAATAAATGACAAGAACATCTGGAAGGGGCAGATCACCAAAAACTTCAGCAATTCTAAGATACTAGCATAAATCACACAGCTCCTCAGTTAGCAGAAAACCAGAAGTCAGTCAACCGGTATTTAATAAGTGCCTACTATGTTCCAGGCATTGTGCTAAATGCTGGGAACACAAAAAAAAGTTAAAAAAATTAGTCTCTGCTCTTAGGGAGTTCACAGTCCAATGGTAGAGACAGCATACAAACAAATATATACAAAGGCATGTATAGGATAAATTAGAGGTGGGCACAGAGAGAAGGCATTAAGATTAAGAAAGACTGGGAAAGATTTCTTGCAGAAGAGTGGGACTAGCTGGGAATTAAACAAAACTAGGGAAACTAGGAGGTAGAGATGACAGGGGAGAGCTCTCCAGGTATGGGGATAGCCAGTGAAAATATGCAGGAGAGTGTGTGAGAAAAGAAAGGACACCAGTGTCACTGGATCACATAACATGTGAAGGTGAGTAAAGTGCAAAGAGACCAGAAAAGTGGGAAGGGGCAAGATAATTAAGGGATTGAAAAACCTAGTAGAGAACTTTATATTTGATTCTGGAAACGGTAGGGAGCCAGTGGAATTTATTGAGTGAGGAAGAAATTGACATGGTCAGACATGCTTTAGAAAGATCAACTGAGGCAGAGCCAAGATGACAGAGAAAAGAAGCACTCAGCTGAGTTCTACTGAATTCCCCTCCAAACAATTCTAAAATAATGCCTCAAATCAAATTCTGGAGTGGCAGAACCAACAAAAAATTTGGGTGAAACAATTTTTCAGCCCAAGACAACTTAGCAGGTCAACAGGAGAGTAGTGATGGGCCCCCAGAGCTTAGTGCAGGTGGTTCAGGCCACACTATGGAAACAGCTGCATTGAGTGCAATAGCAGTTTCAGGAGCTCTCAGCGGAAGGACCGGCGGGAGCGGTGTCAAACAACAAAGAGACTGCAGGAAAGTCTTTGTGGTGCTGGGTTCAGGATCCTGTTGTATCGTCCATACTTAGTTCTGGGTCACAATCCCAAAAGGAGCAATAAAACTTGCTACAGCAGGGAAGGAGGGATCCTGGTCCCAACTCCAGGGTGGAGAGGAGTGCTTATGGTCACTAACAGGAGTAGAGGTTGACAAGTGTCATTGACAGAGGAAAGGTCTAGATGTGATAATGGAGAGTAAGGAATCTGCTGACTTCTACTCCTGACCTGAATTGTTGGGGTTCGGAAAGGGTACAAGTCCCTCACCAGTGGAGCTCTACTGGTAAGGAAGAAGAAAGAGGGGAACACTAGCAATTGCAGCTACAGGAGAGAGAGGGACCTAATCACAGTCTCAGGCCGGGAGGAGTGCTAGCTCTGGGTGGCCACAAGGAAATAAGGTCTCTTTCTGGGTAAAGACTGGAGCATAGGTCAGGAGAGCAGTGACCACACCTCTATTTAGATCATACCCCTTTGGAAGCACCAAAAACCTACAAACCCCCAGTGCTAGATCTAAAAACAGCAGCAAGCAAGGCCTGAAGCTTGAGATATTCCCCTCTACACCCCAAGAGCAGAGCCCAGCTTTGACAGCAAGTCAAGAAATGGCTGGGAAAAAGAGCAAACAACAAGAAAAAAAGAAACTAACTATAACAAGTTACTATAGTGACAGGAAAGATCAAGACACAAATGTGGAGGAAGGGGATAAAGGAGGAAGGGAGAGAATATGAAACTCAATTTTTTTAAAGTTAACATTTTTTGTTTACATGTAATTGAGAAAAAATTATACATATAATATATATATGTATTTTATATATAAATAATATATATAATTATATACATATGTATGTAAAGATCAATTTGAGACTGAGTGGAGGATGGATTGGCGTGAGAAAGACTTGAGGCAGAGAAACCAACTAGGAAGTTATTACAATAGTCCAGGTACAAGGTGATGAAAAGCAGCACTAGGATGGTAGTAGCATTAGAAAAGAAAAGGGATCATATTCAAGAGAATGTCAGAACTTTGATCTAGCTAAACAGCCGTGATGGCTGATGAGAGACTCCAAAACTTTTAGATGCCACCACTATCCTTATAACTTCTCCCTTAAAGCTTTCTTTTTCCTAATAGGTTGTCAGTACTTACTATGCAATGCCTGAAGAAGAGGATTCCCAATGTCATAACTTCAGCTTGCATGTCTCAGTGAAGAATGAGACTGGTGGTGAGTGACCTCCAAGAGGAACTTCAGAAGTTCTTGTCAAGGCTTTTGTAAAATATTCTCACATACTACATGATCATTATCATCATTGTCATTCTCCTCCTCGTGCTCTTCCTTCTCCTTCTCATCTATTACTACTACTACTACTACTACTACTACTACTACTACTACTACTACTACTACTACCACCACATTTCTCTGCTACCATTTCACATACTCCCATCCTTATCTAGTTCAATGTTAACCCCTTCTTTGTTACAATCCTCCTTTGGCCCTTATTATACCTTCTGGAATCCCATACCACACTAGAAAAATTCTTCCCTTCATAAAAGGTCTTCCTTTCATAGTTTTTCCATCTTCTCACAGAAATTTTATTTTCTCCAGAAGATACCTCACCCCTGGCAACCCTCTCCACTGGTGGAAGACTTGTGCCATATCCCAACCCCAACAATTCAGGTCAGGAGTAGAAGTCAGCAGACTCTTTACTCTCCATTATCACATCTATCCTCGGTCAAAGACACTTGTCAACCTCTACTCCTCTGAGGTGCACTCCATTCATCCATATCCGCAAATGCAATGCTTTTTGCTTTCAAATTCCAGCCTCCAGGTCACTCTCCTTTCTTTAGGAGTTCAGTACTTTTCTCAAAATCTTCTTTTCCACCCCAATTCCTTCCCTTCATACTTGAGGATCTCAGTATCCATGTAGAGGTGCTCTCAATTACCCTATTAGCTTCTTAGCTCCTATAATCAACATGATCAACTATGGTCTATAGTCAACATTACTGTATCCATGACACAAAGGAATAAGCACTGGGTTTGGTGAATTGGTAATTATGTGAACATGGACAAGTTACTTAAACTCTTTAATTTCCTAAACTGTAAAAATAAATAGGGTGGCTGAACTCTATAGCCTCTAAGCTCAGTTCAAGTTCTAAATCTCTGATACCATGCTCTTCACTCAATCTCAGCCATGCAGGAAGGTAGACATATTCTCAATGTCACCAACTTCCAATGATCTCTGAAATTCCCCTTTCTCATCATTTATCCATTTATCCCATTCATCCATTTATCCCTATGTCTCAGTTCTCTTAGTCCTATTCTTTGTCCCAATTGTAACCTCATAATCTCTCCCTCTCTATCATCGCAGTCCTTCGTCTCTTTTCTGACTTCACTTTTCTACCTTCATAGTTTTGACCATTTTGTCAGCCAGTTCAACTCTACAGTGTCCTCCACTTTTGGATTCTTGAGCTAACCCTATTAACTGTTTTCTCTTTCCCTCATGCTGAGCTGCTGGATGCCATTGAAGGAAGTCATCCAACTATAACACCTAGATTCACTAGAAATTAGTGTTATCTAACATAGATGGAGCTTTAAACTGGTTTAAACCTTCTGCTTTCTCCATGAAGTCCCTGGCTCACAAATACAATTTATTAAGAATCAGACTTATTATGTGTCAGGCACATAAGTACTGGTGATACCAAAAAAAAGTCGAGAAATTCACTGTCATATGTGGGAGATAATGTAAAGACAATTATATAAAAACAGGAGATATAAAGAATAAATTAGAGATGACTCTCAAAGGGAAGGCACTAGTAGCTGCTAATAACTAGCATTTATGTAGCACTTTATTTTACAAATTACTTTAAAAATATTATCACATTTTATTTTCATAACAGCCCCAGGAGATGGATGATGTTGGTATTCCCATTTTACAGATAAGGAAATTGAGGCAAACAAAAGTTATTTTCTCAAGGTCACATAGCTAGTAAATATCTGTGGTAGCATTTGAAGACAGATTTTCCTGACTCCAAATCCAGTGCTACACTTTACCCTCTAACTGAGAAAGATTTCTTTTGATGAAACTTGAAGTAAGCCAGGAAAGCTAGGAAGCAGAAGTGAAGAGAAGGAGAGTTCGAGGCAAGGGGCATGGTGTCTGAATGCAGAAAGTCTAGCATAAAGAGTAGCAAGGAGGCCAGAGTAATTTGTCTGCACAAATAAATACGTTCTATACTTGCCCAAATCTTTAAAAAAAAATTCATTTGAAACAATTATCCCTTCAGACAATCATTCTATGTTTTTCCTCCCTTTCACAGCCAACCTCTCAAAAAGAGGAACTTTCTCACCATTTATTGATTCCCTAACTCCTTGCAATCTAGCTTCTGACCCAACTATTTTGTTAAAATTTCTCCCTAAAATGTTACCAAGATTTACAGCTACTTACCTGATAAAATTGATTATCTTTTCTCAGTCATTAACTTCCCTGAGCATTCTGAATTTTCAGACATCATTGACCTACTGGCCTTTTCTCCTTAATAGTCTTTCCTTCCTTAGCTTCCATTACAGTGTTCTATCCCAGTTCTCCTCTTACTTATTTACTCCTCACCCTCTTTTCCTTATCCATTTCCTTACCTGTAAATCAAGATTGTTCTCCAAGGTTTTTGTCCTGAACCCTATCCTCTTCTCCATAACTTCTCTCCCTTGGTGATCTATTCAATTATTATCTTTAAGATGATGACTCCCAAATCTAAGAAAATAGGCATCAGTCACAAAATCAGGAAGTCTCCAAGTTTGAAGGCATATCACTTAACCTCTCTCATCTCTGTTGTCTTATTTGTGAAATGATGGCTGATAAACATAGCTTCACAGGGTTGTTGTGAGGATAGATGAAATAACAATAAATTCCTTTGTAAGAGTATAGCACTAATAACACATCTTAATGTAGCATCTTAAGGTTTACACAATTCTTTCCTCACAACAACCCAGTAAAGTATTTTGTGTTAACCAAATTTTTCAGATGAGGAAACTGAGGTTCAGAGAGGATCAGTGGTCTGTCTATGGCTGCCCAGCTCTTAGGTATCAGAGTCAGCATGGTCCCAATCAAATGGACTTGAAAAGTCAGGGAGACATCCGTTCTGTAGGGCTGATGGATATCTTAATTCTCTGTTCCTTCCCAGAAACTAAACTAGAAGGAAATCTTGGATCTGTGTCCATTGAAATCTGCATGAGGTAAGAAAAAGCAAGTGGGTGAATGGAATGCCTCTAAGGGATCATCAAACCTTCTATCTCACCCATTCCCTTCCCTACAACTCTAGGCTTGGGTAAACCTAGAATACCCTGGACATACCTGTCTATTTTTAAAGGTGGTTGCAGGGAGAGTCACATTGTTCAGCCTCATTCAGCTACAAGTACAAGAGCTTAGCAATCCCATTATTGGATAAGTTCCCTGCAGCTGATCTGGATTTTTCCTATTGAATTTCCTTTCTTGATCAATTGGTAGACAAACATTGACTAAGCCTATTATTGGACAAGCGCTGTGTTGGGTACTGATTTTGCAAATACAAAAACAAAACATTTCCTATCCTCAAGTAGCTTACATTCTAACAGGGGACTCCTAAGAAAAGAGGAAGATGAACAAGCTTATTATGAAGTTGAATACTAAATAATGAATATTATTACAAAATGGGATAATATTTGGGGAAAAAAGTTCCTAGCACAGTGCTGTATAAATAATTATTCTTCTGATGCAGGGGCTGGCAGCACTTCTTGACTTTTCCCTTTCCTTCTCAAAGTAAATGGTCCTAATTTATAAGATTCACAGAATCATCCATTGGAGGGAATTTTAGATGTTATTTGGGCTAATTCTCTTCATTTTATACGTGAGGAAACTGAAGCAAAAAATGGTGGAGTGATTTACCCAAGGTCACAAAAGGACAAAGTGGAAAACTAGTTTTAGATACTATGTTTACTGATCCACCAGGATTTCTTTTCTAAGCCCATAAGTCATCTATGTGGCTCTTCTCTGAAGAGAGAGTTTGTTTTCACCTCCTCTATGACCTAGAGTTGTCCAAAGTTCTGACCAGACCACAGGCACAAAAATTTAGGCCTGGAAAGGACCTTTTGAATAGAAATAGGAGTAATAGATGTAATGACTCTCCTTTTATCATACCCATATGGCTTCTGGCTGGGGATATCTTGGTAAGAAGGTTTTCTCTTCCTCAGGTTCTTAGGCACTACTGATGCTGCTATGACTATCTTGGATGTCTCTATGCTTACAGGTTTCTCTCCTGACATTGAAGATCTCAATTTAGTAAGTCAATTTCTCTAGACTATTTATGGGAATGCTAACAGCCACTGATACTCTAGGGAGTCACATTCACAAGGTCAAGTTGGGGACTTCCAAACAAACATTAGTGTTAGTGGTGATCATGTTCTGCATCACCTCCAACTTACATCCCAACTTAAAATGTTTTATAGTTTAACTCAGGAACTTATTGAATTTTTCCTATGTGTTTACCATGATGCTGGGTCTATGGAAGATACAACAGTCCTTTAAGAAAGACCCTGAAGAACTTTTAATTAAATAAAATAATTTGTTTAATTATCAGACATATGTAAACAAGACCTGGGTTGTTTGATCTTTGCTGTTCATATCAGAATTGTTGGAAGTCCATTTCTCCATTAGATGAATCAAACCAAAAAGAGATATTTCCAATAATGAAGCCAAAACAGTCCTGTCATTGGGCTCCTCATCAGTCTTGTATAATGCCTGTACATCCTTCTTCTATACCTGGGATAAACAGATAAGGATGCCTGCTTATTCCTGCCTTCTTTACTCCCCCATAAATACACACACACACACACACACACACACACACACACACACACACACACACAAAAGATGTCTGAAATAGGAAAGGCATTGTCTCAGTACTGTTAAATTTGTTTTATTAATGACAGAATATTATCAAATCTGCAGATTAAGTCGGGAGAGAAAATTGTCTTGGCAGTCTAAATTATAGGGGAAAATCTAATAGAGATAGATATAAAATTTCATATTTGAGGTTCAAAAAGTTACCTTCACAAGTACAAGATGGGGGAAGAATGATTAGATGGCCAAATTGATCTGAAAAAAAAATCTGTTGTTTTATTAGAAGTAACTATATGCATACATGCACACACACTCACACACACACATACATATATATGTGGAGAGAGTAAGTTATAGAAAGTGTGTGTGTATTCAGACTCATAGAGATGATATTATATGAAATGCAGAAGACCCAGAATGAGGGAGCTCATATTCCTGTGGCCCTAGGCTGGTCAAGAGACATCTGGGTGCCACTACCTATTATAAAGGACATAGGTAAGCTAAGAAACATAAAGAAGATGGTGACCAGAATAGCTGGTCATGTCATATAAGGATAAATTTAAAGAACTAGGAGAGTTAGGTCCCCAAAAAAACTAAGAGGTGGAAAAACAACTGACTTCAATCTTTTGGAAGACATTATGGAGAGAAGAGATTAGACTTCTTCTGGTTGGCTTCTAAAAACAGAACTAGGAGGCATTCACAGAAGCTGAAGATGGACAGATTTAGGTTCATTTCAAGGAGATATTTCCTATTAAAATGTTCCAAAGTGAAATGGGCTGTCTTGGAAGTACTTCTTCCCAGAAGTCTTTAAGCATCCATACTTTAAGGTGTGGATGTTCATGAAGATGTGTTCAAAGGGATTCTTCAAACTGGTCCTAACTCCTCCTTCTGCCATGTATCCAACAAAGGCCCCATTTTGTGAAGATGGCAATAAGAGAAGAATTAGTCATGAAATATGGTCCTCCCTGACCTACTCCAAATGGAATCCATCGCTCCTGATGTAGGGGAAACCCAAGTATTCCCTGGAGGGTTCTTCTCTACTTCAACAGGTCCTATCATCCTAGGCAAACATGGGAAAGGTCAGCTTCTTGCTTCAACCAGAGTCACTAATTGACCTCTGCTCCCAGAAAGTGTGGGCCTCTGTGTAATAATCCATAAGATCATAGATTTAGAGCTAGAAGGGACCTTAGAAGCCATTTAATCTAACTCTTAAATTTTACAGGTTAGAAAACTGAGTCTGAGTGGCTAAATGACTTTTCTGAGGTAATCACCAAAAGCAGGATTTGAATGCAGGTCACCTTATTCAAAAGCCGGTGTTCTTTCCACTGAACCAGGTTATTTTGTTCATCTGTGAGACTCAAACCTTACAACCGAAAGTATCTGGCATTCTACTGATCTACCACTAATCAAACAAAATTCAACCAATGAATAGCAATGAAGTATGCTTTCTCTTCATTAAAAAGTAAAATCTTTGATGTCTTCTCTGTTCCTCTAGAAGAGATGCCAAGTGGCAGTGGCCACCACCACCACACCTACTTCCATCCCTGGACCTCATGGCTTTCTATCTCTAAACTTATTGTATTTCCTTTAATGTCCTCAGCTTTCTCAAGGAGTTGAAAAGTATATTTCCAAATTTGAAATCAATAAATCCCCATCAGACAGAGGGACCCTCATTATCTACTTGAATAAGGTAATAATTCCTTTGACCAAGTTCATCTCTCAGGTACTTATCCTCTTGTATAATCTCCTTTAGGTGGGTTAGGAGTAAATCAAGAAGATATTTTCCACTTCTACGACCTCAACCCATTATGACCACCAGCACTGGGTACTACCTCTCCCCAATCTCCCCATTCATAGAGTAATAAAAGTTTCTGATATACATCATACTGCTCCCATTTGCACAATTTGCAGTGATCAATGGCCCACTTTCTCACTGGCATACACCACCTCTGACTCATCTCAGCTAATTAGGTCTTTGTCACTTTCTCCCACTTTGCCCTTAAAAATTTAGAATGTGCGTTATGTGGGCATACATACACACACACAGCTCTTGGGGTTTTTTCCCTTCTGTTTATGCTCTTATTTCTCCCTTTATCTTCATCCTGCATGTCTGAAGTTCATTTCCATTCATATTCAATGTTCTCTCTGCACCTTTCTGTATCAGAATCCCTGGTTTGCTTTAAGAATCAGCTCAATCAGATTCTTCTATAGGCGTACTTTCCTTCTACCAGCTGTTACCTTTGTGTAAGTCTGATTACCCCTAAGGTTACCTTCCATCTACACTATACCTCAAATTATTAAGCATTTAAGTACCTACTATGTGTCAGGCACTGTGATAAGTACTAGAGATACAAATAAAGAACAAAAAAAAAAGGTCCCTTCTCTCCAGGAGCTCAGTTTAATTTGGGGAGACAACATGCAAATAAGATATGGATGGAATAAATTGGAGATGATATCAGGGGAAGGCACTAAGATAAAGACGGATTGGAAAAGGCTTTAGATGTCAGACTTCAGCTGAAACTTTAAAGGTCAGGGAATCCAAGAGGCAGAAAAGAGAAGGATAGCTTAATTATGCTGTCTCTCCTGCTAGTATGTAACCTCCTTGAGGTCAGGGACTCTCTCTTGTCATCACATCCCTAGAACTTATCACAGTTTGTGGTAAATAGTAAGTACTTAATAAATGCTTGATCGTTTGTTTGATTCATTGGGGTTTTCCCTTCAGGTTTCTCACAAAGAAGAGGAGTGCATCAGGTTCAAAGCACACCAGTTTTTTGAAGTGGGTCTAATCCAGCCAGCAGCTGTCAAAATCTATGAATACTACGCTTTAGGTAACACATTAGCTGACCAACTGGGAAATGAAACTAAGAAATGGAACCAATGAACTATTAAGGACTAAAGCCCAAAAGACTATGGCACAAATATTTGACCTGAAAGTATGCTTAGTGATTATCTAGTTGAACCCTCTCATTTTGAAGTTGATGAAAAAGACCTAAGTCCCCTCATTTAAAAAAAAAAAGGAAAGTGGAGTCTGAAGAGAAGACCACATTGTTGATCTCAGTGGTAGAGCTGAAATTAGAACTGAGGTCTGACTCCTTTTCCTACAGGAATGCTTAAGTTTAGCATTAAAAAAAACAACTCAAGTACATCCCAACTCACCACATCCTCTACCCTAACCCACTGAAGTGTTTGTTATCTTTATTTCATGTACGCAAGTATGTCATGTTAATCTCCTTTTCTAGATAATCGCAATCTTAGAATCATGAAGTGTGTCTATTTGTCATCAAGTGTCCCTAATGTCTCAATATTAATGCACCTTGTCAATGTTTAGAAGATATAATGTAATGTGCCACTAAATGGGTTTGCTCAAACGGGGTTGATTGCCTTTAAGAAATAATTCTTACCAGATCCTGGAAACTCAATTCTATAACCCTTGTGGAACTACCTCCCAATCTTGGCTACTCTACTCTGGCCATCTGAAACCCAAGCAGAGGACTCAGAAGGCACATATTAATCTTGCCCCCCTCTAGAGAATCGCTGCACCCGTTTCTACCACCCATCTCGCGCAGATGGACAGCTCCATAAGATCTGCACTGGGGACGTGTGTCGATGTGCTGAAGGTAACCACTGTCAAAGAGTGAGGTAGGGTGGGATTTGTCTCCTCTCTAAAGGGCATGGTATACCATCTTCTCAGAATACTTGTAGCATCCTGGGATTAGCCTACATATTAAATCTAGTAAATGAGAAGAAGCAAGAAGAAAAGATGAGGAGAGTGGGAAACAGAAACCTCTTAATTGGCTGAAGCTTTCCCATGTCATCATCTTTCCATAAGAAGAGGAAGCTTTCATTCCATTATTTTTTGAAAGCACTTGCTGGTTCTTGGGTATATACCGTAACAGTTATTGTTCATGCATGGAATTTCATATAACCACAATTTTTCACAATTCACACAGGCCAAACCTATTGTTTTATAAAATTATGCTTACCACCCAGTCTTTCTTGATTGTTTCATGAAAATGGTTTGTTGCAAATAATCTTTTGATATATTTTTCTAATCACCAGATATACCCACTTTCTGTATACATTACTCCTTCCTCAAAAAAAAAAAAATCACCATTCAGGAATAGTTTCAAAATTAAATTAACCATAGAGGAGAACAAGTGCTTAAGACTTGGTATAATCAAGGCTTTCTACACATTGTCTTATCAGGTTATAGGTAGCAGGCAATCTCTTTACATCAGTCTCTGCACAGGAGCAAAGCATTCGAGCCAAAGAAGCAAATTGATCCCACAACCCATAAGGGTTCCAGAGATGAATCCCAGAAAGGCAGTCAGTCTTTATAAGGTCATATGTGAACAAGATCAGTGAGTCAATGTTAGATGAGTAGATGACAAGATGATGAGTTAAACAACTCAGAATCAGACACCTAGAGTAATAACCAAAGGTCCAGATAGGTGCTGAGAAAATCAGGAGGTTGACAAATATGGGAAAGATACAGAAAAAGCAGAGGAAAGACGTAAGTGACCTTTATAGGACCATAGATCACAAGATACATAGTTTTAGAATAGGGAGGGACCACAGAGGTCTTCCAATCCAATCCCCTCATTTTACAAATTAAGGAAAGAAGTCTCAGGAAGGATTAGGTGACTTGCTTCTAAGATCACATAGGTAAATACAGTTTTGGGATATCTGAGAAAGTTTGCTTTCTTGGTTTTAGTTGTTTTTCTTCTTTTCCTACCATAGTGGAAGCCAGTTTCTGATTTGAGACTGGCATAGAGACTTCCAGGGAAAGGGAGTTGAGAGGCAGGATATTATAGTGGTCAACATGATTGACATGGAGTCAGAAACACCTGTGTCCAAACTCCTCCCCAAATATTGTATCTTAGCCCCTGTCAACCTCATTTAATTGATCTGAAAAAATGAGGATAATAGCATGTATTTCACAAGATTATTATGAGAACCAAATGAGGTAATACATATAAAATACTTTGCAAATCTTAAAATGCTAAAGAAATGCTAGATATTATATAAAAATCCTGAGAAAAAATTATCCTCCCCAACCCTCATCATCCTCCCTGCTGTGACTAGAGTAGAAGAATTTTAGGGCAAAAGAATTATAGAAGGATTTTGTATATCTTGTTCTTCTCTTTTAAAAAAAATGAATATATTTCTCTCATCTATATTGCATCAACTGTCAACTCAGTGACAGTTGTACCAGAGTCATGTGTTCATATTTTGGTGTCAAGAGCAGATCCAAGACCAGGTTCAGTTTCCAGAAAAAGAATAAAACAACTCCTAGAAGAAGTATTTAGTGACTCAAATAGATCAGTTTGACTGGTTCAGGTGTGCTTTGTTTGTTTGTTTTTAATAAAAGTTCAGTTTAGTCCCTGTGTATATCTTCCTATTCTCTCCTGAATATCTGGAGTCAGGAAAGTTTGAGTTCAAATCCTGACATAGATACCCACTAGCCATGTAATTCTGGTCAAGTCACATAACTTCTATCTACCTCGTTTCCTCATCTGTCAAATGAAGATAATAGTAGCGCCTCTCTTTCAGGATTGTTGTGAGGATAAAATGAGGTATTTTAAAACATTTTGCAAACCTTAAGGTGCTATATAAATGCTGACTATCATTATCGTGTCTATGCCTCCTATGAACTCCTATTCCAGGTGCCTCCATCCTTTTCCCATCTTAACTGCCTGTTCCTTTTCTCCGACTTCCAAGTTTGTTCAAATTCTAAATATTTCTAACTCCTTGATTCCCTGTTCTTACTCAGTCTCTGCCCTTCATATTCCCCTTCTCTACTACCCATTATACATCTTTTAATTTTTTTTAGTGTTGAAGTTTATATTTTATTTTCCCCAATTTCATGTAAAAACTTTTAAAATTTGTTTTTAAAATTTTGGGGGTTTCAAATCCCCCCCATTTAGAAGGCCAGAAATTTGACATAGTTGATAGTCTTTTTATTTTTAATTTAATTTGTTTTTAATAACAAAAATCTATTTTCTTTCTCTCCCAATCCCTTCCAACATTAGGGAGGAAAAGAATGACATTTAAAAAATAATCCTATTGCAATCTATTGTCTTCCCTGCCTGTAAATTATCTAATGTTCTCTGCATTTTCCACTCTGTGACTTGGCATGGACTATATGCCCACAACAACCAGTGGATTGATAATAGCCCTCTAGACTAGAGATGTGTCAGAGATTTATGGTAAATTGATTTCAACAACTGACAACGTGAGAGCACCAGGTCCAAAAACAACTTTCATTGCAAAATCAAAATATAACATTCTAATATGTAATTGTGGATTGCAGATTAATTTACTTAAACTATCAAGTTAATTAGTGTCCCAACAGGCAAGAGAATTGTACATCTAATTTCTGGCAGGTACAAACATATACCCAACTTCTTCCTGCCATATTCATTTATCTTCCATCCTTCAATTCTCTTAGTGATTTCTACTCCTACTACTTCTGTTCCCATCTTATCTTGAGGTTTGTTTCCTTAACCGTAGAGCTAAGACTACAAATAATAGATTTAGATCTATAAAGAACCTCATGAGCCATCTTTTCCAGCCCATTCATTTTATAGATAAGGAAAATTAGTCCAAGAAATGTTAAGAGACTAACCCAAAGTCAAACTGCTAGCAAGGGCCAGAGGTAGCATATGAACCCAAGTCATCTTGATTCTAAATCAGTGCCCATCCCACTGCATCACACTCCCTCCCTTGTTAGACACATCTATTTTCCATGTTTGTTTGCTTACACATGTGTTTCCCTGACAGATCACTGCTTCATGCAAGAAAATCAAGATGGCATTCGAGAGGAAATGGCCTGTCAGCCTGGAGTAGATTTTGGTAACGTCCCTATATCTGTAATTCTCAACCGTCCAACTGACTTGCAATGCCATAAAAAGCAGAGCAAAGAAAATGAAACAAGGGGCTGAGAATGTTTTATTCCTTGTGTGAGGTGACAAGTCTGTGAGAGTTATAAGTATGAGGCAGAATTCACTCTAATATTTGACTGAGGGATGGTTTTTGAAAAGTTGTAGCTGTCAGTAAACTCCTTAAGTCTCCAAAAGCATGTTTTGGGTGGCCCTCTCCTTATGTCTGTCTCGTCTTTGTGTTTCAGTGTACAAGACAACGCTCCTAAGCATAAACCAGAGCAGCAGCCATGACAACTATGTCATGAGAATCCTGAGGGTCATCAAACCAGGTCAGAGTGAGCCCAATCTTCCCCCTTGATCCCCTAAGCTTTAAAGTTATTTCAACATTTATACATGGTGTAAGTGAGATCCTTGAGCCTTCCATACCTCAGACCTTAGGATGTGGATTAAGCTCAGATCCTGTGGAACTCTGGGGACTCCATCTCATGTTGCATTGCATCAGAGCATCACTGGCACCCCTCCTTTGCAGACAGAGTTGAAGGGGGACATTTCAGCCTAATTCTGACCCTGAAGAGACCAGACTTCACTCCAAATATTGTTTTCATATTTTCTTTCCCCTTAGGGTCTGACGACGTTCCTGAAGGGAAAAAAAGAAATTTTATCAGCCATGTAAAATGCAGAGGTACTCTGAGACTAGAGATTGGTAAACATTACCTGATCTGGGGTACTACCCAGGACCTGTGGATGAAGAAGTCTGAGTGAGTTTTCCATTTGCTGGTGTGACATTTAACATCTCTTTATAAGTTTAGTCTAAGATAGGAATCACAAGGGGAAGGAGATATGATTCTAGCTAACATTGGACATTATTTTGAGAGTCAGTTAAGCAGTGGATAGAGTGCTGGACTTAGAGTCAAGAAGACAAGTTCAAATCCTAATTCAGATACATGATAGTTGTATGACCATGGGAAAGTCACTTCTTTGAGCCTTAGTTTCTTCATATGTAAAATGGGAATAATAGTAGCATCCTAGTTCCCTAGGTGATTTTTAGGACCATATGAGACAACTTATGTTAAGTGCTTTGCAAATCTTAAAGTGCTATGTAAATGTTGGACCAAAGTGAGCCATATTTCTCTACACAAAGAAAGTAACACAAACATTGACCAGGCTAAGACCATCTCCAGAGATTTTCCTTTATATTGTGACCCCCAAATGTTCCCATTTCCTGATGTGTTTAAACCTAAGCATAAGAACTAGGAAGGCTGGTTCAAATTATGCCAAATTCTTGGTTTTGGTCTTTGTTAAATTCTCTTCCTTTATCATCTCTGCCTCTATCATCAATTACCTCCTTCAAAAGCAAACTCTAATCTCACCAATTTAATTATTCAGTGAAATTTAAAGCAGTCACTCCCCTACTCTGCATTCCCTACACAGAAATGCTCTTAGGTTACCTCATGTGTGTTTGTGGTCCTCCCAATGGGATTATTACCTCCTGGAGGACGGAAATACCTTCTCTTTATCTTATAGCCCACCTTCTTTTCCATCCATAGCTCCTAATACAAGGTTTAATGCAGAATAGATATGTAAGAAAAGTATACTGAATAGAAGACTTCAACATACTCCAAAAGTTAAACTTTATGTTCATTAGAAATTTAGTCAGGAATTTGGTTTACAGTTTAAGTGAAGCACATTTTACTTAGCCCCCTCCCCCAATGTTTACAATTCACAATTAATAAATTTCAGTAGATCCCTACTACTGATAGGTTCTAATACAAATTTCTCAGTTTGGCATTTAAAGTCCTTCATAAACTAACTCCAACCTACCTTTCAACCTTTAGTATGTTCATCATTTCCCTTCACACAATCTTTGGTCCAGGAAAAGTAAGCCTTCTTGCTGTTCTGCACAGATGACATTATATCTCCCATCTCCATGTCTTTACAAAGGCTATTCCCCACTCCCATGCCTGGAATGTACTCCTTCCTTACCTCTACCTCTTAGAATCCCACAGCTCGACTCAAATGCCATCTCCTGAATGAGAACTTTTCTGACCAGGAGGTCTAATGCTGCTAACGCTTCCCCTGCAAAATTAGCTTAGATTTATTTTGCATATATATTTGTATCTATCTCTATGGTACAAGAAATTTCTCCTCCCACTGAAATGTAAGCTCCTTGAGAGCAAAGACTGTTTCATTTATATCTCTAGTGTTTAGCACAGTGCCTAGCTCATAGCCTGCTTTTTGGTAGATTGATCACTTAATTGAATAGTAAGGTCATTAAAGTCTTCAGGCAGCCTGGACAAAGCAGTCTGAAAAACAAACAGAATAAATTTCACTGTGAAATAGTCAGATTCATTAGTCAACTTATTCAACAAGTATTTATTAAATACTTATTATATGGAAGGCACAGTATTAGACTCAATAAAATACAGAGAGACAGTGAGGATAAAGTAATCTTTCAAGAAGTTTAGCAATGAAAGAAAGGAAAGGTAATTTTAAGTACTAACAGGGCAAAGTTAGCACTTTGCTAGGGAGTAGCATGATCATACATGAATGGGAAGGTGGAGGGAGGGAGAGGGGGAAAAATCAAGATGCAAAGAGGAGAGTTGATTCATGAAACAATATCATAGAGGAACTAGAGAGGAATTGAGATCAAGGGCACATATGGATGGTTTAGCATTGGTTGTAAGGAGATCAATCTCTTCTTCTGAGCCAGGAACAGAAGAGAAGATGAATGAAAAAGACCCAAAATATTTTGAGGTGAGGAAGAGGATGGTTAAAGGAGAATAGACAAAGATTGTTAAAATAGAAGGTAATGGAAGAGCAGAGTTATGTTTAGCAAGAATTAGCACCTTATTACAATTAGCAGGGTTTTTTTGCCTACAGTCCACACACCCCCAACAGGTTCATGGATAGATTTTGCAAGGTCTATGAACTTGGATGGGGAAAAAATTATATATCTTATATAATTGGTTTCCTTTATAATCCAATGTGCTTTATTTTATGTATTTAAAAATAGGATTCTAAGAAAGGGTCCATAGGTTTCACCAGATCATCAAATTGATTCATGATACAAAAGAGGTTAAGAACTCCTCTTCTAAAGTCACCTTCTTAATTAAGGAAGACTTCCATGTAACAACAAAGTTAGGAAGGACTTTGAAATTCTGACCCATCTCTTGCTACAGAGAGTCTGGAAGTAGGAAAAGGATCAAGTGCTGGTAACTGGTTAGATAAGTGCCTTCCTTCCAAAGAATTACAGAGAAAGAAAGCCACAATAAGGCCACTTAGGAGCATGTTCTGTAGGGCCAAAATCAAAGACAGGTGAGGTGGTGGAAGGGAGAAAGGCAACATAGATGCCCTCTCTTTTCTACTTACCCTGGTTAGGCTCATTGCTATTAGGGATATGCTAGAAAAGATGACCAGGGAAAGTGACCTTGTTAACTTTGTTATGCCAGAAAAGGAATTTGGTATTCTTCATCTGAATTTTGCTTACTAAGAAGCCTCTGTCTTACTTAAATTTCTCTTTGTGATTTCATATTTATCTGCAATGACTATCTGTTCAGTATGTTGAAGTGAGCATTCCTTGGAAGATATGTATGGGCTAGGCCCTAGGTGCTAAGCCTTGGGTGTAGCCTTCTCATTGAGTCCAAGTTTTACAGAACAAAGCCTTTTATTAAGGGGATTTGTTCTGTGAACTTTGGATTCAGTCAAAGGGTGGCACTGGAAGACCTAAAGGGCTACATGGGGCCTTGAAGCAATGTGGCCTCTGAGGTCCATTCCAACTCTCAAATTCTGTGATTCTGCGACTTTCAAACAATTTTTTTTCTAATAGTGGATACAAATTAATGGTATAAAATCTCAGCTGGACGCTTGTTGCTACTTTGCAGTCCTTCATTTATTTTTTATATTTATTTTATAAATTTAGCATTTCCCCTGAGTTTCTGTGATTACTTCCTCCTGCCATAGCTAAATCTAAGTACCTTCTTGGATACTACCATTTTCAGTATAAGATTTTTCCTCCTTTAGTATCTACCTAATAGCATGGATCCCAGAGGCATCTAGGATTGGAATTTCCTCCCACATCATGGCACTTCATGCCTTTGAGATAGAGAGGAGAAGGTGCCTTCATTTCATACAGTTAAAGAGCTTCTTGGAATGTGTCCTATCACTGAGTAGCTTGAGCAGAAAGCTTTGACTCCTTGTAGCTAGCCTCACTTCATGCAGGTGCTGATATGACAACCTCTTGTTCTTTCAAGGGTATCTTACATCATTACCAAAGACACCAATATTGAGAAGTGGCCCAGTGATGAGGAATGCAAGGATCAGGAAAACCAGAAGCTCTGTGAGGACCTCGATGACTTCACCAAGAAGATGGTATTTGGCTGCCGCAACTAAATGATAGAAATGCTCTAGACAGACCCTGGGAATAAGTGTCTATTGATTGACTGATTGAAGACAAAAGCAAATACAATAGTCACTTGAAATTCCCTTCCTTCAATACGTCATCCATGCTTTATCCTGTCTAGATCTTATTTGTACATAGTTCTTTGTATCTATGTTAAACTGTAAGATCCTTGAGAAGAAGAACCGCCTTTTACTTTTCTTTGTATCTCCAGCACTTAGCACACTGAGTGGCACATAGTAGTCACTTAATAAACGTTTACTGACTGGCTAATTTTCTTTTCCCCTTTCTTTATAAAAATAGATTTTACTTAGTTTCTTGCATGACTATAATTTAAATAGTTTGTTCCTTTAAAAAATAAGTGATCATTTTCTCCTGGATACATCAAGGATAGTTATATTGCCAAGGTGATACCCACAGTGACTGGTATGAATATGTCTGCATATTTCCAGGTTTGAATTGCAAAATATAACACACCCTCTTATTGAAGACAGAACCAAGATATTTATTCATATACCAGAAAACCAGATCCATCCTACTAACTAAGAGGTCTATACGCATTATCCCTGCAGGGAGCACCACCATCCCTAAGCTTTCCCTCTGTCAGGCCTTCCCACAAACAGGCTCTCCTAAGCAAAATGCCCTTGTCTCACCCATTCTAGCTGCTTTTTCTGTCTCTCTGCATCCCTTCTCTCTCCAAGTTCCAAGTCACATAAACTTCCTGCTCCACCCATTCTGCAAGCTTCTCCCACCACAGGCTCCATGTGACTTAGACTCATGTGACTCAGGCTTCCATGGGACTGAAGCAGGTCACATAGACCTATTAATGGATGGGAAAGATCTTCCCATTTCATTAAGAATACATTAACAATATAGAAGGTATCACGGATGAAGTGGTACCTGAACTGGATCTTGAAGGATGAAAAAAATTTTCATAGATAGAGACATAGACAATGAGTATTTTAGGGATTCTGAGGGTAGGAATGAGGAAGGAGTTCATTCTAGGCATGTGGGATGGACTTTGAAAATATACAGAAGCAGGAGGAATGTTGTGTTTGGAAGAGAGTGAATAGTACAGGTTGGCTAGAATATAGAATATGTGAATAATAGTAGTATGAAATAAAGCAAGAAAGGGAGATAGATAGAAGTAGTATTGTGGAGAGTATATTCAAGAGTACTATATTAATCAATCAAAAAGCACATTTGGTGAGTGCCTACTATGTAGGTCTACGCTCCAAGGGGGTGGAGTTTTTAGTTCTCGGTACCATATTTTAGAAAAGACATTGATATGCTGAAGATTATTCGGAGTTGGGCACCCAAAATGCTGAAGGTCCTTAAGAGCTTGCCATGCAAATATCAATTGATATAACTGGGCTTGCTTAACCCAGAAAAGAAAAGAGCTTAGGAAATAAATAATAAGTTGTCTTCAGGTATTTGAATGGCTGTCATGTGCAAGAAGAATGAGGTTTATTTAGATTGTTGCCAGAAACAGAACTAAGAGAAATGGGTGAAAATTAGAGAGAGGCAGATTTAGGCTTGATGTAAGAAGAAGTTTCCTAATGATTACGTTTTCCCAAAGATGGAATAAGCTGATGCCAAGAGATAACGAATTTCCCCACATTGGAGGTCTTTAAGAAAAGCTAGTCATGCTTATAAAGTATGCACTAATGGGAATTCTTGGTCAGGTATAGACTGGGCTACTTGGCTTCTGAGGTCTCCTAATTCTGAGCTTTTAGGATTCTATAAAGGTCAAGATCTTGGCCATAAGGGAGCATCTTAGGATGACATCTAGAATTCTGAGTAATAGTCATGAAAATCATTTAATTGGAACCCTTTGACTTTGGAAGAAATCACAACAGTGAAAGGGGAAGAGGAGAAGGACTGATGATGAGAAATGTATTTTTAATATTGACTGGAGAAGAAATAAGGGAGGACAAAAATGAAATAATAATTCTCAAGGGATAGAGGAAGCAGACTACAATCTGGGTCTGAGGACTAGAAAGGGTCTAAATTTCTGTGTGAACTGATAGGAGAGCAAAGGGGCAATAGATGGAAAGTCCTGGATGAAGGTAACAGTGGGTTCAGACCAAGTGGAATAGACATGAACTAAAACATTTATCAATGTGCATGGCTAGGAGAGGGAAAAGATGACCCACATCCCAAACTATCATCTCTATCCTTCCTAGTCATCTTCATTTCACTAAGCTAAGGAAAGAAAAGTAGAAAATATAGCAGAGTAACAATGTCCCCAAAACATAAAGTCTCTGGAACATTTTACTTTAGAACGTACTCTAGGAAAAAAGGGATATGAAATTCCATTTAAGCCAATGGCCTGATTTGCATTAGGCCTCTGCCTTATCTCCTTCAGGATCCATGACCACTCTTTCTTTTGGAAGCTGAAGCAAGGAGAGAAAAGATAGCTAGAGAAGATTTTTATGGGTTTGAAGTCAAGAAAACCTGAGTTCAAATCCTGATAACCATTAGTAGCTGTGTGACTCTGGGCAAGTCACTTAATCTGTCTCCAGCCTCAGTTTCCTCATCTGTATAATGGGGATCATAATAGCACCTACCTCATAGGTAGCTGGGATGACCAAATGAAATAACATGTAATGAATGCTTTGCAAATTTAAGGCATATATTAATACTAGTTACCAAGATGTTGGAGGAGGTGGTGGTGGTGATGATGGTGATGATGATGATGGTAATGATGGCCATGGTGATGATGATAATGAAGGTGATGGTGGTGGTGGTAATGGTAATGATAATGATGGCAATAATAATGAAAGCAAAAACTAGAGGGTCTGCTGAAATGCTAAGTTTGGATTATGAGATGAGGGATGTTCTGAGCGTGTACATGTGACATATAGGAGAAGGACTCTGGTCCTGAATTGCCTTGCTTGGACTAAGGAGGCTGAAGAGTAATAGATGGTCTCAGGGTATGTAGACTTTTCAGTTCCCCTCTCTATTATCTGAGCTTGGAAAACCTTTCCCCTATAAATCCAGAGAGTCTATATGAGGCGGGCACCACTGTGTCAGAAGGATAAGTAGCTGGGACAGCCTACACTGGGGGAAATTTAAGTTCAGTACTAGAGCAAGGATGATAAGAATTCTGAGCATGACAATAATGTGCAGCAGCCTCAGCCTCCATATCGCTGATTGTAAACTTGAAATCTATGTCACAAACACCATCCATGAACCTGGCAGGGACCAAAGAGCTCCAGATGGAAACTGAGCAGATGAGCCATAGGTTTCTATTAGAGCCAATTTGGGTATATTTTCCCATCAGAATGTTCCTCACTGACTGTTCTTGCAGTTGACAATGACTCTCCTGGGATCCCAGAAAGGAAGTCAGACTGAGTGAACATTAGTCCCCACTGAAGTCTAAAGGCAGAAATAAGGGATAAACTGTGATGCCCCAAACAAAACAAAATTTTCCTGAATCTTGACACTAAGTCCACAAACATTCTGTTAGGACAAACTACCTTGTGTTACTATAGAAATACACATTCCTACTCTGTTGCAGACTCCTCACATTTTCACAAGTGACTTTTAAACCTCCCATCTCATTAGAAAAGAGTACATCTGCCTATTTCATTATCACATGTTCTCACCTGAAACCAAGAGAAAAAGAAGACTGAGGAACTGGGATGGTGACTCCATCTTGCTGTGCTTAAGCCCATCACTAGGAAAAATAACCTCTTTATAACTCTCTGGCACCAACATTTCTGCAGAATTCTGCAAAGCAAGTGGTGTAACTGAGGGATAAAGGAGTAGAAGGGAGTCACTCCAGTTCCTGGCAGACTATGAAATCTTGGTATCTTGAACAATGATGGCCTCTAAGAGTCCTGCTAAGGTATGTGGTACTAGGTGGGAGATCATTTTTACCCTGAAGAAAATTCTACCATCCCTAAGACACTAAGGTCAAGTGCTCCAAGAATCCAGAGAAAGGTAGAGGATCATAGGATCACAGATTTAGAGATGAAAAGTATTTTTGAAATCATCTAATAGAACATTCTCATTTTACAGAGAAGGAAATGGATGACCAAAGAGGTCAGGTAAATTAGTCAATAGTTAGTAAGCATTTATGAATCACCTGCTATGTGTCAGGCACCATACTGAGTGTTGAGGAAACAAATACAAAATACAGACAGTCCCTTCCCGCAAGGAGCTTATATTCTTTTTAAAGTTTTTTGAGTTTTTTTAAAATTTTTGAGTTCCAAATATCATTCACTCCCTCCCCTTCCTCTTCCCTGAAGCAGTAAACAATCAGAGATAGATTATACATGTGCAATAATGTAAAACATTTTCATATAAGTCATTTTATGCAAGAAGACTCAAATAGAAGATAAAAATGAATGAATGAATGAAAGTAGAAAAATAGCATGCTTCATTCTATATTCAAACAATAACAGTTCTTTCTATGGATACAGTATGTTTTATCATTAGTTTTTTGGGGTTTTTCTTGGATCATTGTATTGCTGAGAACAGCTAAATCATTTACAATTCTTCGTCAAACAGTATTGATGTTACTATGTATGAAGTTCTCCTGATTTTTCCGTTCACTTCACATTGCATCAGTTCATGTAAATCTTTCCAGGTTTTTCTGTTTGTCATTTCTTATAGCACAACAATATTTCACTACAATAACATATCACAACTTGTATAGCCATTCCCCAGTTGATGGGCATCCCTTCACTTTCTAATTCTTAGCCACCACAAAAAGGTCTGCTATAGATATTATTGTACAAATATGTCCTTTTTTGATGTCTTTGCGATATAGACCTAGCAGTGGTATTGCTGGATCAAAGAGTATACACAGTTTTATAGCTCTTTTGGCATAGTTCTAAATTGCTCTCCAGAATGATTTGATCAGTTCACAACTCCAGCAACAGTTTCTACAGATATTTTAAGTGGAACTTCTCTTTCTATCTCCTGCTGCCAAAAAAATGCCAATGACTTATGTGGGTTTATTTTGTATTCTGCAACTTTGCTAAAGTTGTTAATAATTTCAAGTCGTTTTTTAGTTGATTCTCCAGGATTCTGATCATATCATCTGGAAAGAGTTTCCTTATTGCCTATTCTAATTCTTATCATTTATTTTTCTTCTCTTACCTTTCTTTGTGTGTGTGTGTGTGTGTGTGTGTGTGTGTGTGTGTGCATTGTCTTCCCCCATTAGAATGTAAGCTCCTTATACTGTGCTAGAAATGTTAGCTACAGAAATAAGAGAAGCCTGGATTTAAACTCAGATTTTCCTGATTCCAAGCCCAGTGTTGTATCTGGTGCACCACTTAGGTGCCCAAGCTATCGATAGCCACATTAAAAAATGCTATGCCATTATTGATTAGACAAATGCAAATTAAAATAACTCTGAAATGCCAAAAAGAAAATGACAAATGCTGGAAGAGATGTGGAAAAATTGGGACACTAAAGCACTGTTGGTGGAGTTGTGAACTAGTTCCATCCCTTGAACCTTGTTTATATTTATATAGACCCAAAGAGTTCACATCTGAGCAGTCCACGTAGCTTCTGGGAAGAAGAAACAGCAGGGACAGTGCCACTCCACTCATCAACCAGACTAGGTACATTTATGATCTGGATTAGAGAACTGTGGATCATGAATATTATAGCCCTGCTGACAGTAATAATCAGCAGCATCTTTTGCCTCCACATTACTGATTATAAATGTGAAATCTATCCCAGATCCAGTGCCACTGAACCATGCAGGGACCCCAGGGGCCATCACAGAAGCATGCTAAATGAATAACCTTGGGACTTAGCCAGGCTTCTGCGGGTACCAGTGCATGGAGCTGGTGCCTTGGCTTTCAATTATGCTCTTACTGGTCTTGAAGGTGATAGTGATCCTCTCTCCTGGGGCCGCAAACAGAAAGGCTGGGGACTGAGTTACCGAAACTTGTCCATGGAAGCCTGAGTTGGGAAATACCATAAAAAATTCAGAGTAGAAAATTTTCAGATTAAACATCTTTTCAAATAGTATCTTAGACCTATAAAGAGCATGTTTCTGGAGTCAAAGGAACTGAAATTAAATCCCACATCGGACAATACTAGTGTGACCTTGGGGAAGTCTCTTAACCTTTGTAGGTCTCCATTTCCCCATGTAAAAATGAGATAATGAAACCAAATGATCTCTAAGGTCTCTTCTGGCTCTAAATTTATAACCTTACATTATCTAAAATCAGCACACACCAACATGTACCCTTATCACTTCAGTAACTCTTTTTCTCTCAATCACATCCTGTTATAGAGATATGACACCATAGGATAATATAATTATTCCACTTCCTCACATCCCAAGCCAAAAGAGAACCTGTAAATTGTTCCATAGACACTTGGGTCTGTCCTATTTCTCAAAAACCTGGAATGATATCCCCTCCCAGTCTCACTTCATGAGGGTAAACAGAAGGACTAAACTGATTCTGGCTGGGCATTTCTATCACTTATTCTTTCTTTCTACTTTCCATCACCCTTCATCTAGAGCACCAGCAAACTCAAGAATCTAGCCAGGGACAATATCCTGCAGTGTCTGAACTATAGGAAATTGATTAACAAACATCGATTACTGAGATGCCCGTTTATCCCATCTCTGAAAAGGAACAGTCTTAGAAGGCAGAGGAAGTTATGCAAAGTAGCTGCAATCATGTAAGGAAGTCAGGATGTAAAAGGACCTCCTAACCGCAGAACTTATTATTAGACCCTGACTTCCCTTGAAACCTGTGAGCCCCACTGCTTCAGCAAGAAAGGGACCAAATTTCTCTCTTGTGGCCAGAGAGCTGAGTTATGGTCCCTCTGAAAAGGCAAGTGTCAGAATTTTCATAACCTGTCACCCCTCCTTCTTACACAATCTTGTGATGTTCAGTAGAGCAGAGAAGTCCCCTGGGAAACCTGGACTCCCACACCAATTATGGTACTCATCTCTACTCCAAAAAAACATGGACATCCCAACAGACCCTCCCCACCCAGCTAGAAAATCTAGATCCATGAGTTCAAAAGGCACTCTAGCCAAGCAGTCAAGAAACCAGTCTTGATTGACAGAGAAGATTATTTGAAGCCTTCCTGCCAAGTTATCAACCTTAGATCCCTGACATGACCAGCACCTAGAACATAGTAAGGTCTTAATAAAGGTTTGTTTATAGACTGACTGGCCTAGAGCCCTACCTCACTTTTCTGGATATCAAAACCATATCAAGCCCAGATATTTATAGAGATTTTTAAGGTTTGCAAAGCACTTTAAATGTATTATCTTATTTAAGTCTCACAGCATTTCTGTGTGGCAGGTCCTACCAACATATATGAATGAGACCTCCTAGTCCAATCCATGCCTGAATAAGTATCCCCTCCACAAAAATGGAGAGGTTAGTCTAAGTCAAGGGGTTTTAACTTTTGGGGGGCTGTGGACCCCTTGGGAAATCTTGGTGTGGCCAATATACCCCTTTTCAGAATCTTGCTTTTGAATACATAAATGAAAATACATAGGACTACAAAGGAAACCAATTATATTATCATTTTTTGAAAAACAAGTTCATGAACTCCAGCTAAAGAACTCCTGTTCCTGGTAATTCTCTAAGACTTTAAGTTACAGCAAAATTGTGGATCTGAATCAATGGGGAAAAATACTTCCACACCAGAGAGGTTCCAATGTTGATAAAAGCACAGGTCTGAAAGAGAGAGGGAGAAAGGGAGAAAGAGACAGAGAGAAGAAGAGAGAGAAAGAGAGAGACAGAGAGAAATTTTTAATGATGCATTAAGTACTATACAATATACAGCAGGGGACATTAGTACAAGAAGGGGTGCCTAGATTTCAATTCCATTCAACTTTCCTCCTCATTTGGTACCATTTCACCCTGGAACATCCCTCCCTCAAACCAGCCTCCTTCTCCCACTGATGAGTTCCTTCCAGAGGCCTCCATTTTGGGGACGAGTTCAGTCCATCCATGCTTTGTTCTGGCTCTGCATCTGACTCTTCAGACTTCAAGACTATGTATTCATGGATACTCTTCCCACCTCTCACACCCATCTCCTTTCAGCTCCCTTTTATGGGTTGTCTTCCCCCATTAGAATATAAGATCCTGAGGGCAGGTATTACCTTTCATTTTGCTTGTTTTTGTATTCCCAGCATTTAGCACAAGGTCTGGCACATGGCTGCATGACACAGAGTACCAGAGGCAAGCAGAAATCTATAACTGGATCTGAAATGAAAGGAACTTGGTCCTTCCTGGGCAAAGCAGTCAGCCCAGGACACAGGCAACGTCAAGGCCATCCAGCTTCTACATGGTGCTCTTTGGCCCTCTCAGGGCTCCACTCCCTCTGAGTCACATAGAAGTCCCTTTAATAACAGTTCATCAAATTGAATAGAGTTGAACCGAGAACAACTTTGAGTTGCTTAGATTATTTCAACCCGACATTTCTCATCTGGAGCTCTCCAGTTTAACTGATGCTACCTTGGATGGAGCAGGTCATTTCACCCAGCTACTATTTTTCCACTACAGTTTCTTGAATATTTTGAAAAAGTAAGCAATGCTTGGGGAGAAAAGTCACAGGGCAGGTAGCATGAATGGAACTGCCCAATAATAACGGTAATAGTGATCGCTAGGATTTATCTAGTCCCTTAAGGTTTGCAAAGTGCTTTACAAATGTTATCTCATTGGATCCTCATAACCACCCTGGAAGATGGATCCTGTTATCATCCTCATTTTGCAGATGAGGAAATCAAGACAGAAAAATGTGAAATGACTTGCACAGGGTCACACAGCTAATAAGCCTCTAAGACAGGATTTGAACTCAAGTCTTTTTGACTCATTCCTGACTAGCCCAGGTTCAGATAATTAGTAAGTGTCTGAAGTAGGATTTGTATTCAGGTCTTCCCAACACCAAGTATAATGCTCTAATCACTACACCACCTACCAGCCTGTTTTTATGTTATAAATGAGATCATGAAAAAAGAGAGTTGTCATGTTTAAAAGATCTGTAAGAGAAAAAGCTGAGAACAGCAAGTATCCTTCAAAGTTTACATGCTTTGACTAGGCCCCAGGAATGATTATGAGACCTCATGAGGAGACCTGGAGAAAGATAATGGTGAGAGTTCTCTAGCTCATCTGGCCCAGGGGGAGAGAGGAGCTGTCCCGCAGGTGACTAGGACTTAAGCAAGGATAAGGCACGCTGAAAGTACCTCTTTGTTACCAGCCAGCAACGATGAGATGAATTTTATGAAACTGTGCAATCTGTACTTTCAAAAGGAGGCTAACTTTCCGGGGCCACACCTGCCAGTGGAATTATGACTACAGCTCCAGATGAAACAGTTTGATGATTATGGGCAGAGTCTCTTGGAGAGATTGTTGAGCTAAGTATGAATCTAGCAACCAAAATGAACCAAAGGTGACCAGTTCCTGGGATGGAGGAATGAGGAGAGGTATAAAAAGGAAGGGAGTTGGATTATGGAACAGATGAACTAAATGAAGTCCAATGTAGTAAGCACTTAATATAAATGTTTTTTGTATTGAACTGAAATCAAATCAATAGCAACTTTGAGTTGTTCATCTTTTTTTTAGTTAATTTATTTTTAGTTTTCAACATTCATTTCCATTAGTTTTCAGTTTTCTCCTCCTCCCTCCCCACTCTCTTCCCAAGATGCATGCAATTTAATATAGGCTTTACATATATGTTCCTATTAAACACATTTTCACATTAGTCATGTTGTATACAAGAATTAGAATGAATGAGAGGAACTATGAGAAAGAAAAACATAAAATGAAACAAAACAAAATTGAAAACTGTCTGCTTCCATCTGTATTCAGACTACATAGTTCTTTCTCTGAATATGAATATCATTTGCCATCATGAGTCCTTTGGAATTGTTTCAGGTCCTGGCATTGCTGACAAGAGCTAAGTCTATCAAAGTCAGTCATCACACACTGTGGCTGTTACCGTATACAATGTTCTCCTGGTTCTGCTCACTTCATTCAGCATCAGTTCATATAAGTCTGATCATATAAGTCCTGATTTTTCTGTAGTCCACCTGTTCATAACTTCTTATAGCACAATAGTATAGGGATCAATTCTCTGCTGCCTGTGCTAATTTTGGCCTAATAATTAACACCAAAAAAAACACAGGTGCTCCATCAGCCATCACCACACCATCCATATGTGGAACCATCAATTACAATAAATGGAGAGGTTCTGAATGCTGTGGATAAGTTCACCTACCTTGGTAGTGTACTTTCCAGGTATGTACACATTGACAATGAGGTTGAAGCATGCATTGCCAGAGCTAGTTCAGTGTTTGGGAGGCTCAGAAGAAAAGTTTGGGAGAGAAGAGGTATTAGACTGACTACCAAATTGAAGGTCTACAGAGCTGTTGTGGTGACCTCACTGTTGTATGCCTGTGAAACATGGACAGCCTACCAGCACCATGCCAGGAAACTGAATCATTTCCATTTGAATGGTCTTAGGAAGATTCCGAGGATCACCTAGCAGGATAAGGTACCAGACACTGAAGTTCTTGCTCCAGCTGAACTGCCAAGTATTCAAACTATGTTTCAGAGAGAGCAACTCTGATGGGCTGCCCATGTTGTTTGAATGCAAAATGTACACTTGCCAAAAAGACTATTTTATGGAGACTCACATGGAGCAGGCCATCGCATGTGGCCAGAAGAAATGATACAAGGACACTCTCAAGGTCTCTCTCAAGAACTTTGGATTTGACTGTGCAACATCGGAGACACTGGCACAGTACCACTCAGCATGGCATCCCCCCATGAGAAAGAGTGCTGTACTCTATGAGCAAAGCAGAATTGAAACAGCACAAAGGAAACATAGGATGCACAAATTTAGAGAATCCACCCCAAATATTCACATGGACTATCTGTGCCCAATCTGTAGTAGAGCATTCCAAGCTCATATTAGTCTGATCAGCCACAGTCAGGCACATTGAAACTTGACTTTATCATGGTGATATCATTTTGGTCCTCTTCGAGAATGAAGGACAATAAGAAACCAACTAACCAACAAGTTACATATAGAGTAGATCAAAGATAACAGAGGGGAAGGCATGAACAACTTGGGAAACCAGGAAAGGCTTCCTGCAGAAGGTTGTATTTGAACTGAGTCTTGAAGGAAGCTAGGAAGTCTAAGAGACAGGGTTTTGGTAGGGAGAACATTTCAGGGGAAAGGGACAGCAAGTGGGAGTCAGAGTACCACATGAGGGTCAAATAAGTATGGCCAATGTATGGAGTGTATTAATGGGATTAATATGTGAGGATACTGAAATTGTCAAAAAAAAGAATTTATATTTTATCCTATGGGTAATAGGAAGCCACTAGTGTTTATCAAATAGGGAGGTGAAATGGTCAGTTATACTTTAGGAAAATCAGTTGGACAGTTGTCTTAAGAACAGACTGTAATGGACTTGAGGCAGGGAGACCAATGAGAGAGTTTTCTCAGTCTTCCAGGCAACAGAAAAAGGTGTAGAGTCATGACTGAATGAGTATAGAGGAAACCCAGTGAAAAATGCTGTGGAGGTAGACATGAAAAGATTTCACAGATGATCCAGGATGAAAGTAAGGAGTAAAGAATGACACCAAGGCTGCAAACCTAAGGGATCTGGAGGATGATGGTGCCTTCAAGACACAGGGATGTGAGGAAGAGATGATTTGAGGTGGAAAGATGGTGAGTTCTATTTGGGACTCTCCTTCTGGGACCTCTAATGATAATAGTGTTCAGCGGAAGTGTACGGATCCCTTCCCTAAATTAAAATATAAGCACTTTATTCTTGCTTGGCCCCTTATCGTTGTTCATTCATGTTCACCTTTATATGTCATTCTTGATTCCTGTGTTTTCATGCCAAAGTTTCTGCACAGTTACGGTATTTTCATCAGGAATGCTTGGAAGTCCTCTTATTTCATTAAATTTCTCTCTTTCCCCTGTAAGATCATGCTCAGTTTTTCTGGGTAGTTATTCTTGGTTGTAAGTCTACATCCTTTGTTTACTGGAAAACTGTATTCCAAGATCTCTACTTCTTTATAGGAGTGGTTGCTAAATCATGTTTTATCCTCACTATGGCTTCTTGGTTCTTGTCTTCTTTCATTCCACCTGCTTGCAATACTTTTTCTTTCCCTTGGTAGCTCTGGATTTGGGCTATAATGTTTCTGAGAGTTTTCATTTAGGGACTTCTTTCAGGAGATGATAAGTAGATCCATTCTATTCCCACTTTGCCCTCTGATTCTAAGAGACTTGGACAGTTTTCTTTCTAAGATCGCTTAAGATGTGATATCTAGATTCCTTTTTTGGTAATGACTACCAGCTTAGTCCAATGATACTTAATTTTTTTTCTTCTTGGTATGTTTTAAAGGTCAATGGTTTTTTGGTTTTGTTTTGTTTTTTTACTATAAGAGACCTTATATTTTCCAATTTTTTTCTGTCTTTTGACTTTGTCTAATCTTCCTCATTGTGCCATGGAGTCTCTGGCTTCTATTTGAAGCCAATATATAGAAACTCTATTTTCTTGACTGCCATTTGACTGTCACTAGATTCACTTGACTCTCACACTATAGAAATGCTTATCATTTTCAAGAAGTTTGGTGCTTGAGCAAGTTTTGTACCTATTGTACCAAACTGTTCATTCACTTGTAAATCTTCTATGATCCTCATTAATTTTAGTAACATTTCTCAATGCTACCACCAGGGGGCGGGAAATAGCCACAGCAAAAAAAGTGACTGGGTGACTAATCCTGTTCTTTTACTGAAACTTTAATTTGCCCCAGTTTTGGAACTGAGTTTTCAACCCTTTTAAAAAATCTAAAGCATGAATCTTTACTAACATCAATTTCAAAGTAAACACCAGGCTTCATGATGAGACCTTCAGAGCAAAAACCAAATAGATGCCAGAGAGGTCACTTAATGGCACAGAACATAGAGTGCTTTCCCTGGTGTCCCGAAGACCTGAGTTCAAATCCAACCTCAGACACCTAATAGCTTTGTGACTCTGGCAGAGTCACTTAATTCTTGTCTGCCTCAGTTCCAGTATCTGTAAAATGGAGTTAAAAATAGTACTTCCCTCCCAGGGTTGTTGTGAGGATCAAACGATTTGTAAAACATTTATACAGTAGGCACTTAATAAACTCTTGTTTTCTCCCTTTCACATTCTGAAATACATACATATGTCTTTCTTAACTGGTAGGGAACATTCAATCCTTTCAAGCCTCATGATTATTCCCCTTTACTTAATCTCAAAACCCCATTTATTTTATACTTACATGACAGGATCATTTGGCATCAACATCCTGATATCTTGTCCTTCAGGGAGGTCTTTAATTTACAATCATTAGTTGTTATAGTGTTCCCATATAGTGTGGCACATGAAGGGGAAAAATGAGACTGACTCTATCTTGGAGCAAATTTAACAATTAGAACAGATATGATAAGTACACTCTTGTGAAGCTGTAGTTTGAGAATTTAAACATAGAAATCACTGGATGTTATCATCTCCTTGACATTCTTCCACTATTATGTGATTCATTCACCCTTTACACCTATACAAATGAAAAGTTGTATGTTCCATGTAGAGTGGAATCAGTGTTAAGAGTAATCTGACTCTTATCTAAACAAGCAAAATCTCTTAGTTCATGTAACTTTTAATCAGCTGGATGGAGGGGGGAGCAATACCTAATTATAAACTGACTTGGTTATTCACTGTTATCCTTCCATCTTGGGTAGCAACCTAGATGGGATCAGAAGCCATTTCCTATACTTCTTTGTCCCTTGAATGCCCTCTGCAATACTCAAGAAGTGTTTATCAAATTCTTTTGAGTTACTGAATGATCGACTAGGGAAATTTCCCTGATTCCTGAATGATTCAAGAAGACCTCTCTATGTGACCTTTAACTTCTATAAAAAAGAAAAGGGGCCATCCATCTAGTGTGTAAGTTGTGGGCGTTCTGTCTCCTCTCCCCATATGATGTGACCAATAACAGGAAACAGTTGTCATGTAATAAGAGCAAGAGGCTCTGAGTTTGACAAGGAGGTTTCTGTTGGGGTTTGTATCACTGTGGGAGGGTGGAAGTAATGCTGCTGGCAGTGATAAACTCCAGCATCTTCAGCTTCTACTCCATGGATGGTCAAAGTGAAGTCCAGTCTGGAGCCACCTCCTCGGAATCGTGCTGGGGTCCCAGAAGCCAATGCAGAAGAACCAAAGATAAGGAGCTTGGGGGCTTGTCCAAGTTTTTGCTGGTACCAAGCGATGGAGGTACCCACTCTAAAGATGGTTCTGCAGTGGAGAGTGACATGGTCTCCTAGAGACACTGCCACAGTCTCTGGGTATTGTTTCATCACAATCTGTCCCCTGGAAGCTGGATGAGATATGCCATTACAATAACACAAACCATTCCTTTCACCTAATGTTAGAAAATTAACTTAGATCTATAAGTAAATTATATTTTTTAGCCTTGGCATAAAGTAAATTATAGATGGACTGGCCATATAAGAAATGTTTCAGGATCAGGATGCCGAGTCAAGGTCTGAGATCCTCACTATGTCCTAGTTACCAGGACACTATCATATGTGAGACAGGACATCCCTACTCTGGGAAGCTGATTAATCAAAACATTAATAACATTATTGATGGAAGCATTATTAATGATGAGCATCTTATAAATATAGAAGAGAAAGCCGTAGATGAGACCCTATGTGACAGTGAAGAGATAAAGATCATCTCTGTCCAAATTCTAACTCCACTCCCAGTCATGAAGATTAGATATCTGTGCCTTAATTTCCCATCTGTTAAGTAGTGGTTACAATTCTTGCCCTGTTTTTGTTTCTCAAGTTTGTACAGGAAGGTTCATACCTTGAATGGAAAACACCAGGAGCCAGAGGAGCTGAGCCAAGGAGCTCCCCTCAAAGCTTCCAGAGAACATGCTGTCCTGTGCCTTGCAGCAGAGTGATGGCAATGAACTATCTGATTTCCCCTAACTTTGAGCCCACAGTTCCAAGGGATTAAGTAGGCACAAGAGTTAAGTGGGGTCACTTTGCATAGTCCATCCCATGGACTTCTAAGAGCACAAGATCATAGGGCCCTTAGAGTTCACCCAGTCCAACTCTCTCATTTTACAAATAAGGAAAATGAGACCAAGAATCCAAGGTCACGCAAATAGTAAATAGTAAAAACAGATTCTAACCATATCTGAATCCCTTATCTTCTCTCTATGCAGTGGAACCTGGGTGAAGACAGAATTGTGACAACTCAGCCCAGGAAGCAGCTGTCACACTGTCCCTACAGCATCTGAAAGTCAGTGATTGTCATCATTTTGGGGGAAGGGAAATTATTTTTCTACTCATAGTGACAACCCTAGCATTTCACATTGCTATCAGCCCCAACTCCAGGAATGAGAGGCCAGAAATTTCCAGAATGACTGCTTAACTCTGAAAAGAGGGGTATGGGGTTTCTTAAAAGACCAATAAGTCCCTGTGGGAGGTTTACAGATTGTGCCCTGCTCTGTTCTCTCCATCACTTGTAAGGATCAAAAGGTGCCTGAAATTGTTCCCCATGATCTGTACCAGATACTTTGACACACAGTCAGGGAAGGGATGGAAGGAGCAGGAGACATGGTGACAACACTGCCCTAGGTCCTCAGAGGCACAGAAACAATCCTAGAGAAAACCAGAGGCACTGATCTTTAGGAAGGGAGGAAAGCAACAGACAAGGCAGGAGATTCCCATTCATTCTAGATTCAGGATCCTGTTACAAGGGCTGGAGGATCTGAGCAAAGAGGCTTCCATGTAGGTAAATACCAAGAACCTTGTGGATATTCTGGGACAATTCATGCTACCTACATGAGTGGATGCTACTCAGCATTTCTCTGAGTAGATGGTGAGCATAGAACACTGAGAGCATGATTTGGGAGTGAGGAGAGTGCAACTGGGACAAGAAGAAGGAAGAGGAAGCAGAAATGAGTTTCCTTTGGCCATGAAGTTAGAACTAGAAACAGCCTGGGAACAGGGCCTGAAGAAGACTGTTGTTACTGAGTCATGTCTAACTCTTCATGACTCCATTTGGGGTTTTCTTGGCAAAGATACTGGAGTGATTTGATATTTCCTTCTCCAGCTCATTTTATAGATGAGGAACTGAGCCAAATGCCTAGATTCACACCAACGTTGTCTGAGACCAGATTTGAGCTCATGGAGATGAGTCTTCCTGATTTCAAGCTCAGTGTTCCATGCGCTATGGTGCCACCTAGCACTTTAGGAGACAATAGAATGATGTGGTCCTTACCCAGGGCAGGGTATGATCATTTGATACTGTGGTTATACCCTTCAGGAAGCAGCTGGTGTGGGGTGAGACCAAAAACAGCCAGAGGGGAAGTTTGTGTTCAGGTCTGTATCCCTACGGGAGAGAAGTTGCCATGGTTCTGACCAAACCCTTAACTGACAATTTAGGAGCATCACATCACACAACTGGTGAGGGAATACAGAAAATCATTTGCAATAGTCTAGCATGTCAGGAATTTGGTATGCTATTGAAGGACAAAGATTTTTGGACAAAGATGCAAGAGATGGTGGTGATCACAGGGAGCAAGGGAGGAAGATAACCTTGGTACACTGGTAATCTACAGAAGAGAGAGGCATTGCATTCCAGAAGGAGGCTTCTCCTGCCACTGTAGTCACTGAAGAGGAAGCAGAGGGAATGAGGATTTGTTAAGTGCCGACTTATGTTAAGAACAATGTGAAATACTTTACAAATATTACCTCTTCTGATCCTGAGGATGAGATAGGACAAGGAGAGAAGTACTATCAGAAGCTGATAAATTTCCTACCCTGAAGCAAAGTCCCAGCACCTTACTTATATAACCTGCCCCATCTTCAGTGCCTACATGGCTGCTTAGAACAAAGTCCACAGCCTTATGACTTCGGGAGGCTCAATGTTCTACTGTTTCTTTCTTTTTCCCATCTCCTACCCTAGTAAGCCTGGCATGAGACACCTCCCTGATACTCCACTCCAATGCAGGGTTTAAAAAGACCCTGCCCTGTCTCACTCTGTGTCTGGGGAGGAAACTGCTGTTTCTACACTGAGCTGAAGGGCTGAGTACCCTGGAGAGGTTTGTGTAAGGGGCCAGAGCACTGGAGGAGGGAAGGAGGGACATGATTATATTTCTGACCATAACAATCAGCAATAACCTCAGCCTTCACACTGGCAACAGTCAAAGTGAAGTCTGTGCCGGTCCTGATGCCATTGATCTTGGTGGAATGGCAGAGTGTGGTTTAGAAACCTCTTAGGTAAGAAGCTGAGGAGACTGTCCTGGTTCCTACTGATACCAGTTGACCACTTGCTGATGCCAACACTGACCCTGAAGTTGATGGTGACTCTCCCCGCTGAAGCAACAGATAGGAAGGCTTGGGAAGAGGTCATCACAAAAACTGCCCAGAATTCTTGCTGGGAAAAGGATGAGAAGAAAGAGCCCTAAGGGAAGAATTCCATCTCAATGCCGTGGACACAACAATCTTTCCCTTCAGTTGCCAAGGTGTCATTCCCACTAGATATAGGGACCTCTCACTTCTTTAGTGATGTGAACTGCTGCTCCACCTGGAGGGAGGAGTATTTATTCCCTGAGCCCAGAGTACTAGGAAACAGAGGAGCTGGCTTTCAGCAAGAATGGAGACCCTGGAAGATGCAGCCACAGAACTCTGAGCACAAAGACAGGGACAGAAAGACATTTTCTTCTCAGAGTGATCTGGGATTGTCCCTTGGGCATGTGTACGCAAATGAGCCCCAGTCAAGATAGAAAGATTTGCTCTTTGGAAGGAAAGCTGTGGCAAATCTGGACATCATAGTAAAAAGTAAAGACATCACCTTGCCAACAAAGGTCCATAGGGTCAAATCTATGGTTTTTCTGTTAGCAATGTATGACTGTGAGAGTTGGACTATGAGGAAAACTGAGTGCTACAGAATCAATGCTTTTGAATTGTGCTGGAAAAGACTTTTGAGAGTACCTTGAACAGCAAGAAGATCAGGTCAGTCAATATTTAAAGAAGTTAATTCAATTATTCACTGTAGTGTCAAATACTGAAGGTAAAGCTTAAATACTTTAGCTACAAAATGAGAACAAGGGACTAATTAGAAAAGACCCTGATGTTGGAAAAGATTGAAGGCAAAAGGAGAAGGGGATGGCAGAGGACGAGATGGACAGAGTGTCATGGAAGCCATGAACATGTACTTGGAGGGATTTCAGGAGACAGGAGAGGATAGGAGGGCCTGCTATGCTGTGGTCTATGGGGTCAGGAAGAGTTGGACATGACTGAATGACTTGACAACAACAAAGAGCCCCAGTCCCTTCAGTGACACAGGCTGAGTATGCCTGTGCCTTATATCTGATGTACAGCTATAGATATATCGTTTTCTCATTAATGCTACTCTAGAGATGCCTCACCCATCTTGTACTTGCGAAGTCGACTTTTTTTTGAGATTACATCTCCCTGTCTCATTCAGGCTAGAATAATAGGGGTCGCTCCCGAGCCAGACCCCACTGATGTTCAGCACAGAAGCTCTGTTTTCTACCTGCATACCACGCCCTTCTATCTGTGGTTGGACCCTCCTCCCTCCAAAAAAGAAATAGCTACACCAAAAAGGAGAAGGCAGGGCTTACATCAAAGCTAGAAGTGAACAAAGCATGTTTATAAAGCTTGTGCATTGAAGGGGAAGAAAAGGGAGATGATCTGAGTGGATGGATGTTTCTGTGAAGGGAAAAAAGGAGGTTCCAATTGTCAGAAAGAAGCTGCTTAGGAAAAGGAGCCAGCCTCTTCATTCTTATCAAGTCTTAGACTTTTCTGTCTCCCATCAGCCTCTCATGCTCTTTTAAGGGTGGCAAAAATTCTGAGACCATGGACCTTCCCTAATAGACACTCCTCCAGTTGTGCTAAAAGGGGTAAATCACATTCCCTTTCTGAGCCGGCAGAGGAAGGCTAGGGTGATTTTAAGGATGTCCACACCAAAAGAAATGCCTCCCCACCTGCTGATAGCTGACAGTCTTTTACAAAGGGGCAGAACTTTTCATTCCACAGTTAAGGGGAAACCCTTAATAGGGGAAAATAAATTGTCAGTTAAAGTACTACGTAAGGGAAGGTTTTGTTGGAGAAGGCTTAAGAATGGGAATCATGTGGGAGAAAGATGAGGGTGAAAAAAATCGCTTAATAATGACCTTAGAAGTTAGAAAAATCACTTAATAATGACCTTAGAAGTTAGAAAAATCACTTAATAATGACCTTAGAAGTTAGAAAAATCACTTAATAATGACCTTAGAAGAAACATGCTAAGTAGCCTGTCTTGAAAGGGAGGAAGTTCTGGGTTTAGAGTTGTAGAAATGGATTGTCTCCGGGGCTTAAAACAGGGACAGTTTCATGTGTCCCACGTTAGGACAGGGCTGCTCATTGACTCTCAGGGAGATTATACAGCCTTCTTTTATAGGGCTTAAAAGAAAAAGACTCACTTTTTTGATTTCCTGTAAGCCAAGCATAACTGTAGAAGTCTTTAGGAGTCCCCTGCCTAAAAAGTGCATTCCTCATTTTAAAAAATGCATCTTCCCTGGCTCTGAAATGTCCTAGAAAAATCATAGGATCCTAGATTTACAGCTGGAAGGAACATCACTAGCCATCTACTCCAACCCCCTCAATTTATAGAAGGGGAAACTGAGACAGAGCAAGTAAGTGAGTGTCAGCAGTGAGAAATTTTGACTGGAGTGTGAGAATGGAAAGCATGATGAATTACAGGGACATCCTTCTCTTTACCATCCCTGATTCCAAATATAGTCTACAGGCCCCCTCTGAGGGCAACTGCTTTATAGAATATGCAGGAATGTTTGCCCTGAAAATCAGACCCAGACTGAATATACAGGTGAACTCCTCTCCCATAGAGGGTTTTCAAGTCAGATTGACAGTTGTGGACCCAGAGTCACCCTGCTCCCTCCTCAGGTCCTGACAGCCAGGACAACTTCCAGCTCTCATTCATTTCCTTCCTTATCAGAAACTCAATGGTATTTGGCTATCTGACTCAGACTCCTGAAGACCTCAAATTAAGAAATGCAGTGATTTCCCTTTAGGGCTAGATGTCCTCCCTCCCCATGGCCCTATGGCCACCAGGGAGAACATGATTTCAGTCAGTAACTCAATGGATTGTCAATAATGATAAAGGCCAAAGAACATTCAAAAGTGAAAGCAAATCATTTTCCCACTTCATGATGTCCATTTTGCACAGTGAAAAGACTGCTACCGAGTCCATAGTCTGAATTCAAATCCTACCTATTATCCTTATGATCACCAGAGCTCCTTTGGGCCTCAGCTATCTCACCTATAAAAATGAAGGGGTTGGATTACATGGTCTCTAAGATCCCTTTCAGTCCTAGATTTATCAGACTATACTCCATATGAGTTCACTACCTCTCTTTCCTTTAGAACTAATACAAGAACAGAATTTACTTCTTAAAGTAAACTTTATTTTCCCTTCCCTTGGTGTCCTTTGGGATTTATTCCTTCAATGTACTTTACAAAAAGCAAGTCTAATAGATAAGGGTGTTGGGCTTGGGACAAGACAGCATCCAATCATAACTTTCACACTTAGGAGCTATGTAACTTTGAACAAATCATTTAGCTTCTCTGGGACTCAATAGGGAATTTCCCTGGACTTAGTGGCAAAATCATCCAGTTGTAATCTGTCACAGGTGGAGGAAGTCACCGTACCGTGAGTTTCCTACCTTGATTAAGTCACTGATACTCCCCATATCGATAGAAAATAGCATGTGTTATCATATACACATATGCATACATATGCATATATATATATATATATACACACATGTATATATAACACATTTTTATTCAATGTATTACATCTTGGTGCCCTCCAAAATGCAGAGCCTCTGTGACTTTGCTTTCCAAACTCCCCAACTCTCTCCCTGGCTCAGTCCATCACCTCTTTCCTACCCACTCTCAGTTTGTGGAGTGGAGAAGTGAGGGTGGGGTGATGCAGGGAGAGAGAGTTGATGAACAATTTGATGTTGCTGTTAGTGTCATTGTTGTTGAATTAATTTCAGTCCTATCCAACATGACGCCATTTGGGGTTTTCTTGGCAGCACAATTTGCCATTTCCTTCTCTAGCTCATTTTACAAATGAAGAAATTAAGGCAAACGAGGTTAAGTGATTGGTCTAGGGTCACACAGCTAGTGTCTGAGGTCAGATTTGAACTCAGGTCTTCCTGACTCCAGGCCCAATGCTTCCATAATGTATATGTGGAATGTGCACCTGTTTTTTCTCTAGATAAAAATGGTCCACTGGAAAGAGAACTGGCACAAAAGCCAGAGGACCTGAATTCAAATCCTGCCTCAGATTTACTATGTATATGACCTTAGGCAAATCACTTCTCAGTTTCCTCATCTATAAAGTAAGGGATTAAGATGACTTTTATATCCCTTCAGCTCTAGATCTATGATCCTATGATTTCTGACCCTAACGTTGTTTTGCATGTTTTAGGTACGGACTCCACAATTAATTATTTCTTCTTAGCAACTTTGCCTGGAATTAGGGTAAGTGGCTATAAGAAGGCAGTGATAATTCCACTGGATGGTCCATGGACCTAATAGTAGGTTTATGATAAATTCAGTGCAAAGCACAATACTCTTCACATTTTACAGAATATATTCTGTAAATAAATAATAACTTGATTGAAATAGCCAAACACAGTAACCTTACATGGTATTACTAAATAATTTATTTGAAAGATCATAACATTTAGAGCATGATTTAGACATATAACATCTAGGTATAGTTCACTTCTTTCTCACTAATCTTTATTATTTTACTTTAATCTTTCCCTCTTTTCCCTTGAGGTTTGAGAGAGACAAACCCTTAGTCTCTGCTCTCATCTACTTCTCTCCCAAAATACCAGACTTTTAAATGCGGGGACTTAGGCAAGAAGGTAGCTGCCAGCCAGGCATAATTTAAGGGGTACCCAGAAAGTTGCCATTCCCACAAAATGGCAGCCCCACTTGGTTGGCAATTCTTTACTTTATAACTCTTTGATGCCTTTTCATCCTTCTTTTGGTCTTGCACAAATTTTTCCATGAATCCTTCATAGATAATCCAACCAATGTTCAGACCTTTGGATCTTGTTAGTCCATGTAACACTTAAACTATCCATCTGTTTTCTCATTCTCACTACAAGAGGAGCCCACATCCTTTTCTGGGCTAGTCCCCACTTTGATGCCTTTGGAGCTACATCTTATGAACAAGCCATCAGTGAAAACAATTCACTACTGCCATGCATCTTTCCTTTGTCCACTATGTTATCTTTAATTGGATCTTCTGAGAATTCGGTGTTCCGTGATCAATAGCCTTATAATGTCACTCAGAAAATACAGCGTTAAAGAATTGGGTTTTCACAACAATGCAGTTTGGGATCACTAAAAGCAAAGCATTACAGAATTCACTATGTTCAATTCAACCTAAACTTTTCCCCTGAAATTCTGGATCCTTCTCATTGCCCATAAAACATCTATCAATGGAGTATCTAGTTGGATTGCTACTCACATGACATAATTTTAGGAATGTTTATTTTTCATCCACTTTGTTCTTCCATATTAGATACACTAAACACTTTCACATTTCTGAATATTTCACTATCAGTAAGCCAGTAAGCATTCAAGTGCTTACTAGATACCAGGCACTATACTAAATATCAAGTGTATTCCTGAGCTTGATGCAAGTCACTTGTACACAGGAGCATTTGGAGAACTTTGCCTTCAAAAGGAAATCCTTTTACTTAGACTCTGTAAAGGACCACTGCCATACTGAATTGAATTTGTTCTACTATATTGAATTACTCAGCCCTATTCTAGCTATAAATAAAACTAGAAGCAGTCACAAAGCCACAGCAAAGTGCAAGAATAGCTTGTAGATCTCCTTCAGAGAAGTAATAAGTGAGATGTTCAAGTTGTTTTTATCATATGCAACAAGAAATATCATTTCATGTTGTGCTTTTTTATCTTATCTTGCAGATTTCACCAATTTCACAAGCCACTGCAAAGTTGAATAAAGCTTATATGCCAAAAATCATTCAGGGGAAAGGATAGAAAATATTTTTGAAAAAAACGTGATGAAATTCTCTAAACTAAATCAACAATTTTGATGCTTAAGTTGTCATGTGAGAATGATAAAAAAAACTATTTTGGAGAATATGGTTCAGGACCAAGAAATGAAAGGGGTCAAAGGCTTGTGGACCACTCAGAACTCTCACATCAATAAATCACAAATATTTTCAACAGAAGTATTAAAAAGCACTTCATGGGCTAAATATCTAACTTACATTAAAAGATAGGAAACCATGGGTCCACTTTAGCAGTGACTTTTGGAACCAGCTGATGTTATACAATCAGATCAATTACTGATTAGAGCAAAAATTAAAACAAGAATCAAATTGTTGAGGGAGGTGTTCCACAAAAACAAGAAATGGGCAAAAAAAGTGCTTTTACCACCATTTCCTAGAAAATGCTGACTAGTTGTCATGACAAAGAGACCAAAAGAGTCCACAAACTTCCACAAGTGGCAAACACTCAGTTTTGCATAGCAGAGACATAACAGCCATAGCAGTTAGAATGTGAGCTCATCTGTAAAATTATATAGAGGAGTACAAAACTCCAGTGTCATTGCTGCAAAAGACAAGAAAAGCAGTGAATGAATACATAGAGTGATTACAAAAGCAGTGAATGAATACAAAGATCTTGGTGTGAGATCCAGGTAAGTTATATCATATCGAGAACATCTATATCTAAAAACCAGAAAGACATCCAATAAATGTGAATTGAAGCATATCTTTCAGTGATTTACAATGACTGGTTCTGAGGAGGGAATAAAAGTGGACCTGGCACATTTAGACTCTTAATCCCTCAGGACCAGATTTATTGGTGGCCTTTGAGATGATGAAATTGAGAAGAACGACTGGATTTGACCCAGTTTGCACAAAGTTAATCTATGCTGGAGGTGGCATGATTTTTTTTAATTACCCCATTTAAACTCATTTATTGGATGGGTAAACTGAGAGTCAGAATATTGAAGTAAATTGCATCTAATTAGTGGTAGAGGTAGGATTCAAACTCAAGTCTTCTGAGTTTGAACTTGATGCTCCTTCCATTACTCTGTACTGCCTTTGGAATAATAATGTAGATTTTGGAGGAAATAGACCCCAAAGCATAGGGCTGAGTCAAGCATTATCTTGATATGAGAACAGTGGCTACTCTGGACCTAAGCTTCATGATGAAGCAGGTGATCCTCTGAGCTAAAGGACCAAACAGGTCCAGTGAGGTGGGGGAAGGCTATAATAGGGTCTGGAATACTATGGTAGGTACAAAGATTGTGAGTAATAATCTGCAAAATCTTCAGCTTTCCAGCTTCTGATTTTGAAAATGAATCCCACATCTACCACCAGTGAATTAGGCTGGACCTCTCAGAGCACAGAATGGAAACCAAATAAATGAAGAACTAGGTAGTTTTCTTGGTATTCATTGGTATCAGGACAAGCAGGTGTTTTTTATCACAGAATATGTGGAGTCTGATTGGCTTTGTAAGGTGATGACAACTTTCTTCTCCTGGTGCCGTAATCAGGGGAAATGGAGACGTAGTAAAGCACAATATCCACACTGGAGTCTGAAATGAATAATGAGACACACATTTAAAGTCATAAAGTCAATAGTGTGTGTTTTGCTTCTCAAACTTTCCTTTCGTTTTTATCACAGTATATAGGTTGTTATTTCACCAACACTTTAATTTTCTAGTATCTATCCAATCCCTTATTTTCCTCAACTGATAGAGAAAATGTGGATCACTCTTAGAAAACAATATTCCTCTCTACTCTCTGCCCCTGACTCTTAAGCATTACAAACTGAAAGAAAACTGGATTTGGATTCAAAGGACTTGAATCTGTTCATTTACTACTTCCATGACTTTGGACAAGTCATCTCATCTGTCTGGGACTCAGTTTCCTCATCTGTAAAATGAGATCTACGATCCTAGGGTCTAAGAGCCAGAACCAAAAGAGAAGCTATTTTTTACATCATTCCCTCAAATACACCTTATATCCATACCCTCTGTCTATGTTATTCTTTTTACCTGTACTCTTACTGATACAATTAAGAGTTACAAGTATCATCTTCCTATTTCTTCTCAAGGGTAGGGTCAGTTTCTTCTTTGTCTTCATATTCCCAGCACCTTGAACATGTCTGTCACGTTGTGGCACTGGATGAGCACTTACTAAATCAAACTGGATAGAATTGAATTGTCACAAATGGTGAATTTTATAAAAATTTTATCAAATATGTTTGGGACTTGATTCTGATGTTAGAAACAAGAGATTTCGGTTAAGCTACTACAGACCACAATTGCTCTTCCATGAACAACTGATGCAAGAATGTAAAAAACAGAAGTTATTCAATAAGCCAGAAAACACAAATTTCTTTTTTAAAAAAAATACTCTCTACTTAGTAAAACTTCTGGGGAAACTGGAAAGCATTCTGGCAGAAATCAGGCTTAGACCAACACCTTATACCATATTTCTCAATACATTTTAAATTGATGTGTGATCTTAATTTAAGAGTATACTATTTAAAAAAATTATACCTTTCATAACTATGGGTAAGAGACATATTCTTAACCAAACAAGGAATAGAGGCAATTACAAAAGATCAAACATTTCTTGGATAAAAGGTTGGTATCAAAGATATATAAACAACAGATAGATACAAATAGTATATATACATATATATGTAAATGTGTGTATGTGTGTTTGTAACCATAAATCCATTCCTCAATTGGTTGTGTGGTCACAAGATGTAAACAAACAGTTCTCAAAAGAATTGCAAATTATTAATAATCATATGAAAGAATACTTGTGATCACTAACTGTAAAAGTGTAAATCAAAACAAAGTTGAGGTTTCACCTTAAATTCTGAAAATTAGCAAAGGGGACAAAAGATAGGAATTGTCAACATTGGAAGGACTGTGTAGAAAATAACACTAGTGCATTGTTGGTGGAGCTGTGAGTCAATACAATTATTACACCTATTTAGAAATGCAATTTAAAATTACGCAAAGAAAGTGGCTAAAATGTTCATATCCTTTGACCCAGAGATTCCATTACTAGGAGATCACTGGTAAAAGAAAGTCCCCTTAGACAATAAAAATATGTATCGCAACACTTTTTGTGATTGCAAATAATGGGAAAAAGAAGATGTCCTATGAGTGTGTAGAGGCTCAACAAATTGTGGTACATGAATGTAATGGGACGTTATCATGGCATAAGAAATGATGAATGTGATGAACAGAGAGAAGCGTGGGAAGATGCACGTGAATTGATGCAAAGCAGATCCAAAAACAATATGTATGTATGTGATTATGATAATATAAACATAAAGGGCAACCACCAAAAAAATAAAAAGTTAACGTTGCAAAATTACAAAGAAAAAAACTGTGACTGGAAAAAAGAGGTGGGAAGTCCACAAGTGTTGGACATTGCACATATTTACAGACTTTTTCAATGTATTTCTCAGTTATGCTCCTTCCCCCCCCTTTTTTTCTTGTCTATAAAATAATATATTTTATATGGCATGGCTCTTTGGTAGGGGAAGGGAAGGGATACTGAGGGAAATATGGCAATGTAAAAAAGAAAAACAATCTATCCATAAAAACTTGGGTTTTGTTGTTATTTTTAAAGGCTATTCTGATATCTCATCTTTTTGTGATTGTGACCCTTGAAGGCTCTGTCAGCAAGAGCCTGAATATAGGACTGAGGAAGGACTGTACATTTCTTACATGGAGTCCTGCATACTCAATCTGAATAGTTTAATCACCAACAGGTTAGCCACCAAATACTTGATTTTTTTTCAACCACAGTAACTCATAACTACTAAAGCATGGAGGAGAGGGGAGGTGTCACCTGCATTGATGGGGGGCACATTCATCTTCCTAGTTACATGACTCTGGGCAAGTGACTTAAATGTTCTGAGCCTCAGTCACCTGTGAGTGGGAATATTAACCTCATACAGTGAGACAATCAAATGAGATAGTTATATGAATCGGTCTGCAAAACTTAAAGTACTATAATAAATGAAAGTTATTAATTGTGGGTACTAGTGACATCATGAATCCTATTTTATAGCCAAGGCAATGAAGCCTCAGAGAAATCAAGCAATTTGCAAATAATCTCACAGTAAGGTGCAGAGGAAAACAGTGAAGGGGTCTGGGTTTGAATCCCAGCTTTACCAAGTACTATTTGTATGACCCTGGACAAGTCACTTCACTTCTCAGGGTCTCAGTTTACTTCTCTGTAAAATTAAGGGATGGGCTTAGGAGCTCTCCAAATATATGATCCTAAGTGTCAGAGGTGAGTGCTGAACTCAGGACTTCCTGATTCCAGGAGTATCATTCTATTCACCCTGGTAAATTGCTTCCCTGTAAGCCTGAGTGTTTCAAGGCAATTACTCACTAGATGACTAAAATCATCTAGCTTTGGATTTTTTTGTACTCTTAACATGCAAAAATGAATTATCATGACCACTTTCACTTACACCATGTGTATATATGTGTAATGTATATTTGTGTAGGTATGTTGTATATATACAATTTTTTCACATTGTTTCCCCCAGTGCAATGAAGGTTTTTGCCTTCCTTTGTATCCTCAGCATGATTGATTCATACCTAGAATCTACATCATCCCCCTTCTGGAAGAGGGTTAAGTGATATTTCCCCCCCCCTCAACCCCTAACATCCTTCCACACATGTTAGTGCCTTCCTTCTGCGATTACCTTCCATTTACACTGTGTGTGTGTGTGTGTGTGTGTGTTGGGTGTAATATACACAAACACATACATAGTGTAAACGGAAGGCAAGTATATATGTGTGTGTGTCTTTGTAATTACAGTTGTTTTCATGTTGTCTCCTCAATTTTTGCCTCTCTTTATACCCCCAGTGCTCAGCACAGTGCCTGGCATACAGTAAGATCTTAATAAATGTCTGTTGACTGGCATATGACAGAAGGAGTGAGCTGAGCACTATAAGAAAATCATAATTCACAAGAAGAATACGTGAAATACATAATGCTGGAATTCTTCTGAGTTAATGCTAAACTCAGTTGACTAATTTATCATAGTGAAAACTGAAGCAAGAATTTCATTCAAGGCTGCCTCACGGGGCCCTTTTTATATTTGTTTCACCGTAAAGAGAAGCAAGCATCTGGCTTTAGCCTCACTGTCTTTCTTTCTCCTTTCCTTCTTCCCTCTCTCCATCCCCTCTCCTTTTCCCTTCTCCTCTCTCTCTCTCTCTCTCTCTCTCTCTCTCTGCAATTTCATTTGCTGCCATGGTAACAGCTTTTACGTCTGCACTATCGACTCCTGAATCTCTTATCTCCATCCCTGACGTCATTCCACCTCCCTCCCCCAAGCTCCTAGACTATCCATATTAAGGTTCCTCAAATTCAATTCCTTTCTATTCAGGAAACACTTATTAAGTGTCCTAAGTGATCAAAGCACTTCACAGTAAGGGGGAGAAGTTGTGATTTAACAACTCCTCCCCTTCCACTCAAGATATCCTACTGAAAAATTCACCATGACGCTCGAATATTTAGATCAATGCGCTCCACTAAGGTCCCGTCCAGCTCTATGGATAAGATCTATGGTACCGTGAGCACAGGGACATGTCGATTCATTTCAATGTGCCCGAATTAGAGCCTCACCCCTAGTTAATATTAGCATAGATTCTAGGGAGCGCAGCTGATTTCCTAAAAGGAGTGGATTCTGCCAGCATACTGAAAACATGTCCCAAACCTATTTTCAATCGTAAAACATTAAACTCCATTCACCCCACCATCCACCTTCCCAGAAGCATGAAGTCGGAATGAACGAAAGGCAACCGCGCTTACCTCCTCAAACTTTCACCAGTCGGGTGGAAAGCAGCGTCCGCCACCATCGGCCCTGCCCACTCATGCCCAATCCCCGGATCTTTTCGCTGGGCCCCCCTTTCCAGCTGGGGGATGTGGGGGTGGATGTGAGAGAGGGCCGTCGGGGCGGGGCTGCTGTCCTATTCTAGCTTGCTCGCCTCCTGCCACTGCCGGGTCCCCTCGTTCCAGGCCATGTAGACGAAGAGGGCCAACACTATATGTACGGAGACTACGGCCACGATCGCGGAGTAGAAGTAGCTGTCTATGGCCGGCAAGCCCAGCATGCCTTCGAAGAGGTACGTCTTAGACACGAAGTAGAGACCGATGGGCAAGGTGATCATCGCGGCCGTGAAAAGCATGAGAGTCCGCAGCGTGGCCAGCAGCGCTCGCCCCTTCCCCAGGCCCGGTGGCTGTAGCATCTGCAGGGCCCGTAGCTTTTTCTCGTCCATGGGATCCATTTCTTTCGGGGTGGGACTGGACAGCAGCTCTGCAGACTGAGCGGGAGAATGAAGCCGAGGGGCCGCAGCGCCGTCAGCTGACCCTGCTCTGCACCAGCCTCTCCGCCCCAACACTGAATTCTGGAGCTCATGTGACTCAGGGATAATGAGGGGCTGAAGGGGGGGATGCTGTCACATGTGTCTCCACGGTGCCCCTCGCAACAACCCCTCCTAGCCCGCTGATGGAAATGCGTCGCTTTGACGCGCTCTTATCGTGTGTCTCTGCTCTGCCTACCTTTGCCAACGTCGCTCGTTGCCAAGGCTCTGGGCTCATTAACTTCACACAGCTGAACACCTAGATCTCAGCCCCCAGTCCTGTCCTCCCTACATTTCCTGCATCTTTAGCTGCCTATGAAGCATCACTACTTGTATCACTGGTCTCTCAAACTTAATTCGTACTAAATCAAGTGAGAGACTAACTCCGTGATTGATACAGACACAGGTAGGCAGACACAGGTCAGACGCACTTACAAGAACAGAAACACTGAGAGACATACAGGCACACACATAGCCTGCTTCTAGGGTCCAGAGTCATCAGAACTCCAGGATGGGTCAAATACCCTTCATTTTCTGACACCTCCTTTCATCATCCATTTATTCTCTCTTAAATGCTAAAGGAGAGATTTCTAACTTTTTTGTGTGTCACAGATGACGCGAAAGTCAGGCTGGAGAAGACCATATGCTCCAGGCACTCTATACATATTATCTCATTTGATCCTCACAACCACCCTGAGAGGTAGGTTGCTATTATCCTCATTTTACAGTTGAATGAACTGAGGCAGACAGAGGTTAAGTAATTTACGTAGGATGGTAACTAATTAGTGTCTCCCATCAAATTTGAACTCAGATCTTCCTGACTCTAGACCCAGCGCTGGATCCCATGCTGGTTTTTAAGGGCATAAAATAAATACAAGAAAACCAATTATCTCTAAATAGTTATTTTTTAAAATTTAACATAAGTTCTCCAAATCTCCATTAAGAACCCTAGTACTATAAAGTCACATGTAGCTTTGAGTCCTTAAGACCTTTCGCATTTATCTGGGATAGAGCTGCTCCTCTTAAGTAGATTAAGTTTAGGGAGAAAAAACATGATTCAGTGGCAAAATTGCTGAAAATTGGAGTCTATTAATAGAGACCTTCATTCATATTCTCCCTCTGAAATTTACTAAGTATATGGCAGTGGAGAAATTACAAACTTTTCTGAGCCTCAGTTTTCTTATCTCTAAAACAAAAGTAATAGCTACTAAGTCCATTTCACTGAGTTGTTATAAGGATCAAATGAAATCATGTATGCAGAGCATTATATTAATGCCAGTCATGACTTTTACTTGAGAATCTATTCAAGGCCCTCCAGTTTTATGCAGCTGTGTTGTCTCCCTAATTCAACTGGGCAATCGTGTCTTATACCTCCGAAAAATCCCCACTGCCCTGTAAAGTTTTCTGTAAAGCATTCTTTGTGTGTGTTCCTCTTTCATTGCCAAAGAAGACCATGCCATCAGATAGATAATATGACTTGCACTTGACTTTGTTTTGAGTGAGGAAGGGCTGTGCAGGTCACCAGCCTCAATTCTCCTCCAGAGCCATCTGAATTCAATAACCAGAGATTCATCAGGATGACTGGAGATGGCCCAGGATGAGGCAATTGGGGTTAAGTGACTTGCCCAAGGTCACATAGCTAGTGAGTGTCAAGTGTCTGAGCTGAGATTTGAACTCAGGTCCTCCTGACTCCTGCACTAGTGCTCTATCCACTGCACCACCTAGCTGCCCTAAACATTCTTTGAGTGTCTGTGGGGATGATGATGTATCCATGGGGCTAAGGGGCAGGCAGGAGCCTGAGCCCAGGGGACCTACTTTGGATACTTTCCAATTTGGCACAGGCTTCCCCTGGTTATCTTCACTTGGGTGGGGAGAATCAGGAGCTTGACACTGATGGGCTCCAGACCAGGTAACATGCAAAAAAAAAAATCACTGGATTTGGAATCAGGTAATTTGGACTTGTACTAGGACTCTGCCACATAGTGCCTGTGTGACCTTTGAGGCTTCTCAGAGCTTCATTTTCTTGATCTGTAAAAACCAGAGGGTCTGACTAGAAAACTTTTAAGGTCCCTTAAATCTTTGATCCTAAGTCATAGGGCAGTTAGAAAGTGCTGGGCCAGGAGCCAGGAGGACCTCAGTTCAAATCCAGCCTCAGACACTTACTAGCTGTGTGAGTCTGGGCAAATAAATCACTTTACCTGTGTTCATTTCCTCATTCACATAATTTCGATAATAATAACACCTACCTAGTTGGGTTGTTGTGGGAATCAAAAGAGATGAAAATTGTAAAGTACTCAGCACGGCGCCTGGCATGTAAGCACCATAGAAATGTTAGC